>NW_027526282.1:0-600000 GCF_048455015.1 Haemaphysalis longicornis | reverse complement strand
ATGCAAAGCACTTCGAACAAGTTTTCTATTAGGCTTTATAGGCCACTCAAGCTTGCCACAAGGTGACGAGAAGGGAAATTTTATATATAAAGTTTGTGAAATAATAATATGAAATTTTTACTTTGTTATCACACAACCATTCCCAGCTGCTTTGCTTAGTTTTATCAAAATCCACAAAGAAATAAAACAGCTGTTTTCAAAAGCCACGGCCCCCATTAATTATTCGATATTCTATTCGACATTCAAAGCTAGATATTCGTATTCGATTCGTATTCGAAAAATTTGATCTTCGCACACCCCTATTTTTATATACTTGGCCGCATTACTCAAAGAATCGCCTATAATGACTTCGCGTTATTAAAATCACGTCTGTAGTGTTATCCAGCAATAAATGCACTGGCTTTGCAGAATATAAGTACCAAAACATTAGCAACCACAAAAATCCGCTTACCTGGTCTTAGACCAACCTAAAGAAAAAAAAACATGGTTATTATATAAATTAAGCACATTTACGGTGACATTTTTTAATCATCTGGGTGTTTTCACCAGTTTTAAAGTTATGATACAATAGAGATAAACACCACGGAAAACATACCTCAGCAGCACCTATAATCTTTATAAGGCCCAGCACTAGAATTATCTAAAGGCAGGGAAGTGCGCACGACGCCAAGTTAAAAACCCCGGATATAAATCAGGGTATTTGCTAGGGATAAATAACTTTTTGAGATAAAATGCTTGGGATGGTTTCCTGTTATAATTTCAAATGTTTAACTGTCTTGTTCCACTCGTGCTTGGCACCAGCTAATAAAAGAGGGAGAGAGAGCGAGAGAGAGGAAGCAGAATGGGAAATGAAGGGCTCGTTAAACGAAGACAGCAATAAGGATACACAGCCAACAACGGCAAGGAAGGCAAAGGGGACAGTTTCGCAGGTAATTTATTAATATTGAAAGAGACATAGTTTGTTAAAGGTTTTAAAATGGAAAGAGGAGAAAAGCATGCCCGCACGCTAGAATTCAAACCCACGACATCCAGAAAACAGCTCAGGGTGCGATAGCCACTACACTACCGGTGGGTCTGCGCACCCTCCACTGTTTTGGGTATATTTGTCAAGGTCAATTTATCCTGCGCTTTGGGTGGTATCCAGCGCCACGTCGCCTGCTAGGGATGAAGGGGGCCTTGTTTTGGACCCTTGTGCCGTGACTCTAGTGTCCACGACATCTCGGGAGCGGTCGACTGGCGTTGAGACTTTTTAAGCTACTAAGGCACCAGAACACCCACATTC
Source organism: Haemaphysalis longicornis (assembly GCF_048455015.1). Classification (NCBI taxonomy): domain Eukaryota; kingdom Metazoa; phylum Arthropoda; class Arachnida; order Ixodida; family Ixodidae; genus Haemaphysalis; species Haemaphysalis longicornis. The sequence goes on along the minus strand of NW_027526282.1, from coordinate 598,718 downwards.
GAGAACGTTCTGCATAATGGGATTCAGAAAGAGGAATAAGAGGCTAGGGCAGGCAGTCAAAAAAGCCAAGCAAGGCAAATGGGAAAATGTCGTAGGTCATCTATTCCTTTCGAAACGGAAATATTTTTGAAAGGTTGGAAAGTTCGAAAAAAAGTGTAAAGAACATGTCCGCCCGGTAATATCCCACCCCAGGATTTCCAGAATACGGTCAGGTGCGATAACTTCATGCGCTATCGGAGGTGCTGGGGCAAGAAAAAATTACCTTAACATGAATACACAAGAAAGTTGACTCGAGCACAGCCCCGCCGGTTGCGTACTATGTATGTATGTATGTATGTATGTATGTATGTATGTATGTATGTATGTATGTATGTATGTATGTATGTATGTATGTATGTATGTATGTATGTATATAGGTATGTAGTATGTATGTATGTATCTATGTATGTATGTATGTATGTATGTATGTATGTATGTATGCATGCATGCATATACAAATATATATATTTGTGTGTGCGTGTGTGTGAGCTTAAGGTAATTTAAGGCAGACACACGAAAAAACGTTAAAAATTCACTTTACTGACGTTTCTGTAACAGTTGCAGATGCGGGTAATATACGTGCATCCGTCCGTCTACAGTTTTCTTTCTCTTTCTGACCTGCTTATCCGCGGGCGCGCTTGACAGTAGCAATAAAAAAACTTTTTTCCTGCTGCTCTTTGTATATAACTGTACGTTCACTTCCACGAGAAACCTAGTGTCTGACTGCCTTTGTCACCGCTTTCCTTACCTTCCACCACCACAAGCCGAGTATATACTCTTTCATGTTTCAATCACGTGACTCCTAAGATGTTAGAATGGATGCGTATGGTCACATGTGCGTTACATGCGTGTATTTACATGTCTTCTTTTGACTACTCTAGTGCCCCCTATTGCCGCCGGATGCTGAAACTAGCAAGTAACTTTTCTGAGATGATTGTTCTTTTTTCTACACTTCCTCCCCTCTCATGTTTGAACCACGTGAATTTGATTTTCTTCCCCTCTTCATTTTTCTAAATTCTCGCTGCCCTTCAAGCGTGAGGCGATTGTATGAAGATGCTCCATTTCTTTGGTCTACCCTCTCCCTTGCTACATTTGGTGTGAATATCACTGAACTAGGTTATCGTGTACTCTGAAGAAAGGAAGTATTCGGAATGAAACGGCAGGAAACTTTATTTTTTAAGTATTTTTCTCGCGTGTCTCTGTCTTTTCTTACCTTATGTTTTGGTGGTCTCTGAGTTTCTGTTTGTTTCCGTGTATATATATATATATATATATATATATATAAGAGAAGAAAAACTTCGAACAAGGTAAAAGCACGATTGTGGCCTACGTTTCAGCAAAGAGAACTTGCTTTCCTGAGGAAAGCCCTGAGAACTTGCCCTGAGGAAACCAAGTTCTCTTTGCTGAAACGTAGGCCACAATCGTGCTTTTACCTTGTTCGAAGTTTTTCTTCTCTTGTGTTCTCTACCATCTTCAAAGTTCTAATGAGGTGTGATTGCATTTTTTTTGTTTTTGCAGGAATAAATAGTTGAAAATTCAAGTCGAGAAAAAATGCGCCGTTTTTTCCGGAAGCGGGAATCGAACCCACAACCTCCACATAACGCGTGCGGTGTTCTACCATTGAGCTAGTTCTGCGGCGACTCCCTTCTCGACTATACGGCGGGGTTTTGTATTTACGACTGCTCAGAGCCCGGTCATACCTCAATCATACCTCATTCGGCACTATAAAACACTGTTAAAACGCCAAACAGCACTGGCAATAAGGACTGCAACTTTGATATGTGTCCTTACGGAATCCCTCGTCCCGTACGTCTCTGTTCTGCAAAATGCATTACGAGGGTTCTGGCTTCAGCAGTCTGAAATGCCTTTTGCTATCCCTGACTTCCGACCACGTCTTACGTGCGGCCGCTGGGAAAAAGACGTTCTACGTCTTCCCGCTGTGGTCGAGGGGCGGCGCTAGTTGACCGGGCTCTGAGCAGTCGTAAATACAAAACCCCGCCGTATAGTCGAGAAGGGAGTCGCCGCGGAACTAGCTCAATGGTAGAGCACCGTACGCGTTATGCGGAGGTTGTGGGTTCGATTCCCGCTTCTGGAAAAACGGCGCATTTTTTCTCGACTTGAATTTGCAATTATTTATTCCTGCAAAAACAAAAAAAAATGCAATCATACCTCATTCGGCACTATAAAACACTGTTAAAACGCCAAACAGCACCTGCAATAAGGACTGCAACTTTGATATGTGTCCTTACGGAATCCCTCGTCCCGTACGTCTCTGTTCTACAATATATATATATATATATATATATATATATATATATATATATATATATATATATATATATATATATAGTACTAGGAGACGACAACGAAGATCTGTGAGGCGCGGAGCATGTGCGGATTTTCTATAATGGCAGCCATGAACATAGCGTAAATAGATCGCTCCTCGCCATCATTTTTCGTCTCATATCTGTCCGGCCGCCGCGTAACAATTTTGTTGGAGGTGTCATCCTCGTCCCGGCCCCCATGCAACGGTCTCATCCTGAGTCTTCGATGGCGTCAGCCCGCCCCACCTGCGGTAAGCCATGGACGTGTCCACTCCCCAACCCTGTGTCCCCTGCCCATGACCCGCCGAGAGCAGGTGCCCTGACCAGCCGCCACCTGACGTCAAGCCAACGCCGTTCTCCACCCAGATCATCGACATGTCTCAGAGGACCTTTAGACGCGTCTTCGTGACCTCAGTGGGACCTGCTTTTTCGGGCCAGTGCCAACCCTGACAACCACGACCATCCGTGGCGGCTAGGACTTGGATGTGTATGCTCATTTCCTCTTTAGTCCGCGCCACGATTTTCTGCCTACTGCTGCCTCGAATATTACTCTGGCTTGCAACCAGGGGGCCATGTCACGATACGCAATGACGCGTAGCTGTGTAATCAGAGCCTCCGATACCGACGAAGCCCTGGAAGGCGCGCAGCCTGCGCGGACTTACCGATGATATATCCACACACACTTCTATTACTTACAAAAAATAAAACATGTAAACGTACATATATGTGTATTCACCAGCTTAGGCTCCTTGCGTTTTGCAATCATGACGTGTCCGCGGAGAATATATAAACTCTACAAGTAGATATGTTCGTTGTGCGAAATGAGCTCTTACCGTTATTATAAGCAAGCACAATACTGCTTGATATTTCATGTCCGGCTCTCAGCTGTAGAGTACTGTAAAAAAAAACGCCCTTATAAGAACACAATGTCGGAATTATTCATAACATGTTGTAAATCGTATGTGAAATTTCTGCAGTACTATCACGCCATTGAATGAACCCGCAACGAAAAAGACAATGACGGAGAGATGTACGTATAGAACGGAGCGTGTGCTGTATGGCGAAAAGTGCCGGTGTCCCCTGGGATACGAAGAATCCTATGTGGTCCTAATTTGGAGCTTTCATTTTGCCATCCAATATTGCCGATGTGCATATTCAGCATTAGACTAAAAATTGTATTTTTGTTCCACTGAAGCCACAATAACCATTCCGTATAACACATTTATACCTACAAATCGCCTTTCTGTTTAGAGGTAACACAATGCACTAAGTTGCCTTTCTGAGAGACTTTCCATCGGAAAACACATTGCAATCGAACTCGGTGTAGTGCGATATTGATAGTACATGATTAGGAAAATCCTTCGCACAGACGCAGTCACTTGGTTTCGATGTCTTATCTGATCTCGGGATCGCCCAGCGCCAAGGTTCAAGTTGTGCAGGCTTGGACGGAGGTCTAAAAAGTGACACATGATTCGGACAAATCTGGTAGCCCTATCTGCAGCTGTGTAGAAAGCACGTTTTACCCATAACTGCGTCTAGTCAATTTGCGGGCCCCGAACGACACAACACGTCACAGCAACCAAGCACACAGGCCACGACAAGCGCGCACTGCGTAGGCCCGCCCAACCGCGTGAGCTTGGACAACTATCATTGCGGCTGGCCCGAACCGAAGAAAATAAGGCGGCGCGTGGTGCCACAACAACATGGAAGCTGAAACCTTGTCTCTTCCTCGTAATTAACTCTGGCCGCAGAAAACACCGAAAAACAGCTTGAACGACACAAAAAACAAGCTACCGCGTATCCACTGTAGCTACGGTCGCCACTCCGCAAGCGATGGCTGGCCCCTCACTCGTAGCGCCCCTGCGGCGCTGCGGTCGGCGCATGTACTAGAGTGCGAACACGATCTGGTCGCGTCCCCCGTCGCGGCATCCGGCCGATGTCAACACCTTTATATTCTTACACCGTGCTCCATGTTTAAAGGTATTTACAGATGCGCGTTACCATACTGATATTAGCGATATCTCACTCTTAATGATTTGTGTAGTTTATATTCCTTAGTCGTAAATTCACTCGTGATCTGGCTGGATACCCGTCCTCTGCTAATGTGATTTGTCCCCCCTTAAATGGGCAATGCATACAAAACACAAGCTCGGTTCATTCCAAAGATTGCTCGTTAGAATCACATTGACACATTTTTAAAACTCACACATCCCTTAAATATGCTATATATTTAGCAAAAAAGAACATGCCCCTGCGACCCACTGGCTCACTTCCCGCCATAGATCCCATGATGTTATATGCCCAGCTGTGCACTGAGGCCGGCAAAAACAAACGCAAATGAAGTAGTGCCTATAAGCCTGCTCGAAGAGCTATTTGAGCCTAAATGTAATGCTTATTCATTTAATACAAGTAAGAACAGTGGAGTAAACAATGGAAGTTACAAAATGCACCAAACATAAAACTACCGATGGGCACTGCTGTTGGTAGCGGGCGAACTATGCTTGTTTTAGCTGCACACCAGGCCGCCGCTTTGGAGTTGCCTTACGCGACACTGGACGATTGGCGTAAGTGGACTTATCTTACATGACCCTGTTTGTCGAGCCTACGCCATGTTTAACGAAACGATTACTTTCTACTGTAGCAAAACAGGCGAGGTGCAAATGCGGCCATAAACAAAGTAATGGAGTACAATGGTCCGCCGCTCAAAATGTAGCGCCATCTGGGAAGACCAACAGCAGCCAAGGCTGCAGCGCCCAATGACGCACTGGAAGTTCATATATTATCCACCCTTGTGACTTTATGGCAGAAGTAAAGAAACCACACCATTTGGCAGAGAATCAATACTTTAACCCAATAGAATAATTTCTCCGCAAATACAGTATCGCTTGTTGTCGGACAAGCGCTGGGGGCCCCAAAAAACATAATTTTTTTCCGAATAAAAGGAACCTATATTTTGCATGCATGCCGTTTTAGGCCTACGCACAGAAAAACGTTAACAGTCATGAAGCCAATTTGGTATTGCGGACGGCTGCGTGCCCCTCCGACCAGCCGGGAGAACCTGATAGCTCCGTTCAGCGCGTTTATTCTAGGGCTGCTGCGGGCGTATAGGGTTGCGCGCAGGTTTGCTCCGGCCGAGCGCTCTGTGGCCCGCTTCACCGTCACTTAGGCGTGGCCGTAATGACCATGCTGTTCTCAATTTCGGTTTCTAAAGGTTGAGTTTGCGGCTTGTTCGTAATCCATGAGCTTCACAGCGCATAAACAGACAAGAAAAAGCAAGAAGAGTAACTACAGACAAGCCCTGACTTCCAACTAGTTCTAATGAAAAGGAAATACTCACTCAAATATGTATTATCTCCTTTAACTCGGCAGAAGGCACAAAATATTAATTCACTAGTTGAAATAAAGCCCGACACGAACAATGTCTGGGCCCTCGCATCAGCTATTTGTCACTTTTGTGCTATTTTTCATACAGACATACACTTTAGAAATCCAACATATTACCCACATTGACAACTGAAAATATTATTGTGCAGTCGACTACAGCTTCTGAATATTTGGATAAAATCAAAACAATAACATAAGCATAACGGGTGAAGCAGTAATACAACCTGTAGCGTAATGCTTAAAATTTAAAATACAGTTGTAGAGACGCTTGTTGCATTCTTAACGGGATAAACCCATTTTACAGCTCCCTGTCATTGCTGCCGTAGTTCTGAAGAACATGCTCAAGGAGCTGGTCTGTACAAAAACATTCAATTTTCCCCGATTGTAAATTGGCATGCTTAAAATGTATCTGCCCTTTACATTTTTGCGCGAATTCGCATTCATTTCTATTATTTGTGAAGTTCTCATTCTGTTATCAGGTGTAATTTATACATGTTCTAGGCCAATATGTTTATTGCAACTCTGGCCACTTATTGCCTAACGTTGTTCGTGCGCATGTGAGACGTTTCTTGGTTTAAGAATAACACTCTAGCCGCATTATTATATATATTTTAGGCTCCTACGCAAGATCTCTGAACCATTAAATTAGCTATAAATTGATTTAACAAGCGGTGTGATTAGCTCTACAAAATCCGGTTATATCGTGTAATCCTTTCAATAGGTTCATGCATGTCAAAACGTCAGACATGCCTTGAACTCCCGTGTAAAAATACACATATAACCTGGCTGCGGAACCAAATAATATTGTGGACGCAGGTTTGATTTCCGTGCGCGCCGGCCGCTTTATTATTGGAAGCGAAAAGCGAGAACCGCAGTGTGTCCCAGATTTCGGCGCATGTTCTAGATCACCAGGTGGTCAAAATTCATCCGGAGCCCTACACTTTCCCGCTCCTCACCACGTGAGAAGAGTGGGCGCGTTAAATGCCACAGTCAATCAATGAACTAAATATTCGAAAGGAACATTTATTCCTTTTTGCAAAGCATTGTTTAATACCTTAGTCCAGGTATGTGCTGCTCGGTAGGCATGCAACAAGTGAATGGGAATTACACAATACAAAAACCCTTCACATTATGAGCACAGATTTTTGTCTGAGACTTTCCTAATATTTGCACTCTAAGTAATTGATGTTTTAATCGGTTGACAGATTGGTTCACTCATTGATTGATCAGCTGATTTATTTATGGGTGAATGCCCCAGGATTCCTCAGTGACTGCGCCGTGTGTGTGAAACGCAGGCTGCAATAGTATATATCATTACCGATAATCAAATTTTAAATTCTCCAATGCGGGTGCGTGTTTTCCTGTAGATATGTACCATCTTTTGATAATATTAGCTGATACTGCACGGTAATCCTAAAGCTTGGACCTATGTATAGCTCTGAGATGTTACAGGGCCAATGGATAAATGCATGCTCAAGCAGAATAACTGCCGTCTAATTTTTACAGTGAAGGTTTTTATGGCCGCTGTTTCATATATTTTCCGTGTTCGTCGTCATATCTTCATCGGTAAAGCGAACTTTATCGCTAATGTTAACCAAAAAACTGATTTAACTTGTGTTCTATCCTTACGCTCCCAAAAGAAATATTGGAGAATTGGTCTCCAGGCCAATCCTATCATTCCTTCACATTTTATTTACTTGTTTTTATGGGCTCGTTCACAGTAAATGTATGAACACTAGAGAATTTTCGCCTGCTTCAATGCATAGGCATCGACAGGGGTGGTGTGGCTACAGAAAACAGCAGTACCCCTTACAAATATCTCAAAACAAAGTATCTGACAAGTGAGCCCTAAGGGGACGCCACCGTTGGGCTGAATTTAATTTACGTGCAAATATAATTCATACAGAAATATTATTACACCAAAAGCAATATTGGCTGTCATCAAATTATCATCTAGGGGAGGGAAGGGACAACCATGTGTTTGCTTAGAAGAAGACTATACTCTGCACCATTACCAAATAACAAAATGAAGTGTGTCTATGCTCCATAATGACGTGTGTAGTCTGCATTTTATAAACACCTTCCATGGTGCTCCACCTTAACAGAGTGTCATTGACCCTAATCAACGCCGCCTGTATAAAAATTGCCTAACGCGTGAGCAAAAAATGGCCAAACAGCCACTCTCCTGTTGCTCTCTCCTACCCTTCCCCGCTCCGTAGCCTTCCAGCGTGCTTTCGTGTCCGCCAGCCAGCGCCGCTTCTCGGAAACTATGCAAAATAGTGGAAAGTTTGTTTAGCGTTCCCGAGGCGGCGCTCCTACGCCTTCTTGTTTTTCACCATGCCGGTCTGTCTTGGTCTGTCACTGCACTGATAAAACTTCCTTTGTCACAAAGCAAAATCCCTTGCGCTGCCGCAGGCTGATGCCGGCTTTGCGCGCTTATCTACTCGGATCACAGGCCCTCAGATGTTCTGAGTGGGGCATCCCACCTCTATCCCCTCCGCATTTACGTATTGTTTTGACCCCGCTGTTCGCACTCCGGATCGGTACGCACTTCTAAAATTGAGGACTGTACTGTAGAAGCGCCCGGACAGCGTGGCGGGATCCCAGCTTCTTATCCTTTTGTTTCCTATAATTTTCTTAAGTTTACAAGCACGTGATATTATTGGAAAGTAATCGTAGAAGTGAGCACCTGAACAAAAAACGTGCACGCAATTTTTTCGTCTCTAAATACTCCACAAAGAAAAATATCAGTAAAATAATGGCTGCCCCACCCGAAAATATCATTTTTCTGTTAGCTATACGTCTACCCGACAATCAGTATGTTCTTACACTATTTATGTCCGCCTCCGTCTTTATCTTTGGAAAAAATGCAGCAAGTATGACGCGAGCGACACGTTGAACGAGATCCCCCAGTGCGCCACAGAACTAGCGCCCCGTCGCGGCTAAGATGTAAGCGAAACGGCCCTTGAAGCCCAACAGGCAAGCTGACAGACTCACGTCGTAGAAGTGGGTGCAGCGTTCGCGACTCGCGAGCAGTGACGTAAGGCGAGATGTCCGCCGCCACGCGCCACATAGCGGATCAGTGCCTGAACTAAGCGTCCCTACCCTTCCCATTGAAAAGCGCGCGACGCGTCAGGCAATGTTAATACAGGCGGCGTTGCCCTAATTTTTCAGAATGGGTACAGATGATGGCTTAATAACCCAATGCGGCATTATGTGTAATGCCCTCTGTTTAGGCGCAAAACTAGGACTTTCCGTTTCACCTTTACGACGTGCCAAGCAACATCATATCTATTGTACGCTGACGGTACTACTTTGACGAGACCTCAAAGTTTGATGTTACTACTGCGTCTGCTTTCTATGGGCGTTCCTGCAATTGAGTTGTGAACCTGTAATGTATGGGAGGCTTCACAGGGCAAAGCAGGTATCTCGATAGGAGAAATTGGCAGGGTAGGCTGACACTGCTTGATGAAGAAAAAATTCGTTTTGCCCAGCATAACAAACATGGGTGTTTTGCAGGGTATTCCTGTACAAGCTCGTTGTTTCAAAAACATGTTCCAATGAACTCGCTGCGTCCTTGCGCTCCCTCAATCGGCGGTGTACAGGCGTGTGACTAGCCCCTCTCGCTAAGGCGGGGTTCAAGATCTAACCAGGGAACGCCTTGGGCTATGAAGCACTTGCTACGGTTCGGTTCCCTAGGCGATGATAAACGCGTTGTGGCTGTTTCATGGACTAGGCAGATTATTTTTTTCGGATTGCAACAGTTGAAAGCCCAGTACAAAACCAAATCTATCACTGCTGGCTCGTTTCCTGCTGTCGTCTTGACTACTACCGAACAGCCTTAATACTGTTTTACTGTTGTATAAATTCAACACTTCCAAAAAGACCAAGTACGTAGTCGAAAACATCAAATTTCGTTGGAAGTTTTTTGCAGTTTTGAGCTCACACAACTGCAGAAATCGCCACAAAACGTTTGTGACGTTCACCTCACAGCTACGTAGCAAGTATTAAAACTGTCATTTTTCTTTAAAAAATATGGAACCTTTAGCGTTGTTTGGACGCCTGAATAGACGTGCTCATGAGCGGTTGTGGGCATTATTACACCAGGGTGGCCATTCCTGATCTGGTGAAAGAGTGCGGTGGCGGCAATGGTGGCCAGGATTAGGCCGCATCCAAAGCCTCCTGCTGCAATTTCATTATAAGCCGGATTTTTTTTAAAACTGGTCAGAACAGTGAGGCACCGGCATTCTTACCACGGTCCTACGGCACCTGAGGCGGAGGCTCTAACTTTACATGATCTATCTATTTGATCTTGCACCGCTGAAACCGTGAGGAAGATATAATGAGAAGGATAATAATTGGGTGGACTGCATTCCTCAGGCATTCTCAGATAATAAATGGCAGCCTATCATTGTACCTGAAGAAGAATGTATATGGCAGCTGCATCTTACCGGTGCTCATCTACGCGGCAGAAACTAGGAGGCTCACTAACAGGGTTAAACGTAAATTAAGGAGCACTCAGCAAGTGATGGAAAGGAAGATGATAGGTGTAACATTAAGGGACCAGAAGAGAGCAGAGCGGCTCAGGGAACAAACACGTTAAGGACACATTTGTAGAATTTAAGAAGAAATTGGCGTCGGCAGAGCATGTAATGTGAAGTCTAAATAACCGTTTGTAATTAAGGCTAACCGAGTGTATCCCTAGAAAAGGCAAGCGTGGCAGTAGGCGGCGGAAAGTTCGATGGAAACATGAGATCAAGAAGTTCGGGGGGAAAAAAATTGGTCGCAGTTAGCACAGTAAAGGCGTAATTCTAGATCTATGGGAAAGGCCTTGGCCCTGCAGTTGGCGTAGATTGGCTGATGAGGATGACACAGACTTAAAGCGCGGTTTTTTTAACAGGACGTAATGTATTGTAGTCATGCGCGACTTCATCGCGAATATCGATTTTAAAGTGTGTACCTAATGTACACGTCCCAAGCAATATATCCTTTAGCTTAATCATATATAGGCCAATACTGTCCGAAATATTGCATACATTTTTTGTTCTCGCTGAACTGAAAACGATGTCAGCTCATCTCAAAGGTACCGCATCTTAAGGAACACTAAGGAATAAGATGCTTTCGAAACATGTGCGTGAATGCAGGCGCAGAGGTTGTAATTATACTCGGCAAGATAAATAATATCTCTAGGGTACTAAAAAATGCGCAATGAAGTAAAAACCAGTGAAGGGCCAAGAGGGTAAAAGTACAGGAAAAATAGCTATATATATACCAGGTCAAAATCTGAAGGTGACACGCAACAGTCATCAGGTCGACACAGGTTAAGACAAGAATACATTTGTGGTTGCCGTCAACACATTGCCTCCGCATCACATCTTAGCTCAGCAGTCTGGTGAAGATTACGATGGTTCGCTTAGGCTCTCTTTGAGTTGATTATTTGTACGCAAGTAGTGCACGTCATACACTTGCAGTCCTTCCACGGGCATCATGGGTTTGGTGGTAGTTGAGGGTTTAGGTGCGCGTATACCCAGCCCCGTGTTTCTTGTGTGGCATTTTTGGGTTACCTCACCTTTTCTTATGCAAATTTATGTAGGAGTATAATTTTAAGTGTTACTAAGAAAGGCGCTACAGACATTCCATGAATCAATGTGAGAAATGAGTGATGATGGGACTCTGTGGATGATCCAAATTGCAGCCAAACAAATTTTTGTGAACTGGCCGTAAGCTTGTGGATGTCGTAGTCATCATTACTAACTAATCCCTTGGGCTAAATGCGGTAAGTCTCATTTGGTAAGTTGAAATTTTAGATCATTACATTTTTAGTATCAGTGTCGACACAATAAGAACGCCGAAATATTACAAAAAGAAAGGGACAAGGCTTTTGCACAAAACTTTACACACTTCAAATGAAGTCTACTAGTTCGACTGGAGTTTCTTGTAACTATCCACTGTTTTCACTAAAACAATTAGTGCCAGAAAGCACCAATTTTGTACAGCTGCCTGTCAAGCGTTTGCAACTAAGCAGCACCAGATACGAGTCATGCGAGCAATGCTGCCACTCGGTGGGAGTATAAGCATCAATTTTAAAACTTCAAAAACTGCCACACTGATGTTAAAAGATCTTAAAGGGACCCTGCAACACTTTCGGTAGCGCTCTCACTCTTTTATTCGTTTCTGGAACCACTGCAAAAGCTATAGTTATCGCTAACACGGAGCGACACTCCGTGACTTGCTCCTCGCACCAGATACGCCTTCCATTTCTGCGTTGTTTTTGCGGCTTTTTAAAAGTTGCTATCGAAAAGCGTTCATTGCTACAACTGAACAAAAACAGACCAACAGCTTCTGCATGGCCTGAATGACGTATTTCGAGCCGTCGAACAACGTGAAGACCGGGAAAGAGACAAATTTTTTTTTGAGCGAGTTTCCAAGTTATGTGATAGGCATAGAGCAGTAATTTGTTTTCCTGGGGTACGTTGCGAGCCTCTAAGCTAAGTTATGGTTGTGTTAGGTGACTACGTTGTGCAAGCATTTGAGATTTCAAAAAAAGTTCAAAAAAGTGTTGCAAGGTCCTTCGAAAAGCGATGCGCAGACATCAAGGCAAAAAAGATGTGTGTTATTCATCAGTGTGACAAGTGTGTCAGACAGTTTACTGGATGCTAATCATGTCGACGCAAAGACGACGGCATTACCACCTCCAAACTTGGTGTGGTGTGGATTGTTTGAGGTGGCGGCAAGTATCGCTTTAATACAGCTCTTTTTAAACAAGCTTCTTTCTTTCCGACGTATTCTCTAAGCATGCGAAATATCGTTGTACCTACGCTTAAAGCTCGCCGCAAATATGCTTGCTTTGCTGCAAATATCGTTGAACGTAATAGCATTCTGCCACTACTGGGACGTAACACGCTCTCGTTTCTTCTAAAACCTTTCCGTTTTTTTTCTATCTTTCTCGCTTCTTCCATGTCGATCCCAATGAAGACTTATTCAATTCAATGCAGGTTGTTTTGGGTTGTACTGCTCACCAGCCATATACTATGTTAGCCAGGGTCTTGCTCCTTGTCTTTTCATCTTCCTCTGCGCATAAAAACGTGAACCTACTAATTATACTCTGCTTTTCGCTCTATCTTTTGCGGCACCGTGCCATAAAGCATAGTTTTTCCTTCGTGTTTCCTCAAAATATTGTTTCAAACTACTTAAGAGGCTGTCTTAGCGTTCAAGAATGTGGGATATAAGATCCATGCAAGCAGTTATAGCTGTCCGAGTGCTTTTAGCTATTTAAAGTGTAGACGAGCATTCTTTCTCCTCGCTCGCGCAGCTGAAGCAAGTTACAAATTGTAAACAGACCAACGTTCCTGCCTTTAGACCGCACAAAAAAGACTACCGTTGTCAAATTTTGTTCTAGCGGGCTCTGAACGTGCTTATGCATAGCACACGCTTAGCACGGTGACTGAAATAAAGTTCAAGATTTTAAGGGAATTTCCATCTGAGGTACACAATGGAGATATCTACGGTAATTTTTAAACTACACGAATAGCTGCCTCTCGTGGACAGTAATGTATAAATAACTGTGTAAACGTTTATACTGGGCCAATATACAGGGTGATAAAAGTAAAGTTGATAGGTGTTTTAAAACTTAGGCGCTTAGATGTACGTGAAGACCCCCTTTACAGGGGGGTTAAGCGCCCAGGGGGACACAGAATGAGGTGGTAACTGTTGATGTCGGCGGCCAATTTAACTAAAATTAATGAGTCTCTTTTTAATAGCTGCAGTAAGCAGGCATGTTTGCATTGAAAAATGAACCGCAAGCGTGTTTCTACGCAGTTTCATACGACATAGTTCTTCTAGCGCAACGCTACTCCCAGACATCGAACAGCGAAGTTTAATTGCCGTTCCAATGATTGCGCATACAAGACAGTGACCACCGGCCGTGAGATCCTCCCTTTAGTAACGTGCGTGTTGTGTTCGTAGTTTATTTTAAAAACGGGGTGGAAGAATAGGCAAAAGTGATAATGGGCGGCCTTTCAGCCTTGGCTGGTGTTATCGCAATCTGGAGTGCTCGGAACCACTATCGAAACACAGAACAAAGGGCAGGAGATTTGAGTCTGTCTTTACTGTCTCTCCGAGTTCCGTATCTGTTCGGAGTTCGATATCTCAGAGTACTAATTTGCTAGAACATTTCTGCCAAATTAAACCACCCATCAACACGATTGCGTCAAACGTTTTAATACAAACAGTCATGCTTACTGTAGCCACTAAAAAGTAAATTATACAATTTGATTATTAGGCCACGGACGTCAACAATTACCACATAATTGTGCGCCCCTCCTCCGGCCACGTAACGTAAATGCACAAGTAAACTACAAGTAAATTTAGGCGCCTAATTGTAAAAAAGCCTGTCCCCCTAATTTTGATTTTCCTGCATATGTGTTTAGAAACACTCAGGTATCCTTACTGTCTGTATTTTGTTTATCATCGAGTCCGCAAACTGCACCATATGAACATGCCAAATGGCTATATGAATCGTGTGCAGAAATATTTTAAGATATGAATGCCTACCTTGCGGTCACTGCGTCCTTTGCGGTGTTTTTGTTTAGAGGCATATCTGATCGACGTTTTATATACTAAGCTCTGGCTCGACTGCGTGACGTTGATGAGTGTTTGTTTGAGCCTTTAAATTGCATTTTGTTCTTTAGAAGTCCACGCACGTAGAAACGTTTGGTCTATATTTCTGTCAAAGACTCGGCTGCAACACTTTTTAAAGGCCGTTGAGGTATTTTACTTAATGTCAGAATCAATTTCAGTTCAAACGGCTCCGGGAAGAGACTGCTTACAACCATTGTTTATAATTTGTCGCACAGTTGCACAAAAAATTAACAAATATTCGTTTGCCTGCCTTTGAGGGCTATTTGTATAATTCAAGAATCAGGTTCTTATTCTGCTTCCCAACCAGAGAAGCGGAGCCCGGACATGCTTACACAATAAAACCTCCCTTATGCAATTCTTGTTTTATTTGCGACAAAAGAGCTCTCAAATCGTGCAAACTTAGTTATGGAGTAAAAGTTATTACAGCACAATATTTTTACGTAGAAAGAATTTGAGGTCACCAACTGTTTGCGAGTGTACACAATGTTAAGGTTTCATACAGGTCAGGCATTCCAACAAAGTCGTTTTTTTTTGCTTCAGGCACAATACATAGCACGTTACAGTTCTTAGTAGAAGACATTTCAGGGGCATTTTGGGGGGTACAAAGTCCTAAAAATGTATAATGCACACCCAGCAAAAGCCTACAGACGCGCGCATTAAATATGTTTTTAAACTAAGGCTTTCAACCAAATACAGGGGTTACGCAACAACAAACCCGTCGGCTTCAAAGGCACCATAGTGAATGCGTTCAAAGATTATTAGACCCCAAAACTTTCAACCAAGTCCATAGTTCATACGCAAGGGAAATTTCGCTGCTCCTGAACGCCGCTAATTGGCCTACTTTAACGTACGTTTGTACCCTCATCTTTACGGCAACGTTCGACTAAGTTTTATCAAATGGGCAAAGGTGGCCCTTGTGACAAGTTGTTGCGCAGATGAGAGAAACTCACACATATTGTGGGAGAAACACTTAAAGGTTCAGTATTGAGCAGAACGAAGATGTAAACAGGAGAAGTGAAAAGGAGGAGCATGCACGTTTTCTTTAGTCAAAAACGTTTTCGTGGGAATTTCAAGTCAAAGATGACCGCATGCACATTTTTTGTAAGGCAAAGTAGATGAAGATGTTTACGACTATAATTTAAAACAAAACAGTAATAAACACAGGTCATCAAACACCTTTCTGTGGGGCAAAAGGAAAACATTATTCATCAATATAGCTGAAAATTATATTACATGGCTTTTACAATTTTAAGACTTTCCGTTAGCAGTACGCGGCGTTTTTTCCTGGTACTAATTGCGAAATCGAAAAGGCAACCTTTACCGTACAAAAACTCCCCTAATCAACATGAAAATTTAAGTGGAACCACAAATGCGAACTCAACAATAATTATTGCTGTGCAAATATCCCTGGGTTTGTTTGCGCCTAAAATGAAGTCGTGAAGCAAAAACCAATAATGTAAGGTAACATGTTATGGTGAATCTTCTAGATCTAAAAAATAACCTTAAGTTTAAAAAATAAAGCAGAAACAACAATGTAATAAGAACGAATTGGAGAGAATTGCTGTGTATTACCTGAACTGTGTGATTGGGAACAGAAATATACAACCCCTCATAATTTATTATTGCGAAACCGTGATGCTCGCTTAATTTACTCTGATTCTGTTTCCTTTTCCAGCGTCACTAACTTGAAAAACCGTGCTGATCTAGTTGATTTGGCCTGCGCCGGAAACATGCGCGCTTGTCACTTTTTCACGAGCTTTATAACCACCCGTCGCTGCGTGAAAGTTTTTTTGAAAGCCCGTCTGCTCTCTTTCCACGGCACGATCACCCCAATAAAGTTAAACGCCCACAATGTCATTCACGTCGTTCCGCACAATCATTCATACCGCGCACCATTGTTGAGTGGAATGACTTGCCAACAGACGTTGCCACCAAAAAAGATTCCCATAAATTCTTGCAGCTCTTGCACACTACGGTCACTAACAAGAATTTTTTTCGTAGTTTTTACCTCTTGCATAAATTGTAGCAGGAGCTTGCATACGTTGCTCTTGCTCTTGCTGCGGGCTATTTCTGCATACGCTGCCACTTGTTATGTTTCCTGTTCTTTGTTTTTTCGTTATATTGTTTTCTTTTTCAGCCAATATTATGGGCGCAAAGTGTCAAGCAAATTTTGAGGTCTTGCGAGGTATGTTCCCAATTTATCTGATTGTTTAACGATTGTACAACGCGGTATGGTTGTAGTTTGTATTTATTATTTGTTCCCTTCGTTGCAACTAATTTCTGGTTATAATGCGTTTAGTATTTTTGTCAGTATTTTTGTATAATGTTGTCTTGCCCCCCTCCCCCCTATGTAATACCCTCGCCTAGAGGGCCTTTAGGGGTACTCTGAATGAATGAATGAAAGAAATAGTTTATCGATAAACACAAGTACAGTCCGAAATAAGAATATGTTTCAAAATTTATCGGAACTGGCACTTTGAGGATCCATTCAAACCTGTAAGTAGCCTTTCAAATTCCTTCATGCATGCACAAGTATTCAGTCAAAAAAGCGATTTGTAAAAAAAGTAAAGTTCACCGCGGAAATGATAATGCACGTTCATCGAACACTCACGTACTGATAAAGGGGCTGAAATAAACAACACATGTATATTTTGATCTGGTAAATCCTCCATGCGTGGAATGTACGTTGGAAGAGCGAAGAATCCAAAGCCATCGTAAAATGACGTATCTAAGAAAGCATGCAACAACCGAAATATCTTCGGGGAACCTAAAGGTTGCTAAGTAGGTTGATAGCCTTGTAACCTCTATTGATTCAGATATCACTTTTAGGCAGCACAACAGGTAGAGAAGGAATACAAGTAACAGAACTTCCTGTCAGCACATGTGAAGACACAGAAACAGGGTGTGGCGAAGAATGAAAGCTGTACTACGTCAGGGTAGACTTTTCCTGCTAATATTGCAACGCGGAATACAAGAGAAGAGGCAGACACCCCTTGCCAACAATCTAATTATTTTGTGGTGGTTCTGAGCAAATTCCCTCCTTTACAGAACTCAAACAAAATGTGAACGAAAAATCTTTCCAAACAAAAAGGCACAAGTCAGAATTCCAACTGCCATTCACATACCATCTGTCGTAAAAAACTCAGGGTGGCGAAGAGGCAATATACGAGATGTTAAAACACTTTCACGTAGATACACATGAAATCATTCTATTTTTGTACTATAGGATGTGGACTGTTGGATATTTTGAAAATACTATAAAGTAGCAATAGATATTGCAATTATAAAAAGGTAGAGAACATTTTTCATTCAGCAGCTGCGGGGCACTTGCTCGTACAACGGGTAACTTCAAACTTTAGAAATAATGATTAGATAGGCTGCAATCTGCTTTTTGGACGATATTTTAATTCTGCTATTGACAAGCACCACCTCACATTGGTAATCACATGTGCGACATGTTCGTTATTCAGAAACACAGTTTGTGGATATTTTCACTTGGAAAAGTCTTACTTCGTGGTGTGGCTCCACGTCTGTGTAGAATGCCTTGGGCGTATGATACCTAATAAGGCAAGCTTTTAGACATCTAGCAACGCCTGTGATTTGCTTACACCCGGACAACTTTCTTGAAGACAAGCCCAAGTGGCGACGTACTCCTATGTAGAGGTTTTCTGAAGTAGTTGAGTTGATACATTTCTTGTGTCTTAGCGCCTTATCTGCGAAGAATTTTCGCCTTTAGTATCGTAGTTGACACATGCCGTTGTGGCAATCTTTACATTGCATTTATGATCCCGCCGACGTATATGCACTGCGAAATGTATCAGACTGGTCACCATTATTTTAAATCGTAACGGAATACCAAATGATCACTCCAACAAACAGCCTTGGCGCTCTTTGGCCAACCTGGCTCTTAAGTAATGAACACACGCAGGCTTACATACAACTATATTGGTGTTGATATGTGGCTAAATGACACTAACTGTCCAAACAAAACAGCGAATTGGGGTTCGCTTGAATTCCGGACTCCAGCTCTGGTTACGCTATTCCTGACGAGCTAACAACCGGTTATCCCTCTACCCTTATTTTTAGATAATCAAGTACACCAGTATTGCATGCTCAAGAGATTGGTCTTGCAGCCCAAATTTTGTACCATTCGTTATTCAACAGTTCAACAGCGAGCGAAAGAGCAGACCATGACAGACCGTGTGTGGACCGCGGCCAATAAGCCGACGGCAACCGTACATTAACGCGAATTCTTTTTGGGGCGTTTGAGACCGACAGTGGAGAAGTTCCTTATACTGCCCCTGAAGATGAACTGCTCCCTGTCTTTCAAGCCCACATTCAATGTATTGAATATATTTACATTTTTTGGCACCCGCGGTGGTGGCTCGGTGGCTAAGGCGTTGCGCTGCTGAGCACGAGGTCGCGGAGTCGATTCCCGGCCGCGGCGGCCGCTTTCCTGATGGAGGCAAAAAGCAAAAACGCCCGTGTGTACGAGATTTCGGCGCACGTTAAAGATCCCCAGGTGGTCAAAGTTAATCCGGAGCCCTCCACTACGACGCGCCTAATCGCCTTCATTGCGTCAGCGCGTTCAACCCCCAATCAATTTACTTTTTTTGTTATTTTCATTTATGTCAATATTTTATTTCAATACAGCTATACTTCTTCAGCATCGTGGAGCCAAGTGTCCGTTTCCACTTTTCCTGTAATGGTGTTCTTTCTGAAAATTTTCACGCTTGTTTCCATGCGAGAAAAATGAAATCACCGGCGTAAACCCCCCGCATCATGGTTGAAAGCACGTTGTTACACTCGCGACGACAACCATTCAGTCCGGTTTGATGGCGAGAGTTTTTTCTAGTTTGATATCTCCAGAGCGGTGAGAAACTATTATTTCTCTGGCGGTGCGCAAGCAACCGGAGGAAGCCCACAATATGCCGAACTGCGCAACACGCCAAAGACCAATCTAAAAACATTGCTTCTTACTTACCAGGCATCCGATATATGGTTTTGGAAGTTTTTGGGACCGGGGTGGATGCAAAAACATTCGTGATCTCACAGGTACATGGTGCCAATTCGTTCAGTGTCTGTGCACTGACACATTGTTTTTATTTCTCAAAAAAAAAGCTCATGTCTAATAAATGCAAGAATAGACCGTCGCATCAGTATTGACAAAATGGTACTTGAAGTCAGCGGGCAGGACTGCATTGAAAGCGACAGGGAAATCAATGCAGGCCAACCTTGGGTTAAGAGATGAGCGATTACTACGAAACATAATAATCAGAGATGAGTGCGAAACGGTAACGAGTAATTACGTGAGAATGCGGTAGTGTAAAGGTAATTACCAAATTGTAATTTACTCAAATGATATAATGAGAGATTACTGATTTATAATATTGATCTGTAAGCTCGTAGAATAAAGGGTACAGATTAATTAGGATGCAATAATTGTTTATCAGTTATTTATTGTAACATTTAGTAAGGCGAGATCAAGAAGCATTACGCTAGATTATGTCCGTTCAGATAAATTAATATCAGGTTCATATAGTAGCTGAAAGTATTAGTGTGGACATAGTTGGAGAGTAAAGTGAGGGAATAGCGCGTATAACATGATGTATTTGAGAGTGAATTACGATTCGAGAAGGTTGAATTGAGCTGCATTGGTACATTTTTAGTGCATTAGCAAAGAGTGAACTAAATAAAGGTAGATTAGGGTAAGTTGGGACTAATTAAGCAGAATAGTATAAATTAAATTGTATTAGGTTGCGTGAACGAATTACGGCTAAAAAGTTTTCTTCACTCTTTCCCGCCAGTTCATTAAAAAGGCAGGTAGAAAAAATGACGCTTCTGAAACATACTTTATTTGATTTTAGCAGATATTCAGTCGTTGCTACATTGTGATCATGGCAAGAGGGGTACTTTAAAGTGGCTAGCCAACACATCTCATGATAATATGCTATAACCTAAAATGCTCCTCGCCACACGTAACAGCGAAATTTATAAAAAGTTTGCATAATAGCGACTAGCTCTTTCCTAGATGGTGAACTTCTTGTATTTTTTAAATGCTTTGGCTTGCGTAAACGATTTCTGTTTCACGCCCATTTGGCTTTTGGACGACGACACCACGCAGCCCTACATCATTAGCGTTTATGTCCATTTATGTTTTGGCACCTTCGTTGACATGAGGCCGCAGAGGGGCGCGTTACAGGCGGCTCAGCAACTTGCTTTATGAGTAATGTTGAACTTTCCAACATAAAGAGGGCTGGCTTTCGTCAACTATATTACTGGGTCTGGCGTACTCTTGGGAGTTCCTCGTCGAAGCTCCGGGCACATGCGAAGTTCCTATGGTAGATAAGACACCTGTAGAAGATGGATAATTCTACACTAACATAGGGCTGAAATTGGTCAGGATTATTTTTTTGGAGTAAGATGGGATAAGATAGAATCAAGCTGAAGAGAATATATTTAGAGGAATAGGAAGGGTAAAATAGTTCGCGTGCTGTGTCAACTGTGTGCAGAGTGTATAAAATGTACCTTCACGTTATTGCTGGTGGTTTGCTGGTGGGTTTGTTCAGTCGCAGGTAGCGAATCTATAACCCTAGTGTGCCGTCTTTTTTATTCAGAAGACGACATGGGACAGCCCAGAGTCTTCTCGATGATTGTATGGCGTCGCCGTTGAGCATATCTTTAAATTGTATCCGGTAGCATCGTGCTAAAGTGAATACAGGTTCACAGGTAATCGGTGGGTACGTCGGTAGCCGTCTTCTGGAATAATTCAGTCCTTTCCATGAGCATCCGGTACACGTTAGAAAGGAAGGAGAAGCAGTCGCCGCTG
Source organism: Haemaphysalis longicornis (assembly GCF_048455015.1). Lineage (NCBI taxonomy): Eukaryota > Metazoa > Arthropoda > Arachnida > Ixodida > Ixodidae > Haemaphysalis > Haemaphysalis longicornis. The sequence goes on along the minus strand of NW_027526282.1, from coordinate 577,502 downwards.
CGGCAAAGCCAACCCTAATTGTATGTTTTCTCTTGTGATAGCACCGGGTGCATGTCGCAAAATTGGGCAGGCTAACAGGCATCACGTCACTGGCTTTTTAAATTGCTTGTGGGATGGATTCGACAAACTGGTGTTTATACCCAGATACTCGTCAGCAATAATTGAGATTCAAAGTTGGGATTCTCTATTTCTTCAAGCATGAGCTCCAGCAGCGATGGAGGGATTGCGGCTTAGAAGCAAGCTCCCGTCGCTTTTGTCGGACGTCCCACAACAAAAGTATACAAATTTGTATACAAATTTATTGTCTTGGTCAATGGATCCTTATTTTTGCTCGTGATTGTACCGTGTGTCTTTGTGACGCGTTCCCTGCCCCGTGGCATTGGTCATCTTGTCTATAACGTTGCTTATGGATTTCACGTACACCACACCATTTCCACAGTTGTTGGCTGCTCGCCGGCGAAAGTTCTGTTACCGTCTGTGTTCCTGCAGTACCTATTCCTACACGCGTTGCTCCTCGGTAGTCGTGACTGTGCGATACCTCTCGGACGGGTTAGGGTTAGAGGGACAGAGTACAAGCGAAATTTAAAACGGAGAACGGCAGAACGTAGACGTAAAGCAATGGCGAAGCCAAACGAAAGAACTTAGCACTTGCTTCAATAAAAAACAAGCAAACAGGCGAATGCCTCTCGTTGTACAACGTTTTTGTGTTCACAGACCTTCGAAATGCATGGAGCCCTAGCTGTAAAAATCATCACTGGTAATATAAGTGAACATATTTATGTGGGTCGTAATACGAATACGTGTGCTTCTCGTCACTATGCTCTTGACATTGGGGAGGCTTGCTGCGTATTTAGAACTACCCAACGTGACGGCTATTGCCTGAAATTCTTAACACCACGCCAAGTGGTGTTCTACTTTCTTTCACAGTCTCAGCAGTAACTTGTGCTCACTAGAGCAGCGGCATCGCCTGCCTGCCTGGTACTTGTTTTCTTTTCCCCCAATGGTGCATATATCGCTGCCAACGTTTTCGTTCTTTTATTGTTTCCCTCCCCGCACTGACTGCGTGAGTGTCACGTCAATTTACCAAGTAGACAGGATACACAGAAAAACGTTTAATTGACGAGGACGGTGTTTCGCAGCACACATAAAGTAACAGTAAACAGTCACAGAAGTGTTCTCACGGTTTGAGTTTGCACAAAGGTCTAGGTATTGTGTCGCTCACGTTATGGGTGATGTCTTCCTATCTGGCGTGTGGGCCCAGACAACCGACAGTCATGTCTCGTAGTGCTTGCACGAAGTGGGTTCAGCCGACGCTGCCAACCACCAAGGGAGCGTAGCCCTAGTTGTGATGTGTCGCAGCGTAGCCCGAGCGTCCCCGCCTGTATCTTAGTTGGTAGCCTGGAGCCGCCGACGGTGCGCTGCCGCGGGGTCTCCCTCCAGGGTCGTCGCCTGGAACTCCGGTCGGTAGGCCTGAGGCGTCGTCAGGCCCCAATGACGCTGGGGTCGGCACCAGGAGCGCAGCCTGGTCTTCTCCTCTTCTTCCTTCTCCCAGCGCTTGCCTCACTCCTCTTCTTACTCACGTCTCTAAATTCACTTCAACGCTGGCACATTTCACGCCCGTCTATTGGGCACATGCCCCTTCGGGGGTTTTTGACACATACCCCTTCGGGAGGTTGCTCATGACATTACCTCCCCCTTTTAAGCGTTTTTTTCCTAAAAAACGGCTCTGTCACTCCGCAAAGACTGTGCACCTGGTTGATCGCGACGAATCCCTGCGCTCGACTGGCAGACTGCCTTCCTACACTCATGGTTGCACCACAATGTCCTAATAAACTAAGAAACACAGTTCACCGCAGCGCTCTAAAGTTTGCACGTGTCCACAGTTCTGAGGCCTTAAAAATAATGCAGCTCAATACTCAATTAACAGATACAACACGTCAAATACAACACGTCAAATACCACAAGTCATCCCACTCATAATACCACTTTACGACATCCACCCGCCGGGCAATACTGCACCTGTACTAACTTTTGATTTGATGTTCTCTGCAGCAATCTTTCCTGAAGCATTGTCACTCTCCTTAACTGTTTTCTGTCGTAGTTCCTGTTCTCGTATACTAGTGTCCTTTGCGGTGTGCATCCTCCACTACTGTAACACCGGCTGTAGTTGGATGGTCTTCTGGGGAACACCTCTCGTCCTTCGTTAACCCGTTGCCGTTGAACAGTTTCTGCAATCATTTTTTTGGAGCGTGGCATAACCTTTGGCTCTTCATTAAGGGGCGGATTGCTCTTATGTAAAGCTGGCCTGCAAACCTGGCAGGATTTCACATAGCGCCTTGTGTCACTCTGCATGTTAGGCCAAAAGAACTCTTCGGTGATTCTCCTCAGGGTTTCATTTACTCGTCCGTGCTCCGCCACCACGTTTTGATGCGTTCTTGCCAAAATTGCATCTCGTAGCTCTTGAGGTACGACCAGCTGCATTGCTTGTCTACCAGAATTGTATTGGCACCTTCTGTAAAGGAGTCTATTTACTACTTGGAACTCGTACCCTGTACGATTCCGTTTCCACTCAGTTCCTACTTGCAGATAGCAGCCCTGTAGAGATGGGTCTTGTTTCTGTCGTTCTTCTAGTTCACTAGGAGTTAGTGCCAATGGTTGAAAGGACGGAACCCGCAGCATTGACTTTTCCTCGTCCAATGGGTCAATCGCTGAGCATACTACTACTGCTTCAGCTTTATCTTGTTCTCTTCCCTCATTATCTTGCTGATGACCTGGCGTCCCGATCTGTGTGCACAAAAAACTCCCCGCCTTGTCTTTGGTCCTAAACCGGCAGTCTTCAGTCTCGTGTCCCATCTTGTAGCAAACGTTGCACACTAGGTCCGCCTTGCCACCTGAATTATTAGTGCGGCAATCTTCTTACAGATGCCCAACGCCATCACACGAGAAACATGTTCTAGGCAGGCGGGAACCTGTTGGACAATCTCTTGTTTCTGGAGTGTTTGCATTGAGTTCCGGCTTCTTGTCCGGCTTGACTTTCATTTCACCCAAATTTTCCAAACCGTGCTCTTCGATGTATGCGTCTGTCGACTCAGCCAGGTCATCGAGAGCCTGAAGCCGTCTCTCTTTTAAGAAGTCTACTAAATCGGCATTACAGCAATTTAGAAATTGCTCCATGATGATCCTATTTCGGACTGCTTCGTAGGTCCTTTCGGTGCCAGAAAGCTCAATCCAGCTGTCGAAGTAGTTGCTAAGCCGGGCAGCAAATTGTCGGCCTGTCTCTGCATCTTCTGGCTTGCACTTTCTGAACTTTTGTCTGAACCCTTCTGCACTTAGGCGAAACCTTTGGAGGAGAGCAATCTTTACTATGTCGTAGTCATTAGAGTCTGACGCTGGCAGTGGCTCGAGGACACTCAATGCCTCTCCTTGCAACAGCAAGCTCAACATTGTAGCCCATTCTGACCTTTCCCAGCACTGGCATGTGGCCATTCTTTGGAATCGTTGAAGATACTCGTCTATATTGTCCCGGCTCTCGTCGAATGGTGACATCAAAGTCATAGGACTGGTCTTTATGGCTGGGGGTGACACGGAGCCTGTCCTCTCGCTTCTCTCTATTACTGGTCCTTGCGAAGCGTATTCAGCAAGCTGCACCTTAAGTTCTTGTATTTTCCGCTCTGTCTTTTCCTTCTGCCGTTTTCGTTCATCTCTCTTCTGCTTCTCCCGGGCTGCCCTTTCCGACATAGCCAATGACTCCTCCTTCGTCAATCCTAGTGCCTCGGTAAGGGCTAGCAGTTTTTCTGGATCCATAATCCACTTGGGTAAATTGACAGTGACAATACAAAATTATGGATCCTGGCAGGCTCGCCAAAATTGTCACGTCAATTTACCAAGTAGACAGGATACACAGAAAAACGTTTAATTGACGAGGACGGTGTTTCGCAGCACACATAAAGTAACAGTAAACAGTCACAGAAGTGTTCTCACGGTTTGAGTTTGCACAAAGGTCTAGGTATTGTGTCGCTCACGTTATGGGTGATGTCTTCCTATCTGGCGTGTGGGCCCAGACAACCGACAGTCATGTCTCGTAGTGCTTGCACGAAGTGGGTTCAGCCGACGCTGCCAACCACCAAGGGAGCGTAGCCCTAGTTGTGATGTGTCGCAGCGTAGCCCGAGCGTCCCCGCCTGTATCTTAGTTGGTAGCCTGGAGCCGCCGACGGTGCGCTGCCGCGGGGTCTCCCTCCAGGGTCGTCGCCTGGAACTCCGGTCGGTAGGCCTGAGGCGTCGTCAGGCCCCGATGACGCTGGGGTCGGCACCAGGAGCGTAGCCTGGTCTTCTCCTCTTCTTCCTTCTCCCAGCGCTTGCCTCACTCCTCTTCTTACTCACGTCTCTAAATTCACTTCAACGCTGGCACATTTCACGCCCGTCTATTGGGCACATGCCCCTTCGGGGGTTTTGACACATACCCCTTCGGGAGGTTGCTCATGACAGTGAGACCCTTTTGAATGCTTACTACGGCGGGACACATCGCGATGTTCGGAGAGAGCAGCACGCCTTCGGTCCGGCGCACCGACACGATGACAACAACGAAGGCGGAATCACGAGGTGCTCGCGAATGTCCACCCGCGCTGGAAGATAATGAACAAATGTTTATTATAGAGCAAAGGGTTAAGGGAAGGGTGTGTGGTCAGCATCCTATGTCCAGGAAGCCGCAAAAGGAAGCCGCGGGGACCGCCCGATCGGCCAGCACAGCTTGATTTTTACGGTCGGAGCTGGTCGGCAACGTCTCCCACTGCTCACGGGAAGGGGTGGGGGTCAGGCTTGGAGGGAGAGGTGGAGAGTGCGGGCATTCAATGACAAGATGGAAAGTGTCTAGTGGGGTATTACATGGTTGACAGGTTTACGGGTAGAGCGTTAGAGCAATGTGGTGAAGTCGTGTACAGTTGTAGTATCTGTTTGTAGGCGTTGCCAGATATGCTTGGGCGTGCGTGAGGGAGAGGTGTGGCGGAGAATATTTATAGCGGAGGTGCCTGTAGTGGGTGAGAATTGCTTCAATGGTGGTCAGGGGGTCGGTGGTGATGTCTTCCGTGGCTGACCATTCGATGCTAAGGATACCCGGTTGTGCATCTCGCAGGCTACAGTATGAGCTGCTTCATTCCCCAGCAGGCCGGTGTGAGCAGGGCTCCATATTATTGTTATGAATAGTTGAGGAGGAAGGTTTTGCAGAAGGAGAATAGCTGCGAAAGGAACTTGTCTATGACGGTAGTGTAGGCATGCCTGCAGGGAGTCCGTAACAATGGTGAGGGGTTTTCACTGCGATGCGTGGTAGCGGCAAGATATATGGCGATGGATTCAGCGGTAGTCGAGGAGATTCCGCGATACGTGGCAGCAGTCATCGTGGGCCCCGTAGAGTCGAGAACCACAATTGTGGTACGCTGGTCATGGTAAGTACACGCAATATCTGTATATCGGACGAGTGGATCCCTGTCAAGTCTTCTTTGTAGAAGAAAACTTGTTCGAGCCCAAATGCTGTCGCGCCTGGTTGTCTTTGTGCCAATCGCGACATAAATTATTCACGTGCACCGAACTCGCCTCTTGTGACCGCGTCATGTTGTACCGGATTCCGCGGGTCAACGACAGCCCGGATGTGAACGCGAGGGAGCTCCGCCCGCTCACGCTACAACTGCGCTGTGCACTGCGCTACGCTACCCCCTTCTGGACTGAGAACCCAGGAACATGGTTGCCGCAACTCAAAGTGCGCTTTCGACTGTATCGCATTACTACCTAGGAGACGATATACTACAGCGTCGTAACCTCCTTGCCAGGCTGCATCACGGATGAGCTTGCCAACATCCTTCATGCCCGACATCCTCTAGCGCCCTACGACTACCTAAAGGCAGTGATCATGCAACGCAATTCTTAGTCGGAGCGCAGCAGGCTCCAGCAGCTTCTGACCACCGAGGAGCTCTTCGACAGGCGACCCTCGCAGAGGCTACATCGCATCTGGCAGCTACTGGACCATCATGGCCAGGACCTCAGCAATACACTTTTTGCGAGCTCTTCCTTCAACGGCTCCCACAGAACATAGTACTGGTACTTGCGGCAGCCTTTGACATGCTGCTTGACCAATTAGCGGAACGGGCTTACTGCATCGTGGTGTATTCCGATCCCCAAGGATTGTCACATTCCCCGAACCACCCTCCACATCAAGGGACAACGCCAGGCTTTCTCAACTTGAGAGCCGCATTGAAAAAATAAGCCATCACCTGCCATCCATGTAACCCTCTTGCACTGACGCGGAAAGGCATCCCGCATCCTACGGTACTTCCCCTCACCGTCCCGTTCTCAAAATCACTGTTTTGTAACGCTCGATGAGCCTGGACCTTCGTGCGTCTCTTGGTAACATCGTACATTTGTGGCCACCGCTTCTTCTTCAATACGGTAGCACAGGTCCACATCCTGCCGGCCTTTTTGCTAGACCGAGGACGCCAATAAACCAACTTTCCGTAATCATTGTCGACAATTGTCCGATCAACACTTACAGCCAGCTGCCGCTCACATTCAATTTTGGCCTACGTGACTCCTTCCGGTGGCTTTTCACAATTGCCGATATCAAGCAGCCCACTCTGAGGGCTGAATTCCCGGCTTTCTGCAACCTCGCCTTGGACTTGCATACTCCATGCCTCGTGGACATGTCTACGAGCCTTTCGGCACTGGGCTTTGTCTCTTCTTCCACGCTGACCGGACCTCGAGCTTTCGTGCTATCTTCTTCGTACAAGAAGATAATTGCACACTTCCCGCCATCACAACACCCCACATGGGAGAGCCCGTTAAACGTAAACGCATCATGAGCCATCACATCATCACAAAGGAACCCCTGTCTTCGCTCGAAAGCGTCGTTTCGCCGGATCGTGTTACGCCATTGTTCTTCAAGATTCCGGAAACATGCTGGAACTGAGAATCCTCCGTCCATTCTCCAGCATGGGCGCGTGAGCCGAGCGTACGGTACCCAAGAAGGACCTCGGAGACTGGAGGCCATGCATTGACTACCGGGCCCTCAGCGCGATCACAGTTCCGGACCGGTACCCACTACCGCATTTGCAGCACTTTACTGCAAGATATTCAGCAAAATCACGGCTTGGTCAAGCCTTATCGCCACATACCTATGGGGCCAGCTGACATCCCAAAGATGGCCCTAATTACCCCTTTTGGCATCTTCGAATATGTCCGTACGCCCTTCTGCTTTCATGCAACCGCCCAGACCTTTCAACGAGCCTTTGCCGAGGTTACCGGGTGTTTAGATTTTGTATTTTTCTACATCTACGACCTCTTGATCGTAAGCTCATCACCACCTGAGCACGAAGCACACTTGCGAGCCCTTTGTACTCGGCTTGACGGGTTTAGCTTCGTCATAAATACTCAAAACCTGTCTTGGGCGTGTGCACCATCCAGTCGCTGGGCCACTCTCACTCCTCAGGGAATCAGACCTACCTACGCGAAAGTGAAGGCAATCCAGGATTTTCCACAGCCCGCATCAATAAGAAGATGTGAGAATTCTTCGGGCTGATAAACCTCTAACGACGGTTTATTAGCAAAAGTGCCGAACGACGGGTCCAGTCCCTCATTGATGTGCTCGCCACCAAGACAGGACCGGAAGAGCACTCCTAGTGGAGCGAGCGAGTCCCGTCCAGCTTTTCTGAGGTAAAAAAGGCCCTCTCCGGCGCTTCTATGTTTTAGACCCCATTGCCGACGGTCAACTTCACCTAATCACTGACGGCTCCACCGTGGCTGTCGGCGCTGTGGTTTAGCAGTTCGTTTCCGGTTTGCAACGACTCTGTTTCTACGACCAGAAGCTGAGACCTGCCGAGACAAGGTGCAGCGCGCTCGGGCGAATGGTTACTCAGCAGGTTCTCCGCGCGCAGTTACCATCGCACACCGGGGGGTGCATAGGCGGGATGGGATGGCTTTCTCGTCTGCTTTGTTAGCGATGGTTGTTTTGTCATGGTAACAAATTAGGCGCCAGGCATATCTGGACGAAGGAAAACTGACAGGAAAGAGGCGCACTAGCACCTGAGCTTTATTTGCTCCGAAAGTGTAAACGCACGAAAACAACAGTGTAATACCATAGAGAAATAAAAAAATTAGAAGAGTGGACACACGGGCTTATCGCGGCCGAGTGGCCTGACTCGTGCGCCGTCCGGCAGTCGGCGCAAGTGGTAAAAAACTATATATTTAAAATTAAGCTAACACACAATATTATACTTTTAAAATTTTGTTACACATTAGACTACACATTTTTATTTGTGTAATAAGTTGAATGGCTGTCAATGTAGATTTTTGTGGCTTCTTTGCGCCAAGCCTGGCCAAGCCGCAAGCGCAAGCCGCCATTTGGCTCTTTCGGCAGCGTTTGCACGTGCGTTTCTGCAGCCTCGTGCTAACCTCTGTTGTTGAGAAGGAAACGCCTAGCGCTTTATTTGCGACATCGGTTTTGCATCCTGAACGAAAGGTGAGACTTTCTTTTTTAAAGTGCTGGTGTGGCGTATCATATTTACGTTTCATTGTACCGCAAACGCTGCGAGCACTGCGTACCTCAGGGAATCAGGCATAGCTAGTGCTCCGTCTTTAAGATAAGTATTTGAAGTATTTTTAATGGTATTTTAGGCTGGTTGTGCCGTTTTATCTAGCGCTGAGGGATGTCAGCGGTACGCACCCGTCGTCGCACGTAGCGTTTACGTGCCGCAAACTACGGCTGTGAGTTGCGGAAGTGGCCGGCCGGCCGGCGGTCCGTAGGCGAAGCAGGCGTTGTTCGCTGTCGCTGCACTGAATTACGTGAGCCGCAGGCCGCGTTGTATTATACTAGCTAGCCATTGCTAGCTTGGCCAACTGTTACTGCTATTATGGCCGTGATGCGCTGCAAATCCGTCCGGGCTAACGTACACGGCGAAGTAGCCATATCTGCATTAATTTGGCTTATCTGGGCATAACCAGCAGCCGTACACTCATCGTACGTTTTACACATGGGTGCATACCAAGCTGCCTGCGTACAAAGCGAACCCGCTCGCCGACGCCGATAACGCGCGCTCGTCGCTTCGATTTGGCGCGCCAGGTACGGTAAAAACGCGTCTTTCGTCGGCAGATAACAGCTTTGCTCGAGGCGGGGTGAGTGCGCAGTGCATTGAAACCTTCAAATTTGGTCTTCGTTCTACATCGTATATCAATTCCGGTATCGCAGGCATTGCATACAACTGTTCTACACTTGCCCTTTTTTCAAGCGTTTGCTCTCTTTTCTCTGGTCATATTTTGGCTTGTTTCATTAAACACGTATTGCGCAGATTGCACCTATTCAGTCGGAACTGTGTGTTTCTTGTCATATCTTTTTAAGGCATGGCCTTTGGCGGTCAGTAGTACTCAGTACGACGCTCACTGCTGCTTGCCATGGTGCCCACACAGCGCCCAAATATACTTTCGCCAGGTGCGCGTTCTCGGGATGCGTTTCTTTCGCGAGCCCGTGGGGCAACAGGTTTGTTTAACGTTCAGCTCGCTCTCGCTCTTTGTCCTGATTTTACAAAAAAAGACAAAGGGATTCAGGCTATGTGAGCAGCGTTATCATTCTTGTTAACCCAAACAATAGGTGAATTGCATTAAGAATGTGCATAACCAGTGTTGCGAAATTACAAAGACCCATATTTTAAGTGTTGCTAATAGCTTGACCGCATGATTGCTGAATAGAATAAGAGAACTTGTGTTTTAAATAGGTGGCATGCACTGGAGGCAATACTTGAATACTAGTTGCAGTGAAATTTACCGACTATTCGCATATTATCTGTCATTGCAAGTAGTTTGTGTACACCTATCACCTGTGCAGGTCGACAGGTGCCCTCAAGACAGAGCCAACCAGCCAGCTGCATTCGTCATACCAAACATGGTGCAAGCACTTCATGAATCGTGCCCTCACAGGACTCACAAAAGTGGCCGTGCCAACTGTTCTCCCAGAGTTATTCAGTTGTATTGATGACTGCCTGCAATGCTTCTTGCTACCTTATTGATGCTTCTGATGGATACCGCAACTGTATTCCATCTATTGAACCTTGCCATTAGCACCTAAAATCTAACGCAAGTCTCGGCACTCAATAAGGCGTGACCACTGAAAAGACTATCGTTGACTCGAGGAACAAACGGTTTTTTATCACTGACATGCCTCATATCATTAAAACCACTAACAACAGCGTATACAGTCTCCAAACTCCACTCGCAAGTTATTGTAACTGCTAGTTGTAATATTGTGAAAACAGTACATTCACAAAAACCCTTTTACATTATGAAGACTGCCAGGGTAAGAGGTCATGCTAAATGTCGTTTGTCACCATACGTGCTGCCTGTTGTCGGGCTGGCCTAGATGAAGAGAACCATGTTGGGACCTACGTTGTCAAATGCTTATGGGATTCTGTAATGTGCCACATTTGTCTCATACACGAGAAGCATATACTGCTTCCCTGTTTCTTATATTAGACTGTTCGTATTGACAGCGGAAGGCATGAATTTGTGTGCCTTAATCGAGCCTGGAACCTGTCGGTTGACTACGTGCGCATACCTAAAATATCCCCGCCTGGCCCTTTGCCTTTACTGGGAAGGCAACGCTTTCGGAAGGTAACCCGGCTTCTTGGGAAAATGCACCCTTGCAAGGAACCAATAGGAAGGGGATTTTTTTCCTCTTAACCTTTTGCGTGTGCATCTCCACATAAATGGGATTTCTGTTCAATTACTGCTACTGATTTGAAGTTGCCCCGAGGCAATAGATCTCATTAGCGTTCATCAAATAAGCGAGGCCATCAAAGCCAAAGTTTTTCCCTTCTTTCACATCCTAACTGGAGAAATTGCCAGACTAAGAAAATTATCTGCGGAGATAGTGGTTGTAAACAGTTGCAAGTATCCGAGTGTCTAGATTATGTTATGGTTGCTATTTTTCTATGACTGCAACAGCGCACAGAGTCTGTGGGTGTCGTAGATACAAGTAAACCTGTGGATGGCTGAGTTTCTGGGTTTTCTGCATTTTCAATTACCGTGGAGAAAAAATCCTTTGTGTGGTTGTGATACCTTTACTTGTGCATTTTTTTTCATACCTGGAAACGTATTTTCCTCTCACTACTGTGTATTGTCTCTGTTGTGTATTGCTCACTGTTTATTATTATATGTGTGTTGCAAAGAATGATGACAATTTGAACTTGTTCCGTTTAGTGCCATGCAATAAATATTTCTTCATTTATGGTGTGTCTCTTTTATGTGGCTCGGCAACATGTGAACACGCGACAGAATTGTTAACCAAGTGTGAGTGGTACTGTAAATTGCAATTTCACGTTTTCAGAAAACGGTTTTTTTTTTTTGTAAAAGCATACGGGCACTAAGCCTGAGAATGATATATTCAAATAAACACTAATTATTGCATGAAAGCGTCCGAATACCGTGCCGATGCCCGTCGCTGTGAGCAGCGCTTTCCAGTCTTTCAAACTACCCGCCAAAATCGGTGTCCGCGAAACCGAAACCGAAAGTGGACGCACGAAAGTATGGTTAGTAGTTTGGCTCTCCGTCCGCTCGGTGCGCTACACTACAGTACAGTCATTCGGCCGCAGGGCTCTATGGGAGTGTCCACTCTTACCAGTATTTCTTTCTCTATGGTAATACCAGCTTGCACCACGCGAAACAGCGACCACAGATGCAGCACCCTCCTTACTGATCATCCAGACGTTCCACCTCGCTGGAAAGAATTCAAACTGAAGGCTTGCTGACACATCGGTCCTCCATGTTTTTGGCGACGTAGGCCTCGAATACTTCCCGTTCTTTTTTCGCGGCATGACTGTAGCACTCGCAACTTATCGAACGCTGGCACGCAGCCCATTGGATTGCCTTCCGTCTTATAATGAGCGGCAAAATTGCTCCCTGTTCCTGTCATCAGCGTCACCGCATGCTCCTACAATCAGTCGTTGAGGCAGCGCGCCATCTGTCCTACGTATAGTGACATACCGTACTGTAGTCCTTCCGTCATACTGCTAAAGTCTGCAGTCATACCGCTACAGTACACAGTCTCGCAGTCTGAATGCTAGTCTTTCCGCAAAAAAGAAGAACCGGAAATATTCGAGCCCTACGTCATAAAAAGATAGCGACCGATGTGTCAGCAAGCCTTGAATTGGTAATTTGAGAGAAGTGGATTATTTGGATGATTAGCAAGGAGGGTGCTGCAGCTGGAATTGCTTTCATGCGTGGTAAAAACCAGTATTACATGGTTTTTTTTGTGTCTTTATAAACGCTTTCGTAGCGAATAAAGGTGAAATGTTAGTTCGTCTCTTCCCTGTCAGTTTTCATTCCTCCAGTTGTGCCTGGCGTTTAATCTGTTCCCGTGATGATGTACCAACTAGCTCGCATCAACACATTATTTCGGTTGTTTTGGGCCTGTTTTGGCGCAGCTTCGCGTCCATTGCGCGCGTCCTTCGCAGGGCTTGATTAACTTGTTCGACAGCACCTTCTTGGTACCCGCACTCGACGGAATTAAGTGGTCGTACGACAAAGATGCAGTAAGCATTGGTTTGCAGGGCGGGAAAACAAAGTGTTGAGCCAACATACAGCTATTTGGCCGCTACAGAAACGCGAAGTTTTGCGCACTGCTCGCCAGAATGGGACTCCGCTTTCTATATCAGTGAATGACAATTCGGATGTGCTTCAGCAGGTATACAAAAGGCGAAAGGCGCAACTGGTTCTGATAAATAGCGTGTATGAAATTTCCCTCAGCTTCCTCGAAATTCTCACAGTTACTAAGTGAACTAGCTTAAATAGGTATAAATGGGAATCACTAAGCTCACATGCCGAAGTGTTTCGGTGTCTGCGCTTGTGTCGACCAGTGGTGTAGCCTCAAGGTATCACATCATGATGGCTAGGTTTTGTTTTCTCAGCCTTAGAAAGACGCTCCTCCCCGTTTTCTTTCTCCCGACTCACGGCCCGGATAGAGTGGCGGCGTCCGCCGCTCAAGCCCGGCCGTGGCCGACGCTGCTGCGTTCGGGGCACCGCCCCCGCGAATTCCAGGTAACGGCTGGCAGAATCTCTGGTTTCGCTATGTGTAGAGCCACGTACGTGAATTCAATTGACGTCGCATGGGAAGGTTTGCTTTCAAGCACCTTGACAGCGTGAATTGGAGCCATTTGTTTGTTTAGTCTCCCATGTGATCTCTCTTGTCTGTGATGGTCCTTGGTGTGGAGGGAGGAACTCTTTATCTACTTATTATGGACGATAGCGTTCTCACATGTTATATTGTCACGTAGCCAAGGACGAAGCAGTTGTTTGGAAAAGAAACAAGTTTATTGGAGCGAACTTGTGCTCCCCTAACAACTGAAAAGAATACAGAGGCGGCGAAGCAGTGGTCAACAAAGTGACGTACGTGCGTCGGCGAGCGTCGCAGAATCGAATGCCCCGGCGTCCGCACTGCAGGCTTTTTATCTTTTGGCGCGCGTGGTTCTCGAAACGTCGATTCGCATCGAGAACATAGTAGATCCAAGAAGATTATTCTGGACTGTTCACGTTAGATTGGGATGCTCTCCCTATCACAACAGATAACACATGCGGCACAGAAAGAAAGAATGGAACACGCGCTTCCCTTGGCGCAGAGATAACACAGACCGGCGCAGCCGGCGGTAAAAGCAAAACACAAATAAACAAACCCAATGTATGGTTCGCGGCATTACCCCCCCTCTAAGTGTGCATCGACCCGATGCTAACATAAGCGACAGTCCGAACAAATGAAAAAGTTCGTCATCGTCCGTAGAAAGGTTTTAAGCGAACCACGTGGACGACTTCAGGCCGCGTGCGTTGTCGTGATGTGCCGGAGTCACCATCGGGGATCACTTCGTAGGTAAGTTGGCCAACACGTCGTAGAATCTGGTAGGGTCCGAAATACCGTCGCAGGAGCTTCTCACTGAGTCCGCGTCGTCGGATGGGAGTCCAAACCCACACACGATCCCCTGGTTGGTACTCGGCGTCTCGGCGTCGGAGGTTGTAGCGGCCCGCATCCACCAGCTGCTGGTCCGTTATACGAACTCGAGCGAGCTGGCGGGCCTCCTCCGCACGTTGAAGATATCCGTGGACGTCGGCGTTGAGGTCGTCGTCTTCTACGTGCGGAAGCATGGCGTCGAGCATCGTAGTCGGCCTTCTACCGTAGACAAGCTCGAACGGCGTCAGCTGCGTCGTCTCCTGGATAGCCGTGTTGTACGCAAACGTGACATACGGGAGCACTTCGTCCCAAGTCTTATGTTCAACGTCAACGTACATTGACAGCATATCTGCGATTGTCTTGTTCAGACGTTCTGTTAGTCCGTTCGTTTGGGGGTGGTACGCCGTCGTTCTGCGGTGATCCGTGTTGCTGTAGCGTAATACTCCTTGCATCAGCTCCGCAGTAAATGCCGTTCCACGGTCTGTGATTAGGACTTCCGGGGCTCCATGTCGCAGCACAACTTGGCTTACAAAGAACTTCGCCACTTCTTGTGCAGTCCCCCTCGGAAGAGCGGCGGTCTCTGCGTAGCGCGTCATGTAGTCTGTCGCTACGACAATCCACTTGTTCTGTGATCGTGACGTAGGGAACGGGCCTAAAAGGTCCATTCCAATCTGTTGAAATGGTCTCGATGGGACGGCGATCGGTTGCAGAAGTCCGGCGGGTCTTGTCGGCGGCGTTTTTCGTCGCTGGCAGTCACGGCAACTCCGGACGTAGTGGGTGACGTCAGAGGTAAGGCCGGGCCAGTAGTACCTCGCCTTGATTTTTCCAATAGTGCGGGCTGTGCCCAGATGTCCGGAAGACGGGTCGTCGTGGCACGCTTCCAAAATTTCGTCACGAAGGTCCGCGGGGATGACGAGAAGGTAATTCGCTCTTGTTCCGGGGCTGAAATTCTTCTTCACAAGGACGGAGTTTCTCAGGCTGAATGCTGGTAAGCTGCGTTTGAAGGTCCTAGGAACGGCAACGTTGCATCCCTCGAGGTACTCGATTAGGACGCGTAAGTCGGGGTCGGCACGCTGCTGGGCGGCTAGGTCGCTCTCCGTCACGATCCCGAAGAACGCGCTGTCTTCATCAGAGTCTTGTGGTGGTGGGTCGACGGGGGCGCGGGACAGGCAGTCGGCGTCGGAGTGTTTCCTGCCGGATTTATAAACGACTGTAACGTCGAACTCCTGCAGGCGCAAGCTCCACCGCCCAAGACGGCCAGAGGGGTCCTTCAAATTGGCGAGCCAACACAGCGCATGGTGGTCTGTTACAACCTTGAATGGCCTTCCATACACGTATGGGCGAAATTTTGAAATCGCCCATATAATAGCCAGGCACTCTTTCTCGGAGGCAGAATAGTTTTTCTCCTCCTTCGACAGACCACGGCTGGCATAGGCGATTACCCTTTCGCAGCCGCTTTGCTTTTGGACAAGGACGGCACCCAAGCCTATATCACTGGTGTCCGTGTGCATTTCCGTTTCGGCATTTTCGTCGAAATGAGCGAGCACGGGCGGGCTTTGCAGGCGTTTTTGCAGCTCGCCGAATGCTTTTTCTTGGTCGTTTTCCCAGCTGAAAGGGGTGCTATCTTTCGTCAAGCGCGTGAGTGGCTCTGCAATTCGTGCGACGTTTGCGACGAAGCGCCGGTAGTATGTGCACAGCCCGAGAAATCTTCGCACGCCCTTCTTGTCTTTCGGCCTTGGGAAGTTCGCAATGGCTGATGTTTTTGCCGGGTCAGGTAGGACTCCCGCGGCGTTGACGACGTGGCCCAAGAACTTGAGTTCCCCATATGCGAAACGGCACTTTTCAGGCTTCAGCGTCAACCCCGACGTACGTATGGCCTCGAGTACAGACTCCAACCTTGCAAGGTGTTCGTCGAAAGTCCGGGCGAATACTACTACGTCGTCGAGGTATACGAGGCAGGTGTGCCATTTCAGGCCAGCTAGCACAGTGTCCATGACTCTTTGAAACGTCGCTGGTGCTGTGCACAGCCCAAACGGCATCACCTTGAACTCGTATAGGCCGTCTGGGGTTATAAATGCAGTCTTCTCTCGGTCTCTCTCGTCCACTTCAATTTGCCAGTAGCCGGTCTTCAGGTCCATCGATGAGAAGTACTTCGCGTGGCAGAGGTGGTCGAGGGCGTCGTCGATTCGGGGGAGGGGGTACACGTCCTTTTTCGTGATTTTGTTCAGTCGCCGGTAGTCAACGCAAAACCTTAATGTGCCGTCTTTTTTCTTTACGAGTACGACGGGCGCAGCCCAGGGGCTTTTCGATGGCTGTATGATGTCGTCGCTGAGCATGTCGTCGACTTGAGTCCGGATGGCTTCCCGTTCGTGTGAAGAGACGCGGTACGGTGACTGTCGGGTAGGTCGGGCTCCGTCTTCGATTATTATTCGGTGCTTCGCTAGAGGGGTCTGACGTAGTTTTGCGCTCGACGAAAAACATTCGCTATAGCGACGCAGCAAAGCCAATAATTTTTTCCGTTGTTCTTGCGGTAGCGCCGGATTCACGTCGAATGGCTGCGGGAGCTTGAAGGTTTCTACGGGTGTGTGTTCAAAGTCGGCGACCGCGATCACATCACTTGCTTCTTGCGTTTCTTCGAGGAACGCAATTGCAGCTCCCTTGTTTAAATGCTGGTACTCTTCGGTGAAATTAGTGACCAAAACGTGAGATTGGCGTTGCTTAAAGTGCGCAATGCCTCTTGCGACGGAGACACCGCGGTCGAGAAGCAACCTTCGATCACTCTCTACGATAGCGTCGATGTCAGAAGCAGCATCCTCACAGTAGACGGCGATCATCAAGCTTGCGCGGGGTGGCAGGGTGATGTGATCGTCGGCGATCCTGACAGCAGCACGGTGATCGGGGTTCGGCTGCGGCGTCGTGGAGTGATCGGAGGAAAATGTTATCGACTTGGTCTGCAGATCAATTATGGCGCCGTTGTCCGTCAAAAAGTCCATTCCGAGAATCACGTCGCGGGAGCAGTTAGGCAGAACGACGAACGCCGCAGGGTACGTTGTGCCGTCTATGGTGACGCGCGATGTGCACGTTCCACTTGGCGTCACGATGTGGCCTCCTGCTGTGCGTATGTGCGGACCGTCCCATCTGGTCATAACTTTCTTCAGTTTAGACGCAAATGGTCCGCTCATTACCGAATAGTCAGCTCCCGTGTCTACGAGGGCGACTACGTCAAAGCCGTCGATGGACACCTTGACGTCAGATGCAGTCTTCCTCGAGTTCCGGGTTCGTCGGGGCGTCGTGTCTCGGCTTGTACGTGTTGTTGGTCGGGCACTGTGCATCGTCGTTGTCGTCGTCTTCTCAACGGACGTCTCGGTCAGGTCGGGTACGCGTCGCGCCGTGTAGCTGTCGTCGTGTTCGGGAGTCTCGTCAGGGTTAGGTCGGGTCGTCGGGATGAGCGCATGTCGTGAATCACTGTCTTCAGCGCGTCCTTGCGTCGTTGGAGGGTTTCCAGTTTTTCGCCGTAGAGCAACTTCACCTCCAGAAGTTGCCGCCTTTAGTTTCCCCCGCGTGGGCTGGGAGACCTTCCACGTGCGAAGTCAGCACTGCTACGGCGGTCCGGCGACTTGTACGGGTAGGGCGACGGCGAACGGTTGAAACGCGCTGGGCCACGGCTGGTTTCAGATAGATACTCGTCGATCTCACGTGGTCGTTGGCCAGGGAGAGGGCGAGGTGCGTCGACGGAGAAACCACGCAGTCCGAGTCTCTTGTATGGGCAGCGACGGTAAATGTGGTCGGCCTCTCCGCAGTGGTAGCACAGAGGACGGTTATCGGGAGTTCGCCATACGTCCGTCTTCCTCGGCGTCTGGTTTCGGGCTACCGCGGGTCGGGCGGGTGACAGTGGGCGGCGGTACGGCGGGGCCTCTTGACGGCGTGTTGGAGCAGGGCGGGGTCGACGAACAGCCGCGGAGTATGTCATAGCTTGTGGCTCTCGGGGTACCTCGGATGGCGTAGAAGTTCCCAACGCTTGTTGCACTTCTTCTCTAATGACGTCGGTGAGAGAAGCGACTTGGGGCTGCGGCGGCGTTGGGAGAAGTTTCCGCAGCTCCTCTCTCACTATTGCGCGGATAGTCTCGCGTAGGCTGTCGGCCGGGATCCGCGTGCTGCCAAAGTCGTTCGCATTGGCCGCGCCAACAAAGTTGCGGTCATACTGCTTAGCACGCATTTCGAGGGCTTTCTCAATGGTGCTGGCTTCGGTCACGAATTCGGCGACGGTTTTGGGCGGATTTCGGACAAGTCCAGCAAACAGTTCCTCCTTCACTCCGCGCATTAAGAAGCGCAACTTCTTTTCTTCCGTCATTTCGGGGTCCGCGCGGCGAAATAGCTGCTTCATCTCCTCAACGAAGATTACGACACCTTCGTTGGGGTGTTGCGTGCGCGTTTCCAACAAAAGGGCGGCTCTTTCTTTCCGCACGACGGTAGTGAAGGTCTTAGTGAACTCGTTTTTGAACTGAGCCCAGTTTGTCAAGGAGCTCTCGTGGTTCTCGAACCAAGTGCGAGCCGAATCTTCCAAGTAAAAGAAAACGTGCCGGAACGTTTCTGCGTCGTCCCACCTGTTGAATTTCCGGACGCGCTCCAGTTTCTCCAACCATTCTTCTGGGTCTTCTGCGGGGGCTCCTCGGAATGATGGCGGTTCCCGTGGCTGCTGCAGAACGACAGGAGGATTGGCTTGGTTGAGCATGGTGCTGGTTGCGACGTTTTTCTTCTTCGTCTTCTCCGGTAGTAGACCGAACTCGGGTGGTAAATCTTGCACGCGGAGGCTGGCTCTTGTTGGACTGGCTTGGCGGCTTCCAGAGGTTGTAGTGGGCATGAAGGGTGCGTACCCAGCACCTCCACCAGATGTCACGTAGCCAAGGACGAAGCAGTTGTTTGGAAAAGAAACAAGTTTATTGGAGCGAACTTGTGCTCCCCTAACAACTGAAAAGAATACAGAGGCGGCGAAGCAGTGGTCAACAAAGTGACGTACGTGCGTCGGCGAGCGTCGCAGAATCGAATGCCCCGGCGTCCGCACTGCAGGCTTTTTATCTTTTGGCGCGCGTGGTTCTCGAAACGTCGATTCGCATCGAGAACATAGTAGATCCAAGAAGATTATTCTGGACTGTTCACGTTAGATTGGGATGCTCTCCCTATCACAACAGATAACACATGCGGCACAGAAAGAAAGAATGGAACACGCGCTTCCCTTGGCGCAGAGATAACACAGACCGGCGCAGCCGGCGGTAAAAGCAAAACACAAATAAACAAACCCAATGTATGGTTCGCGGCAATATATAACATAACACGGAGTCAAGGAGGCGTTATAGCGCAAAAGTTGGCGAGACATAAGCTTTTGTAGCAATGTGCGCTGCTGATACTTCACTTCCAAGCGTTCCTTCTCAAATAAAATCAGTCTGCGTAGCATAGTCTGTAAAGTAAAGGCATCAAACGCTTTATTTATCTTTTCATACGCTCAGGAAAGGTGTCGCATATCGCGTAAATCTATAGGTTACTAATCTAGTGCTTACTACTCAGTAAAACTAGTATGGCGGTTTGACCTTTTTTCTCGCCGGTTTTGAGATTTCTCTCGCCCGTAGATAACGCGATCGGTGGCGTTTGAAATTAAAAATAGCACCCTTAAGTGTTTAACACAAAATTTACAACACATTACGGTTTAACACAACAATAACACCTCTTACTGTAAACGCAACGTTTTTGACATTTAAATACCAGTGCAGGAAAAGTGATTCGATTCATAGCCGCGCAGCGCGCAGCGTCGCAGCAAAAGCGCGTTGACGTGCATGTAAAATACAATCCGCATTTCTTACAAAAGGAATGTACAATGAAAAAAAACTTTATGATATTATTACGTACAGGGGGGATTAAAAATATGAACAACGAAGCACACAGCCTCCGATGCATGCCGCAGCCGGTGGCTGCGCTGTCCCTAAACTGCCCGCATGCGCAGTTCTTTCAGAGCGTTTGAGAGTGTCGCCGACTGTTAGTGGAAATGCTTGATAAAGAAGGGACGTCGGTCATTTATTTTTGGGCATCTTCCTATGCTCTGTCGCCACTGAGCATACTGTTATCTACTACATTCGGGAGCCAGGCGCGCAGCATGCTGATTGAAGTTAGCATGATGCCCTTCAACGATCACCGTGCTCAGTGGCGGCGCAGCGAGTAAAGGCGCCTGTAAATAAACGACCTGGGTCGCTTCTTGATCACGCATTTCCCATAAATGTAGGCGACACTCTCAAACGCTCTCGAAGAAATGCGGATGCGCACGGTTTACTGAATTTACAGCCAGACGGTGCAGCATGCGTCGGAGGCTGTGTGCTCCGTTGTTAGCATTTCTTTTAATCCCCCCGTACACATATGTCGGCGTTCACATCACACATAACCATTCAGAGTCCTCTTATATCATTACCATCTGTGCTTTACATCGTTAGAATACATACGCCGCAACCTACATTCTTTTCCGCATAAGGTCCTACATCTTTTCTTTAGAATACATACGGCGAAACCTACATTGTTTTCCGCCTAACGTCCTACATCGTTAGAATACATACGCCGCAACCTACACTCTTTTCCGCCTAACGCCCGCAAATCAGCTTGCGAAACCTTCGGCCGCCCACAATTTCAATTTGCTTCACCAGTCTGGTCCCCTCGCCCCAACTACCTTACGATGATGGTTGAAGCAGTTCAAAACAGGGTTGTCCATTTCAGTTTACGCAAATACATTACGGCTGCAGTGTGACTCAAGTTCAAAATGATTATTCCCTCCTACCCTTGCTCACTCGCCACATCTCTCTTTCATGCCTTGTTCCCAAATTGGCACACAATACTAAAATAACCTGACACCCCAATGAGAGACCCCACTACGTATCAACAAGATATTACAAGCGACTTAGTTTCTCGCCAATCCAGTATGAGAGACCCCACTACGTATCAACAAGATATTACAAGCGACTTAGTTTCTCGCCAATCCAGTGGAAAGCAAATTCTTTTAATGCATCCGAATTGCCTGGTGCCATCAGGTTGTGTAATGAGCCTGATTACAACTGCATATGACACTAACCTAGATTCGTTCAGTCGAATATTTATATTACATTTCTGTTGGGAGTTTTATAATTCATTAACCCATTTTTGTTTATCCATGCGTCTGGCGCATTCCTGACGTGGTAAACATCCTAAAAAATTTTTTAGTCTAGCTTTTCGTCGCATTCGATGTTTCGTCTTGCATTGTATACATGGCTTCGTTCATATTTTATGGCACAAATGTTGATGATATTCTCAGTATGCTGTACACAGTTGTTGAAATTTTTGTTAGACTCTCTATATTGTTTCTAAACTGTTCTGTGCTGTGAATTGTATTTTACTCTGCTTTGAAGCGATATGCAGCTTCGTGTATTTCGTCTGGCTCAACTGTTCCTTGTTGTTTGTATATTTTATGGCTAACTTTAGTATGTTGCTTACAAACGTGAACTCTTATTTGTTTCCCGCACCCCTTACTCGCTGCCCTTCATAAGGGCCTGATAGGTGCTCGTAAATAAATAAATATATAAGTAATTGCCGAAAAAAAAATTGACGCAGCTTGAATTAGGGGTAGAAGGGTGAAGAAATAGCAGAGCTGGCGGCCCTCTCCCTTTGTCGAAGATTCAGCTGTTCCATCATGATCTTCATTATCAGCAGCACTGCGGGGACCTGCAGCAGCACTAGGTCCACTGCAGGCTGAAGGCTTCTCCCATCCACCTTCAACCACTCCTGTCCCGCGCCACCAGAGCTTATTGATTTCCTCCAAATTTTCCCATTTCTTGTTCCCATTAAGTAATTGGCCTTAGTACGTTTCCCAACAGACCTGTCGCTGTTCACTCTGTCATCCTGGTAGTCCACCGATTGTCATTTCGTCCAATTACGCGGCCAGCCTAAGTCAATTTTTCTCCTTTGTCTGAACTACGATATCTTCTCCTCTAGTGCGTTCTGTGATCCATGAAGCTAATTTTGAGCGAGTGTGTGCGTCTTAGTGTTACTCCGATCATTATTCGTTCCACGGACAACTGAGCCGACTTAAGTTTGCTTTAAAGTTGTTTAGCATAGGCCCCAAGTCTCCACTTCTTATGTCACCTCACAATTATTTCTGAAGTTTCCGCTGAACGTTCTCCATGACTGGCAGGTCCGGAAAGTTTCCTCCGCCGGCTTTCACATCTCTTCCACAGTGGACTGTGTTAGCATTCGCTCGAACCCGCGGCAAAGTCCAAAGCCAACGCCTGCGCTACGAACCTGAAGGAAATGCTGTTTTTCGTATTCCGACTACTGCTCAATCGAATACACGCCAGTGTTACTACGCGAGGGACCCAGGTTTTATTGCGACCAAGGGAAGCATTTTTTGTAGCAAAAGCTGCACTACACTACCTCGGGCAGTTTTCGCGGCTGACCAGTTTTGCCCTTGAGCGCTAGAGGTCAAACCACACCCCATTACGCAAGCGCCCTCCACAGAGCAGCGGCCAGATAACTGGGAGAGATAGGTGCCAGGGGAGAGAGAGGCGAGAAGGGAAAGGATACGTGTGCGGGACCCGTGAGCGAGACGCGATGGAAGGAAGGCGAGGAGGCCGCCGCAATGATATGCGCGCGCCACGAAGGAAGGCCACGATGGCACGTGCGGCGCAGAACCGTGTGCGATAGATGAAGGCTGTGGTCCCTCGTACATGAGCGAGGCTTAAATAATGCCATGAAGTGAAGAAGATGAAAAACGGTACTATTGCGTACAGCTTCGCTACCATCATGTCTTACGCATTAGTGGGAGCTTCGTTGATTTTTTTTCTTCCCAATTGGGGGTAACGTTAACGGTTCCCCACCGCTGCTAATACGTACCAGCCCTCGGGCCCTTGGGTTGACCGAGTGGCTGGTTTGCCAGCTTTACGGCGTAAAGGTCCGGGGTTCGATTTGGATCTCCCTAACCCTATTGTTTTGTTTAGACTTCAGGGTTTTTGGGTACGACGGAATAATTTGTGTAGACATAAACACCTCTGCTGTTAACACAAACGGACCATAGAAGAAAGTGAAATTAACTATTTAAACAATGTCATCCACGAGAAAGAGCTGGAGCAAGCTACGTGCCGCACACTCGTTTCTTGTCTTCGGAGATTGGTTCGTTGGTACCAAAAAAAATGGCTCGTACCCACTCAGGGGGATTGACCACGAAATGGGCGCTAAGAGAAGAGGAAAAAACTGTAATTTGGTATAAAAGAAGTAAAGTATATAAATACAGGAAAATGGTGAGTATAAACGGGAATAAAAAGATAATTAGTAAACTGCCAGAAAATGAGGTGCGGTAGCAGATAGAGCTCACCAACTACAAAATAAACACAAATGAATAAGGAAAGGACAGGCCGAAGGGCAATCGTGAAAAGTACGTAAAAAATAAAGAAAGAATATTCGGCAGAGAAGGAGAGGCAGTGAGCGGGGAGGCATAGGATACAGGCGCAGACATGTTTTTAAGTGCAATGCACTTCTTAAGCGACCCTGAACCTGCGTCCACCGGCGATCTCCGCGCACGGTGAGATGGGCGCGCGCAGCCTGGCCGCTGACATGGCACATACCCACGTGGGGGATTGGCCAGGAATCTCCTCGTCTTCCTTGGCAACGGGGGGAGATGGGCGCGCGCTGCCTGGCCGCCGACATGGCACATACCCACGTGGGGGATTGGCCAAGAATCGGGCGTGAGAAGGGCTAATGCACCTGCTTAAAGGAGTACTGACACGAAATTTCAAAGCTGGGATCCGCTCTAGCAATCAAGTACAACGACAACACAAATAGGTGTCTGTGAATAAATGCATCTTTCTTTCTTTGTAGTTGTGAGTGTGTGTGTGATCTCTCTTTCGCGAACATTACCGAAACGCGCAAATTCAACTCGTGCATTCGCACTTTCACATTCTTCCCCTCGGGGAAATGCGGGGAATTTTTAAGAGCAGCCCGCCATCTTGCCTTAGCGGCTAGCACGGTAGACGGTGTGATTCAAAATGTATGAATGTACAGCGCGGCAAAGATCCCCGCGACAAAAACCCCGTACTTTCGCCACAAATGACAATATTAGAGGAACAGTGATTGGGTGGGCCAATTGATTAAAAGGGTTTTCCAGATATCTTTTTCGTATGGAGGTGAACCGTCGGCAGAAGAGGAGAAAATGTTCTATACTCTCTAATTCATTGCCAAATACACAAATGGGTGAAGGGGCCAGATCACAGAGGTGCAAATAATAATTTAAATTTGGAGATGGGAGGTTATGAAGGGGGTTTTCTACTGCACACGTCATCTTCTCCTCACGTAGCCCAGATGTCGAAAGCCACGGTCTCGGTTAACGCCGCAGTTATGGGACAAAATGGGCGAGAATTACAGTGAAAGGAAAATAGTGAAGCCCTGGCTGCCCCGAATGAAGGTGACCAGCGGGATGAACCATGTTCCTGGAACAGCGCTGCCCGTCAATACAGCTGAGATATTTCGAAGGCCACTGAAGATGCACTGGTGTACTTGGGGGTGAGTAGGGGCATCATCGTCATTCTGGTCACGGTGGCGTTTACCTATGGTGGTCACGGCAGATCATCGGCTGGGGACAAGGGCCTGTGGCCATGGGTATGGCCATAATTTTTCGAGCGTTAGGCGAGCGAACACGACGTAGAAACCCACAGGAAAACAAATCAAGAGATAATGCTTAGCAATGTGAAAACTTGGCGAGTTGGCGAAGCATGTTGAACCATAGCGCGAACGACGAGACACAGGACGATAGCAAGGCGACACACGAAGCGCTGACGAAACAAGCATCAAGAGAGGAGACGAGGATATGCTCGAGGGGCGGCATGGGGATAGACACCGCACCGATCACCGGAAATGTTACGGGGCGGCAGGAGGAATGAGAGGAACCATCAAATCTGTGAAGATCTATTTAAATTATGTACAACACGCCCGCGACTAAAACCGTGCCCGCAATGTGTCAGCAGCAGTTTTGTTGTGTGTTTTGCAAAACTCCTCATTTCCTTCTTTGCCGACTTCTCACAGCGTGACAATATAGAATTATCTACAATCCACAGAAATGATTGAATGCTAAATAAAACATTTTGTATTTAAAAAGACCAGCTCCCATAAAAGTAGTATATTTTAGTATGACGCTTATCTTGTATTGTGAAGCTAGTGATGTGGTGCTCCACGTAGTTTCACACTTGAGAAGGGGTCTTCCAGAGCAGTGGACTTCTCCATCTCTCCCAATATTGTAACGGGCCCTACAGTCACCTGTCCCCTGCACGTGTATGCTTGGTCGTGCTTTTAAGGTAATTTAAGCGTAGGCTTTGGAGGGGGAGTATTGCATTCGTGGAAGTGCGACACAATCTAATATCGTTCGTACGCTTTAGAAAATAGGCAGTCGCGGAGCAAACGACACCATGGCCACGAAAGTTCAAAGTTACCATTCAAAACATCCGTAGGTTTGTGGGGCGACGGGGTAAAACATTTTAGTTGAGCGAAGGGATTTTAAAATTTTAGATGCAAAGTATCTCTTGCTCTCGGCTCCGTCATCCGTCGTCCGTCGTACGCCCATCCACCGGCCCAGGAAGACACCGACAACACTGCCGCTCCAGGAGCCCTTTAAGGGAAAGCGTGCTCGTCTCGTGCCGGCTCAGGAAGACACCGGCAACAATGTCGCTCCAGCGTCTCATGGTCGGGGCTATGACCCTCCCTTGTTGTGGCGCCCTCCACACCGCCACTGCGCATGCTCGGCTCATCTCCGGCCGGCCCAGGAAGAGATTGGTAACACTGTCACTCCAGGAGCCATTAAAGGGCAAGACACCACCGGGCGTTCAGCAAGCCGAGCATCCGCAGTGGGGGTGTGGACGGCGCAACAACGACAAGGGAGAGACATAGCCCCGTCGCATCTAATAAAATTACACCATCTTCCCCTAGGGGAACCCAGAGTAGTATGCGAAACAACCATGGGCTCAACGCAATTTTCCATTTCGTAGTTCCGGTAAGTGAAAAGTGTGGTAGATACCATAGAAACCAAACTGTAAATATAACGGTACCGACGTACCTCAACCTAACGGAAGCGACGAACTGAAAACTAATGAGCACATGAATCGACCCCATGGCTCCTTTGCATACTACTCAGGGTTCCCCTACGGGAAGATGGTGTTTTTTTGTTTTGTTGGCGTTACGTAGTGCTTTCCAAGTTGGCTTCAGTCATGCGCAGTAAATTTCCCTAAAGCGTTTTATATCTTTGTAAGTGTAATTTTTGTGATCTAGCCCTTCCCGAGCAGCTTTTTCGACAAACCTACTGTGGAGTTTAAGGGAACGCAATTTTTCTAAAGACGAGAGGCAGAGCGGCTGTTGAAATACGCAGGTTTAATGACAAAAAAAATGACACCATCTTCCCGTACAGGAACCCTGAGTAGTATACAAATCAGCCATGGGGTCGATTCAAGTGCGCATTAGTTTTCAGTTCGTGGTTTAGGTTAGGTACGTAGCTACCGTTATATTTAGTTTGGTTTATTTATTTTATTTATTTATTTATTTAATACATACTGCAGTACGAAGACCAAGCAGGAGGGCAGGGATTAATTTCATAAAAAAGCATCAATCCGCATGGAAAATTGGTACATATTTCTGAATACAGTCAAACAAGTGTGAGAAAACAGAAAGAAAAAATAAAGAAACTGACAAAAAACAGGAATGATAGCAGTACACAAAGAAAAGTAGCGGCACAGTGAATGTTTAAAATATTGCAGAAAGTACACGCTTTTCAAAATCCGACACATCACGCGCCGAAAAACACATCAACAGGCAATCTATTCCACTGCTCGATTGTGCGGGGAAAGAAGGAGGGCTTAAAAAGATTAGTGCGTGCAAAAATTGGAGTTAGATTGTGCTCATGGGTGCTTCGAGTTGAACGAGACAAACGGGGCTGAATATAAAGTCCTGGATTAACATTAAATTGTTGGGAATTAAGCAAAAACAGAAACCTGCTTCCATGGTAACAGCCACACTTTTCACTTACCGGAACTACAAAATGGGAAATTGCGTTGAGCCCATGGCTGTTTCGCATATTACTCAGGGTTCCCCTACGGGAAGATGGTGTAAATTTTATTAGATGGGACAGGGCTATGTCCCCCCCTTGTCGTTGTTGCGCCGTCCACAGCCCCACTGCGCATGCTCGGCTTGCTGAACGCCCGGTGGTGTCTTACCCTTTAAAGGCTCCTGGGGCGACAGTGTTACCGGTGTCTTCCTGGGCCGGCCCGAGATGAGCCGAGCATGCGCAGTGGGGGTGTCGACGGCGCCACAACAAGGGAGGGACATAGCCCCGACCATGAGACGCTGGAGCGACAGTGTGGCCGGTGTCTTCCTGGCCGGTGGATAGACGGACGACGGACAACATAGCCGAGAGAAAGAGATGCTTTGCATCTAAAAAATACAGATCGCACGATCGCGCTTTAGGTCTTCTTGTTCGTCTTCAATCTGATCCTTGATGAGAATATCGCACAGGTAGTACCCGTTTTTCTGAGCTCAGTGACGAATGGCACCGTTTTTATTCGTAGCTCTGAGTACGTATATTATCGATCGGTTACATTTCTTGGTCATAAATATGAAGCATTCAATATTTATTATGAATTGTTAAAATAAAAAATAGCGCCCCATTATTATTATTTGTAGCAGTTAATCCAGACAGTATCGTGGCCACTAGCTGTCTGCACTGTTTATTTTCACTTATGCGATTTTTAAAGACACATTTGGCACTTGCGAATCTGAAATTTTGTTTCACCCACTTCAAGTGCGAGCCGTTTTGCGCTCTTTTTTTCAATAGCATACCATTGTATGAAATTTACGGCTTCTGTAAGAATATAAGGCGAGTAATATCTAATGCGGCCTTGCCATTTTACCTATCTTTTTTCTACAAAATGCCGCGTCGGTCTCGCCTTAGAACCATGCTGGTGGTTTGGTTAGGTGAGAAGTGATGGTTGGCTTTATATTGATTGCGAAAATATCCCGTCACTACTATCAAATGCTTTTCTGTGCCTAATTTTCTCGTATTTCCAAAGAAAGTCTTTACGCTGGGCATTTGTTTGTGTCACGTTACAGTGTAACGTGGTTGTAACCAAACTGGCCGGAATAGCAAATTACTTCGCTATATCTAGATTTTAAAATAGAGCAAGCATCAAGCAGAAGTAGCAGAAATTTTATTTACACTTTCTCAAAAAAGTGGTCGAGGATACCCTGCACGCGTTTTGTTGCCGCACGTTTCAAAAAAGCTGCCTTATTATTGTGCACGCGTGAGCCGACGCCCGCTTCTGAACTCAGATACCTGCGCAACACGTCTGCAACAGCTTCTGCGGAGGACACTGGCTGAGGTGGGTCACCGGCGTCACCTTCGGGGTCCGAGGAGCTGTCATCTCTGTTCGAGTATTTTTCAGAAACACCGCTCCCGAGTTCACCTCTTGTCTCTCTCTCTCCCGCACTCTATGTACATTTTGAGTATTTCCCTCGTCATCTTAACCTACTTTTATATGCTATTCTCGCATCGCCTGTTATATACTTTTACCCTGCAAATCTTAGTTGCTCTTCATTTTCCTTTCTACGCGACGTCCCCCTTTACCGAAAACTTGCATATGCCAATAGATCAAAATCACTAGTTAGAAGGAACATCTGTAACAATCATTGCTTTTCAATGTTATAGGGGTTCACGCCAAACTATTTGTCGTTCTCATGTAAGCCGTAGAAAAAGAATTGAATTTAAAATCTCCGGCGGTACTTAGGTATGCTCATTGCTTAGAAAGGGAAAGCTTGGCCTACTGTTTTGACAGATCACTTTTCTATACACATCCAGCTCTGGACACAGCAGCCAGCCTATTTCGACATGCTTAACCCAACCAAATCCTTGCTAATTTATGCTAATCTGATTTATTATAGTGGATTAGGAAGTACCGGGTGCTGAACACTTATTGCACCGTATCAAAAATTTTCACAATGGCAGAATGCCACACCCCCTCAAAAAGTGCTTACAAATATTGCCACGTTACCAAAACACTTCCACAACACTAATGTGTGCACATAATCTGAGACAAAAAACAGATGCCGTAAAATCAACTATTTCTAGCGTTGAGGAAAGCCTCACGACTATTTAGAGCAACAGTTGTGTCAGTAGCTGCTTCGAAAAATAAAATAAATGTTTTAATCTCACGTGGTTATCCGAAAACATTTTTTGTCACTTGACTTTTTGGTCGCACGAAAACAGCTTGAAAAGGTCCTGAAATATTTCCAAAGAATGTGTTTTCTAAACACGCGACATTCAAGTAAAAAGGCGGCTTCATATAATGTTTTTACGGAACGATATAATGCAAAAAGCGCATAGGAGCACAATTTATTGTTTTCTCTATTTTTGGTGAGGTTTAAAGATATGTGCCATTTCACAACTCTTGCAAGAGGAATAAGGCATGTAGAGGGCTCTTTGGGTAGAATGCCGGTGCCTTGTAGAATTGCACGTGAAGGTCCTTCTGCGCCTCAGAAAATTACAAGATATCAGACAAACGTAACAACGTACCAAACCTTATATTACGTGGCCACAAATTATAGTGAAAACATGTAGGAATATGATGTTATTCAAGCACAGTCTCTGATTTGGTCGACATAAACACGAAAACTCTTTGTTTGTGTGTCTCCTGATGCAGCCGACCGGCCAAAAGTTGAATTACTTCTGGACGAGTCGATTATATTGCGAGAAAATTTCCGAACAACGAATCCTTGAAGCATAGTTCATGCTTTTCGGCATTTTTCACCAAAACGAAAACTTTAGGAATATGGGAGGCAAAACATGAATACGTAACTAGCATTTGCAGTGTTCATTTAATTATATAACTAGACCCGGGTGCAAATTTTGTGATATCAATACAGAAGAGGTATTAAAAAGATTATTTAACTCTCACATGCAAAAAAGGCTAACACTTGAGCCTTGGGTTTGTGGCTGGAGGGCCAGACGCAACATTAACGAAAGATCCCAACAGATGGAGTGCCTGCGGTGGAACGCGGTACAGTTGATTTTGGCGGACACCGTGTTTATCGTGGAAGGGGATGATGATGATGATGAAAAAACTTTATTATAGTCGTCTCTGTTAAGACGGAGTCACTGCTTCGGAGTGGCAGTGTCCTCTGAGAAGCGCGAGATCGCGTAAGAGGTAGGCAGGAAAAGAGGAGAGGGATTTACGCAGCAGGGGCGGAAGAAGACTACCGTCTTTCAACGACGTCTACAGTGAAGAGAGCAGATTCGCGGCTAACGTTTTTTTAACTGTGAGAGCTGTTTAGCCGGAGCAATATTCGTCCATCTCACCAATAAACCTCGAAATATCAAGTAAAGTGGCGAGGAGGCAAGCAGCTGACGAGCAGGTGTTGGGAGAGCGCGCCTTATAAAAAATTTAGTTATGGAGGCCCCGGGAACCTATACTAGGGCCTTTACGTCGTTAAACGGGCAACCAAATCACTGGGAAACCCGAAAGGCCCGAGGGGTGCAGGTTAGCAGCAGAGGGGAACAATATTATAATCCGCCAACCGGGGAAAAAAGAAACGTTTCCCATGGTAGGAATCAAACCTCAGTCCCCCGCGTTATGAAACCGGCGTCTATACAATTGAGCTATCATTGCATGCCGGACGCACACCAGTTCTTTTGGGCTGTTTGCACGGCCGTTGGCTTTGAATGTGCCCTCGGTTTCTAGTGCGCGCTACATGGTCCACGTTGAGGGACATGCCAAAGCCTGCGGACGAAACAATCCCGGCTTACCAGTCATGGAGAACTTCCAGCTGCAACGTTCGGAAATAAATATGCGGTGCAACAGCTGGGTCTCCGAAGAAGTCAGAAAGGTCACGCACACTGCTGTTTCTCCAGCCTTGCAGCAGTAGTGCAATCTGCGCCTTTTTTTACTGCGATCAAAAGAAAACTTCGTGTACGAGAACAATATCAACTATATAGTTGGTTAACATTTTTGCTGCAGGTATTGAAATATTTTCAAGATACAACCACATGGCTTGAGTACATCCCAAGTTTACAAATGATGCACGAAAACATGCGAGTTTGCCTGTTCGCGGGCTAAAGCCTTTCTCCGGTAACTTAGTCAACTTTGGAAAGTTAGCAAAAGCCGAGTATGTACTCAAACACGTTATACAAAACTGGTTAATATAGGGTTAATTCGATGATTCACAAACGCTGAACAGAACAGTAATACCACTGGGGGGGGGGGGGGGGTGTCCAAGGCGTATGCAAACAAGAATTGTAAAACAAAAGTGTTACTTTAAGAGCGTTACATTACCATTCAAAGATGCATGTAGCTCCTAAGTCTGCTGGCGTGCTTTGAATGCGGTACACTTAGAATTTTTAGTGGTGCAGGCACTAAGCGCCTTTAGGATTCCCCATCATTGTTTTTTTATTTGGCTACAAGGCCGTTTAACATTATTTACTCTTGAGAAGCAACGACTCTGTAATATAACAGCTTAATTCAACACGTACGACTCACAAGCATGGTAGCAGTTAACTATACCGAGGGGAAGAAGTCATGCTTTTGACTTAAAACAAGGAAGCAGTAACAAGGGCGCCAAGAAATGTGGCGAGCTGACGTTGCTCCCTCTCACTTCCCCCTCCAGCCGATTTCAAGGAATATTTTCGAGGTGGTTTTGTAAAGCTAATTATTTAACGCATGCACTATGGAGCCTTGTGTATTTTACAACGTTTAACTCGTTCGCAGCAAGTTTGATAATCAGAAGAGGGGGATCATCTGCGTATTCGGGAGCCTAGCCCTTGTTGGCCCAGGCTGCTAGTATTACACAAACCCAGTATGTGTGCCTCCAAGGTCTTACTTGTAGACCCGTCCCATACCCGCATGTTAGCGTACAGTGAGC
The DNA here is from genome assembly GCF_048455015.1 of Haemaphysalis longicornis. NCBI lineage: Eukaryota > Metazoa > Arthropoda > Arachnida > Ixodida > Ixodidae > Haemaphysalis > Haemaphysalis longicornis. The sequence continues at coordinate 545,590 of NW_027526282.1, read as the reverse complement.
ATGTCATTGGGTGGCATGTCCTCAAGATCAACCTGAACTTCACATAACTATACGACTAAGAGTAAATCGTCTCAGGCTTTGCTTAGAGCTCTAAACACAAGCACTACGCATGAATAAAATCACTAAATATCACTACCCATCCTATACCACATTGCATGTCCCGTGTTCACCTACACTTTGCAAAAAGGAATACGGGCAGCCTTTGCAGCACATATTTTTTCTTTGGCACAGCCAAATTGTCGGCGAATTTTTTCACAGTATTACCAGCAAGGCTGATTAAGCCTTCAGTTCCGAGGTCCAGCTTTACCGAAACATTTGCAGAGGCTTAGCTCGGCTATGCCAGGATATACGTAACGTGAGCTAAGGTTTAGCCGTACTCCAATTGGATTGGAATCCAATACAATCCAATTTAAGCCAATCGAATACAAATCCAATCCAATCCTATCCAATGCTCCTCGTGCTTGCGCAGTACCGCCCTTCAGGCTCCACGCGAAACTCCTAAGCCTCGGCCAGCGTAGCTTTCGCTACAAAAAGATGCCAGTTAAAATACGTAATGCACGTGAGCGTGCGCATGGTGGAGAGCTCCCGGCGTCGGCCAGCTTGCCCTTCGACAACGCTGTGCCCAGCGTGGTTGGTTATTGGCGTGATCTCTCTCCTGCTGTTTTCCTCGCCAGTTCACGTGCGTTAGCGTTAGAAAATTGGTCCACACACGCCGAGTTTGTGAAGCTGGTTGCCAGGGGTTCTAGCGCGTGCTCACTCAATCCACTTAGGGAGAGAGAGAGAGAGAGAGAGAGAGAGAGAGAGAGAGAGAGAGAGAGAGAGAGAGAGAGAGAGAGAGAGAGAAAACTTTTATTGAGCCACTGGGGTGAGATGAGAAAGCCTTCGGGCAAATGATCCGGGCCTGCCAGTCATGGAAAAATTTCAGCGGCAAGTTCGGAAAGCCATGTGAGTTGCGACAGCCGAGACTCTGGCGAAGGAAGACAAGCCGCCATCTCTGCAGGTTCTCCACCCTTGCGTCAGTAGGGCAAGCTGCGCATATATATTTTTTTTCATATCAAAGCCACTCAAGAGCTGTGTTCGGTGTCCCAGCAGTACAGTAGTGGTCAAATCTATTCCCGTAACAGCACACATTTTCGGTGGGCTGCTGTTCTCTGGAAAGGTTTAAACCGTAATTTTCCTTCGCGAGTACCCGAGAGCACCAACTATGCAATTTCCACAAAAAATGCCGAATTCGCAAAGTTAGCAAATTCAGAGCTTGTAAACACGTAAACGTTTACACTTTGTACAACAAGAAGCTTGTGACAATTAAAAAACAATAGAAACAAATTGACGTACCAAAATCAAGAAATGCCTTTTCAAATATTAGGACAGATGTCCAACGCACACAAAAGAAAGATAAGCACAAAATATCCTAGTCAACCTAAGACGTCTTAGCGCATTCAAGGATAAAGTTAGACAATCCCAACGACTGCATCGCATTTTTGTCTCTCGCTTCATTCTATTTTCTTCCTGTTTTGGCGTAAATTCTTTCGACTATCATGTGTTCTACTCCCGTGGCTTCACGTGATGGCGCCTTGCGCCATGCACTTGTAGTGGCCACTTCTCTATCGACTGTAAGCGCGTCCCATCATCATCATTAGCCGCTTTCTTCATCGTCATCGGCGTGTCACCAGCACACAGGACAAGCTACACGCCAGAGAGAAAACACCCGCTGCTGCGCTGCTTGGCCACAATATACGGGCGCTCCCCAACTCGCGGGCTCCTCTTGCCACCGAATCGCATTTGTAAATGCATATACGCCCTGCGGTTCGACCGCATCCGCTCCTACATTAATTGGTGACCGGTACGTCGGCAGCATAGATACCAGATTCACCTCCCAACTGCCGGCCTTCCCCGATTTTGAGTGACGCTATCTAAGAGTCTGGGTTCTCAAAATGGAAGCGCACTTCGTCATACGCGGCATCGACTCATAGACTTAGTGCTACCGCAGGCCCACCGCCCTGTTTCCGGCTGACCTACGCCGAGAGCTCCTAAACCACGGTGAACGGGCCTATGACACGCTGCAGGCCTGCGTGATGACTTGTTTCAGCACGAGTCCTTCCCGCCACATTGACAGTGCATCGCCTCCTGCCTCTGCTTCCTCGCATGCCGTAACGCACAATGGAATGGGAACCGCGCTGTACGGCTTACAGCCTCCTTATCGCTCTAACGAAGCCTTTCCCACCCAAGAGCGAAGCAGAGCTCCACCACCAAACGGCTTCAGTGAACGTCATTAGTCCCCGTTCGGCCATTGCGCCCACGCACTCACCTCCTGGGGAATCCAGCATGCCATTCGGTAGAACGGCCTTGCCACCTCATCCACCGCTCTACCTCAAGACCCCTAGGGCATGGCTTATGGAAATGGAGTGCTTTTTTGACGTGCACCCCGTCACACCCAGAAGGACCGTTACTCGCTGATGTACGAGCTCCTACCATTCAGGTTGGCCTCCACGTTGCCGGAGCCTGAAGCCAAGCCCTCCGATGAGCTCAGTGCCTTCCTCCTCGCGCGCTATGGTCGTTATCTAAAACCGCCAGTACCAGCCGCCGAACATCCCACCAGGAGGCCCCTGTCGAGGTCTGTCTGCCTCGCCCCACCATGCTGGCATAGACGATGCTGGCACATGACGAAACCACAGCCACTGCGACCACGCTCTAACCCTTGGGCGGCAGCTTAGAAGCAGCGATAACGAAGTACTGCACCTCACCCTACCAGCCTGTCGTCAAATGTATTTGCGTTGCCTCCTCGCAGCACCGAAAACCCGGGCTGGCCCCTGAAGAAACCTCGTTTGCCGCCTTTCATGCAAGCGGGTTTTTTGGAGCGAAGCGCAATTTGGACACCACATCGTGCATGTCCACATGCCTGTCCACATGCCAGTCGGCGAAGTGGCTTCACCACGTATCTCGACCATCTGTGCTGTGGCTGACGCATCCACTACAGCTCGGCCGTCACCACATATCACGCACGGGACGCACACTGTTGTACTGGTTAACAACGGTGATGAAAACGCGTCATCCGGCGATCTGCTGCCACAGCCCCGCACGACCGATTGTTACCACGACGACGACGTCGAGAAATGTCTTACCGACATTTCCCTGCTCTATTCTGCGATGCCCACAAAGACCTATGGTGCTGCTCTAACGTGACCAGCATGGCTAAGCGGACGCATATTGCGCGAGACGAAGTGCCCCATGTCCTCAAAATCAGCTACAAGGTCAATGAGTTGAAAGCAAACCCTCTCTCCTGACTTGAAGCCAACCACGCAATCCGCCATTTCCACGTCGAGCTTAACACACCGCTGACGTCGGAAGCGCCGACCAGAAAGACGGCATTCTTCGCTATCGCGGCAGACAGGTTTGCTCCGACTGGGCCAACGACCATGTCGCCTGGGCTACACCCGTCATCGGTATCGCACTTATCGTCGCCCGTTTTCGGTGATTGCCTCAGTAGTAGTAGTATAAACGTTTATTTGCCATAAATGGTAAAGGAGCGGAGGATGATCTCCTGCGTTGGTCTTGAGGTGATCGCCCCCTTTGGTTGGCGTCCCTAGTCCGGGATGCCATGGCCTGCCGAAGCACGAAGAGCCCGGTTCACCGGACCACGCTGGTTCTCCAGGACCGCGCTGGTCAGCACGGCCTCCCACTGCTCCGGTGATGGCGCCAGGACCTCTGGTAGCTCCTTGACGCCCTTACACTCCCACACCATGTGGTATAGGGTGTTAGGCGTTCCGCTGCAGAACTGGCATTCGAAGCTGTATAATGTGGGGTACATCATATGCAATTGCGTGGCATGTGGGAAGAAATCGGTCTGAAGTCTTCGTAGCTGTGTTGATTCTTCTCTGGTGAGCTATGGATGTGGAGGTGGGTATTTTCTTCTTGTGAGCCTGAGGTGTTCCAAGATGTCTTTGCTTCGTTTGGCGATGGGATGGCTGTGTGGCATCCCGGGCAAGACGTGTGTTCCCATCAAGGCAACTGCCCGGAGTGAGAGGTCTCGGGCTACGGCGTCGGCCGCTGCGTTACCTTCTAGGGACTCGTGCCCCGGTGTCCACACGATGTATATGTCTATTGCGTTTCGGCGTGCTTGAAAAGTCTTGGATAATATCCCAAGCGCCGTTTGTGAAATTGGTCCTTTTTCGTAATTCCTGCAGGCTGCTTGCGAGTCCGTGAGCACTGTGATTCGCTCTTTGGTTTCCGGCGCTGTGGTGACGGCAAGCGCAACCGCTGCCTACTCCGCCGAGTCCGTGTCTCCCGTCTTGATTGTTACCGATGATAAGTGGGAACCTTTGAAGTCTACAACACTTATTGTATGGGCTTGTTTATCTATTTGGCTTGGATACACTGCCGCATCAACGCATCTTGAGTTTTGATCATTTCTGTAGGATCTGTGGAGTGCTTTCGCTCTGGCTTCGCGACGCTTCTTGTCGTAGACGCTTCTTGTCGTAGACCACGAACACTGCTTCGAAATCTACTAATAATATGCGGATAAACCGAACGGCAACGGAATTTTTGAAAGCGTTGTGGGATCAGCGGCAAAAAAGTTTAAAGATTTATTTATAAGCAGCAACATGCCCAAAAGAATACATTAAATGTATAAAAGCTGTATTTGCACAAAAATACTCAGGTGACGTCAGCACATTTTTTCCAGGCAACGCTGGTACGGGAGTAATTACGTGCCCGGTGGTGGCGTACGGCGAAACGCCTTCCAGCAAAGCCCACTTCATCCACGCACTCAGATGGCGTCGACGACGACGATAATGATGCCCTTGAAGTGTTGCGCACTTGCCCACTAAAGAGGGTTGCCCAGGGGGGAAGCGTTGACTGTGTCCCTGTTGAATCTTATAGCACTTTTGCGTAATACATAAAAAGTGTTGCGCTATATCGCGCAACAATGGGAGCCAATCAGCGTCATCACTCCCATCAGGCGGCATTGCAGCTGCGGTCGCTAGCTCTCGTCGGGAAGTCCACACTCCAGCGCGATATGGGTAGGCCGCGCGTAGTTCGCTCAGCGGAAGTTCAGGCAGCCATTGAAGAACGTAAACGTACATCCTAATTGCAGAATAATGATCTGCAATAATGTATACCAAACATTTGCGTTCAGGTAAAGCTTAGCGAAACTATTAGATTTCGTTTTCGTCGATCGATGTTTGTGCATTTTTATTTCGGTCGTTGCCTTTTTCTTTTCCCAGAACTCTTTCGTTTTTATTTTTGTGTCATTGCGTTTCCATTTCGGTCGTTGTCATTTTCACGTTGTCATTTCGCCTGCATAGCTATTTTCGTAGAAAAGGTTAAAATGTTTTTGTTAAAAGCCCTCAATATCTAACGATTCTCACAAAACAATTAAAAAGTGAAAAAGTAATGTTTTATTTCCTCAGACTAAAATAACCACATCAATCAGTCACGTTTTATTTCTCTCACACAAAACCAACAGAAATAAGGCCAGAAAAAAGAAAGTTGTTTGCGGCCCGACACAGCTCAGGGCGCCGTTCGGCAATAATATGCAACCCACAAAAACGATGCTTTTCCGCCTGGTAATTATCCTATGCAAAGGGTATAAAATATAGTAGTAGATATCCATAAACAATTTTAAGTGACACAGTAAACTTCACTGAAATAATCTCTGGGGAAGTGCTTCGCATGTCAAGACTACGATAACATTGGTACCATTCTTGTGAAAAAGTGCTTGAATGCCAACATGTTTATGATGAACGGAATCTAACAAAGTAGGCACGTGTGGGGTTATCTGCATTTACGATAACTTGCAGAGGAAAAGATATCTCCAATGACAATAGCGGAACGAGCAGGGCAGCAGCTTTTTTGAAATGACTCGGGAATAAATCGTGTCCCAATTATTACTTGTAGAATAGTGGTAATTTTATATCAATTTGGAATCTAACATACATCTTGATTTGAGATTTTTGTGTTTTTGAAAGAAATAGTCCTTCTTTGCTACGAAATCTCCAGCGTACGTAATGCGGAGCAGGTGTAGTGAGCTGTAGGTAAAGGGCTCGGCCCATCCAGCAAAAGGATGGCGCAGCACCTGCTCACGAACCATATATCAAGAAAGACGGGGGAAAAGAAGCAGTTTGGTTAAGTTTGGTAAGAATCGGTGCACAGCGCGGTATAGGCCCCAGGAACGTAGCTGGCGCTGACGTCCGAGCCACCAGCCGGCTGGCAAGGAGAGGACGGCCATCCATCGTGGTGTAGGCCCAACGACCGTCTCCGAGGCTTCCGGGAGGAGGTGGTGTCAGCCGAAGAGTGAGCGGTGTGTCGGTGGCGCAGAGCGCGGGCAGCGAGGCCTCGTCCTTTTAAGCAGGCCTACGGTCTTTCTTGCCGCCGCCAGCCATGGGCCGCTGCCACGTCCCTCGCCGTTGGGCAGCTATCGCGGTGTAAGCATCTCTGCGCACGGAGCTGACCAGCATCGTAGGCAGTGTCGCCTGTAATCGACCACCATGAGCTGAAAGCTCACCTCTGCTCTTAGGGACCATTCCATGACCACTTCTGACTAAGGTATGACTGCACTTTCGTTCTGGCATACCCGCATTAGTCCATGTGCCTTCGGTAGAGTCTTCTTGTGATTTGCAGTATTCATCATGCCGTGACTGAGGTCCATCTCAGTTTGAATATATATCGTGTGTGTACGTGTGCTTTAACCATTACCTCGGGCTCATAATTCTCCCCACGATGCGGCCCATCATTCATCCATAACTTCGAGTTTCTTTGTGGTCGAACGATTTGGTATGTGCTTAGTGTTGCAATATTTCTCCACACCACCATGTAATAGCTACAGTTAGAAGTGAACGCAGGATAAAGGGTCTTTTTCGTGATTTAGGCTGCAAGGAATTAATATTTCCGTTAAATATTCCACACGACTAGCTTATTTTTACTGCATGCAGTTTTAAATTCCTTCTTAGGCTAATCAAATTCGAACATTTTTCTGTTGGCCTGTTCGTCTGTCTCTCACTCTATGCAGCCTTCCGGTCAAAAGGTGTAATAATTCGTCGAAAATGAGTATATACCGGACAACTCTTGGAAACTCTTGAAACAAGTGCCGTTGTTCATACCTTCCCACACTGTTAAGCTCAAATAGACCCTCAGACACTCCCTAGAAGACTCCAAGTACTTGCCCTATAGGTAACGCGCTGTTTTAGTTACTAATTCACGTTGCATTGGGTTATTTGATACGAAGCAAAAAACTACATGTTAACAATGGTGCAAAAGCTTTAAGCAGGAGTGAGATGAAAGCGAGGAAAAAAGAAAATGAACTCCCTTTGTGCTGTTACAGCCAGAACAAAAGCTAACCACAAAGAAAATGATGCACGCTGTCTCAGGAGAGGCGCGTTAGCAGTGCGAGGGAGGAGAAACTATGCATTGAAGAAATCTCCGTTCAATTCATCGCGCCAGGAGTAGGACACAGAGGGTAAGAGCGTAAGGGGTGGTAGAAAAAATGGGAGAAGGAGTTAGGTAGCAGTGGCAGCGGACTACTATCGTCTTTGGACGACATTTGCAGTGGAGTAAGCACATACGTAGCCTATTGTTTTTACCCAGTTATTTCGTGACTTTTGCTCACAAAATGATGCCGAGCCCCTTTGCGGATTTCTCTAATGATGGAATATCAGTGGCAAGACAGCAATTTTGCGCCATCCGGTAAAATAGGCACCATTTAGTTGAAGGTTATTTCCCCAACTATCCCTCTCGCCATGCATGCGAGAAGGATAGTTGAGAGGGACAGTTACTTTAGAAACTTGTATGTAGTCGGAATAACTCGGGTGAATACTGAAGTTTTAAACAGGAGTTTATTATCGAGGCATTTGGACCCAGCCTGTATTTTATCAGGTCAATTTCTGCGTCATCAACGTGCCGGCTGCAGATGATTTTAGGCCTGAAGCAATACCACATATTTCTGTAAGGAATTTAGCTACACAGGATAAAGGTTTTGTTCATGTCCACATATGCACATCGGCTTCGGGAGAAGAATACGTTACCCGGCGCATGGCTCAGTAGCTAAGGCATCGTGCTGCTGAGCTAAAGGTGGCGGGTATGATTCGCAGCTGTGGCGGCCCCTTATCTGTTGGAGGCGGAAAGCAAGAACGTCCGTATGTTCGAAATTTTGGCGCACGTTAAAGACATCAAGGTGGTCAAAAAGAATTCGCAGCCGTCCTAGGACTACGGTGCCCTCATAAATTGTCAAGTTTCGGGACATTAAAACCTATCATCAATCAATCAATTAGTAGAATAAGTGGCGTCTACCTAAAAACATTTGTCGCCATCCCGCCCTTCGAAACTGCATATGAAGCAAAGTTCTTTTAAACCACTACAGATGGTGATGCAGGAGGGGTTGAGATGGTTTCGTTGTTTCGACGGCTTCGTCGCTTGCGCACGGCTAGTGCCGTTAGATAAGGATACAAAGTATCCGCACTCTTTTCTCATATTGTTCCGTGCCGTCGCCTTATCATTGGTAAGTTCGCATTACGTGCCCTTTGTTTACACTGCTACGGTTAATGTTTAGGCGTTTCCGGCGGTCAACACTGGTAGGGTTAGCTTATCTCTTGCCTGCGGCTGCACGCGACTGATGTCGTTCCGAATGCGAATCAAAGATAACCCTTGTAACAGCATTTCATCAGCAGAAGTACGTCCGAAGATGCTGTCTTGCTGCATCTTCGGTAGTTTGTTAACAAACGACCCGGTCGGAGTTAACGGAGAGGCCGTAGATGCAGCAATCTCACAACACTTGTAAACGCCAAAATGACCGCCGTTGCTGATTTGCGTGCCTGAGTGGCGGTACTCCTTATCTACTTAATCATCGCTCGGCTTCTTTGACGGCCTAAGTAGGGCCCTCCCTATTCTCACGCATGCGCTCAGCATTTTGGGCAACAATTCCTGTATTTAGTGACACTATTGTAGCCCAGCCTTCAAATATTATCTCGAAAGATAGTTTTTACTAAAAACACAAGGTGGGGGGGGGGGGGGTACCATTCTTCACAGGCGCCTCAACATCCATAATGCGGTATCGATGCTTGTTTCGTGGTTCTTTTAACCAAATTCTGAGCTCTATTCTGTACGCCTGATTAGCCTGACGCATGCGCTTGACGACTTAGATCTTGGCGACTTGGCGTGTTTGCCCGTGGAGCTGAAACCGTTGGGGAGTACAGTTATGCTACTTTTCTGTAAAACAGGACCACTGAAACTGTGAGCTAGCTGCATTTCATTGCCTTAGAAATTATATTGGTTATGCTTTCTGGCACTTTTAGATGCAACGCATCTCATTCACCCGCCTTATCCCTGCATCCGCCGTTGTCGCCGTCGGCGTCCGCCACTGCCCCATTCTCCTCGCCGCGCGAGCTGCGCTCTCCGCCGCTCACCCCCTCTCCTCTCCGATAGCGAACGCTCTCTCGCGAGGGGCATTGGATTGGATTCGATTGGATTGGCTTGGCCTGGCTTGGCTTGCCTTGGCTTGGCTTGAATTGGATTGGATTTAAATTGGATTGATTGGATTAAAGTGGATTGTGTTGGATTTTGTTGCGTCATAGACGCGGCAGACGCACTGGCGCCGGCGCGTCCCCCCACTGTTATGCGCACTATAAAAAGCGGTTCCTGCGCCGCTCCGCTCCATCGTTCCAGCGCCGTTCCTCCGCTGTCCAACGCTGCAACGTGAACCCCCTATGCGTCGCATCTACACAGGGGTCCCCGCGAGGGGAGGTGGGAGTTTTTTTGTTTCGTAGCCTAATTAACCAGGTCATTTAATATTTTTATATAGGGGGTCCCTCCTGCATTATCTGCAAACACCCCACATACTTTTAAACTAACCTATATTTAATTTGTTCTGGCCTTCTTGTTATTATTTAAATCTTTAATTGAGTGCCGCGAGTGGTCCTTTTAGAGAATTCTAGCATATTCTGGTTTTATTTAGGACATGTTATAGCAATTCTTTAGTGACCGATACTTTACGATACTGTTTGCGTGGCGAATGGTTATTATAAGAAAAAAACGTTAAATAGTATGTTTTAAACAGTGCGAAAAATTGGTCTTGCTCGGAATTTTGTTACTTGCCCCAAATATGCTATCGCATTTCAAGCGGTATTACATTGCTTTCAGGTATAATAGTTCGGTGTGATATTGGGTGGAATTTTATGCTTTCGTTTCTATATTTGCTTGGAAATGTGTCTTTCATAATTGCACAAAAATATTGTCAAATAATCGCTAATATCACACCATAATACCAAACACTGTAGATGCGTGGGTCGAATGGGTAAATAACAATTCAAGTTACAACCATGTCAAAGTACTTAGAGGATTAGTTGGGGACGTATTAATATTATGAAAGCAATGGTGATTCCGTGGAAGGGAAACATATACAACAGAGCGCCTTTCCTTTAAAAATCGTTATTGGGATCTCCGGAAATAGTGAGAGAGTATACGTGTGTTTATGGGTAGAGCAGTAAGTCATTAAAAACAGCTCGTCAGTGTAGCACAATACTATCCATCTGGATAAAAAAGCTCGTAGACTGCCGTATGGCCCTATAGTAAGCAATCACTAGAAAACCACGTCTAACGGTTCGTATGAACGCATCTCCCCCTCTGCTGCCTCTAATGTTTCAATGAAAGGGGTTGCCTCTCAACAACACGACATTTCGCGAATAATCAGTGTAGAATCTTCCAGTGAATTTCAATACATTAAAAACTGTGCTACAAGGCTGTCAACAGTCGCACTGCATTGCGGAGTATTTTTGTAAGGGATGTAATGTCTATTTGAAACTTCTTTACTACGTTTTTACACGATTAGTTTGAAGGCTCAACTACCCGCCACGGTGGCTTAGTGGCTAAGGCGTCGCGCTGCTGAGCACGAGGTCGTCGATTTGATTCCCGGCCGCGGCGGCCGCTTTTTTGGCGGAGGCGAAAAGCGAAAATACCCGTGTGCACGACACTTCGGTGAAGGGTAAAGATCCCCAGGTGGTCAAAATTAATCCGGAGGCTTCCACTACGGGGTGCCTCAACACCTGCGCTGTGTCAACGCGTTAAATCGTAACATTCAATCAATCAATTGAATCAGCTGCTGCTCTGTCAAAACAAAAAAAGAGTAAACTCTAAGCTTTCCAAAATAAAGTCCAAAATCAAACGAACAAATCTAGAAACGAGCGCCCCACATCACACGACCTTCCCATTCTCTTAAGGTATTTTATATCGCCAGTATTTACTGCACTGCCATTCTGCTCTATAGTGCTTTACTGATACGAGCATTGCGCGACATTGCTTAGCGTTCCACCATCACTGTCTTTAGACCGAGGGAAGCACTTTCTGTCATTCTGCCCTGTCATGCACCCATCCCCATATCCAAACTCCATCAACCTTGCCTGAGTGGCGCCATGAATTAGTCGTTGGCTACATAGCGCGAAGATTCCAGGTTCGAATGCGACCGTGGGAATGCGACCGTGGGACTCATCTTCCTTTCCCTTTTGATCACAGTCTTTGTTAAAGAAAGTTGGCTCGCCCTGAGTGGGTTTTCAATGGACTACCGATGGCATCGAGGTGACGCTAAAAGCTTCGGTTCATTAAAAAATGAAGCATAGAGTAAGAGAAGTGGTGCTTTGTCTGCAAAGTACCGTCATCAGTTTTAATTTACAGATCATTGGACCAGTGGCCAAACGAACAGCTGCGTACTGTAGATGCGCAGCGCCTTCCGGAGAGACCCCGCATTCCGGCGATGTGTGGCCATGAGTATAGTATGCAGGTCACTATCGCTCGCTTTTTCAAGGTTGCCTCACACTCCGATAAATTAACGGGAAAGTTAACCTCCCGTTCCTTTTGCACGCTGCTGGTCAATACTCCTTCTAGCATTACCACGTAATCGCGGTAACACTGATCGGATGGTAGGAATGGTGGGCTAGTGGTGATCTCGATCTGATAGCTTTTTTACAAAATCATCCGCTTCATCTGTCGAAGTAGATGGATATAACACTGCAGCCGAATAACATGCAAGAAAAAGACCCGTTATTCTCGGCTTTGGCATTGAGCTTTGTTGAGAAATAAAAGCCTAGAAGGAATGTAGCTGAACGCAAAAAATTAATTGTTCCAACGAAGCCGCTGTTTGTTCTACAAATGCTTGGTTGTTGTTGTATGTATCGCAAAGATTTATGAACCTTGGTACTTCGTATGAAACCTACGCACCATTTGTCAAATGCTCATGAAAATCGACCTTCTTAATTCTTTCAAGTACGACAGAGCCACACCCACATATAGTATTCAGGATAGCAATTTCAATATGTGATACCGTCTAACTGGGGTAAGTATAAAATGTTAAGCAACTACCCACGTGCATGCAAAGTAACTTTTGAATGATAGTGTCATTTCTTTTGTATTTAAATGAAAGGTATTTACGAAGTTGCATTTGTCTTCGCAAAAATTATTTTGTAGAGGTGAAGAGTTAGCTTTTTATATACGCAAATAAAATATTGTAGGCAACACTGCACAATAAAACAAAAGTAACAGAAATGAATTCATATTTGTAAGAAATCAGTACACTATCTCACTCTATATTACAGCCACGTGTAGTTCCAATCAATAGTAATGAACTGTATTCTGAAAAGCTGACAAATAGATAATGAACACGACGTAGACGAAGCGGGATAAATGTGCTGGGGTAGCATCCCTGCGGAACATCAGGTGAGTCCCGCTGTTTTCCGAGATAGGGCGGTCCGCGGCAGTGTTTCGCTGACCGGCGCAGTTCTCATGACGCTAAATTATCGAAGCAAGAGGAAGTCGCTAGGAAGCAAGTGATAGACAGATACATATGGTGCTGATTGGCTGCGCCTGCGCTGTGCGCGGGACACAACAGCACGCTGCACGCCACCAGCTTGTGCTGCGGGTAGTTGTGGCCTAGGCTGCCAGGATATTCCTCCTCTCCGCCCCTCCGGTACGGTTGGAGACATCTTTTGCAGGGCCCTCGCTATAGGTCTTGAAACTCTAACTCCTGTAACGTGCTCTGGCATTATTAGTTTAGTCAAAACAACCAAAATGGAGTCCAAAACCAAGCATTCCGCGGCACGTTTGTTTGCTGTCGTACTCAGGCTCTTAGATTTTAGCGTTGCTTCGCGGTTTTTTGCGAGGGAGACCTTACGATTTCAGCCGATTACCTTGTCTTTGCGTCGGCATGAGTGACTATTACTACACCAGGTTGGCCAATCCTGCTCCTGTGAGGAAGTGCGTTACCTACAATGGCCGCCGGGATCAGGCCGCACCCGAAGCCTCCTACAGCAATTCCATCATCACGCGGATTTTTTTTTACGCGGTGCGCATTGCGTGGCACCGGGATTCAAACCACGGTCCCTCTGCACGTGACGCGGATGGTCTACTTCTATACCACCGCTGCACCGCTGCGAAATTTCAAAGAATGATTGCCGCAGTGGGCAAACAGAGTAGAATCGTTGACTTGAAAATAATATGCAGACAACTAAAGTAATGCTAAGAGCCTAAGGAGAGCACAGCGCTTTGAGATAGGTGGGGAGGCAGTATAAGTGGTGAACGAATATATCTACTTAGGCCAAGTAGTTACTCCGAATCGCAACCATGAGGGAGTCGTAATTAGAAGAATACGAATCGACTGGGCTGCATTCGGCAGGCACTCTGTGATAATGACTGGCAGCCGACCATTGCCCCTGAAGAAAAAAATGTAAAACAGCTGAATCTTACGGGAACACACCTACAGGGCAGAAACTTGGAGGTTGGCTCAATGAAATGGTTAAACATAAATTGAGGATGACTGAGCGATGAAAGGAACGAATGATAAGTGTAACGTTGAGGGACAAGAAGAGAGCGAAGAGGGTTGGGTCATGGAACAAATGGGTGTTAAGGACATAGTGGAAATTCAGAAAAAATGGGCGTAGGCACTGCTTGTGATGTGAAAGCAAGATAACCGTTTCTTATTAAGGGTAACAGAGTGGACCACTAGAGCAGGCAAGCGTGGCAGTAGGGAAGGGGGAGACAGACCGTTATGTGGGTGGATGAGATCAAGAAGTTTGCGGGGATATGCTGGCAGCAGGTAGCACCGGGATAATGGGAGATCTGTGGCAGAGGCCTTGGGCCTGCAGTGGGGGTAGACAGGATGGTGGTGTGGTGGTGGTGATGATGATGATGATGATGATGATGATGATAACTACGACGACGAAGACGACGCGAACGACGACTTTGTCTTGATCAGGGTCAAACTTACGAGCAATAAAAACGCGGAGATAGTCGCTCTGTGCGGGCAAACGTCGGCGTTAACCAAGAAACAGCATCGAATTTCGCTGTAAATCAGCTGCTTTTCTAGCGAGTCATAAATCATTGAATGGCAGTGCTCATGCGCGCCACCGCTGTCAGAAAAGTGCGAGAACCTTGCTGAGGCTTTCATCCATTGCTGCAGGTAAGTACTATCACCGCTGTTGGGGCGGTAATAGAGCTTCGCCGTAGCCTGATGATGGTAATCTGGTGAAAGCGCAAAACTGCAAAAAACTAGGAACCGAAAGAGAGGAGGAAACCACAACACTTCAGATTTGGTTTGGAAAACCTTCATCTCGATTGACTAGAGGAAAGCGCGTTCAGAAAGGATGTGTTACGCCTGTTTTCTGAAATTGTGGAAGATTTTCAGACAGTGCCCTGGATTGGGTGCTGCCGAACTGCATCAATTAATTAGTGCGCTCGGTCGTCCTCACGAAGGCTATAGTTCGGATGGAGGCGAAAAGTGGAAACAATGGATATTCGACGCATGTATGTTCGGCTCGCCAATTTCTGTAGTATCCACAAAAAAGAGTGTCGGTGCTTCATCGGGAGCGATGAAATATAAGGCAGTCCGCGCAAAATATAAACAGCCTTCAATGTAACATAGCATAATAATGACTTCAATGTGTCTGATACATGGTGTGTCACTGTGTTTAGTGTAACGATACTGCGCCACTGTTTTTTATTTGATACTGTATTGATACCTACCTGCGAACTAACCGCAGAGTGAGTATTCATTAAAGTTTTCGCTCTCTGCGGTTATTTCGAAATGACCATTTTAATTTCTGTCCCATTCTGGTCACTGTAAATGTTTTAAGTTGAGCACATTGTGAATATATCAGTTTTAATGGTGCGAAGAGTAAGAGCTGCTTATTTTAGATGTCATCTACCCCCTGATGCTGTGGCAGTTCACAAGCGCCTCCGCGAGACGATACAGGCTTCCCGGGAGCACCTAGACGTTGCTCGTCTCCAGTAGCCAGCCCAGTACAATTGGAGTTTTGAAGGTTTTATGTTCGCCGTTGTGGACATGGTCCTACGGTGCACCCATCCACTCAGAAACGCTTCACGAAGGTTTGCAGCGTCTGTTGCGCTTAAAGCGAGAGCCCTTTACTTTACCCGAGAATTTGTTCTCTAAAGCGCATCTTCTGCGCCACCGCAGTACTGGTTAGCAGGCAGGCCGATGGAACATAGCAGACCTCAAAGAGTATCACACCGCCAATCACAGCATTATTAATGCTTGGCATTCTTCTCCGATTACCCCCCCCCCCCTCCCTCCCTCGCAGCCAGGACCACTGTCATGAAGTGACAACGAAGAAGACGACGACAAACCAGACATGCTCTGAGGGAATGTTTCAAAATCCGAAAGCATCATCATCACCATCGTCTTGAATGGTTAGTCATGCCCCACACACGAGCCGGCCAATCGAAAGCTGCCAGCAACAGAGGCCGGTGGCGAAGGCGATCGCGGTGTTGAAAACAGAATAAACATGGTGAAGAGAGACCGGACTGCATCATCCGCAAATTCCAGTCCAGGTAGCACCTAGGTATGAGGTAGTCCCTTGTGCAGGAACTGGAATGCGAGGCCCAGTACCGAGGCGATGAGACTGCTCCAGACCCGAAACATACAGTATGTTGAGAAGGGGTGTGAGCGGGCAGCCTTGTTTTAGACTCCGATGCACAGGTATCGAATGCCATTGAAAGTCACCTAGACAAGCCGCAACGGTGTTGCTCTCATACCGCCATCGTAGTATGTTCACCTGTAATTTTGGCACACTCAGGGCCGAGATTCGGCTGAGCAGCGGCACGCCAGGGAAGCTCTGGTATGCCTTCGCTGCGTCAAAGAAACACGCGAAGCGACTCCGTGCTTCCTTCCACGCCGATTCAATTTTTCGCGCATGCCGTGTCTCTTTCTTGTGCATCGTGTTTCGTTTTTGCGCTAAGAATCATGAACGAACTAGCCCCCCGACAAGTTAGGTAAATTACCCGTTCAGTTGTCTACCCTGCGCGGTGGCTCACTGGCTAAGGCGTTGTGCTACTGAGCCCGAGGGCGCGGGTTGGATTCTCAGCCGTGGCGGCTACTTTTCTGATGAAGGCGAAAAGCAAAAACGTCCGCGTGTTCGAGATTTCGGCGCACGTTAAAGATCCCCAGGCGGTCAAAATTAATCCGGAGCCCTCCACTACGACGCGTCTTATCACCTGCGTAGCGTCGGCGCGTTACACCCTGTAAAATAAATCAGTTTATCTGTTTGGCTCAGGGTGAACAGATTATCTTCGATGCGCGGATTTCATCGAAAGCCATTCTGTAACTCCGCCAGGTCTCCGGAGCCCTCCCTCCAGGCACTTATTCTGCTTTTCACCACAAGAGGGAAAAGCCGGTATATTACCGTGGTACCGTGATGGGTCGGTATTGCTGTATGTTGCCAGCATCACCACCTTTCTTGCGGACGAGGCGCACGCGACCGCACTGCTAGGTAGCCGAAACTGGCTCCCCCGAAATAATTGCGGCACAAATAAGGGCCAGTGTGTCGCGGGACACATAACCTAG
The DNA here is from genome assembly GCF_048455015.1 of Haemaphysalis longicornis. Lineage (NCBI taxonomy): Eukaryota > Metazoa > Arthropoda > Arachnida > Ixodida > Ixodidae > Haemaphysalis > Haemaphysalis longicornis. Next base: position 528,759 of record NW_027526282.1, on the reverse strand, counting down.
GCTTTTAACCAAGCCTGCTGGTATTGTATCCAGACCCTGGGCAATGCGCGAGCTCATTCCTGCAAGCGCGTGGGCCAGCGCGCGCCGAGACATTTGCCAGTCGCACTCGTATGTATCCCTTATACTGCTGCGTGGACTACACTCTGTATACCGCTCTTCAGCTGCATTACACGGCAAGGGGTCGTACAGCTGCGCCATATGTCGTGTGAGGTGTTCTACGAATATCTTTGACGCGCTCGCCATCAAACGATGACTTTAAGCGCTGCCTATCGAGGCGCCAGCTGTCGGCGCTAGTCAGCGTCATGATGAACTACTTCGCTTCACCTCTTCAAGAGGGCTGCACCATCTGCGCCAAGGAAACTTTCCCGGCCGTTTCTCTTGGGTTCATTGTACTGGCGGCAACTGTGTGATGGATACGACGTCAGGGAATTCTTGGGGTATGCCGGCATCAAACAGTTTTGTGTTAAAATTTTTTTCCAAAAAATGATGTGACACAATACAAAATATGTATCTTGTACGCCTCCCCCCGAAAGCAAAGAATAAACAAAAAAAGTCTTCAAAACACGTTGGAAATATGACTAAAAAGTAGCGCTCACGCGCCCACTCTGCAGTACGACTTTGTTTAGAAAAAAATCAATAATTAGCAAAGGAAAAGCACTTCATCGCTATAATGATATATATTTACATCAGTGGAGACAAAAAACAAAAGCAAACTTTAAAAGAATAAAATAATCCAACGTTCCTCGGTATTCATACATATTATTTGCTGAAAAAACTCACACTGTAGTCAAGGTGCATCAGAATGCGACCAATTACTAGGAAATTTCCTGAATTAGAACAAATAGTTTTCTTCCGAAGACGCCCGTTTTGCCACGCTGGCGTTTCGTTCATATGACACGTGTCAGTTCCACAGAATTTATGTCTGACTCTATTACATCACGTTTCTTTTTCTGCTTTTTGTGTATTTCTATCTGATATGAAGTAAATGTAGGCCCTCATCAGTCCTGCGTGCTGCAATATCTTTATCTTCCGGCGCGACATTTTGTGTTTTGTGTGGTTTTTGGGCCCTAATTTGTTTTTTTTTTCCTTTTGGGATCAGCAGTCATGCTGGGGACTCTCGTATCTGCACCGTCTTCGGGCGGGGACCCCTCAACGGTGGGTGCTCGTAAGGTTATTGTGCTGCGTGCCCCTCTAGCCTCTGTCCCTGGATGCGGGCATCGTTGCTCTCTTTCCGACGGGGGCATACATCTCTTCCAAGGCGCTACCTCGGCATGCGTTCTCGGGGCTTTGCATCGGGCTGCTCAGTGCTTCCCTGGTCTGCCCTCCGGTACTGCTTCATTCTAGCCAGGTTAAAGTCCCTACCACTTCGCCCCGCAGCTGTTTGACAGCGTCTCGTCTGTTAAGTGGTTACCCTCGCAATGCCAGCGATGCAGAGGTTTTTCTAGCGGTACCTGTGCTGGTCTGATGATGTGGTTACTTTCAGTGGCTACTCGCAGTGGCTACTCGCCAAGTAAAGAAAGGCACATTCTTCCATTCACAAACGTGTCCTGGATTCGTTTCAACTGACCGATCGAATTGCAACGACCCGTCGGCGGCCGGCGGACGAATCGCTGGGCCGACTGACTCTCTGAAGGCCGGGGAGCCGTTCAGTAGCGCAGCCAATTGCGAGCTCGGCTCCTCCCGACGTCACACGAAAACGCCACAGAAAATGGGTGAGCGTAAAGAGAGGAGGACTGCATTTTCGAATTAATTTTTCTGCTAAATAAAGTCGCGTAAACGCACCCAAAGTGGTCGAAACATGGCCTGAGGACTCCGGACCACAATTTGCGCTAGTAATCCTGCAATGTTTACATATCACTTCAGTGTCCCTTTAAAGTGTGGTGTCGGTTAGAAGACGGGCTATGTTCACGGAATTCACTACAATGCGCCAATAGTAGAATCAAGACCCAGCAAAGCTCAGGACTTTCTTGTGCAAGTTCCGAAAAAATTCAGTGCGGCGCGAACATTGTCGCTCTGGATCAGGTGAGCTACCCTTTTTGTTATTAGGTGGCCAGGGATGACGATTTGGAGGCACCCGAATTGGAATTCGGCGCAGATAAATTTTAGCTCTGGTTGATAGGAAAGAATGAGACTATAATAGTAAGCACAACGTTTAAAAGAACTATATGGCACAGTGACAAAGGCACACAGACGGTTGCATTTCAAACCCTGGACCAATCAGCCAATTATTCCCAAAGTGTAGCGGGAGCCATGTGTAGGCCAAGTAATAATTTCATACATCCCGTCTGTCATTACTAAACCCGCCCTTTCGGTCCAGGTTATCAACCGGGATTGATCGGCTGCCGGTAGGGATATCAATAGTCTAAGAATGTGGAGAGACATCAGGGGGTCATCGATAAGAGGAATAAGATGTAAATCTTAATTCATGATATGGACGCTAAGCATTACTCATGTTTTGTTGCCTGCGCCCGCGAAGTGCGTGTTTACGTCTCTTATTTCCATCTTGCACAAGTTATTGTGATAAGGAGAGTGTTGGGCTTATTAAATGCGAATGCATTTCTTAGTCGGGGGTTGTCGTGCGTTGGCCGGCGTGCGCCTAGCAACAGCTGGGGCGCGCCTAGCAACCGGAGCATGTCGTAGCTCGGGCGGGAGTAGCGGAGGGCAAGGGGAGAGGAGGAGCGCGCTCGGCGCGTGAGGGCGCTCGCATCGCGGAGCTCGGGCGGAGTAGCGGAGAGTGAGTGGAGAGGAGGAGCGCGCTCGGGCGTGTGCGGGAGTAGCGGAGGGCAAGGGGAGAGGAGGAGCGCGCTCAGAGTGTGAGGGCGCTCACATCGCGGAGCTCGGGCGGAGTAGCGGAGAGTGAGTGGAGAGGAGGAGCGCGCTCGGGCGTGTGAGGGCGCTCGCATCGCGGAGCTCGGCGGAGAGAGCTCGCGCGCGGGGCGGGCGTGTTGCGCGGGTCTCTCTCTCCTCTCCGCGTACCCTCTCTCCGCTCGCTGCGCTCGGAAAAATATTTATAAATGCAGTGGAGCGCGCGCCTCTCTCCGTGACTGCTTGCCGCAGCGCACTCATCGGTGCACCCAATGCATTCGCGTTTCCGCACGATCCCCTTCGGGGAGGTGGGGGGAGTTTTTTTTTCACATTCCTATAACGGTCTGCTTAGATCATGTCGCTTAGGGAAGTCAGTTGGGGTTAAGGCGGTGTAGAAAAATGTTCACCAGCTCCTCCCTTAATTTGATGGCCTGCCGTAGTGTATCAGACCAAACAGTACCGTCACTGATCATGTCATTTACGGAAGCATTAGCTGGGAGGTTCTACTGACTTGTGCTAATTTCAAGCGCATTTTCCACTGCGGCTGTCTCAGCCGTGAAACCTGCCACTGTCTGTGGGGGCGGAGAGGAGGCTATTTATGAGCCACACAAAAAGCTCTGCTAAGCCCCTTGCATTACGAAGCGCCGCTGTTCTCTTCCGTCATCTCCAAATCAGCACAGCGAAAATGAATGTCTTTTTATGTTTTTAACCACGCTTTTATTGTGGTGCCGCGTGCGTGTCTGGAGCAACTGCAACAGTGCATTCCTGTAATCCGAAAACAAGCTATCTAACGATGCATGTCTTACGTGAGCCATTCTTCCGTGTTCGGAAGAATGGCTCATGCGCAAAATGTGTTCAACATATAGATTTTTTTTGAAGATTGCTCTTCACAACATTAGCAATGCACAAACTGCAAAGAGCCACACGCGGCATATTCAAGTACCTGTGGTGAATTCCCTTCAAATAGGAAATGATTCCCTTCCAATAGAAAATAAAACAACGTCCAGTAAGTGATTCCGTAAACATATCACCAAAAGCGAGCTCGACCGGGGTATCACGAGGGCCTGTTTTCGACGGAGAATCAAGGCCGCGAGACGATGTCTGTCCTCCCTCCGACCACCTCCTGGTTGCCCTGTGCAACCGCCACCGGACCACACCGACACCGCATTCCCGTCATCGGAACGTATGGTGAACCCTGCAGCGGTTGCGGTTGCATGCACCTCCATCCGAACCGATGGCGCTTTGGTTTCAACGTCACCGGCCCTTATAGTGAACCTCGGGCAAGGATGCCACGGGTACGGAGAGAGCCGCAACGGCTCCCACATCTTTTGCACCCCTTGTGCCACCAGTGGCGCTCCTGACGTATTTGGTGGTGGTGGCTGAGGCAGCGGCCGACGTCTACACGTTATTGGGAAAGAGAAACCGGTGGCAAGTACAACTACTTCAATATAAAACCGTTACAGCCGCAAGAAAGTAATATAAAAGCTTCTCTACAGAAATAGATTACTTCTTATGTTACTCTAAACATGCAACTTTTTTATTCCAGTGCGAGATATTTACACATCTAGCGTGGCATAAGAGCGAGGCCAACAGAAAATTCAGTCCCAAAAATCTCAATCTGTAAGTACGGACCCGAACTATTCGTTCAAGATTATTTTAGTAGCGTTCGCTTTCAAGTCACATTTGAAAACGTATCTCGGCCTCTGTGAGGTGAAATTACATTTCTGAAAAATCATGACGGATGACGGCAGAGATGGAGTTTTGAGACGCGTCTTCTCGCCAACAAAATCAAATGAGGCTACCAGTTCGTGAACGTTGTTTGCCTTAATTTCGGTTACTTCATGTGTTGATTTAACTTTACAGATTTAATCCTTAGCAGCAACACGTTGGGATAGGATTGAAAGGCATGGCGCGGCATTGTTGCCAAAGGAACGCCTAAGACGTGCTAAAGAAAATATAGGTAAAATAAACAGTCGGCTTTGCGAAAGTATCATAGGTACTATTAATGTTTGTGTCAACATGAATAGTTTGAGTACGTCTCATTTCCGGCTGGCCAAAGCCTTCGTTTCGCCTGCTACATTGCGGAATCGTGTAACATATTATGCGATTACAAACTGAAATGGAGATTCGATGCGTCAAGCACGAGGTGTAATTTTTTGGTATGGCGTTCTTCTAATTTCTCGACAGCCTGACTCCCACACCTTATTTAACCAGTAGTATTTGCAGCAGAGTAGCGAGCACAGGACTGTTCGGCCTAAAACAGGCCGGTGTACTTTGGCCGGTGATTTTCTGTCCGGCCGTTTTCCGGCAGCCATGTTCGGCCCATGTCCAAATGTGGGCCTTTTGGCCGTATACGGCCGTACTCCCATGGCTGTCCAACGGCCAGTGTCCGTCGGCCAGTCGACCGGCTTACGGTCATACGGCCAGATTCCAGCTGTAGGGCTCCGGCCATTCCAAAGCCACCCGTGTACGGCCGAAGTACGTCCGCCGGAGGACAGCCGAGATGCGGTCGTCGGACTCCAGCCGGAATACAGCTACCGGAAATACGGCCGTGCTACGGGCATTGGAGTTCAGCCACAGTACGTTAGCTGTACTGAGGCCGGTCACTGCATGTCGCGCAAGCAGATGACTCATTCGCGCAGTGCAGAAGCAGCACAAACCCAGCATTTTGGGTCCAATGCAGCCAAAGTGAGCTCGCGCGCAACCACCAGCCGTCAAGCTTTCAGCGCAGCCTTGCTTAATTACCAGCCTCAGTAGACAGCAAAATTCGTTTATTAAACAGTGCTCACAAATTGTCGTTCCTTTAATTGCTGTGCCTCATTTACTGCCGAACACAGAAAATATTCAGTTCTTTGTAGAGCTTGAATAGATGTATTGTCCAGGTCCTGATATCCTCTGTGGGGCGGGTTACCTGTAATAAACGGGGAAAGAGGAGGGGGGGGGGAGCGGAAGGCGCATACTTTAGTGGGTTGAATTTCAGAGAGATAAATTGCGCCGCTTTTAGCCAATTTGTTTTAGGGCAATATTCCGGAACACTTTCATGCTATGACTACATAAACTATTTTTATAACAGTTGCTTGACCAATTTTGATGTATATAAAACCGGCGTGAATGCCTTTACGAAGCGTTTTGGTTCTCAACAAAACACTCAGGAGCATTTAATATAACTCCTTCACAAAAAAGTATGTCCAGTTTTTGCCCATTTTTCTTGCAAAGACATTTTCTACTCGATCAACTTTTCTGATGATCTTGCGCAGGGCTGATCCTAAGAAGGAGCGAACAGGTACTTTCATTTTCAATCTATTTTAATGTTGTTTTCATGAGTATACGTCCACACCACTTAATAGTCCAAAAGAGCTTAATTTTCTTCTAATGTCATACTACGTTCAAAAAATTCTAGACGCGTCGCGAATGACGCCCTGCTTCAGGTGGCTGCAGTTGTATCCCTTTGTGTTCACGCAAGGAAAAGCGTAAAATTAGAGTTACATAATTTGTTTCAAACCAATAACATAGCAATGGTAGCATGTATACAGGAAACCTTGCATACTGCAACGAATAGGGCAATAAATATTTTATTGGTCAAGGTTGAATGCGTAGGGTTCTCAACCCGTCGGAGGTCACTTGCCCCCCTGGAATTTTATTTATTTATTTATTTATTTATTTATTTATTTATTTATTTATTTATTTATTTATTTATTTATTTATTTATTTATTTATTTGATGCCTGCTTGCCTTTGCATGCATTACAAAAGGGAGATACATAACACTAAGCATTAAATATGAGACAAAATAACAAAATAATTCTACAAAGCGCGCTGAAAATCGTCAATATAAACAGTTAATACAATCATACGTCGAAGATAATTACACTGCAGTATTGATGTAAAATAAAATGAATCGCGCAAGGCGTCACCTTTAAAGGAAAGTTAATAATTTGCTTTAAGCTAGCGGTCCCACTTTGCGATATGTAGAATGGCGCTTGGACATACTTCTCCCCTTCTACAACAGTTTTCGAATGATAGATATTACGAAAAAAGTTAAACCTGTGGTTTCGTCTGTGATCTTTCACGTCCTGCCATTTTAGTTTATTTTTACTTTCTCTCATGCTACGTTTAGCGTGCCAATTACCTAATACGAATCGCACTGACATATTCTGTATGTTTTCGAGCGTATCAACGAGCTCTTTGGTGTAGGGATCCATGAAAACACATGCGTACTCCAAGATTGAGCGCACATGAGTTAAATACGGTTGTTCTTTTCAGTTAGATGGAGGTTCACTGAAATTTCGTCTCAGAAAGCCAAAAACATATGCAGCGTTAACTTTTACGGTGTGCACCTGCCTATTTAACCTCTAACCACTCCCTAAATAAACTCCTAGGTATTTATATTCCTCGGCCGTTGTCACAGCAGCATAATTTACGGTATACGTATCCAATTGGAATGAAGGTTTTCTTGTAAAGGTGCCGTTAACAGACTGTTTAACATCCAAAAACGTTTCTGAATCAGCACACCAGGATGTTATTAAATGCGAATAAAGCTGCAGGTATACGGAATCACGTTCATTCGCTATAGTCCGGTTAACTACACAGTACTTTTGAACAAAGCTATAGGACCAATAGTAATAACAATGCAAAAACCGATTCATTCAGTTCATAGGATGAAATGTACTACGCAGAGGGTGATATGCAACACCATCATTTGCTTTTCTGCAGTCCAAGAATATACAGTCAACCACTTTAAGCTTATCTATTGCAAGAGCCAAATCGTGCGTGAACTCAACAATCTGCGTTGAGCAAGAAAATCCTGACAAAATCCGTTGTTTGCTAGGATGCTGGCGATTATGTTTACCCAAATGAGTCATATCCCAAGAGTAGCTAAGCTCACCTTCAAACATCGGAACTAAATTAACAGCTAGGCTTCGTCAGTGACAACGCTCTGTTGTTATCGCAAATTTAAAATATTTTTTTTTCTAAATAGGCAGTCATAAAATCCCCAGAAGTAACATAGTGCAGGGCATGAAGTTGATCCTACCAATGCACGAGCGAGTCTCTTCTACGTTTATCACCAACAACATAGTGCAACATTGCTTGTCACAGTTTAATTGTAAGCAGAATAACTTGCGCTTTTGCTCCCACTTGCCTTTCTTTGGTGGGGAGTCCTTGACATGGTGGCGGTTTAGCTCCTGCGTGGTTGCCGCTTGCTCAACGCCCTTGAAGGCCAGTTATTTTGGTGAACCATCTCCATCTCGGATCGGACATCTCTGGCGGATCGATGTCTCCAATGCTCTCCATTTCTTGAGCGGGCGAATAGCCTCGAGATGATGCGTCGACGAAGCCGGCGGCAGAAGCGTGGTAGCGGCGATGACTGGCGAGGCTTAGCTCACCCGTCGGTGTGGCACAGTCTTCTTGTGGCAATAAATGACATTTCAATGGCCTAAAAGGTTCCCTGCTAATGTCCAGTGAGTCCATGCACCTTGCCCGTTCACCGAGAACACTCATTACTGTTTGACAAACGATGTTCGTTCATTTAAAACGTAGAAACACGGAGCGGATGAAAAACGCGTCCCCGTCGTTCGGCTCCCTAACGGCTTTTTGTCCCCCCAGGAAAAAACCGGTCGGTCTCCTTCCAAACACGTCTGTGCATGAATTCTCGTCGCCCAGGCGCGAGCCGTTGTTCGGCTGTATGCCGTTTGCCGAAAAAAGGACGTATAACCAGATACCTTACGTAGGCCGGTCTCCTCTTGAACACCGGTTGCCAAGTATTCTGTTGCCATTCGCTTGCCGTAATTCGGCCGAGGACAGCTAACCGAATGCAAAACGTATATTCTGGGGCCGTACGTCCGCCGGACGCGCGGTTCACCGTTGAAACAACGAATGCACGGCAGCCGCGCTCCGGCCGGTCTCCTTTCGAACACCAACTGCCGCAAGAATACGCATATTCTGTGGCCGGTCGCCTGCCGTGCTTCGGCCGATTACCGCTTCCCGAAGAAAAAACGGAAGTCCTAAGCCCGTACTTCGGCCGTTCTCTTTCTCAACATCGGCAGCCGTAAGAGAACTGAATATCTGGCAGCCGGTTAGCTGCCGTTGTGCGTCCGGACACGGGCGGACGGAAAAATGCCGAAGCGCTGGTTGCCGAATGTTGGCCGTTCAATGCATGATCAGTGGCTGCCAGAACCTGGATGCTGGCCGGACATGCCAGAAAGCGGCCATAGACGGGCCGGTCTTGGGGCACACTTTCTGTGCCGCCTGGGAAGATTAGTTGATTGATTGATTGTGGTGTTTAACGCGCCGACGCAACGCAGGCGATGAGGCGCGCCGTAGTGGAGGGCTCCGGATGAATTTTGACCACCTGGGGATCTTTAACGTGCGCCGAAATCTCCCACACACGGGCGTTTGAGTAAGATTAGTTAGTGAAGTGCCTCTCCGGAACAAAGCTACCCTGAAGAACACGAAACAGCAGAACATGCGCTAAGTATGACCGCTGGGCTTATAGGATAGGGCGGTACGGGCGTCTTTAGTGACGTTCGTTTATCCAAGAGAAAATATTTATAGCGCCTGCAAGTGCGAGGGATACAGTGTCTTGTAAAGGACAACGTGCGTGCCATACGTTTTCTTATATAAAATAACAGCATAGGTCTTTTCTTATATAAAAGAACGCCACAAGTATCAGTAATACGGCATTCATTTGCCTAAAATATTCCTAATGGTTGCTGTTGCTGAACAATGTTGAGAAGTATGCCCCGTTCTTTCAGCTTTATTCGTTTAAAAATTGGTTTCCCTGTAGATTCGTCTCATTGAAGAGTTCCAACTTTAAGCTGGACGGCTAAATCCAGGGACAGACAGACAGACAAACAAAAGTTGCACGATTAGGTAGCCCAAGAAGGACCATAATCTGTAAAACTGAGTTTATACCACGCGACACGCCGCTTGCTGCGTTCTCTGTGATCAGAGGTGCTAAAGGTTGGACAAAAACGGGATGTCTACAGGAAAACATACCTTTTGGTGCTTTGCTTATTCCATGGTCAAGGTTTGACATAAACGCGGCGGCCGCTTTTCTGATGGAGGCGAAAAGCAAAAACGCCCGTGTGTACGAGATTTCGGCGCACGTTAAAGATACCCAGGTGGTCAAAATTAATCCGGAGCCCTCCACTACGGCGCGCCTCATCGCCTGCGTTGCGTCGGCGCGTTCCTACAATCAATCAATCAAGGTTTGACATAAATAGTCACTCACAGCAACAGCGTTCAACGCCTGGTTTAAAAATTATCTCTGGCGGATATCCAATAAATTTTATTCTCGTCTTTGGTGCATGGTATTTTGGCACCGACGCTCATTATCAGCAGCCTGAAGTTTTAGCGCGAAGTGCAAGCGTCCGAAGTTAAAAAGACTGGCGTGTGGCCGCACTCTTTGTGCGTCACTTTTAAGTTGGTTATCACCCGGAATTTTATATCCGCGTTAGCTTCGTTTATTTTTACAGCCAGACAAACGACCAAGACGCAAACAACGAAAACGCTATATTAACATTCCTGGCTACTACAGCGCCGCCCACTAATCTCGCTGGTCAGTACAGTGCCCATCAGCAGGCTGCGCTGCATGTATCGACGGCCACGCGTTCGCGCATTCTTATTAAGTATTTTGACTTCTGTACATAGGCCTCCCTCCAGACCAGTACGTGAAGCCGGAATCATAGTTCGCTTTTATTGGAAATCGTTTCGGGACGTGTGGTTGGAAAAATGGAATGTTTTAAGAGAGTCTAACTCTTGTGTTTCTATTACAGCGAACATCGCCAAACAAAATGGTGGTCTAAAAGGTGGTCCAAGAATGGGCAGAGCAAAGTGGCTATGGCTTCTCCTGGTGCACAAACACCAAGATATTTGTCAAACGAGCTGTACGGGATCCCATAATAAGTCGTCAGTTGCAAAACCAACCTTGAAGATGTCAATGTTGCCTATTGCACTTGTGCCGCTGTAGATGTTTCTTTTTCGTGGCTCCTAGTGCTAACTACCAAGCACACTTGCTGGAACTTCCTGGCTGTATCGTGTTTAATAATCAGCAGTTTTCCAGCTGTGTCACTTCAATCCTAGGTCTGGAAACCATAAATATAATTATCTTGAATATTTTCTAGCGGTTGTAATGGTTATTTTGATGTTACGATATTATTGTAAGCGTGCTTTGCTTCTGAAGCGGGCGTTTATATAATGCCTGCGTATAAGCCACGGAGGAAGAATATATAAGAGGCGAAACGGCCCATTGCGGGAAGCGCAGGTAAGTAACCAGATAATGTCACAATAAAACCCAAGGCGGACTGCAAAATATCGTAGCTGCGACGGCGAAGAAGAGGGTAGCGACCCTTGATGGACAAAATGAGAGCAACCGCAATTTATTCGGTGGCTGCGCAGTGAAAAGCCGAACGCGGCGGCCGCGAAGCCTCCTCTCCCGCGGCAGGTGCCGCTAGCTTAACCTATGACGAGCGCTTATGACATTAGGGAGTTTTAGTACAGCGTTTATAGCCTTTTCGTATGCGAATTTTCGCATCGAGCTGCATAACCACCGCGAGAGGAGTTTTACTAGAGGCTCTCCTCAGTTTTGGGTAACGACACGTTAATGCTTACGGCGCCATCTGTCGAACGTTTTGCCAAATGACTCGCCGGGTGATCTTCCAGCAGAGCGCCGGAGTGCTTGGACATTTTACGACTATCTAACACGGTGCAAACAAACGCTTCCCCATGAGTATTGAATGCAACACGTCCATAACATGATATAAATATTCTCTCTCCTGAATACCCTCCATGAAGAAAGTGTGGCAAGTTCCGTGGCACTTCTTTCATGGAATCGCGAAGAATGCCCTGAACCCAATGCTCAAGTTTGACGCGTACATTTTATTCAACTCCAAAGCAAAAATGAAAGATGCGTTTCTAGAACGTCACGACATGCGTTGATAATCTGAACCGCGATTGACAAGCGATCGGTTGCCTCCTCATGCCCGTCGTAAATTCGGCGCTCACCTCTCGCGGTTTGCGGGGACCAACAGCAAGTCACTTAACTCTGGTGCGCAGGCCGAGAAGGCCTTTAGCCACGCACTGTGTACATGGTCCTCCACTCTTGGTGCGAACACGGCGCAGCGTGGCCGTGCTCCGCGGAGCGCAGCGCAGAAGTCACGGCAGCGCACCGAAGCTAAGCGACGCAGGTGATAGGGGCTTCTAGGCGGGGCTTCGTACGTATGCGAAAGCGCGTGCGCGCCGCATGCTTGCTTTGCCGTGAAGCACGCCTAACTCTCCGCATGCTTGTAGCGCCTTCGCGCGAACCGACCGCGTTGCGGGAAAATGCACTTACCCCCACTGCGGCGCATTGTGGGGTTTCTACTCACGGCAACTGGCCTCTTGCTCTTTTAACTGCCACGATTTCAATTGAATGCATGCAGTGTTGCAAACATTCCAGAACTGGTTTGCGCCGGGTTATTCGTGCATAAGGGACCGGGCACCGCCGTCGCTTCAGCCAACAGCGCTGCCTTGGCAAACCGATCGTCAGTGGAGTGCCTGCGGCGGACAGCACGGCATAGTTGTGCATGGCTTTCGGTCGTTCTGCTGCGGTGCAAAGCGTAGATAACCAAAAGGAATATTTTTAGATCTGCAACTCCTGAAACTAGAGGCGACCTATACGAGACATGCCATGTGTGTGATTTACGCCCACACTCAGTATTTCACAAATAGCAGTTGACTCTCAACGCGCCAAGCAGGAAGTCAAACTGGAAATGCGAGTCCGTTGGTTCGTACAAACGTTTCACGTCTGGATGCAGTTTGTCGTATCGAGGAATATACTGCAGCTAAATGTTCCTGCTACCGCTGTGTGCAGCCGATTCAGGAATGCTGCGGCGGCGGCCTTCGGCAGTTTTTGATGAAATAGTGTGGTGCACAAGCGAAAGACAAAGCTGGGGGGTGCCTTCAAAGATTTACCCCAAAAGAGAAATTTTCATAGACGACGCTCGGTAACTTCATTAACTATGGTAGAAATGTGTTTAGGTTCATAGAAATTCATTTACTTCTAGCCATTGGGATTAGTTTACAGAATAAATATCGCATGATGGTAGAACGTTATTGCTTGTCATGGAAAACCATTGCTTTTTAAGACTTGCAATAGTTGGTGGCTAGTTTGTTAATAGTGTTAAAAAAGAATACCTCCGTGGCTGAAAGAAAAGAGACAGGAGGACGCCAAGCACCTGCCCTCATTTTCACAACTAATGGCTTCGGTCGAGTTTTACCAGCTGCCCCTTAGGTCACGCCCTCCTCCGTCGAACGACAAAGATGGTTTATCGCAACGCTTTCTTGTGTGGCCTCCCTTCTTGCGTTCTGTATTTAAATCTTGACATGTTCAGCTTTTACTTTGATCAACACGCAGTTTCGTCTTTTGATCGCATCGTCTTTAAATTTCGCCATATCCCATTCCATTTGGCACGAAGGAAGCTTTGAGTTTAACTATCGTCATCGGTAGACGAAAGAGTGCGTGATTTTGTGTGTTTAATTTTGTACTTCCATGCGCCCCTCTCCAAATTCTAACTGCTTTAGCGTGTCGGAAATACGTCTATGCTGGAAGAGTCGGGATGATGCACCCCTATTTGAGGCAACTAGTCGCGCGTTTTTGGTTTATTCACAAGGCAATACACAATTTTTAAGTACTCGGCCATGAATACGTAAGCAATAAAAAACACGGGCTGAATTTAACAACGCCACATTTTTGATCTATAGGTGCAGGTTTTATTCCACGTGGGCAGGTTGTAAAATGGGAAGAGGAGGAAGTAGGTTTGTTGCTTGGGCTATTGGGTGGTTGAATAACTTTGGCTCTTGATAAAAATGACCATTGCAAACGTGAGAATTCCACTACAGCTCTCAGGCTCCCATGCTGCCACTCAAGAAAACCGAAGGCACAAAGCTCACTGTTACAGAAAGAAAATGTAAACTGCCGCGACATTTCCACGGTCACACGGTAATCGATCTCTCACGTAAGTTTCTTTCTCTTCAAAGTACACGTATCGAAGTATCTAACCGTTAAGGCTGGAATGGAAACCGCAGTCATTGAAACCAGTGAAGATAATTTAAAGTGGTGTAAATGAATACTAATAACTTATTTTTATTTATTTATTTTTATTTCAGAATACTGTTGGCCTTCTAGCCCGTTACAGGGGTGGGACATATTAGGATAGTTAAGCATCAATAGATATCACTCATACAGCAGTATAAACAAAGAAAACAGCAGGCTTGATATGTTACAGAGCACCCATATCACACAGCAGAATTGCTAGCAAAAGTCACAATGTTTCACTCGAAGCATGCATACAAAGAGTAGGACAATCAACAACGATATATCAAGGTTACAAAAGAATTCCTTGATACCGTCCTCAAACTTTTCTAATGAATTACAATAAAAACTGGCAATTGCAACGTGTTCCAATGGCGAATTTTTTTAGGGAAAAACGAATCCGCATACGTATCCACGCGCTGTTGAGGCTTTTCATGTGCATATTTATTTTCTCACATCAGGTTTCTTCCGACATGTGGCGTTAGGTAATTTGTTGTGTTCACGTTTAGCATACTTTCCCACAAAAATAAGAGGAACCTCAGCCTGGCCAACTGTCGACGTTCGGCTAAGGTGGGCAGTTCTAGTGAGGGGAACATTTCTATTACCGACTCGGTAGTAGAGTACTCCGATAGAATGAACCTAACAGCTTGCCTCTGCACTTTTTCCAGCACATTTATAAGGCCCATTTCTGAGGGGTCCCATACAATGCTCGCATATTCCAAAGTTGGCCGATTATACAATAAGATATGCTTCTAGTTTAACGGGGTTTCAAGCAAGTGTTAATTCTCGCCGTAGGTACCATAATTTCTTCTCCGCTACAGAACGAAGGTTTTGAATGGGGGTCCTCCCAATTAAATTGCTGGAAATCGTTACACCTAAGTATTTTATTGCATTGACAGGATACAGGTGGGCAGAGCATAAAGTATAGTCAAATTTCAAGACATGTTTTCTCTTGTTTGCCACGCGCAAAGCAACTGTTTTAGTTTGATTTATTTCCATTTTTGATTCGCTGCACCAATTGCTGACATCTTTAAGAATGTCATTAGGTGATTTCAGGTCAGCCTCAGTGTGTATTTTTTATAAACTAAGCAGTCATCTGCAAGAAGACGCACTGTAGTACACGTATCTATGCTGCGTGAAACCTTATTGATATAAGTTAATAATAGTATCGGCGCTAATACCGACCCTTGCGGTACCCCTCAGGTAACCTTTAGCGCCTCGGATTTGCAGCCGTTTATTTCTACATATTGGTTTTTACGTGTTAGGTATGCCCTTATCCACTGTATTACATTAAAATTTACACCTAGGTGTCCAAATTTATTACTGAACTTCATATGAGGAACCTTATCAAAGGCGAGGCATATTGCCTGTATCTCAACACTGTTATTTAAGGCGCGTGAAAAGTCATCGACAGTTTCTACTAGTTGGGTTACCGTAGACAGATTTTGTTGTAAGCCTTGCTGCTTTGGTAAAAATACCTTTTTTCCCTCAAGATACGCCTACGTTGAGTTGGATATAATATGCTCTAGGAGCTTGCAGCATACACAGGTGAGCGAAATTGGGCGGTAGTTTTCGACCTTTTGTTGGTCCCCACATTTATCTGTTGGAAGAACTTTCGCCGCACGCCAGATATTTGGAACACGCTTTTGCTCAATTGAGGCATTACATATTTTGTATAAACAGTGGGCAAACCATTTCGCATGTCTTCGCTGAAACTGATTCAGTATGCCATCTCGTCCGAGAGATTTTCTTACCTTTATGTTGAGCAATAATGACACGATGCCCTTAAGTAATCTGAACATCAGGCATGACTGATAACTCAGAAGGAAGCGGCGTCCCTGCAGATCTATTATTGGGACAGGCTGTAAACAGTGATAGGAAAAATGTGTTATGTAGGGAAGCGGGAGAAGAGCACTCAGTGACCAATTCGTCATTGACAACAAAAGATTGCACACAGCTCTGCTTTTTGGGACAAGTGACGCCAAAAACGATGGGGGGAAGCTTTCATAAATGTCGGTAATATTTTTATTTATTTATTTATTTCAATACTATCAAAGCCCAGAGGGCGTTACACAAGGGAGTGGTCACTGGCATTATCACCAGAAAAAAAGAAGAGTGAAACAAATCATTGGGAACAACCACAACAAAAACAATAGTGGACAACAAAAATGCAAAAAGCACACACAACAGAGTCAATAGCATAAATGCAATTTAAGAAACAAAAGTAATTTTCGATAGCAATCTTAACTGAAGATACATCAGTTATACTAGCTATTGCAGGGGGCAGGTGATTTCATTCATTAGCAGTTTTGGGAATGAAACATGCAAAAAATACGTTAGTGTTCCAGTGGGGAATGTATACCTTATGGTATACATTCGGGATGTATACATATGACGGCGCAGAAAGAAGTTCAGTTTTCAGGTATGCGTTTGAAAAATATATTTTATGAAAGGCTGACATACGGGCAATTTTTCTGCGTAGGGCTAGGTTGGGAAGGTTTAAAGTTCGTGTCATAGCAGAAACACTAGATGTACAAGCATAGTTAGAAAGGATGAAGCGTGCACTACGATTTTCAACAATTTTAACGTGTTAATGAGACAATCATAATGGGGTAATCATAATTATTCGTAATAGTTCCTTTTAGGTGCGCTCAGTTCAACCCGCAAGACCCTTGATAGACTGCATATCGTCTTTTGTCTGACCCTTGATAGACTGCAGATTTGTCTTTTCTAAAATTTTTACTCAGGTGCTTAACGACGCGCTTTAGATGTATATTTCCTATTCATCCAAGGATTTTGTTTTTTTTTCCTTTTTCTGCAAGGGCACACATTTTGTAACGAATAGCATAGTGATTTCTTTAAATATTTTCCACATCTGATTGACGTCACCTGAGCGACTGAAAGCGTCCAAAATAAACGACAAGATTTATTCCTAGTGAAATAGCGCGAACCGAGGCGCAGAGCGCTGTAAAAAGCGCTCATGTCTATATATCCCGTTCCCAACCAAAGAAGCGCCCGATACGTTTACGTGGACGTTAGTGCATTTAGCAAGAAATGAATACTAATATTAGCAGTTTTATTCGTACTCAGTTCAGGTTGAACGAACGTAGATCGCTTCAAAAAGCGCTGATGTCATTGTACCCAATACCCAACTTTAGAACCGTCAGACATGTCTACGTAGCCGTTACTGCATCTAAGAACCCAACACATATGTGTAGACCTCGTTTCACCGCCAAAACGTCCTTCCACCACCGAAACATTTAAAGCGCCGCAGCAAACACGCCAACAACAACCGAAGGCTGAGCAGCCCAACGCACGGGCTCATTCCACGAACGAGGGGAGCGCCGAGCGTTGGCGCCACCCGTCCAGCTGCCCAGTCCCCCATAGCGCGGAGAAGGTGCGTTTTTGCATATGGCCTGTGTTGAAAAGCGGCACCTCCTACCGGGATCGAACATGGGTCTCCCGGGTCAGTAAAGCCAAGCACCGTAACCACTAAGCCACCGAGGCGGGCCATTTTCATGGCTTGACTGAACCATAGAAGGAAACAAAGCAATGGAGCAAAGCTTTATTTTCTGCATGTGCTCTCTAATGCAGGTGGCATAATGCCCGCATATGGCGTCTGGCTTGCGTTTTATTTTCATTGGAGGCGCAAGCCGATATCTCGATGCCACACGGAATACGATGAACGAAGTCACGGATATCGACAACACAAGTCGCAAATACCAAAAAAATATTTCATTGTGTTCAGTTCATAATGCAAGGGTTTGTTTATATCTAAGGAATTGCTTGCCATAATAAATACATTGAAAACATATTGAACATGTTGGGCATTTCTTTGTTGGTGGTGTTTGGCTAGGCCATGCTTTAGGGATGGTAAACAGATGAATGCAGAAGTTGTGCACCTTAAGAATGGAGAAGCTGTTACAAAGTTGCGGGGCCTGGAACGGGTGACCACCGCTTAATTATTCGCTTGGCCTATTGCGGCGAGGAAGTACGGTTAGTACCCGAAAGAAGGGTACGTAGGTGGTAGGTAGCCAGGTAGGCAGCGCAACCATTGACTTATGCTTTATAATGCAGCAGAGTAGAGTGAGAACTGTACGGGACTCTGCTGGAGAGTAGTACGATCGTGGTGGGTGCGTGAGACGCACTTGCTGGGCAACTGTTTGAAGGGACTCGACGACGGCCGATATACATATTTACGAAAAAAAAGCCGACAGTCATCGAAGCCAAAGTCACGGGATAGAAACCCAGCGGCTGTGGCAGACATTTCGTGAAGGAGAAATGCTCCGACACCCAAGTGGTTTTTAATGCCAGTGCATATGAAGTAAATCCTGCTGGTCGAAATTATACGAAGCTGTCCTCCACAACGTCTCTTAATCAACCAAACCAAGCCAATCCTGAAATGTTAGTAATAAATAGGAAGCAAAGAGGAAGCGCTGAAACTACACAACGCGCAGCAGTGAGGGAAGTGCACTTTCCCTCAACGCGGTCGTGGTGCGCTTAGACGCTACAAGGGTGATGATGATGATGATTGATGATTGCTATTGGTTTCCCCTTTGAAGCGGGGTGATGACATGTCATCTTACCAAAAAGGACTAATATAACCATGTTTACGCTCTTGATTTAATACTAGCGCTGCTTAGGGCAGGCACTAAACCTTATTAGGCCTGAAATACTTTCTTTTCCCTGTTACAGGTGGTAACTGTCAAAGGCAATATTCCCCTCTCTGCTTTTCGTCCACCAGCATTCTAATCTTCTTTTCGTCCCCTCGACAGCCGTGAAGTTAACTTCCTCTCTGATCCCCTTAAATCCTAGGGCTTCTGGAAGCCCAATATTCCCTTCATGCAGATTTGGATGGATACCCTCACATTCTAACACTATGAGCCGCATAGTTTCTGTTTCTTTTCGCAGACCACGCATACCCCATCATTTTGTGAATACTTCCCCACAAAACCCCTAGTTCGCAGGCAACCTGCTCTAGCCTCAAAAGGCAAAGCACTGCCCTGGGAATTATCATAGACATTTTCCTTTCTGATGTTCATCTTCTCATCCCTGTACATCTCTACGACGTTTTAGCTTCCATTTTGTCCCTCCATTTATTCGTTTCATTCTGCCTTGCCTCTTTTTTGGTTACCTTGGCTGTTTTGGATTCTCCACTGTTCTTTCCATATTTCATCGTTAGCCTTCTAGTCTTTCTTAACCCCTGCGTGTCCACGCTTTTCAAGTATAGGTACATAAAAACCTCAGCTGCCCATCTTCGTTGATCCATTGCCCTCAACCTCATCTCAAAGCATGTTTTACTCTGAGCTTCTCTAACTTCAAACGATGCCCAGCCCATATCTACCTGAACTGCTTCGTTAGTTGTTTTCCATGCGCGCCTAAGGCCAAACGTCCTACCGTTCTCTTCTTTACTTCAAGGCCTGATAGAACGTCTGATTTTAAGCAGAGTACAGCCTTCGCAAACGTGAGACCCGGAACCATTACTCCTTTCCACATTCCTCTCATTACTTCTTATTTGTGATACCCCCCCCCCAGAGCTCTATGCTTCATTATAGCTGCGTTTCGCTTTACCTTAACCTTAAGTTGGTCCTCGTGAGTTCTTAAGTAGTTATCCCCTTCGTTTATCCACACTCCCAAATGTTTATATTTCTTCACTCTAGGTAATTCTCCTTGCTGGATAGACAGTACGTCGATGGTAGCGTCATTGAAAACCATTATTACTGGTTTTTCTGCACTGAAATTTAACCCGAGGTCAGTGGCTTCTTGGCCGCTAATATTTATTAGCCGCTGCATATCGGTTTGGTTATCAGCTAAAAGAACAATGTCGTCTGCGTATAACATTCCAGGAATATGCTGTTGTACCACTTCGCATTGCAGCATATGGGTTAGGCTAAACCCTACTTGACGTTCTTCCAGTTTCTTTTCTAACCCTGCCATGTAAAGCATGAACACTTTTGGGCTCAAAGGGCATCCCTGTTTTAGTTCCCGATCGATGTTGACCTGCTGGGCGCATTTCTGTCCTTCCCAAGTAAGGTGCACTCTATTGTCTTTATAGATTGCTATAAGGAACTGTACTAACTCGTCATCTAATCCCTAGAGTTTCAGAATTCTCCACAACCGTTCTTTATTTACGTGGTCATATGCCCCTTTAATGTCCAAGAACGTAATCCATAGGGGTCTATTCTGTGCTTTAGCAATTTCAATGCATTGCGTTATCACGAACAGATTGTCATCCAGTCGCCTGTCTTGTTTAAATTCATTCTGCCTTTCCCCAAGTATTTCATTTTCTTCAATCCATGCATGAATTTCGGATTTTATCGCCTGCATTACGAATCTATACACCACTGACG
Organism: Haemaphysalis longicornis; assembly: GCF_048455015.1. Classification (NCBI taxonomy): domain Eukaryota; kingdom Metazoa; phylum Arthropoda; class Arachnida; order Ixodida; family Ixodidae; genus Haemaphysalis; species Haemaphysalis longicornis. Next base: position 508,534 of record NW_027526282.1, on the reverse strand, counting down.
TTACTGTGAGTGGTCTGTATGAATCAATACTGGCTTTGTCTCCTCTGCCTTTATATATTAAATTCATCCTACTTTCTAACCAGTCCTCTGGTATTTGTTTGGTTTCTATCACCTTATCTATTGCCCTCATAAACGATTCCTTACTTTTAGGTCCAAGTAGGTTTATCAGTTGCATTGGTATTCCGTCCGGGCCCACTCCTGTCTGGGGGCAAACCTTTTGCTCTGCTTTTTTCCAATCAAGGTTGCTCAAACTTATTTCCCTTTCCGCAGTCTTTTGTGGCGCTGATGTTATCGGTGCAGGTTTCCCCACCACTATTATCCTAAACTTCTCACTAATCACTCGATGAATATGCGCCAACGCGTGCTCTCCTTCTAAACGTTCCCCCTCCTCATCAATCAGGAATTTTTGATGGTTATCGTTTTTTGAGCTTAGTGATTTTACATGGTTCCAAAACATCTTGGATGCGCTTTTGTCCTTCTTCCGTATTTCTGCCATCCATTGTTCGCTTTTCTGTTTGATCTATGGTTGCACCATTTTCTGCATTTCTAGTTTTTTCCCATGGTAGATATCCCATTTCTCCTTCACTACCTTCGGTTCCATACCAGTTCTTTTTGCTTCTCTATGTTCTCTAGACGCCTTTCTTCCCTGGTCAATAGCCTCTTTTATTTCCTTATTCCACCAGCTTCTCGGCTTTCTCTTCCCTTTCCATCGGTTTCGTTGCTTTGCTTCATTCATCTTACCCTTTAGGAACGCAATCATTTCGTCGTAATCACAATTTTTGATTGGGTATTTATTGATTTCATCTTCCAATCTATCAGCGATGATCTTTAACTACTCATTATTCTAATTATTTTCTCCTATTGTACCCATTTCTGCATTTGTCCGGGTTGCGCCTCCAAAGTGCAAGCTTAACCGCTTGTAGTCGCTTCCTAAGCTGTCTGTTCCATTTTCATCTATCCTCATTTCCCGCAGCCTTCCGTATACTGTCTCGGATACTAAACTGTAGTCTATGCTGGACTGTCTGTTACAGCTTTCCCAAGTTATTTGTCCGTCACACTTGCTTTCCGTGTTTACTATTACAAGCCGGTTTTTCTGACAAAGATTTATCACAAGAGAACCGTTCTGGTCTGTGTATCCATCCAAAATTTCTATATGGGCATTCATATCTCCAACTATGATTATTTCGCCCGAATCTTTGCACTCGTTTATATCTCTTCTCAAACAGTTTACCATTTCCTCATTTTCCTCCCTAGCTATACTTCCGGTACACAGATACACCACTCCTAACAGTGTATTTTTCCCCTCTATGGTGCCTCTAACCCATAGATGCTCTTTACAACTTTCATGCACTCTCTGCCAGTCGGGCCCTTGTTTAATGAGCATGCCAACACCTCCCCCTTTTTTCATTCCTGTGGTCCTGTTGCAACCTTCCCAGACATAATTGTCTATGATAGGTGGGTCTTCTAGGTCCCGGAGGTGAGTCTCGGCTAAAGCGTACACGTGTATTCCTTCCCGTTCAAGTTGCTTTTAAATTTCCAACCACTTATCTGGCTTTCTGCCTCCCTGCATATTTATTTAGCTGAATAAATATTTATTGCATTTGTTTTCCCTTTCCGCTTACGGGGTCAGTTTTTGTCTTTATAGAATTGTTTTCTCAATTGTTTCCACTTAAATGGCTTCTGTCAACGCTCTCATTTACGTCCGTGAGTTAGGCGTGCTTCACCGCAAAGCAAGCACGGTGCGCTCCCGCGCTTGCAGACGACACGAAGAGCCGCCTCCAAGCCACAGTGCGCCTGCGCCGCGTAGCTTCGATGCGCAGCAGCAGCTTGTGCGCGTGCTCTTCACGGAGCACCGCCACACTGCACCGTGTTCGCACCGAGAGTGGATGGCCTTCTACATACCCGATGTGAGATTGAGTCGTACATCGCTCGAAAAAGATAATACTGAGCATGGGAAGCACTGTGCAGCGGCAGAAGCACAACGTCGCATTTTATCGCGAAGCAAACGCGTCCGCAACACACACAGCTTCGGTCGCAAGCCGGCTACAACGCTTGGCTCGGATACTCAGCGATGAAACGACGATTAAGAGCTGCGCGAGCTCGACGTGGTAACCACGCAATGTATTTAAAAACATAGGAGCAAAGAACTTTGCCCATGGGACGCAAATTACTGTCCACAGAAGAACGGAACCGTGGACTGCTGTCGTGCTACTTGCCGCCATGTTGAAAACGCAAGCGGCCTCGAGTACGCACTCTATTTTTCTGAAATTGCGTCCGCTCGTCTTCCGTCTGCTGTACCCAGAACCGGCTTAGCGCACTCCGCATGCGCAGTGCGAACGACGGAGAGAAATGGAGTTCGGTAAATTTTGCGTACGGCTGCGTACGTTATTCTAAAACTCTGTAATATCTTGCCGTGCTAGGAAGCATCTTTTCCCCGGCGGTATTGTTCGCGGTCTGTAGTTCCCTGGTATAACACTTACTATCTTAACCGAAATTCCAGACGCGAAGGTGGCGTATCGATGTTGCTTTGAAATGATATGGAATGTGAAGTGCCTACCAATTTTTTGTATAACGGCCAACTACGAAATGATAGTTCTTCAGTATGGCACACAGTGTAGTCTTTGTTAGCACCGAATGTATGCATGTATTTATTGCACAAAAGAAAGAAAGGAAGATTCACCAACAGGCGTAAACTGTCTCGCCTAGGGGCGGACTCCGGAACGCCTGTTGGTGTAGGGGAGGTGGGGTAGGGAGGAAAGAATACATAGGAATAGGGGGATAGGGTACAGGGCTAACATAAATATATAACTCATAGTCAAGAATAACATATATACAACGTTATGTGAAAGAAAACAAAAACAAAAAAACGAAACACTAGACAAATAAATAAATATCAAAATACAGGACACGAAGTAGCAGGAAAAAGGACACCTGCACACTTACACCCGCACACACACACAAATACACCTACAGGAATTCTACACTAACAGCTACACTCCACTGCGACCCGAGCAGTTACCTAAAGTTGTAGTTTAGTGCATTGTGGAGCCCCCAGGCCCCCAGGTATGCTCCCAGGGCCTCGAGCACTTTGACCCGCTCCCTGGCACTTCCTGAGGGCCAAAGCAGTTCCTCGGGCGCCGCAAACATCGGAGCATGGCCAGAAGCTCCGCCCGCCCTGCCGCAAACTTGGGGCACTCGTACAGTACATGCGGCAGGGATTGCACGGGCGCTCGGCAGTGAGTGCAGGCGGGACTGGCCAGGCAGGCGTGATGCCCGCATAGGCGGTACACCCCCTCCGACACGCAGCCGCGGGTCTGGATACCTGGTGCGGAGGTGTCGCTGGATGAGCAGGCGGGCGTCGTCCGCTGCCGCCTGGGCCAACATGTCCGAGGGAGGCAGCGCGTGTGCCCCGACGGCCACCTCGTCTGCCCGCTCCTTCCCGTCCAGGCCGATGTGGGCGGGGACCCACTGCAGCACAGCCGAGTGCCCCGGTCCGCAAGGTGCGCCGCTTTCTCCCGGATGCCCCGCACCAACAGGGAGTGCGAGTCGCCGTCTCGTAGACGCGCCAGGGCCAACCGGGAGTCGCACATCAGGGCACAGCGCTCGGGCAAGAGCTCCACCTCCAGCAGCAGGTCCAGGCCCAGTTCGACACCCACCAGCTCGGCTGTGGACAAAGATGAGGCATAGGGCAGCCGCGCCTGCCGGGTGGCCTCTGCCAGCACGGCGGCCGCTGCGGCCGACCCCTGCTGCTACCGCACCGAGCAGTCCGTGTAGACAAGGGTGTGGCTTTCGAGGTCGCCCCAGACGACGCCCCGTGTCAGCTGCAGTTGTCCGCATGGGGGCGTCCGCCGCTTGCTGCGCAGACCTGGGATGCCCAGCCTCACGTCAGCTGTCAGAGCAGAAGCCGGGTAACCAGGTTGCGCATCCACGGGGGCCACCATCTCTTCGTAGAGCGCGAGCATGCGCCCCATGCGCGAGCGGTGGTGGCCCCTCAGTCGCTGCAGCAGCGGGCCGCCCCCCTCGGCGCGCCGCAGCCGATCAATTTGGCCAAGCGCCTGCCAGTCAGCCGTCATCTCGAGGGTCCACACCCCTCACCTCGGCCAGCGTCTTCTCGCGCGGCGAGCTCTGGGGCAGGCCGAGGCAAGCGCGGACCCCCTGGCGGTGGTCCCTTTCCAGCTGCCACCAGGGCGGTTTCCGCAGGATCAGCAGCGGCAGCGCATACTTGAGGAGACCCACAGCGGAGGCGTTGTACAGCCGGAGAGCCCTCTGCTGTGAGCAACCACTGTCCCAGGCCACAATCTAGTGTACCGCCGTGGTGGCGAGCTGCGCCCTGGCTCGGAGCTCCTTGGCTGCCTGCCGGAAGTTGAGCCGGTGGTGCAGGGTGATTCCCAGGTACCGCACCCTGGTCTTCCACTGGAGCTCCACACTATCGATGGTCAGACGGCGGGTCCGTGCACGGGTGGCGCCGTCTGGATGCACCAGCATGGCGTCTGTCTTTGTCGCTGACAGCTGTAGGCCGATGCCCGCCAGCTTGGCCCAGACTGCACCCACGGCCGCCTGCAGCTGCCGCACAATGGCTCGGCCCTGACCCTAGGGTCCCAGCGCCCACAGGGTGATGTCGTCGGTGTACACCGAAATGTACACTCGGTGGCCCCCTCCTCTAGGCAGGCAGCCTGGCAGGGCGGCCATCACCAGGTTGAAGAGAAAGGGCTGATGACAGAGCCCTGTGGGGTGCCCACGTCCACCGGCTGGGGGGCCGACAGGGCGTCCCCCACCTGCACCTGCGCCTTGCGGCCCGTCAGGAACGCCTCGACAAAGCCCCGCAGCTTGCCTCCAATGCCAGCCTCCTCCATGGCCAGGAGATGGCACGAGGCTGCAGGTTGTCGAAGGCGCCCTTCACGTCCAGCAGCACCCGGGCCGCCACCTGCTTGGAGGCCATGGCGTGTTCAAGGGCCGCCACGACGTCGGCGATGGAGTCGGTGGCTGCTCGGTGCCTCTGGGAGCCCGTTCGCTGCTCGGGTATGGCCTCTTCCTCCGCTGCGATGGCCTCCATCCTCCGCAGTGCCACCCGTTGGAGCGGCTTGCAGCCACAGGATGTGAGGGCCACAGGCCGGTACGCCGTGACTGCCACAAGGCCCTTGCCTGGCTTTGGGATGGGCCGCAAGATGGCTAGCAGCCACTCTGGTGGCAGCCGGCCCGTGTCCCAAATGACGTTGTGCGCGGCCAGGAGCCGGCCGAACCCCACCTCATACAGATTGCACATCATCTGGTAGGTGAGGCCGTCCGCCCCTGGCGCCAACTTGCGCTTGCAGCTGCGGAGGGCACTGCGGAGCTCAGTCTCCGTGATAGGGGCGTTGTTGAGGGGGTGAATCACCTCCCCGTCTCAACAACAGCCAAAGCGTGCCCTGGTTCCGCCTGGTGTGGCGGCAGGAAGTGTGCAGCGAAGAGGTTGGCTAACTCCGCAAAGCTGGCTTGCTTGCGGATGGCCATGGGAGCCAGGGGGTTGCGGTTTCTCTGGGGCTTCAGGATGGCGTTGAAGATTCCCCAGAAGCGGCGGCAGCGTGGGTCGGCCTCCGAGCTGACGCATAGCTCCGCCCAGCGCTGTCGGCGCAGGTGTTTGGCGTGACGGCGGCAAGCCGCATCCACTCGCCGGTACGCTGTCCAGTCCGCCCGCTCCCCCGAGCGCTGGGCCTTCCTCTCCGCACGGTTGCCCACCGCCCGCATCTTCAGCAGCTTCAGGTCCACCGTGGTCGCCCCCTCGGCTACTGTGCAGCTCTGCGTGGCATGCCTGGCGCAGCAAACCAGGCCCCGGAACAGCTCGGCTCCTTCCCCTAGGTACTGCTCGGCAAGGCGGCGCCGGAACAGGTCCCAGTGGGTGACGTGGTGCAGTGTGGCTGTTTTGGCTGTCCTGTCGGGTGGTGCGATGTGCATCTGGTAATGGTCGGATACCCACGTGCTGGGCTCCCTCTTCCAGGTGGCCTCAACCCCAATTGACACTAGAGTGAGATCAATGGCGGTGGCTGCGCAATTGCCACGCCGGAAGGTGCTCTCACCAGTGTTCAGCACATACAGGTTGAGGCGCAGCATGGCGTCCCACACATGCTCTCCGCGAGCGTCTATCCGGCCATCTCCCCAGACAGTGTGGTGTGCGTTGAAGTCACCACAGAGAAGATGGCGGACTGCACACAGGGACACCAGCCGATGCAGGAGGCACGCGTCCCAAGGCCCTCCAGGGCGCACGTACACACTGCACACTGTAAAGTCTGCACCACTCGCACTGAGCCGCAACGTCACTGCCGCGCACTCCTGCACCACTGTCGTCACCGCAATGGTATCCAGCTCTGCATGCTGCACATCGTTCCTCACAAACAGTGAGGCACGCGAGGTTCCTGCGGGCTCGGACGGGTCGCCACACACCACCTCCGAGCACTGGGCACTGTCACACGCCATAGCTGTGATAGCAGTGATAGCCGGTGTAGCCCGGCTGGTGAGTCCCCCCCCCCCGAGCCCTCCCTTCCCACTCTCACATAGCTCTCCTGTAGAGCCACGACATGGGGCCAGTGCTCAAGCAGAAATGCCCTCAGCTCCGCACGACGCGGTCACAGCGAGTTGACGTTCCACTGCAGCACTGTAGGCACCAGGGGCTGTGTGCGGCTGCTCCTAGCCATGGCGGGGCTCGGGGTGTGGCTGTTCCTGTGAGGCCGGCTGCTTGCACAAGCTCTTCCGTCCTCGCTTCAACCGCGCAGGGGCCGCCTGGCTGCTGTGCTGTCACCGGGCTGTCTGCTGCTGCCGCTGCGTCCGGTGGCAACACTGCTGCTGCCTGGCTGCTGGCGCAGCGTAACGCATGCGACAGGGGGCGGCTGGGTCTGCGTGGCCGCTCGCAGGGCTGCACGCCCAAGCGAGAGGCAGGCGCCGGGGCTCGTACGAGATCCGCACACACACGACGCTCCTCCTGCGAGCGCGGGCAGGAGTGGTCGAGCCCCACGTGGGGGCCCCCGCAGTTGGTGCAAGAAGGCTTCGCGGCCTTGCACGCTGCCTTCATGTGGGAACCCCCGCATCGCCAGCACCTCCTCTCGCGGTTGAAGCTCGCTGTGGCGTGGTCCAGCCTGTCACACCTGCCGCACTGCAGTGGTCGCGGGCGGCACACTCTCACCGGCCGTCGGAGCTTGTGCAGCGCTACCTCCGCAGGGGGGATCGACGCCGAAAAGCGCAGGTATATTGCAGTCCCCCTGCGGACAGCTGACTGCACTGGCACGGGCGTTTCGAGGCTGGAGGCGACTGTCTCGGCCGTGATCGCCATGTCCTCGACCATGATGACGCCCGTGCTGCTCGACGACGGCTCTCGCGGGCTCACGTCGGTGCCACAGATAATGGTGATGGCCAGTAGCACCTCCTTGGCCTCATCGGTGCCCGCGTCCGCCGCCACGACCTTACGCTGCGCGTTCACACGTACGTTCACCACGCCAGGCCGCGCCGTGAGCTGCCCAGCGATTTCGTCGCGCGCCAGCTTCGCAAACGTTGCCCTCGGATCCTTCGGGCGAAAAAAGAGTGTCCCGAGGATTGTGGGGCATGGGGGAAGCTTTTTTCCTTGGTTGTGAAGCCTACGTGCCGCTCTCTTACGTTTAGAAACCGACACAATCTCCTGCCAGCCGTACTGTGCGGTGTGGTTGCGGCTGCCACCGCTGGCCGCCACGGCAGGAGGCTGCGCTGCGCTTGCGTCCTCGCGTGGTCAGCTCTTAGCGCTCACAGCGCCGCCTATCACATCCTCACTCGCTCCGACGGGAATGTTTTCACCTCCGACGGTAGCGGAAGGGTCTCGAAGGGCGCTGACCACCTTGCCGTTTCTCCCTTGTGATCATCCATCCCTTCCCCCATAGAGCCTTCCCCCGCGGCCGCCGGCGTGGCTTTTCCCTCAGAGCGTCCGCGTAGCTGCCGGCGGCTCGCTGGTTTCTCGGAACGTCCTCAGGCCGCGCGGTGACTATCGCCGCCCGGGGCTGGGCTGCGCTCCTCCGCCGCTGCAGCCGCGAGGAGGGACCGAATGGCCGCCGCTACAGCGACATCCTCCCCCGCTCCGTCCAACATGGCGCCGCTGGTAGCCTCGCCGTATCGCCGCCTGCCTCGCTCATGCTCGATGTGGACGCATGAAAGGCGCAAAATGCGATTGTCTCTCAGAAAATCCGGTCCGCGCCCATTGCATCATTCCGTTACAATTTGCCTGCTTATTTCACGAAACCACAAAAGAATGTCAGTGCCCGAATAGCTCATTGCCAGAAATTCCGTTATTTGGCTCCAGCGATTCCTATTCAATCGCATAAAGATTGGACATAATGAATGTTAGAAATTGTTGAACAACAAACCCAATAATTGCTTCTTACGCAAGGTTGTCCTGCTGTAGGTGCGCATCTTGGACACCTGTGAGAAGCCAGAACAGGTTTACCTAAACGATGGCAAAAACATAGAAGAAACCAGAAATTAGGTCTCCGGATAAGTAAATTGACGCACGAAGCCACTTATTATGCTAGAACCCTACATCAACAAAATTGGGCACAATTTCGCATGCAATTGCAGGGCGCCATCGGTACCTGCCGCACGTTGCAGCTCCTTCGACCCCCCCTGAAAAAAAAAGTAATAAAACTCAGCTGCAGCCCAGCAGTCTAGCTGAATTATTCATAATTATCCGTAAACAGAGGCAGAACTTCTACATAATCTTAAAAACCCATGGAAAGAAAATAGTGCCCAAACCGCGCAGCGTTTGCCGTCCAATCATGGTGCTGCCAACCCTGAATTGGATGCATGCCATCGAAATTGAAGCCGCATCCCGCAACCCCACCGAGAACACAACACCGGGAAAGGACAAAATTTCAAATCATATCGTTCGAAACTTCGACAGTGAAGCATTAGAAGCTCTAATTAATTACAGGAATAATAATTAGATCAAGAGAGAAATACCCTGTCAGTGGAAGAATGCCGATACAAGCATTCCGAAACCATGAAAGCCGTCAGAGCGGACTGGCAGTCGTATTATGAAAGACTTCAGAGCGAAACCATGAAAGACTTCAGAGCGGACTGGCAGTCGTATCGCCTGCTAAACCCGCTGCTTCTGTACCGCAGGAATATCAAGAACGCACGGCTTCGGGAACAACTCGTCTCCGGTGGCTAAAACCGGCGGATCCTACACGAGGCGCAGGCGCACTGATACTCGCACCCTCAGCGCCTGGAACTGCTGCGGATCTTCTCGGCAGCACGTGACGACAATTATCGCCCGAGCATCCGGAGGCGTTCCCGACACCTATAAAATCGAACGGAATCTTCGCTTGCCACTTCAGAGCGGACTGGCAGTCGTATCGCCTGCTAAACCCGCTGCTTCTGTACCGCAGGTTGGTTACTTTTCTACACTATGTTAAATCATTCCCTTACTGCCAGTCTGCTCTGAACGATTTGTGTGTATATGTGCTAGTGTTTTTTTTTTCTTTTCTTTGTGCCTTTGCCCCGGTGCAATGGACGAGTTGGCGAACTTCTCCAAGGCTTTGAGCGAAAAAGCACCGGGTTCCGTTAAGGAACTACCTAAGGTGTTCGGGGAAATGACAGCAAAGATTCTTGATGCAGTGGCAAGCCTGGGCGCAGATATAAAAAAAGTTGCTGCTTCAAACAGTACAATAACTGACGAGCTTGCCGCTGTTAAAGAGTCTATGGGATTCATGAATGAATGCTTTGAAGGTTTCAAAGCCGAAATCAAGACCCTCCGGCAGGAAGTCACCGAGGCTACTAACCGTAGCCTGGGAAGCCAGAAAGACTGCCAGAGGCTAGAAAGAGAGTTGAGGGATACCAAGCGAGAAATCATAGCGTTAAAGCAATATAGTAGGCGGAACAACATTGAACTGAAGGGAGTACCATTGACCGAGGAAGAGAACGTAGCCGATATAGTTCTGAAAGTTGCCACTTTTCTCAAGGTGGAACTTTCCGGGCAAGACGTTGATGCCGCACATAGGGTGCCGACCAAGGGATCCGGGCCGCCCAACATAGTCGTGAAGTTTGTTGCGAAGCAGGTACGAGACAGCATTCTGACTGCGGCCAAGAAAAACAGGCTGAACGTAGGATCCCTTGGGTTCCAAGGAAGTGAGCCAGTCTATGTGAATGCCCACCTATGCCCCGAAAATAAGGTCCTGCTCGGCAAGAGCATTCAGGCCAAAAAAGAAAAGAACTGGAAGTTCGCCTGGTTTGCAGACGACAAAGTATTAATGCGGAAATCAGAAAACTCGAAAGTCGTGCAGATTACATGTGAAGATGACCTGTCCAAAATTGTGTGATCGTCGGCACTTAACAACCCCTAAAAAAGTACTTCGGCCATATGGCGGTTCGACAAACTGCGCGTGACAACCACAAGCCAAACGATAGTATATCCATCTTTCACAGCAACATTCGTAGCTTAAATATAAACGCCAACTTGCTTATCGCCTATCTGTCGCAGCACACTACTTCTTTTGATATTATTGCTACATCTGAAACCTGGTTAAAAAAAGGCGAGAACATTACGATCCCCGGATACGCTGCCGTGTCAAATCCACGGCTTTCCAGATCAAGGGGAGGGGGTGTAGCCCTCTTTGTTCAAAATCGCCACACGTACTTACAGCTATCACCGATCACATTGAGTTTCCCAGAAATTGAATAATTATTTATCAGACTCGGCTGTTCTCTTGTTGTTGGCGTACTTTATCGGCCTCCCAACTCACCCATAGCTGCCTTCTTAGATAAACTTGAAGCTATCTTTCTTTACTTAGCGAATCACAATGACCAAGTAGTTATCGTTGGTGATGTCAACATTAACACCCTTATTACAACTCATAATGAATACACATATCTGCTAGAGTCCTATAATTACTTGAACCTAATTACCATTCCTACGAGACAAACGGCTAAATCTGGAACCTTAATAGACCATGTTTTAACAAATGTACCATCACATGCCAAGGCTGACGTGTATGATGTGCCAATTTCTGATCACCTCCCTATCTCCGTGACTATCAAAGACCTGATCCAACCAAAACCACAGAAAACAGCACCTTCAACTAAAGTCGACTATGCTTTAGCACGGAACAAGCTTTTGTCATTAGACACTAATTTAATATACAACGACGACGTTAACGTCGAATTATGTAACTTGATTGACAATCTCACTAGCATCATTGTCAACAGCAGCAAAACTATATCTACTAGGTCTTACCAGGAACCACTGTGCCCATGGATGACTGATTACATCCTCTGCACCCTAAAACAAAAAGACTACTGGTATCATAAATGGAAGAAGAATAAACACAATGGGTATTACCTGCGCAATTATAAAATGTTGCGTAATAAATCAGTGTCGGTTATTAGAATACGCAAAAAAGAATAATATAGCCGTCTTATACAGCACGCAAATGGTAATACTAAAAAAATATGGGAAATAGTTAAAGAAGTTACTGGCAACAGCCCAAAACAGCAGGTTCTGCCCGACTTCATAGACGGAAGTATTGTTGACAGCTTTAATCTATATTTCACGAGCGTCGGCCGTGCCTTGGCAGCAAAATTTGACAATTCGACTGAATACCCCTTTCAAGGACACCATTTAACCAACACTTTCTATATGTATGACATTGAATCCAAGGATATTGAAGCTGTTGTAATAAACATGTCTACGAATAAGGCTGCCGGACCAGACGGCATCACGGTGCGGTTTCTTAAGGAAAACATAGATATCCTGTGCCCTATCTTATGTAATATTTTCAATCATTCTCTGCATGCTTCTACGTACCCATGTCCTCTAAAAAAGCTAGGGTCGCACCGATCTATAAAGACGGAGACCCCACTGACCCATCTAGTTATCGGCCAATATCCGTGCTAAGCGTCCTTAACAATCTATATGAGAAAATTCTTGCAACCCGAATACATAAATTCCTAGATAAATACCACATAATTTGCCCACAACAGCATGGTTTTCGTTCCGAGCGCTCAACATCAACCGCGGTGCTGTCTTTAACACAAGCAATTAACTCGGCCCTAAACAATAACAAACTGGTGGCTGTCGTGTACTTAGACTTAAAAAAAGCATTCGACACCGTAGATCACTCCATCCTCTTAGGCAAATTGAAGCACTACGGTTTTAGAGGTACATCTTTCGACCTATTCTCAAGTTATTTTCATGACCGGTACCAGATAGTTCGCATTAACAATGTATGTTCTTTGCCGCAGCCTATAGAAACTGGAGTTCCACAGGGATCAGTCCTTGGGCCCTTATTCTTCTCTTTGTATATAAACGATCTGCCATTATCCTTACATTGCTCTGACATTTTGATGTACGCTGATGACACAGCTATAATTATTACAGGTAACAATATCGAGGAAATTGAATCTAAAACAAACTCAGAGTTATCAAGAATTTCCAAATGGTTTTGTGCCAACAAATTAACAATTAATACCCAGAAAACTAAATATACAATTTTTAATTCTCGTAACAAGACCGTAAACATTAACTCCATCAATATAGCTATCGACAACCACTCTCTTCTTCACGCAACCTCTTACAAGTACCTTGGCGTTTATTTCGATAACCATTTAAACTGGCAAAACCACGTAACGGAAGTTTGTACTAGGTTGGCGTCCGGATGTTATGCTTTACTGCAGGCCCGTAACTACTTCGATAGAGACATTTTACGAACATTATACTACGCATTCATTCATTCTCACATTACATATTGCATTGAATCTTGGGGATGGACGTATAAGACTTACCTAGAACCTATTCGAAAATTACAGAAACGATCTCTAAAAACGATAACATACTCTAAGCATGATCATCCGAGTAAACCACTGTTTAATGATATGCAAATTTTACCTTTTGATGCATTGCGTCAAGCAAAGACAGCCAGCTGTGTAAATAATATCATACGGCACAACAACCCTTTCGATGCATCCTTGTTCTACACTACTTCTCGGCCCACTAGAAATGCTGCGTCTGGTAATTTCAATCTGCCCCCCACAAACAACGCGTATGGAGAACGTCAGTTGCCGTTTATTGGAGCAAAAATATGGAACAGCTTGCCATCTGAAATAAAGAAAGCCCAAAATTTTAACACTTCTATAAAAAAATTTTATCTAAGCTTGAATGATGCAAGCTAACTTTGCGATTTTTTGTTTCCTGGCATGTCGTGTTGCAGTCACAGAAATATCATACGTGCTAGATGGTTATTTGGTTTGTGCATTCTTCAAAATCTGTGCCGCTATTCTTGATTGTGAATCTTACTGTGGCCTAGCAATGAATGTTGTATTTGTTTTGTATTTGGGAATACCGGTACTGGTATTGTTGGCGACTTAAATGTTTCTTAGTTGTTTTTTATGTTATTATGTACACTTTAGAGATTTGCCTGCATCGGTGCACCTTTTGACACTATCGCGATTCTAAATTTTCTTGTTGTTGGGCACGAAGATTGCATGTTTAAAAATGCTTGTACTAGTACTGTACAACAGCCTGTGTGTTGGAGTGTTAGTTTCTTTTGTTCTCTAGAAGAAAGCCTGCGTCGCATACATTTTCTTTTTGGACCCAGAACTAGCCATTGGCTATGGGTCCAAGCAGTCTGATGATCCTTTGTATTGTATGATTTGACAAATAAAATTAATAAAAAAACCTGAGACCTATTTTACAAACGTCTTGTGAAGGAAAATTATTTGAACATATGATGCAAAGTCGGCTTTCATTATACCTTGAAGACCATGAATATTATCGAAATACCATGTAAGGGTTCGCCCACACCTACTGATTTAGGATATGCTCATCGAAATTGCCAAGACACATAAGCGCTTCGTCCTTGCTTTAGGCACAAATGCTTGTTTTGATAATGTTAGTCAATACACTACTCTTCGCGGTATTGCATCCGTTGAATGTGGGCCGAGAATGTACAGTTATAAGGCACGTTTTCTTACCAATCATTCTGCCACTATAGAAAATGGCCATCTGCGTACTGCCCTGTATACGCTCTCATCTGGCACCCCCAGGGTTCAGTAATACCGCCTTTTTTAATGTTTCCTTAAAATATACTCCCTCTTACTACAAAAAATAACTTCCATTCGACATGCAATATACACGGATGACATCACCTTATGGGCACCTACAAGATCCATGCGGGAACAAGTTGTACTTCAAGTAGCTAGAAACAAAGCAGAGAACTCTCATAGAAGAGGGGGAGGCTGGCGCCTGCCACGTGTCTCAGACGTGCTTCACACCGGCTCCGTCAATTATGCCATTTAACAGCGGATCATCGACCCCTAATGGATCAACTTTGGTACGTGAGTGTTCTTTTTGACTCAAGGAATACGTGAATACCAATTTTGGGCCATTTTACCCAATTGTGGCGAAGATACGGCAATTTTAGCGTCCGGCGTGGTGCCGACCTCGCTAAGCCTAACCCCGCCGGCGGTGGCGGCGGCCACGTGCGCGGCTGCCGAAGCTACCCGGGTGACCTTGGAGGCCGCCCCGACTTTCGCCGCGTGTTTTCGCGACGAAATGGAGAACAAGTGTGAAGAAATCCAAGAAATGGACACAACCGCAGCCGGATCCGACTCGATTCGCAAGCGGCACCGCGACCAGGCCAGTCGCGAAGAAGCCGGGGACAAGGAGAGGAAGACGGTCGTCGTTACTGCCACGACTACGCAACCCGTTGCAGCACCGGCGAGTGAACCCAACGTCGCGGACGAAATTATCGTCGGCGACGACGCTGGAACACTCGAAGAACTAGACAACGAGGACGTGCAACAGTCGACAGAGTGCCCGGGGTGGACTGTTGTAGTTTCACGCCGTGCCAAGAAACAACAGGCATCGGAGGGATGCTCACCGCAGCGAGGACTCCAACCCAAAGGTAAGCCGAGTGTTCGCATCTCGGCTTCTAACACTAAAGCTAAGGAAGAGAAGCTACGAGCAGCCAAAGCGCAGTTTGTAAGCAAAGTCAACGCCAGTATGGCGAAGAATGCACGCATGCCAAGTTTCGCCTGCAAAGATGAATTCCGAGTGGTGATCAGACCGCGAGGAGGGTTAGTCGTGACAAGCACAACCATGACTATACTGAGAGGAGCCATTATTACGGCGGCCAACGAGGCCAGAGAGGAGGCAGAAGAGGACTCCATAGCCCCGAATGTCGCCCAGAATATAGTCGTACTCAGCACGCCCTGCGAGAGCAGAGCTAACAAATATGGAATGGTCAGGGTACTAACGATCGGCGCGGCTTCGTACGAAACCTACGCGTATCGCTCTACCCCCGACGACACGTCCCGCGGAATAATCAGCGGAGTTGGGCACGAGGAATCTCGGGAAGATATCCGCAGATGCATCGTCAATAAGCACAATCCGACAGCCATGGCTGCGCACCGACTAGGTAACTCCACGTCGGTAGTAATACTGTTTAAGGGACAAAAAGTACCGCACTATGTAAAGTACGGAGGCTTTGTCACCAAGTGCACGCTATAGCGACAACATCGGGAAGTGTTGAAGATCTGCGGGGAAGTGGGGCATAGGAAAGATGTATGCCCAACACCAAACGCACGGGTCTGCTTTGCGTGCGGCAGAAAGAATCCCGGCGAAGACCATAAAGAATTCTGCAAGCCGAAATGTAAGCTCTGCGGCGGCTCTCACGTTACGGGCGCGGGTAGCTGTAAGAACAAGTTTAAGACGCCAATTCAGATCAAGCAGCGTCAGTGGGCCAAACAGAACGCCGAGGCCCGAACGAACGCCAAAATGGCGCCCACGCCCTTGCATACCCCGAAGGTCAGACTCTCCAGAAGGGATGATTTCCCCGAACTGGAAAGCCGCCATGACGGAAGCAACGTGGCGAGCCGCGATTGGAAGACAATGACGTCAGACAACGAGGGTATGACGTGGGCTGACGTCAGCAGCGCGGGGACGAAAACAACCCAGCGACAGCGCCCCGCCACCCGAAGGCGCAAGGCGCAGAAACAGGACAGGGGAGAGAGTGTCAAGGCCAACGGCGATAAGACAATAACAACGAGAAGAGAGAGATCCACGTCACGAGGGAATGACGCAAGTCTCCCCTCGCCGACACCTCGCAACAAAGAAGCCGAGAAAGTGAGTGACGGCAGAAATAGTAGCAGGGAATGTGGACAACAATGCAAAAGGAACATGGACGAGCTAAAAATAGCCATGCGGAAGCTGCAAACTACCTTGCAAGAACAGCAAAACAAGATGGCGGCGATGCAGCTCACAATCGCACAACAGCGAAAGACAATAGAACAACTCAAGGAGACTAAGACCTTAAGCAACAACACGACAGCCGAACAGCAAAGAAATGGCGGGAAAGGAACCGGAAACGGTACTCCCAACATCGCCCTAGCAACCTCAATACCCAAGACCTTCCAGTTTCCCATGACAACCCCTGCCACGGCGAAGCCTTTAGAACCAACGGCAGAAGATGAAGACCTCAATAGCGCCAGCGAAAGCGAGGACGAGGACGCAGAAAGCAGTCCTACCAGATCGTCCACACCACTAACCCTAGCAGAGCGGAGGGTGGCGAAACACGAGGGAACACAACCCCTCGGCTACGTCGGCCTCAACAAGCGAGTTAGACAACTTACTACCATTGTCAACAGATGGGGCAAAAATTTCGAGAACCTCGAGCACCGACTTGAACAACGCCTCACGAACAAGATCACTCAAGCCATACTAAAGGCAATAGAAGAAAAGTTGCCACCGCTCGTCGAATCAGCGGTTCAACGTTACTGCAATGCGACCGTGATGGCGGCGCCGATCATGTCGCAATAATAGATAGACGCCGCAACAGAGAAGGCGTCACAAGGATCTGGCACTGGAACGCAAACGGTTTCAGATGCCGGAAAGCAATACTGTAACAGCACCTGCGATCACTCGACACCTCGGAGCTTCCAGATGTCATTGCGATACAGGAAACGCATGAAGAGAACCTGCAAAGAATATCACTGCCCGGATACCGAGCGTATGTGGCGCCACCGAGCGCTCGCACGTGCGGTAAAGGGGCAGCGCAGGGAGTGTGCACGTTTGTAAGGAAAGGTATAGCGTGTATAAAACACGACAAATTCCTGGGCAATAGACATTCGGCCATAGAACTCTGTGTTACTGAAATTGCACTTAGCGGAAAGAAATTCCGAAACCCCAAGGGCAGAAAAAAGACGTCGACAACGATATTCGTAGCCAACGTCTACAGCAACCCACAGCACGGCAAGCAGAAATTCAAAACTCTACTGCACAAGACCAAAGAAGCCGCTGCACAAGCAGGCAGGGACACAGGAGGAGATGCGGCAGCAATAGTATGCGGCGACTTCAACGCCCAACACACGGAACTCGGATACACTCACATGACCGCCAAAGGCAGGAGCCTCTTGGACGACGTAAGTGAAGCCGGATACACACTACTAACGATCCCGACACAACCGTCGCGCATCGGTACGTCGACGGCCCGCGATACCAACCCAGACTTGGCCTTTGCTGTACTACATCCGGGAGGCACGGCCACATGGAAGAACACGGGGATCAACCTCGGAAGCGACCACTTCATAATCGAACTTACGATACCTCTTGGTCACGAAAGAAACGAAAGACCGGGAGGTAGAGCAATATCGCACAAACTGGTCGACTGGAACAAATTCCGAAACACATACGTCGGAGAAGTCGAGAACATCGAGGAATGGACAGCCAAAATATGCACGGCTGCCGAAGAGGCAACCGAATCGATCGAAACATCGGAAGACATAGAGCGTATGGACCCTCTACTCGCTCACTTACTCGAGGCGAGACGGTCGATACAACAACGATGGCGTAAGCAGAGACACAACCGCACTCTGCGCAAAAAAGTGGCGAACCTCGGTCGAGAGATCGAGAAATATAGCCGACAACTTTGCGCACAACAATGGTTCGCCCTATGCAACCAAGCAGACGGGCAACTACATCGGGGCGGCACCTGGAAACTACTCAGGCAACTCATGGACGAGAGCAAAAGCCGAGAGTTCCTGAGTAGTCGCATGGCACAAATACTGCACGTTACTGCCAAACAGATGGGAGAGAAGGAGATGCACAAGCGTCTAAACGAAAAGTACCTTCGCCTCAACGACCACGAAGACCACCCGGAATACACCGGATCACAGAACCCAGAGCTCGATCGAGACATCGAAGAATGGGAAGTCCGCCAAGCAACACAAGATCTGAACTGCCGGTCGGCGGCCGGGCCAGACAGAGTGAACAACAAAACCCTTCGCAACCTAAGCGACGCGGCCATCGCAGCCCAGACCCGATACTACAACGTATGCTAGAGACAGGGTCAACTACCAAAAGCATGGAAGACCGCCAAAACGGCCCTACTACCGAAACCCAACAAGCCACCGGGCATCGAGGGACTAAGACCCATCTCGCTCACGTCATGCGTGGGCAAGGCGTTGGAACACGTCCTGAACACCCGATGGAGCCGCTACCTGAAGACGCACGGACTCTACCCCGACGCCATGCTAGGGTTCCGAGCCAAGTTCGGCACCCAAGACGCCATGATATTACTGCAACGAGAAATCCTGGACCCCCCGGAGGTGCGCCCAAGAACGACAACAGAGCGATCCTGGGCCTGGATTTGCAGAGTGCATTCGATAAAGTCAAGCACTCGGCGATCCTGGCTCAGGTATCGAAGCTTGGTCTAGGAAGAAGATCCTACGATTACATAAGATCATTTCTCACGCGCCGCACGGCTCGGCTGGAAGTCGGAGGCGAGAAGCTGGAGGAGCGCACGCTGGGCAGTGTGGGCACGCCGCAAGGCTCAGTGATATCTCCACTCCTCTTCAACCTGGTAATGATCGAGGTTGCGAGAGGATTGGAGAAGCTCGACTCCAACACCAAACATTGTATCTACGCCGACGACATCACCATTTGGGTGACGGGCGGAAGCGACAGCAACATCGAAGCCAGCCTCCAAGCAGCGGTGGACACCGTGGAGACCGCGCTCTCGGGCACGGGACTCCGGTGTTCGCCGCAGAAATCCCAGCTCCTGATCCTGCCGCCAACCGGGAGGCATCGAAAGAAGGCCGCGGAAGAAGCAGCCAAGAACATCGTCGTCCACACAAGCGACGGGAAACCCATTCCGCACGTACCGGGGCTGAGAGTCCTCCGCATGTTCGTGGACGGGGTGCAAACCAACGGTACAGCAACGAAGCACATCGTCACAAAGATGGGCATCGCCACGAGACTCGGGAAGCGGATATTCTCCCGAACACGAGGAATGAAAGAAGGAAGTCTCCTGCGTCTGCTGCAGGCGTTCGTGATCAGCCACGCAGCATACGCGGGGGCTTTCCACCGATGGACAAATGCGGAGAGGCAGAAGATAGACGCCGCCATCCTCAAGGCATATGTGGGAGCCCTCGGGCTGCTGCACGGCACCAAAACAACGGCCTTGCTGGCTCTTGGAGCACACAACACGCTCTCAGAGATCAGCGAGGCGCAACGAACGTCTCAACTGACGCGACTGGGCAGCACGGTAGTGGGCAGAAGGCTGCTCGAGAGAGCGGGCCTGAAACCCCCTGGCGAAACACAGGAGCCTACGAACACGATCCACAACGAACCAGGAGACGCCGACCTCGTGCCGCTACGGGACAAAGTGGTCAGGCGACTCGTCGTCTACCCCCTGCCCAAGAACACCGACCCGGAAAGGGACCTGGGCAGAAGGGCGGCGCGCGCTCTAGCGCTTGCCCGGCAGTACAAAGAAGACGCCAACGCGATCTTCGTGGACGCGGCCAAGTGTCGCGGAAAGCGAGACGCCTTCACGACGGTGGCCATTCGAGCATCCACCGGGGAACTGCTAACCGCCAGCACGGTCCGCACCCGGGCGGCAAGCCGAGCGGAGGAGGCTGCAATTTCAGCAGCCCTCCGCATCCCGGGAACGACCACAATCCTCAGCCACTCGAAGACCGCCATCCGCACCTTCGCCCGCGGCGTGGTGTAGAAGAGAGCGGCCAAGATCGCAGAAACAGGGACGGCACCCATCCGGTCCACCGTAGCCCTGAAATGATTCCGGGCCCACGCAGGCAGGGAGCTGGCAACCAACATCGGCAATCGCAACGAAGAGGCGGATGCCGCGGCTCGCGAACTCGCAAAGTGCCGAGCCGTGGCGGAAGCCCCGTCGGACCCCAGCGAACAAGACCACAACGAGGAAGAAGACGCAGAACCCATCACCGACTACGGCGAGGTCCTGCGATGGTACCGCGACCAGAGGCAAGCCTTTCCGCCCCCGCACAGGGAACTATCCAGGGTGGAGGCAGTCAGGTTTCGACAACTACAGACGGAAACCGTGCTGACACCGGCGCTGGCGCGCCACATGTACCCGGACCTGTTCGAGGAAGCTACATGTAGTGTGTGCAAACGCGAGACAGCGACGCTATCCCATCTCATGTGGGGGTGTGAAAGTGAAGTGCGCGACGGGGGGGACAATGTGCAGTGCTCGAGAGACACGTACCCACTGGATGTGCGCGAGTGTGTGTGTTCGACGGACATCAACCAGCAAAGAAGGGTCATCCAGCGGCTCGAAGCGGCCTTAGCCAAGCAAAGGCGAAAGAGTGACCCAAACACGACCGACCCCAGACAGGGGAGGACGTGGACGGGGAGCTCAAGTAGTCCGAGCAAGGCGGGCACGAAGCCTCGAGGTCTACACCCGGACTTATAGAAATCTATAAGTTAGACTAGGGAGCGGCTACGAGCCCTGCGCGGTCGAGCCGGCTCCTAACACGCAGGATGTGTTTCAATAAAGTCTTTTCTCTCTCTCTCTCTCTCATAGAACACGGGGCCTAGAATTCATGCCAGAAAAATCACCGCTTATAAAATTTTGTGCTGGTACGGCGAAACAAAGGAAGACCATCATCGCAGACCCGACACTACTCGTAAATGGCGAATCCGTTCCAACCATGCCACATAGGCTAATTTTGTGACTTGTCCCTAAAAATGGCTGCGGAATCACCACAATCGCCCCTCTAAAAAAGTCAGTTAACCACCTCTTGCACATTAGTCAGCCTGTTAGGCACCGTCGCTACGTCCTCAAATAATCGGACACTATTATTCACTCAGGAACACCTGACCGCACCTGACACTTAAAACGAATGAAAAAGCAGGATTGTATATAATTATCCGCCAGTCCTACAAATCCTCCGTTGGGTTTCCTTGCAAGATGTGGGCACCAAATTAACTACAATTAGGTGTGCATAACAGTTGGGAAGAACTACAGGATTCGCACCACTTTCCCCAAATAGAGCGCATGAAGATAACACCACCTACGAGACGCGCGACTGTTCGACGATTGGGTTATAATACATAGCACTGATTAACGAGAAAAAATTTCACCATCTTCCCGTTGGGGGAACCCTGTGCAGGATGCGAAGCAGCAGTTGGGGTTAGTTGGTGTGTAAGTAAAGTTAAGAAGTGTGAGTAGAGTTGGTGTGTGGTGTCAAAGAGGCGCGTGGGTAGGTTGAGGCGGAGAATGGAGGAGAGACGCGCATGGGCAGTGGAGTAGCGCTGAGCGCGTGTGCACACCTGGTTTATACGGCTGTAAGAGGAGAATGGAGGAGACGCTCATGCGCAGTGGAGGTGTGGACGGCGCAACAAGGGAGAGAACAGCCTCGACCATAAGCATCCTACGGGAAGATGGTGTAATTTTATTGGAGGGGGGGTTGCTAGAGTGGAGACGCATTAAAGAGAGAGAGATAGATAGATAGATAGATAGAGAGAGAGAGAGAGAGAGAGAGAGAGAGAGAGAGAGAGAGAGAGAGTCGTTGTACGTGGTATGAGTTTGTCTTTATTTAGGCAATATCATCATCATATTTAACGTAAGTGACTTCGAGCTGTGGTGGGCGTTCTGCTTTGATTATGACCGCCTTATGGTTTGTGAAATGTAAAGTCAGGGGCTGTTGTAGTGGATGAACCCTAAATTTGCTGAAGCTGAGGTCGATGCACGTTCCCCGGATGGTGGTGGGCTGCTTATAATTACAGCCCACCGATGCCCTCCGACGCACGCCGCCGCCGATGACGATGAAACGTCGAAGGCGCGTGAAGCGTGCTCGTCTCGGGCCGGCCCAGGAAGACACCGGCAACACTGTCGCTCCAGGAGCCCTTAAAGGGGAAGCGTGCTCGTCTCGTGCCGGCCCAGGTAGACACCGGCAACACTGTCGCTCCAAGAGCCATTCAAGGGTAAGACACCACCTGGCGTTCAGCAAGCCGAGCATGTGCAGTGGGAGGTGTGGATGGCGCAACAACAACAATCGAGGGACATAGCCCCGACCATGCTTCGCATCTAAAAACAAGTATGGCTTTGATGATACGCCAGTGCATAGGTGTGGCTCCAATAGCGCGAAATATGCACCCGACTTACAACGCGCGAAGAAATACCCGAGCGCGAACTATGTCCACAAAATACAACAATGAGCGCAACACGTTCTCTGTGGACGTATCTCCTCATCCGCAGCATCCCGAACTTGTAGCCTGTGTAGTGAATGGGCAGGGACTGGAAATAACGTCCGCCATGGTCAATACCACATCAATCGATGCTCCCGAAGAAGCCGCAATAGCCCATACAACAACCACTGCCCACGACACAGTCAACCATAATTAGGGCATCAGAAACGGCTTGCACAGATTATCAAGGGCGCACGTCAAAACGGCACTCCATATTCTCCAAACAAGCCTGAACACTCCCGTGGGCTACGTAGTCTAGGCTCCCGCTCACCTATCCCACGAGGAGAACAGGGCGTCTCACGCGGCCGCCCGCGCCTATACACACCGGGATGTTTCCCGCATAGAAAAATCGTCACCACTGTCATCTAATCAACAACCTCTGCAGCGCTCCACGTGCTTCTTGGCCCGGTATCGACACCAGCGGGGAGTGTTCCCCTATCCACACCAGCAACTAAAAAAAAACGAAGCTGCCACCTTGAGAAGACTCCAAACCAACACCTATCCGCACCACACCCTCCTCCATGCCATATTACCCACCGAATATCAAGCACTCGGTACCCTATACCATCAGGGATGGGAGTGCCAGAAAACACCACGTCTACAACCCATCTCCAAGTCCTCAATTCAACACTGGAAATCGCGGTTAACCAGCCCAGACTCTGCCACCGAGCTTGACCTGGTGAACAGGGCCCGAGCAGCCAGCCACTGCCAGGGGATGCCGGACTGAGCACTCCTCCATCGGCTGGGTGCCGTAACAGCAGCAACTGTTGTTCAATAAAATTTCCTTCCTTCATTCATTCATTTATTCATTCATTGTTTTATTTCCTTTCTCAATTCCTCTTTTAGAATTTCTCAGTCAATGGTGATGTAAGCTAAATATGGGTGGTGAATTTAACAGTATTTTTCTTGTTGATACTACAATGACGAGAGAATAGGAAACTTTCCTCAATATTCACTCCTGTCACAACACCATAAAACCCGATACACGTCACATATGTACTTCAGAAACCCTCCCCAACATTTTCCTTACAAACCACAATAAAACTTGCAGTAAGATATGGGGTAAGACCTTTGTTCTCACTGACAACCTTCCTGTGTTTTTGTCTGTGAAATGCCGTCTCAATGCTAAAACACTTCCGCACGTAACCCGTTCTTTCCGTGATGTCAATTTTCGTAATCTAATTAGAGTTCAAGAATGCATCGATCAAAATAACTGGGACGATGTTTTAAAGGAAAGCAGCTGTGACGCGGCGTATGCTCCACCAAAAACCTGCCCGGAAAATCTAAAAACACACTACCCGGTGTGCTATTCCTGAAAGCCGGAGATCGAGTGAAACTCAGGAGACATGAGCCCTGACGACACCCACATAACATGAAGGTAATATTGCGAGGGCTACCTCAAATGCTTTACAAAGGCGATTCACGCTATTGGCTGTATATTGAGGTAACGCAACTAATCCAGGGAAGTGCGCCCCATGTCGGCTCGACTAGGGCGTGACGGAATTTTTCAGTGCACCCTCCCGCTCCGCTGTTGTAGTGGTGGCTAATGGCAAATACTTTGTTTTCGTTATTTTTTATTTCTTCAAAATTTATTTGGACGAATTGTGTCCTGTTACACCATTACCACGATTACGGTTGGAACTTTCCAGAAAGCTGTAGCTCTTCAAAATTTCATGCGACCAATTGTCTCCATCTACGGTGTAATAGAGATTAAATTTGGAACTTTCGCCAAATCTATAATATCGTGGAAACGTAGGGCGTTGCACGCTTCGCCATTTTTCGTAATTCTTTGATATTTTTGTAATTTTTTGGTTTTTCAAAATTTCGTCCGGCAATTATCTCCTTTTACGCTATTAGAACGATTACAGGTGCAAATTTCGTAAAATCTACATTATTTTGGAAATGGCGGCCCTTACACATTTCACAATTTTGAGTAGTATTTTTATATTTGTGTTATTTCTTTCTTCTAAATTTTGTGCAACCGGTTGCCTCCATTTGCACCATTATAGCAATTACAGGTGGTACTTCCGCAATATCTGCATTTTTTGGAAATGCAGGACGTTACACGGTACTACGGGGGAGGGGGGCGGGGGTCCAAGTAGGCAAATACTGCTAGGCATTGGAAAAATGTCCCAGTTCTGAGGGCAAGGGGGGTTGTTTTCGTTATAGCAGTAGAGGGAGGGTCCTCTGCTGTGGTCGGAGTCGGTTTCTTGCTTTTCAAAGCTAGGCTTTCTAGCTCTACCATCCAACGATTCCTTCGTGCCGTGCGGGACAAGAAACTGCGAACGCGGATGGGGAGGGCAGGGCGGTTTTCACTTCCGGAAGACAGTGTAGACGGCGTGGTGGTAGGGCGCTATTACCCAGCGTTCCCCGCGCGCAGCTGCCTGCTCGCACCGGCGGGCGCGGTGGAGGGACGCGTTTGTCGTATGCTTTAGGGACTGTTGTTTTAGATGCGGAGCATCTTATAGTCAGGGCATGTCCCGCGTCGGCGTCCGCACTCACACTGCGCATTCGCAACTCTCCTCCTTCCCTCTCTCCCACAGCTGCGCGATACTCCCGCCACTTCTCTCGTACCAGCTGCGTCCACTTCGCTTTCGCTTCTCCCGCGTTCTCGCTTCTGCTTTCGCTGCGCATGCTCGGCGCTTGCGCATCTATCCTCCTCTCGTCTCCTCTCCTTCAACCTTAAATGTCAATCGGGTAGCGCGCTGCGCGCGTTCAGTTCAGCGCTTGCTGCGGTTGACTCCACTTCACTCTGTTCTTTCGATGAAGTTCTACGAACACAACGGAATCCCGAGGCGCTCCGCATCTACTAAGCGTTCCCTTCGGGAAGATGGGGCTAATTTTTGGTCTTTGGCCTCCTTCGCGGCTTTTTCGCGCTTCCTTTGCACGGCTTGATAATCTTGTTCGACAGCACTTCCCGGATAACCCGGACCCGACAGAATGAATTGGTCGTACTTCAAAGACACGTTAAGGACTGATTTGCAGAGCAGGAAAACAATCTGTAGAGACCGCATACAAACATCCAGCTGCTAGAGAAACGCTACCTTTTGAGCACTGCTTTTCACAAATGGGAGTCCGTTTTCTGAATTGGCGAATACCTTTTCCGTTGTGTTTTGACAAGTATTACGAAAGGGGAAAGGCGGAACTGGATCTGATAAATAGCGATTATCAAAGTTCCCTCAGTGTAAGGTCCACTTATGAGATCAGCGGCCGGGCGCCCGGGCTGCGCGTGAGAACCCGCCACTCTGTCTGGGAGCTCAGCACTGTCTGTAGACTCTGCACCGCAGCCGTCGCCAATTCGTCACGGCACGCACGGGAGACGGATTGTCAGGCCCACCGAATACCACGGGGATAATTCCCCATTTAGAGCGCAGACGGCGCCGTAGGGTTCCGAGAACCGTCGACGTGACGCGCGGAGTAGGTGGAATTACCGGCGTCCAAGCGCGCGCCGCGCGAGACACCACTGTAAACGCACCCCGGGGCCGAATTCTCTAAAACATGGGCGTCGCTTTGAAGTGACGGGGTAGCGCCATGCAGATGCATGGGTTCTGGTTGGGGCCGTCGCTTTGGGCTGTTCCGGGAGGGCACTCAGCCGCAGAAAGGCAGTGTGGCATTAAGCGCGAAGTGACGCTCACTGCCCCCCGTCGTTTTGCATGTAGCTTCGCGCCTTGCCACGCTGCCTTTCTGCGGCTGAGTGCCCTCCCGGAACAGCCCAAAGCGACGGCCCCAACCCCAGAACACATGCATTTGGATGGCGCTACCCCGTCACTTTAAAGCGATGCCCCATCGTTTTAGAGAATTCGGCCCCCGGTCGGCAAGGTGCACTGTCGTCGCCTTTCGCTCTCACCCCGCGGGGTCGCGTGCACTTGCTCGTCCGCGGGCGTGCCGTTGGCGGCGCCTCATTGAATATTCCGTAGCGCGCTGAGTGACAGCTGTCTACGTGAATTTTGGCACTCCCTTACGCGTGTACGAACGCTGCAGGGTCGTTCTCAAAAGAGTGTGATCTCGAGGTGTTATAAGGCCGACTTGGCCGTTAGAAATCGTTCTTGTCTGAGCGCTGAGCTGGGCAGTTCCCGGCAGGACAAGGAGTCTCGACCGTTAAGGCTAGGTTGGGATTTGTGAGCTCCCTAGGCTAGAGGTTAAGATTGCGTCGGAGGTTTAGGGTACAGCGCTGTACCGGGCAACTAGACGGATCTCACGGCGAGACAGAGTCTCGGCCGTCATTTCTCGAGCGGTTTGTGTACCCTTCGAAAGGAGGAGAGTTAGACGAAGTTGACAAGCTCAAGTGATTTGTGCGCACTTGGAGCTAGCGTCTAGCTGAAGTTTGAATTTTTTTTTTCATTACTCTTGTACCCAGTTTTCCTACTGTAAATAGCTGTATATAAACTCTTCGTTTCCCTTAATCAACCTCAACGCCTCGAGTTCGTCAATTCGACCGCCGTCTCTAAGAACTTCAACACCATCGCCCTGCCAGCCTCCTGCAAAATCAACTGGAGCCCGGGAGATGGCGTTTCTTATTGACACCGGACTTCGGGGCAACGAACCACAACCATCCTTTAGTCTAAGCATTCTCGCAATTCTCAAACGTTATAAACAACTCGGTTTAAATCGGTATAAATGGGAATCACTAAGCTCAGATGCTGAATTGTTTCGCTGTCCGCGCTTGTAACGCGCGATGGGGTAGCCCCGAACTAGCACATCAGGATGGCAAGGTTCCGGTGTTTCACCTTTCGATAGAAGCTGTTTTCCGTTTACTTTCCGCCAACTCACGGGAAGGCTACAGCGGCAGCGTCCGCCACGCCAGCCCAGCCGTGTACGACACTGCGGTGTTTGAGGAACTCCACCGCGAATTCCAGGTAACGGGAGGCAGAACCTCTGGTTTCCCTCCTTGTAGAGCCACGTGTGTGAATTTAAGTGACGTCGCATGAGAAAATGTGGGTGTCATTTAAAGCTTTGCTTTCCAACCACCTTCACATCGTGGATTGGAGTCATTTTTTTCATTGAGGTTTGCCTGTGTTTGCTCAAGTATATCTAAGCGAGCCCAGATTGACTCTAATGTTTTCTGTTTCAGTAGTAGTTCAGACATATGTATACATTACACACCAGAAGCGGGATTTCGCGGTAAGTAGAGGGGTCGTGGAGGGGCAGTTTGGGAATGAGCTGCGGTAGAGACCCGTTGGGCCCAGCTCACTTGTTTGGGGTCGTTTCTGTCTCAGGAGCCGGTTGTAGCCTTGCTTCGAGATTCGTTGCAATTTTTCTCGGCTGCGTTGATGTCTGAGCTTGTCCTAGACTGTCACCTCCTCTGGCCGCTACAGTCCATGGTCGGATGTCTCGAGCGGATTCTCACACCGTTGCCGGCCGGTAACTCTTCCCACGGCTTGAGGTCTTGTATCGAATGAACTCCACCCGTTACTGCTACTGCAGCTGTCTCTCCATGATGACATAAATCGTCAGGTATCGTTTTGGGCAACCGCTCGCACCAGATACGTTATCTCCCCCAAACAGTCTGGGACCCGGTCTCGTAAGCTGCACCCGTGGTTAGCTGGTGGTCCCGGCTGTGGGCCGGCAGTGCTACGGTGACAGACTTCGTAGCATATCTTTCAGACGGCCACGATAATTTTTTGAAAGGTGCTCCGCTCTATACAGCCAGACCCAGTACGGTACTTTTGGCCCCTAACGTGTTAAAAGCACTGGTGTCGAGTACTTTACCATTCGTCTCGCCTTGTAGATTTCAAATCCGTCTTCATGTATGTTCTTCATCTCTTCAATAGTCAGTCGCTTGGGTGCGCCTTGAATCATTCCCTTCACATCATCGTCGGTAGCTTGCCCGTACAATACCAAAGGATTTCTGTTCCTTTTATCGTGATCTTGGTCGCATGGAACAACTTCTCCGCCCCTTCTTTGGCCGGTGTGATGACGGTTGCTATGTCTTGGTTCTCGTCGATCCTTAGTCTGATGTTTTCCTGCCGCCACGTTGTGTTAGTGGCCTGTAGCAGGGCAACAGACTACTCAGACGGTGGGAGCTTGCCCACGTTGAGTCTTTTTCGCGACCGGATAACTAATTCTTAATCGTCAAGTTGCAGAGGCACTGGCCTGGGTGCTCGCCTTGCCCTAGGTGATGTCGGCTATTCTTCATGGGGTGAGATCGGCACGACTGCCGATTGATCTGACTTGGCGGTCGTCGGCCTACTCGGCGTTGAGCCTTCGAGACGTTAATGGTCCACTCGCCTGCCGCCGGTGAATCCTTGCTATCTTCTATGTCTTCTATCCTGTATGAGTTGGTTGTTTTCTTTCGCCATGCCTTGATTGTTATTAGATGCGAAGCGTCTCATGCTCGGGGTTGTGTCCCTCCCTCCGTCGTTGTCGTTGTCCGCCGTCTACACTATACTGCGTATGCACGTCTCTTCAGCCCCTTCAGCGTTTGGGCTAACGTCAGCGCAGTCCACCATAAAAAGAAATAGTTAGGCGGCGCTTGGTTTCGATCCCACGACTGTCTGGCCGCAACGGTAGGTACGGGGTGCTCTTCCCACTCGCTACAAATCGGGACTGGAGCATGTGCTACGAACGCGCCTTATGTCCTTCACTCATTCAAGCTACGTCAAGAAGCGACTGATACAACGAAGGCACGTGAAGCTGAACGTCAACGGAAACGACGAACTGAAAACTAATGGGAACTTCAGTCGACCCCGTGACTGCTTCGCATACTACTGCGCATGCACGTCTCCCCTCCATTCTCCTCTCCTCCAGCTGAATAAAAGCAGGTGCGCGCGCTGCGCGCCGTTCAGTCTGCTCCGACACCAGCCTGCGCCGGTCCTGCTCCGCTGCTGTAGGATGAGTTCGGATAGACCCCACAGTCGTGGGGAACCATGAGGAGGATGTGAAGCATCACGGGGATTCACAGTACGTTCCCATTCGTGCTCCGATAAATGAAACAACATAACGGCAAC
Organism: Haemaphysalis longicornis; assembly: GCF_048455015.1. NCBI lineage: Eukaryota > Metazoa > Arthropoda > Arachnida > Ixodida > Ixodidae > Haemaphysalis > Haemaphysalis longicornis. Next base: position 479,101 of record NW_027526282.1, on the reverse strand, counting down.
ACCATAGAGCCTACACAGAACCCCCATAATGCTTCGCATCCTCCTTATGGTTCCCCATGCGAAGAGGGTGTAATCTTCCCCAGGCACGCGGGGCCCAGTAGCCTGCCCCAAGAGGGGCGTAATCCTGGACCTGCGTTAGGCTCAGTCCGCACAATTTGTATTGTCCCTTAGATTCAGGAAAGTCACGCTCACGAGCGTAATTTTAACGTCGCCGGGTGCCTTTCCTGTGGTTGAATCCGGGGGCACTGCAGAAATTGCACAGATATTGAGTTTTTCACGACTATCGTTTGGTCAGGGCAAAGCTGACGAGAAACTCGTAGGGGCTTCCGGCCGTCTTCTTCCAGGCCAGGGCTATGTGGAAACTTTCTCCATCTCTGGGCAGGTTCGTATACCATGATAGCAGAAATTTCGCCCATAAACTATCTCGTTGCTTCTTTCAGTGCGCCCGTGGACCGTCGCAATTTATGAGCAAAAATAGTGCGCCTATCATGTTTCAAGTCCAATACTGCTGTTCTTGAATAGGCGGTCGCCCCCGCCCTCACTTAGGGAGGGGTTATTGCACACTTGTTATGATCATCGATTATTATGTACAGCGACCGCTACGTACTTGATGAATCCTCTCATGTGCTTCATCTTCGCTCTCATAACATTCATCATGATACTTTATCGCATAATCTTCTTATCAACATCACCAGCATCGTAAACTGGTTCGGTTTTGGAACGGCTGCAAAGCATCAGACCAAATGCCGTCCGGCATCCTCTATCTTTCGATGCCCTCTCATTAAAAGCGGGAATAACCTGGCCCTCTCCGCATTCGATCTTAAACCGGTTTCGAAGACATAACTGAAGACATTCGAACCGTTTTCAGGGTAACTTTCACGGCAGATGTTAGTAGTACCTTTTCGCCATCTTTATTAGGAAATAGTTTTTGAACTATTGGCATGTTTACCTACTCTGGGCCTTGTACCAATAAACAGAATCCATCAATATTATAATGATTACCACAATCGTCAACACTAACAGCATCATGAACAAAAGTGTATTTAGGCAAACTAAACATTTCTATACGTTTGAGAATTTCAGCACCTCCGTGAAAAGAAAGTTTTTCTGATTTTTTTCGGAAAAGGATAATGACCTATCACCCAAGGCTACCATGAAGATCTTCCAGTTTGCATTTTTGTAACATTTAAAAGTGGTAAACAAACAATTTTAGGCACGTTGCAGCTTTTGGCTGCCTGCCCTTTTCTGCATGTTGCCGGGCTTTTGCCTTTCCACTGCCATTAGGAGGCAAATCTTTCCTGTAAAATATCAAAGCACCTCTCCCCATCGGTCGCATGTCTTTGACCATGAATGTTTGTAAGGAATACGCCTAAAATTGCTTCGACTTTGTCGTTGAAAAATACCCGTCGCATAAATAAAGGAGCCACTCCACTCTGTGAGGGTGAATGACCATAGGACCCTTTTAGCCCACTACATGTAGGTGCCACAAAATTCAGGCGAAACGTACCAGCAAACTTTATTGCGGTCGATCATTAGCGGCGGTTATCATACAAAATACTGTTGCCTATGAGAGGCGATGTGTACATGAAACCGAAACCCTAAATTTTGTCTCACTTGTACGCGTTTAAACTAAGCCTCTCAAGCGATAAGTCGGTTTTATTTCGAGAGGGTGCTCTAAACGTACACACAATTGCACACAAGACAAGACGCACACGCTTCTCGACGAAGTCGCCAGAATGAGCGCAAAATCCCAGTAACTTCTTACAGGCAGGGTCTTCTCGTATCATTGGTGATGACACTGGCCCTTACTTCTCGTCCTGCACCGCTCTCCGTACCACTCCCTTCAAATCGAACGATTGATTCGACAATCCTTCTGCCGAACCACAAATTGCTCTAGCTTAAGCTTGGCTGAGCGTGAGGGTTAGATTGATGCCAAGAGTACAGTGGCTAGAATGTACAGCGAGGAACGAGCCTATATCAGGCAAGGTACCTGGAGAATAATGCTTCGCTTAAAATTATTCTTCAAAGCTTTTACTCTTTTTGAGGAAAGTTACAGTGGTCACACCACGTTCAAACGCCTCATTCAGACAAATCATTAAGTACAGCCCCAACGTCAGCGAAATATGACCAGAACATAGCCGACAACGAAAACAAAATGCCGGAAACAAAAAAATTGTAGCTTTGGGATTTAAACAGGCGTCGTACATGATATGGCTCAAGATGCATCCTCTGCCTATTCCCTGAGCTTTGCTTTAGGAACAAAAGTTGTACCTATACTGAGGCGTCTGTGTACGCTACTTGCCGCTTTATTGATGGAGTTTCGGTTCAGCGCTGAGGGTGACGCTAAGAACTGCTCGAAGGCTACCGGCGCGTGCATGTAATCGACTTTACAACGGGCTTGGGGACGAGCGCAGCATAATAAATGTCCTGGCCCAGCTTATCGTATGCACCAAAAACGTGACACTTTATTCGTAGTCTGTGAAACAAATATATGTTAAGAAATTGCGTTCATGTGCGCAGTGGTGCATGTGTGACAGACGGGGCGCTGCCTCAGCGACTACTTTTAGGAGGATGCCGGGCTGCGGAATGGCGGCACCGGAAGAAATTTTGCACTCCACTGCAGCGGTTCATGTCGACAGGTGGCTGTGTGCTGGCGTTTGATATGACCCGAGTACTAAAGTCGTATGGAGCAAAACAAAAAGCGAGAAATTTTCATGGCCTAAGTTATAAAAAAAACCGGATCCACATGAATAAGCAATGCTTTCGAGCTAGATAGATTATTTATCGGATCGGTGACAAGTGTTCTGTGGCTGTCATTTATTTTAACTCATGGATGTAAACAAGTGTCACATCATATTTTTGTTCCTTTATAAATACTCAGGAAAAAATGAAGCTACTTTGATAGTGGCCCCTATTTCTTTCTGCGTTCTTTCCAGTGGTCGCGCTTGGCGATTGGCGAGTCAGTAAAATTTCTACGGAGAGCCTTCTCATGGTGTTGTCACCCTAAACTTAGAAACGTTTTTAGGAGATATGTCCTTGTTCCAAAGGACTAATTTGAACATGCTGATTGAAGAATCGTGAAGCGTGTTTCCGCAAATATCGAACATTTCCACTGCGAGTCTGGCGCTTTAACCGGTTGGCGTATTATCGCCATCTTGCCTCCTCACTACTTTCAAGCACTGTACCCTAGCCAATATTGGTTGCGTCTCTTTGGTATAATGTGTCAGCGTCTTCATCAGAGTTCTGGTTCCTGTAATCAATACAGAACCGAAGCTACCATCTTTGGTTTGTACGAGTACCACAGGTGACGCCCACAGGCTTCTTTATGGTTTCTTGACGTCGAGTGAGAGGAATTCCTTTACTTTGCTACGAATAACATATCGCTCCTTCGCCAAAACTCGGTAAAAGTACTGATCATGGTTTGCTTGTTTGGGTTTGTTTTGATGCAGTAATTAGCTCCCGTGGTCTGCCGTATTTTTGACGACGTAGAAAAACAGTCGGTTAAAGCGTCTAGGATTTTGGGGATCTCCTGCTGTGTTTCAGCTGCCAGCTTAGGGTTTATGTCGACTTTCGTGTTTTTTTCCGGATTTCGCTGAGGCAAACGACTGGGTTAAACTTTGTCGTTTGGTGCCTTCACGATGTTCTTGGAAGTCGACAACTGCTCATTCACGCGAGTGATGCTAATGCACCACATTGAAATTTGTTGGGAGTGTTTTGGTTCCCCCTTTGCTGAGTTGCAGCAGGTTAAGGGGGCACAGACCTACTAAGCCAGCAGTAGCCAGATGTACTCCGTGATGCATCAACTGGATAAGGATTGCTGTCATGCAACGGTAACAAACATGCAGGCTTGCGGCAGGAGCTTAACGTTGTATTCGTAAAGGTGCAGTACCGGTCAACGTTGGTCGCTATCGTGGTCCACCGTCTCTGGGGTGTACAAGGTCACGGCCAGCTCCCGCAAGTTAATCACGGTCACGTACTCCCGAAGAAATTTGTGCCCGAGTATGTTGCCTCAAACAGTCCCGCACTACAACGAAGCAACCGAGAAGATCGCTTCACGAATTTGAATCCACGCTGTGCATACACCAATCAGCCCCACGAGACGACCGCTAGCTGTGTCGATAGGGGACCCATACGGAAACGTTGTCCCCTTTCGAAGCTAGATGTGCCATGAGCGAGACATTCATAACTGATTGATCCTACTCCTGCGTCGAGATGAACGGTTATAGGGGGATGGTAGACAAACACAAGAATGTCGGCAGAAATATTTTCACGTTCATCTGAGTACATCATGTCGGTTGGTATATTTTGCGGTAGTGATGGCGTCGATGGAGGCGGTGTGGACAACTGTGACACTGTGTAAACGTTTGGTTTAGTTATACTTCCCCACTATTTGTTTCACTCTTTAAGTCTATTACCAGCTTCCCAAGCATTGGGACGATGCGTTGCTGAGAAGGGGGCAATGCCACATTGATTGTAGCGTTTGCACCTATCGGCGCATTGCCGTCCTTCTGCCATCTCACCATTCGGTTTGTGGCACAGTGCCTACAATCAGAGCGAATGAAGAAGGCAAGTTCGGCAAACGTGATTACAGTGCAGTCCAGGTTTTGAGTAGCTAAGCTCCGTCACTTACTGTATACTTTACTGGTTCCATTTACTGTAATTTCCATGCGACAATATGCAGGACTTGCAAGGGCGGAAGGAATAAAAACATATGTATAAGATACTATTCCCCCTAGCGTAGGTCCTTGAAAGCAGTTCAACAGGAACAAAGTAACGGCAAACGAAACGAAACGATGCAAAGTGAGATGGGCCAAACAATTACATACCTGAATGCCAAAAGAAGTATTCACCTAGGTAGTTCCGAAAGTAAAAATTTTATTTGCGCTATACGAGAATATGCAGAAATAACCAGCGGGAGTACCTAAATCTAATCATTTGTGACATAGCAACAGAGCAAAAAAGTAAATATCGCAAGGAGGGAAGGATCACAAGGGTGACAACAGCAACACACAATCGTATTACTGAAACCTACGGGAGTAACTTCAGAATGCTGCTTACAAAGTAGACAAGGATATATATGCGCCAGCGGAGTGTGTGCATTGCTAAATGGGCAATTGGCGAAGCCTCAAAATCACACAACAGAGCACAAAGAAGAATACGACGTCATTCGGAAAACCATCACAGCGCTTGAAAGGACAAGTTCTGTTTTGCAGTTCTATAGATGAACATTATTAAGCGTCACCACTAATTTTTTTCTTTTTTTTTTCTGGAATTAGGCTTGGGCTGTCCACACGTTTCAGCAATAGGAAAGCATTCCTAATTCGTGAAAAAAGCGGTTTCTAATCCCGTTCACGAACTTATTCTGTGCTGGCGAGTAGCTTCACTGTCGCCGCTTGGAAATCCTAGTTTAATCGAATATATATTTGCTTCTTCATTGCGTCCTGTCCATAGACAAGAGGCATGTCTCCCCATGTTGCTTCGCGTGGTCGGGTTTTCACTGCGCAAAATTTCGTACTGTTGGACGTGGTAGCGCCCTATTAACAGAATAATCATAATTTTCCTAAATGCGAAGCAGAAGAAGTCCAAGGCGCGGCACCATTAGGCCAACGCGCGAATCATATAGTGTGTATGTGCCGTCATGCTCTCGTCCTGTGACCTGCACCTTCGTTTTTGATGTACAGTTTTGTTAGAATGTGGATTCCATGTAAACACACGTAGAAGCAATTTCTGTGTCCCTTTTTCTTAGAACAGACATTCCTTTCAAGTGCGTTAAGGCAGCTTTGGCCTAATGCTACCTTTGATTCTCGCGCATTCATATTCTCGTTTTGTTTATATCTGACTGGCGGTAGTACATGGGTTTGCCCGGGTGGGCCACTGTACTAATGGGACTGTGTGTATAATAACTCTTGAGTAATGTCTGACTTGTCATAGTTGGTTCATGTCGAGTTTGTGCGCAATTTGGATCTCCCGCGGGATCTTCCCAGGCAGAGGCGTTTGGTTATAGGAAACACTTGGAACTTGCATTTCATTTTAACTGCCCTAAAACAAATGATACGAAGGCTCGATGCTCAAGCCACTGCTTACACATGGGTAGTGTTGTCTCAGTAGGTGGGTTAATACCCCTTAGGCACAGTTTTATAATAAACAGCGTGGGCTCTTACAGATGGCGTGTTTGCAGAAAAAAAATCTTTAGACGCGCGCTATTCTAATGCGGGAAATTCCAAGTTATTTCGGCTCCCTGAGAGGTGAAAATTTATTACTTTAAAAATTCGTCTGTTCTGCTCAAAATATAAAACTGGACAAAACCCTCAATTTCAGAAAATCATCAAATTATTTTTTTCAGCCAGGTACGGGTAGTGCTTGTGAGAAAAAACGAATTGCTCGTATAGATGAATAAATAGTTCTGGAGAAATCCGTAAAACTACGTAATTTTCTCAAAATCTTGATTGAACCTATTACGTGGCAGTTATGCTAAATTGTTGTAAATGAATTTTCGCAGATATGCATAGGATTCTTTTACCAACAAAAACTTGTTCGAAAGCTCAATGGGCCTTCGATAAATAACGAAATTTTTAAAAACCTATTATAGCTCTCTTCACTCCCTCATGGATGTAATTAACTAAAATCGGCCATATGGAGCTCCCACATCGAAACAGTTTTTCAGTGTTTTTCTCATTTGCTTGTTCTGGTTGATGTTTATGTATTCGCACTTCATTTGTCATTGACTGCACAAACTCCGTTTGAAGCCTGCAGACAGCACTTTGGAGGAATATTATATCAACTTCTGGGCCTTTTCGGCTAGTAAATATCTTAATTTAAAAAGAATGCTTTGACCTTTCCTGTTAAATCCCGAGGCGAAATTCCTCAGCATTAGTTTTTGTTTTGTTTTGTTTGAGTAGCGTTTATTACCCGAAACTAATTGGATATATGGAACACTGACAGGTATGATAACGAGTGATGAGGAACACACACTTTGCTCCCTCATGCACATTAGCATAATTGGCTTTGGATAGAGCAAAACGTAAACTTACTCCTTAGATATTTCTTCGGCCATCATCACTACTTTCTATAAAACACCCTTTTTTCATTTCTACTTTGTCACGGGAACAACTTCTCAACATCACCCGCCGCGGTGGCTCAGTGGCTATGACGTTGTGCTGCTGTGCCGAGGGACGCGGGTCAGACTCCCGGCCACGGCGGCCCCTTTTCTGATGGAGGCGAAAACCCAAAACGCCTGTGGGTTGGAGTTATGAGCGCAGTTTGAAGATCCGCAGGCTGTCAGAATTATTCCGGAGCCCCTAAACTACGGCTCGCGTCATCTCTTGTGTAGCGTCGGCGCGTTCCAAATACCCGCTGATTGAGCCCCTATGTCATGACGTGCCTCTATTTCAAGCAATTTTGGATAGGCGTTGGTGAATGAGAAAGTCAATGAGCCAGGTACTTACTTTTCTAATAGCTAACTTTATTCGCGAAGTTTTATGAATAACTAGAGTTACGGTGCCATGTAATTTGGCTTTTCAATGCGCGTGTGACGTAATCGCACCCTAGTCGTAAGGATGGCGGCCTTGAATACAGCAGGCACGTTAGAATTAGGCTTGGTTCAAAAATGGCCCCGTATGTACTCCTTTTGTTGCAAATATCGGAGAGAGACGATAATTGACTTGCGCTCCTGCCAACTAAATGCCTCCCTTCTCTATCTGTTTACCTATCATGCTGATCCTCTCCCGTCTGACTCCTCCCAAGATAACACGCTAGAGTTTTGATCAAGTCAATTTAAATTTACCGCGTTCCACTGCTCCAAGTCGCGTGCCTCCATGCCAGCGCTGCCGTACGGCGGAGGCTCGCGTTATTCCAGGGACCCTCCTACAACGCTTGTAGAACCACATTGCTCTACTCCACGAGCGCTTCAAGCGGGACGTGGAACCTATATACTGGAACATGTCGTTGCTGTCCGTTTGATGTCATAAATGCCGCCAGGAGCTAAAATAGCGCAGCCAACAGCAAGAGACGGTTTTCTGCAATTGATGTAGTATCTCATTTGTTATCGCAAAAACCAAGCCCCATAAATTTCGAAATAAAGGAATACTGCAGACATCACTTATGTATTGAATTTTTGCCGTAAATTATGGATACCGATTGATTCACCTTTTCAGAGAGGTCAGGATTTGCAACTTACCTGTAAAATTAAATGCGCATACGTTCATTGACGACTTGTGTGAGAGAAGTAACGAGATGGAGTGCTCAACGATTCGTTTGGGAAATACCACAGCGCCAGCGGTTTATAGACCCTGAAATAGTGTCAGGTAGAACTTTCGTATTTTTTTGAACGACTGCTTCAGTTTAGTAGCAGTAATAACAACTCCTTTATTATGGGTTTATCAATATTATACATGCGTTCAGCGGATAAGTGGTCACTGAAAAAAAAACGCATTGGCCGGCAGTGCATACACAGATCTCGTCGAACTACTGATTAGTGTTAGCGCTACTTTGCTAGATTTGTGTTTCCAAGATGAACATCGATAAGACTTGAGCTGGCGTGCTTTCCATTGATCTTACTCATCACTTACCAGTGTTTTATTTTGGTAGCATGAAAATTACTGGATGTGGCAATAGTTGTGAGAGAAGTTCTAGGTTTAGAATAACCAGTGAATTGGAGCAGGTTTTTAGACTTGCCAGAGTTTTTGACTGCAAGGACGTTTTCGCTCATAACGACTCAAACAATGCTTATGTCCTACTTCATGGTGCATAGCAACGTGCTACGACTGAGCATTTCAACCATCGGCTGAACAGAATCTCTCAAAAGGGGTCGAAATCCTGGAAAATCAACAACCTATTAAAAAAAAAAATTACGCCATCTTCCCGAGGGGAACCCTAAGTAGGATGCAGAGCATCGGGGAGTTCCGTTGCGTTCCGTTGTGTTAGTAGTTGGGTTTGGGGGTTTTGTCGAAGTTCCGGTACCGCCACTCGACGTTCTCGAACCGACGCTGCTTGACGTTGCCGAAGCTCAGGATTCCCTGCTCGACGTTGACGCTGCGAAGCTGCTTCGCGCTGACGAAGTTCAGGGTCCGCCGCTCGCTTCAAGCGTTTGCATTAAGCGTCGCGTGCCCTTCACTTCGCAGCTTTGTCTTGAGTGGTCGTAACGTTGGTATTAGTGTTTGGGCTGATGCTGACGCGTGCTTGCGTCAGCCCACTCACTGACGGGACTGTTGCTTCCATCACACTTCATCGGAAGCATCAACGGAGTCAACCGAAGCAAGCGCTGCACTGAACGCGCGCTGCGCTCTACCCGCTTTATATGCACACATGAAGGAGAGGAGACTATACGCCTCGAGCTTCGCGATCGCTGCGCCGCCTGCCGCCGCTTCTCCGCGGCGCTTACGGGATGTCCGCTGCGAAGCAGATAGCGGCTCATGCAATATTTTGGTTCTCTTTCGCTTCTTTTTGCCTTTCCGCGCCCTAAACATCTTGTTATGGTGATGTTTGTAAGCAAATAGTACGTTCGGGGCACTTCAAAAAACAGCTGCGTCCTGATTAGAGTGCTCGAACGCCAACGAAAGCTAACCGGGGAGGCGGTACTGCGCGCTACTTCGCCGCTCTTGCGGGCGTCGGCGACGGCAGCGGCATATCCCCACTGTCACCTCCGAATATCCCAGGCGCAAACGAATTCTATTGACGCCTCGTTTAGGCCTAATATTGGCACAGTGAGAGGTTGGTTTCGTTTTGCAAAGCGGACAACGAATTCGGCCTTGTTTTGAATGTATACGTCGTAGAAAAATATAATTCGGGGATGTGATTATCTAATACCTGACCATAACTTGTGCCTTTTAGAGAAATAGAGACCACGCGAACATGTTAAGTATATTCCAAGTCTGTGGGTTGTTAAATATGTGCCCACTCCCGCCTGATAGCATGGACCAAGGAGAGTAAGGAAACCACGGAAAAATAAATGGTCTGCCAAGTCCGGAAGCAATGTAATAGCTCGTGCGGGAATGGGAAAAAAAAAAAAAAACAGTGCAGTTTCGGAAATCCTGGAAACGTTCGTCTTACGAGCAAGGTTGAACTCACTAGACCAACTAGATGCGAAATGCACTGATATTTTCCAAGGCAGGGAGGGGGAGGAGGAAGCCGCATAACTATCGCTGTGTACAAATGCGGAGCGAAATCAAGGAATGACCGTTTTAGTAATCACTCACAGGCTGCGCGTTCACCTTTATTTTGTTTTTCGACTTTGACAGCTGATCACTCAGCGGACACATTTTTTTGAAGCAACAGTAAGGAAGCATGCAGTTCACAAGCGATAAAAGGTGTCGTTGGAAGAGTGTGGTATCTGATAAGGCCCTCTGATTTCACCTTTGTGCTAAATTCTGCAGGCTCCCCGTGTCATATGATGATGTTTCGAAGAAGCGTTTAGTCACGACCGCGGATATAAGCGGAGGATATATGTAACCGATGACTGTTTGGAAAAGCTCACGCTCACCTCGCGACAAGACGACCCAGCCGTAAATTCTTTGGGCTGACTCCCGCATGTAATTTTGCATTAATCATCGTACTTATTGCGTAGAATATCCATGAAATTTATGCCACATTGGCTTGTTCAGGGTAGTGATCAATATCCGAGATATGAAGCGTAACTGGCGGGCTGTCAGTAATGAGTGCTCCGCTAGATAATGAAATCACACGAAACCGATTTACATCGCAATGCATAGCCGTAGCATGAGCATCTGAACGAACGCTGCTTACGGGGGTACCGTTAGTAAATTTCAAGGCAGTGGAATTGCAATCATCTCTATGCATATATGCCGGTTTCGTGACGCCGGTTTGTGACACACACCTGGCGCTTATGCGGACCGAATGTACCACGTTAAGATCGCGTCAGAAACATTTACACTCTCGTAAATACATCACATTTGCGAACAGAGTGACTGCTCCACATAAATATGTATTTCCAACGCATACAAACGGAAAATATCAGTCGCGAACGTGCCGCAAAAGCAACGGCGACAGGAGTGAGCGAGCCGGCGACTCCCGCGACTGCTTTCGAAACGGGCCGCTAGGGGGATTTCAGTGGCGCCCCTACAGGCAGCGCTCGAGGCGTTATACGCCTCGAGCTTCGCGATCGCTGCGCCGCCTTCCGCCGCTTCTCCGCGGCGCTTACGGGATGTCCGCTGCGAAGCAGATAGCGGCTCATGCAATATTTTGGTTCTCTTTCGCTTCTTTTTGCCTTTCCGCGCCCTAAACATCTTGTTATGGTGATGTTTGTAAGCAAATAGTACGTTCGGGGCACTTCAAAAAACAGCTGCGTCCTGATTAGAGTGCTCGAACGCCAACGAAAGCTAACCGGGGAGGCGGTACTGCGCGCTACTTCGCCGCTCTTGCGGGCGTCGGCGACGGCAGCGGCATATCCCCACTGTCACCTCCGAATATCCCAGGCGCAAACGAATTCTATTGACGCCTCGTTTAGGCCTAATATTGGCACAGTGAGAGGTTGGTTTCGTTTTGCAAAGCGGACAACGAATTCGGCCTTGTTTTGAATGTATACGTCGTAGAAAAATATAATTCGGGGATGTGATTATCTAATACCTGACCATAACTTGTGCCTTTTAGAGAAATAGAGACCACGCGAACATGTTAAGTATATTCCAAGTCTGTGGGTTGTTAAATATGTGCCCACTCCCGCCTGATAGCATGGACCAAGGAGAGTAAGGAAACCACGGAAAAATAAATGGTCTGCCAAGTCCGGAAGCAATGTAATAGCTCGTGCGGGAATGGGGAAAAAAAAAAAAAAAAAACAGTGCAGTTTCGGAAATCCTGGAAACGTTCGTCTTACGAGCAAGGTTGAACTCACTAGACCAACTAGATGCGAAATGCACTGATATTTTCCAAGGCAGGGAGGGGGAGGAGGAAGCCGCATAACTATCGCTGTGTACAAATGCGGAGCGAAATCAAGGAATGACCGTTTTAGTAATCACTCACAGGCTGCGCGTTCACCTTTATTTTGTTTTTCGACTTTGACAGCTGATCACTCAGCGGACACATTTTTTTGAAGCAACAGTAAGGAAGCATGCAGTTCACAAGCGATAAAAGGTGTCGTTGGAAGAGTGTGGTATCTGATAAGGCCCTCTGATTTCACCTTTGTGCTAAATTCTGCAGGCTCCCCGTGTCATATGATGATGTTTCGAAGAAGCGTTTAGTCACGACCGCGGATATAAGCGGAGGATATATGTAACCGATGACTGTTTGGAAAAGCTCACGCTCACCTCGCGACAAGACGACCCAGCCGTAAATTCTTTGGGCTGACTCCCGCATGTAATTTTGCATTAATCATCGTACTTATTGCGTAGAATATCCATGAAATTTATGCCACATTGGCTTGTTCAGGGTAGTGATCAATATCCGAGATATGAAGCGTAACTGACGGGCTGTCAGTAATGAGTGCTCCGCTAGATAATGAAATCACACGAAACCGATTTACATCGCAATGCATAGCCGTAGCATGAGCATCTGAACGAACGCTGCTTACGGGGGTTCCGTTAGTAAATTTCAAGGCAGTGGAATTGCAATCATCTCTATGCATATATGCCGGTTTCGTGACGCCGGTTTGTGACACACACCTGGCGCTTATGCGGACCGAATGTACCACGTTAAGATCGCGTCAGAAACATTTACACTCTCGTAAATACACCACATTTGCGAACAGAGTGACTGCTCCACATAAATATGTATTTCCAACGCATACAAACGGAAAATATCAGTCGCGAACGTGCCGCAAAAGCAACGGCGACAGGAGTGAGCGAGCCGGCGACTCCCGCGACTGCTTTCGAAACGGGCCGCTAGGGGGATTTCAGTGGCGCCCCTACAGGCAGCGCTCGAGGCGTATAGGAGGAGAGTAGCGCATGCGCCGCGAGAGCAGAAGCGAGAACGCAGGAGAAGCGGAAGCAGGTGGTAGGAGAGAAGTGGAGAGAGTAACGGGCAGCTGTTGGAGAGCGCGGAGGAGGAGAGTTCCGCATGCCTAGTGTGAGTGCGGAAGCCGACGCCGTAGGACAGACCCCCGAGCAAGAGACGCTCCGCATTTAAAATGTAAAAACTCAAAGTATGACTCTTTTGTGCTAACCCGCAGCCCTAGCCCGCTTCTAGAAATCGAAAAATATGCAATTGAACTGCAGAGCTACATGAGAAATGCCAAGCTCATTTACTACGAACGCCTTTTCCAGCATATTGGTAATAATTCGAAGAATCTCTGGGAAACAGTGAACGTGATAACGCGCCGCAAGAAGAACACGTAGTGGCATGTTGCTCGCCTGAACGGTATACTGTAGAATCCTCGGTAATGGCAATCGCATTGATTAGGCTTCTCATCAAAGCAGGGTCTTACATTGCGGAGATCGATAAAGGTAAAAGTAGCGCTTTATTGGATCCGTCACAACTTCCAAACTCCATTTTTTTAACTCCGACAAACACAAGGTGGGTGCAAACTTCTATTCCTCAAGATAAAAACAGGGTCGCATCTGGCATCTATGGTATTGCACCGCTTCCGCTTTATTTACATACATCGCCCCTGAAATTACTGAAGTTTTAATTTTTATTATAATTGGACTTATCGACCAGAGTTTGTCCTCAAAAATTGAAAGCCACGCGAGTTAAATCAATTTACAAAGGTGGTGGTGATTATCAGTTGTCCCACTGCAGCTAATCTCTGTGTTGACTGCAGTTTTAGAACATTTGAAGATATAACGCATGATAGTCTAATAAACTTCCTCAACACACACAAGGCCATATCACTACGGCTTTCAAAAAAAAAAAACAAGTCAAAACAGCCACCTCTACTTAATATGAGGGACAGTATAACAGACAATATAGAGGCAACAATTTAAACTCGGCTTTTCTTGGATCTACAAAAAGCATCACTCTATGAGTTATGCAACATTCCTACGAAAGCTAAAAAGGTTAGGAATACGCAGAGTTGCGGCTGACCAATTAAGGAGCTATTAAAGTGATAGGGAGAAATTCTCTGAATTTGATGATGCTTCATCGGAGTTATTGGAAATAGAATAGGGTGTTCCGCAAGGATCAAGCAGGACACCGTTTATATTTTTATTATATTGGAATGCTATTCCAAACTTACCATATACGCCGAAATAGCCATGTCTCCAGATGACACGAATATATTTTTCTCCGGTAGCAGTATAACCGAACTTTAGTGTGAAGAAAAGAGATGTCTAGGAATGTCATACTGGTTGCACAATAATGTCTTACAGCTAAACATATCCGAAGGCTACCTATATCATTTTTATTTCAATTCAAAAGAAGATATATCAAGGAACTCATATAAAACATCCGGCCAATATGATCAGCGCAGTCAACAAATATAAGTTTTCAGGGATATGGTTTCATAAAGAATTATATTGGCATCCTCATATCGAAAACCTAGGCGAAAAAATTTCCAAACATATTGGCGTTCTCTATAGATTCAAGGGTTCAAAACCGCTGTGGATGAAAAAAAAAAACAGCTTGTCAATGCTAGGCTTTGCTACAAAATATTAGAGTGGGGAAAACAAATAATACAAATTACAAACGGCTGATCGTGCTACAAAAAAGATTTCGGAATGTTTGCCAATTTTTGGACACTATGACGACTTGAGAACGGGTCTAATATTTCTTCAGTACAGTATGCTTAAAGCTGGTAAAATATATTATGTGAAGCTTTTACAAGTTATACGCAAGGAAAATCTCCATCGCACATATCACAACATTAGCAGTACATACCCTTTCAAATGGACCAATGTACGTGCACCCAAATTATGAAAAACCTACTGCAGGCAGTCTTTTCTGTTTGGACGCACTGACACACTGATTAAAGCTGGAGACCAGACAGATTTCAAATACAGTAGAAACAAATTTAAAAGACGGGCGAAAGAATACCTCAAATAAGGAATTGTCCTTCAATGGCTAGAACTCTGGATATTGTTTAGACTTGTCATTTAACGGGCTGGTTTCTAGGTGCTTCCATCTTTAAAACA
This sequence comes from Haemaphysalis longicornis, assembly GCF_048455015.1. Taxonomy (NCBI): domain Eukaryota; kingdom Metazoa; phylum Arthropoda; class Arachnida; order Ixodida; family Ixodidae; genus Haemaphysalis; species Haemaphysalis longicornis. The sequence goes on along the minus strand of NW_027526282.1, from coordinate 464,084 downwards.
CAATCATAGTTCTAATCAGATTCTCCACTTGTACTTTTTTTATTTTATTCTCTTGTGTTCTAATGCACTTCATTGTACCTATCACCAATTGTTCTTTATGATTTCGTGCTCTACATGTTGTTTAGGCTTGTCATTTAATTCACTGCCGTTGTAGTGGCGTCCATCTTTAAACCCAATCATGGTTCGACACCGATTGTCCAATTCTACTTTATATAGACCTTATGCAAAAGTGCCGCCATCAACCGGAAGAAAAACGAAATGAGCATGCGACGCTTTGTTGAGGGATGGCGGTCGCGGGATTGCTTGGTACGGAGCGTGTGAGGGGCTTTGTCGGCTTGGCGATCCTTTTATATTCAGATTTAGGCGCAGCAAAATGACTGGCGAGTGATCTGTGGACCTTTCTCTGTTGCCCACATTTGCGGGCGACTTCGTAAATTCGCATTATGCTTCCAAAAAGCAGTCAGGAAGGCACCGGCAGGGAAGCTGCGGGAGGTTGTCGCGTTTCTTCTCCTTTTTTGGGGGGCTTTGAGAACGCAAACATTGAACGTTCATCCGTGGTGGTTCGGATCCTGCGGGTTTCTTACGAGGTCATTCCTGAAACGCTTCGAAACTTGCGGGCTGTCCTGAGGATGAAATGGACGAAGGGGGGGGGGGGGGGGGGCACACGCGATATAGCTATGCGCTAAGGATCCTCTGGGACGCAGAGGAAACCTGCAAAAGAAAAAAAATACCTAACAAAATAAATTGCATACCTGGCATTTGTAGCTGGCCGTAATCTGTAGCGCGTAACGTGTGTGGCGTGTAATTTTAAACATTGCCAATAAATTAGGAATAAATTGCCAATGAATAATTAAATTACTAATAAATTGCCGAGCGCTGATGAGCGCGTGCTTCACGCCGTGGAGAACAAAACTGGGTGCACACTACCGCTTAGAAAACTACGCGTGAAGAATTTGATCTTGGGAAAATAGGCTACTGTCGAACAGCGGCTGGCGACGAGAGGTAAATGACCGATAGACGGAATTACTACGTACGTTACTTGATCTACTTATGGCGCTACGTGAAGGTTGCAACTCTCGCGGATTCCTTATTTCCTGTAACGTTTGGCAAACAAAAGAATGCTTAATACTTACATAAAAGGCTACTGCACGTCCAGAATAAAAAACGCGGGCGCGCAAAGCACAAACAGCACACTAAAAACTCTACCCTCACGATAAAGTACGAGCTGACCGATGCAGTGCGCCTTAACTCACAGCAGGGAGGAGTGCTCCGCGGCAAATACAGGGCTAGAAAATAGCGCACTTTTGGGCCTTTTTCGTGCACATATTATTCGTTTCGTAACTATGCATGCGATCTAGCTATAATATTACTGCGCGAAGGGAAGTCGACACCCGCATGCGACTTCACGCAGGGCTCGAGTCATGCTTCCGTTGAGAAATGAAAAAAAAAGAAACATGTGTACGCTATTTCCGTGGTCTTCCTCGTACCATCTTTGTGCACAGCAAGTTACACGGCAGTATTTGGGGATCTTGGACAACGATAAATGCCAACGTGCGCGTCGATAAGACCGAGCTATCATGTACACAGAGGTATCAGTAGATCCTGGAATCCCCCAACATGGCGGAATCGCACACGGTTCCCGCAAGAGGGCGCCAGTTTTTGCGTAAGGTGTATTACTTTATTCTTACGTACTCTAATGTACTTTATTGTATTTTTCCATTATTCTAATCTATATTCTGGTGCACTGCATGTTGCTTGTATTTTTTATTTCTAAAACATTTCACTTTCTGGCTTGTCGAGTTTGCTCTATCGTTGTACTCTAATATAGGGGCTTGGGACTCACGCTTTGTAGCGTCTAGTCCCAGCCTACTTCCTCGTACTTCTGAGGAAAATAAATGTTTCAATATATCTATATATATATAAATATATATATATATATATATATTTTGTAGAACAGAGACGTACGGGACGAGGGATTCCGTAAGGACACATATCAAAGTTGCAGTCCTTATTGCCAGTGCTGTTTGGCGTTTCAACAGTGTTTTATACTGCCGAATGAGATATGATTGCCTTTTTTTATGCAGGAATAAATAATTGAAAATTCAAGTCGAGAAAAAATGCGCCGTTTTTTCCGGAAGCGGGAATCGAACCCACAACCTCCGCATAACGCGTGCGGTGCTGTACCATTGAGATAGTTCCGCGGCGACTCATCTATCGACTATACCGCGGGGTTTTGTATTTACGACTGCTCAGAGCCCGGTCAACTAGCGCCGCCCCTCGACCACCGCGGGAAGACGTAGAACGTCTTTTTCCCAGCGGCCGCACGTAAGACGTGGTCGGAAGTCGGGGATAGCCAAAGGCATTTAAGAGATCTGAAGCCAGAACCCTCGTAATGCAATTTGTAGAACAGAGACGTACGGGACGAGGGATTCCGTAAGGACACATATCAAAGTTGCAGTCCTTATTGCCAGTGCTGTTTGGCGTTTTAACAGTGTTTTATAGTGCCGAATGTGATATGATTGCCTTTTTTTATGCAGGAATAAATAATTGAAAATTGGCAATCATATCTCATTCGGCACTATAAAACACTGTTAAAACCCCAAACAGCACTGGCAATAAGGACTGCAACTTTGATATGTGTCCTTACGGAATCCCTCGTCCCGTACGTCTCTGTTCTACAAATTGCATTACGAGGGTTCTGGCTTCAGCACTCTTAAATGCCTTTGGCTATCCCCGACTTCCGACCACGTCTTACGTGCGGCCGCTGGGAAAAAGACGTTCTACGTCTTCCCGCGGTGGTCGAGGGGCGGCGCTAGTTGACCGGGCTCTGAGCAGTCGTAAATACAAAACCCCGCGGTATAGTCGATAGATGAGTCGCCGCGGAACTATCTCAATGGTACAGCACCGCACGCGTTATGCGGAGGTTGTGGGTTCGATTCCCGCTTCCGGAAAAAACGGCGCATTTTTTCTCGACTTGAATTTTCAATTATTTATTCCTGCATAAAAAAAGGCAATCATATCTCATTCGGCAGTATAAAACACTGTTGAAACGCCAAACAGCACTGGCAATAAGGACTGCAACTTTGATATGTGTCCTCACGGAATCCCTCGTCCCGTACGTCTCTGTTCTACAAAATGCATTACGAGGGTTCTGGCTTCAGCCGTCTGAAATGCCTTTGGCTATCCCCGACTTCCGACCACGTCTTACGTGCGGCCGCTGGGAAAAAGACGTTCTAAGTCTTCCCGCGGTGTTCGAGGGGCGGCGCTAGTTGACCGGGCTCGGAGCAGTCGTAAATACAAAACCCCGCGGTATAGTCGAGAGAGGAGTCGCCGCGGAACTAGCTCAATGGTAGAGCACCGCATGCGTTATGCGGAGGTTGTGGGTTCGATTCCCGCTTCCGGAAAAAACGGCGCATTTTTCTCGACTTGAATTTTCAATTATTTATTCCTGCAGAAAAAAAAAGCAATGATATCTCATTCGGCACTATAAAACACTGTTAAAACGCCAAACAGCACTGGCAATAAGGACTGCAACTTTGATATGTGTCCTCACGGAATCCCTCGTCCCGTACGTCTCTGTTCTACAAAATGCATTACGAGGGTTCTGGCTTCAGCCGTCTGAAATGCCTTTGGCTATCCCCGACTTCCGACCACGTCTTACGTGCGGCCGCTGGGAAAAAGACGTTCTAAGTCTTCCCGCGGTGTTCGAGGGGCGGCGCTAGTTGACCGGGCTCGGAGCAGTCGTAAATACAAAACCCCGCGGTATAGTCGAGAGAGGAGTCGCCGCGGAACTAGCTCAATGGTAGAGCACAGCGCGCGTTATGCGGAGGTTGTGGGTTCGATTCCCGATTCCGGAAAAAAACCGCGCATTTTTTCTTTACTTGAATTTTCAATTATTTATGCCCGCATAAAAAAAAGGCAATCATATCTCATTCGGCACTATAAAACACTGTTAAAACGCCAAACAGCACTGGCAATAAGGACTGCAACTTTGATATATATATATATATATATATATATATATATATATATATATATATATATTAATATATATTTATATATATATGTGTGTGTGTGTGTGCGTGAGTGTGTGTGTAGCGAACCAGAATAGGAAATGAGGGGCTCATTGAAAATAACACAGAAATATGCGCTGGCAGTCAAAAAAATCTCGGAAAGCAAAGGGGAGGACGTGGTAGGTAATAGAAACAGATAAAGAATTTGGAAAGAAAGAAAGAAAGTGGAGAAAAAATGCCCGCCAGGTGGGATCCGAACCCACGACCTCCAGAATACCGGACTGGTAGGAATATATGCGTAGGAATAAGGTATGATTGGACCGGTAAAAATGTACTGTAAACGAGAAGACTAACGGGTAATGAATGAAAGTTTATAATATTTCCGTTTGGGCCTAGGCTTCTGTCGAACGCTTGCCCCAAGCCGAAACATTAATGAACTTTCAAAAATGACACATTCGCGGATTGTGAAGGCATCGCTGAAGGCAACATTCAGTGATTGTTGGATAGGGGTATCTCTTTAGCTAGAGGATTTGTTAACTTGCACAATGGTTGCAAGGAAGTTTTGGTCACCAATATTTCCAACGAACGTCGACATCTTACGAAAGGCTTAACAATCGCATTCATTGAGGAGGTCGCTGACGTTACGTACGTGGGCGCGCTCAGGACACTGCCTCTTGATTTGCTGACAGGTGACACCGACATACCAGTCGAAATAAACAACGACCTCCCGACCACTCAGAAAGAGCCCTAAAACGTGAAGTGCACGACTTTGCTCCATGTTTCGCCACGTCTTCCAAATTGCGTCGTACTCCCATCGCCAAGCATCGCGTGGTGACTGATGAATTCACCACACCTATGCATCAACAACCCTGCCAGCCTGTCCCCTAAAGAGAGAGAGGCCATCAAGAGACAGTTCAAAGAGATCCTCGCCGACGACGTTATCGAACCATCTAAAACTGAACAGTGTCACTAAACGCGATGTTTATCCACTTCCCCAAATCGATGATATGTTGGACCATTTGCGTAATGCTAAATTCTTCTTGTCCCTGGACGTAAAATCTGGTTATTGGCAAATCAAAGTTGATGAAAGAGACCAAGAGAAAACAGCATTCGTTACACCCGGTGGCCTATACGAATTTAAAGTCCTCCCATTTGGCCTCTGCTCTGCCCCCGAAACGTTTCAGCGTATGATGGATACCGCACTCGCTGGACTGAAGTGACAGACTTGCCTTGCTTACTTGGACGATGTAGTCGTGTTTTCTAGTTCTCTCAAAGAACATTACACGAACACAAAGCTGAATATTATGCCTCAAAAATGCCACCTTGGGTTCCAGGAGCTGCAATTTCTCCGACACATGGTTAGTGCTCAAGGCGTCCGCCCAGATCCGAAAAAAAACGGCAGCCGTGTGCTGTTTTACAGTATCAACCGACAAAAAAGCTGTCCGACGCTTCCTAGGTCTCTAGGCCTATTACAGACGCTTTGTCAAAGGGTTTTCCGGAATTGCGGAGCCACTCACTCGCCTTGCAAGAGAATACGTACCGTTTGTTTGAACAGAAGAGCAGAAAGTGGCATTTGATGAACTGCGGAGCCGCCTGCAAATGGCCCCCGTCTTGGCACACTTCGATGACGATAGCGACACCGAAATAAGAACTGACGCCAGTAACGCCGCCATCGGTGCTATCTTGGTTCAGTTTCAGCAGGGTGCCGAGAAATTTATAGCCTATGCAAGTCCCACACTGTCTATAGCTGAACGCAACTATTCGGCGACAGAAAAAGAGTGTCCTGCCGTGATATGGGCTATAACTAAATTTCGGCGATATTTGTACGGAAGGCCCTGCAGAGCCGTAAGCAAGCACCATTCGTTCTGTTGGCTTGCCAACCTCAAAGACCCCTCCGGAAGACTTCCTCGATGGAGCCTACGGCTGTAAGAGTATGACGTAACGGTCGTGAATAAATCTGGAAAGCAGCACACTGATGCCGATTTTTTGTCGCGGGCGCCGATTCCGAATGTCGCACATGAAACAGAAGAGGATTTTCCGTTCCGCGGGGTCGTCCATACTGCCCTTTACCAGCAGCAGGACGTAGACCTACGGCCATTGATCGAACACCTTCGAGGCGAAAACACTACGCCACCACGCTTCTTTCTTCGTGGTTTGGCTTCGTATTCCCTGCGAAACAATGTGCTCTACAAACGAAGCTACAGCAGCAAGAAGAAATTTCTTCTGGTCGCGCCATCTTCTCTGAGAAGCGAAATGTTACGAGCCTGTCGTCACGAGCCTTCCGCAGGGCACCTTGGCGTTGGTTGTACCTTCGCTAGGAGTCATGAAATGTATTACTGGCCCAACCATCTTAGATCAGTACGACACTACACTCTAAGAAATTGGGGGAGTAGTTGAAGAGTCCAACAGTCATTGTACTCTTGCAAGCGTTGGCGGACTCCCCTCGAAAGCTGCGGGGAGTTGGATGCAATGCTCGCTCCCCATGAGGAGGAGAGCAAAACTGACCGCGTACTCTTCTCGTGCGCAGCGGAGTGCAGCCCCAGTTCTGCTCCCGCACCAGTGAAGAGTAAACCTGCGCATCGTCTCCCATCTCCAGTACGAAGAGTAGAATTGCAATTTCATTCTTGTCCAGTGCGGGAGTAAGCATGGAGATGCACTCCTGCCATCTGCGCACACCAACTCATCAGCGATGTTTTATTTGCATACGAATATATTATATAAAGCGGTTGTGTAAAAAGCGCCCGATTACTTCTGCCGTGCATTCTAAACGTGCAAGAATATGAATTCGTGTAACGATTGCTCGCAGCGTTCAGTGGCGGCAGGCGGCAAACCGAAGGAACTAATCTACGGACCGCTGCAGACGGTCGCTTTGGAAGAGTTTGATAGACGTACGCTTGTCCCGCGCCTAGTCGAGTTAAAAAAAACGAATTGTAAATCTGAGATCGATTGAGAAAAATGGTGTTGCAAGAAGTGAAGTCCGCGCTCTTCTGATAGCTCAAGCTGCAAGCGCGACACGAACCCGACGCAACAACCGTGGCTAGTGTCGCCGAGATAGGCACGTACATACGATAGCTTTTATTAGGTTAAATAAAGGAAATCCGTATACATAACTGGTATTAACAGCAATATAGGGCCTGTCTGCAAGATCGGAGTGTGAGGAACAGGCGATATCACTGCGAGGGCATCTCAAATACACCCTCTACGGTGAAAACTATCTCGTCGGCTGACGAGCGACGATAAAAGCGTACACACCGATCGGTTGCTGGAACTCAAGCGCCTTTGTTAAGCAAAGAGAAATGATGACACACCCCCCCCCCCCCCCCCCCCGCGGCGGCGCAGGCGTGGATCACGATATGTAACGCGTCATACATCCGGGGGATCAGGTAACGCGAACCGCCCGAGCAAGCGTGAGAAAGGCACCTTCAGCGAGCCACGAAGTGCGCGTGTTCTGCAAAAACCTACACAGGCGGTGCACCCGCCAAGGCCGGACGGGGGACTTGGCGGGTGCACGACAGACCGCGCCAGACCGTGATGTCAATGTGCTACGAACGAAGTGGGCTTTCAAGCAGACGCTTCGTCACCCTGTTCTGTGGCTTCGTGCAACATGGGAAGTTGGACCTGCCCTTATCGTCATACTTGCTTCGACACAGTGTACGACGCGTGTTGGCTAACTGCTGGCCGCTTGTGCATCAGCGTGACATCATGCACACGCCAGCAAGTCGTGTATTCGTTCATTCGTGCGTGCGTGCGTGGAACTAGTTTTTCTTTCGGACGAACATCACAGCGGCGACAGCGCTGAGGCCGATTTCGGAACTATGCGCACTGTGTAAGGATGCGCGCGCTATGGCCGGACTGTATCCGCGGCCGTCGCAGGCTTCGCGCCTTGAGCTTGGGATCTTTCGCAGCTATTACGACCTTGAATTATATACCGGACGAAGAAACGCTGTCGGGAAGTAAAGGTAAGCCATTCGTTAACCTCGTATTCTTGTCTTGTGTATTTAACGAAGCAGAGTTGCTCTCGTTACTTCGGTCCGCGGAAGCGGTTAGTCCTAACGTTTTCGTGACTGATTTTGACCGTTGCCTAATTTGAAGGGCGGCTTTTGTACCCGTGCGCAAACAGCGTGGATTGTTGCACCGTTCCAATCCCTTTGATTCGTGAAGTGTTGGTATCCTTGCGGAATGTTTTCGCAAGTAGGAAGCATCGTCACGCGAGTAGTCGCAGCGCTACGCTGTACTCTTAGCTCGGCGGCTAGGGTTAGAGTGGCGGCCGTGCAGTAGCTGTGGCTACCTGCGCGGCTCCAAAGAATTGCGTACAGTAGGCTGAGTGATAGGAGCGCGTGTAGCGCGTGGTAGTCACTAAATTACAATAATTTTAGTGACCGCCGCGCGTACAGCAGCTGACTGAAATGCTGTTCAGACAGGTTTTTTACGTTTGGATTGAGGGCAGGATGGACGGAAATGGGACTTTTCGGGGCGTACGCCCCGCACTGTTAAGGGGTAATTACATGCGTCTAAGGCGATGAGCGACGCGAGAAACCTCACTCAGTGTGTACGGCAAACAGGTATTGTGTGTGACACAGACAAGCGAAAATTTTTTACACAGGCCGCTGACGGCGGCGACTGCGGCAGGCGACGGGCCGTTGCCGTCGCGGGTTTATTCCCGGACAGAAGCAGCCCACAAGCGAGCGGCAGCAACGACGACGAAGGGCATTGGCAGCAATGCATTACTTTTTTTCGTTTGTCGCTGTCGCCCACACTGTTTGTTGTACCCATTACATTACTTTTTTCGCGTCGGTTGTCGCCGTCGCTCGAGCGTTCGAGCGTTCTGCTCGTTCAATAACGAGCCTATTGGTTCTCATCAAATGTTGCGATCTGCAGCGTGCATGCAACGAAGCGTACTCGAGAATGAAGAAAACAGTAGCTATATGACCCATTAGCAACTTTTCCACGCTGGTCTTGTGAACCTATAATTGGCCCTACGTTGCAGTCGGCTGAGGACAAAATCCAATGCAAATTATTCAGGGATTATAGCCTTAACAAAAAGAGTTATGTTTTCTTAAATTTTGTGCAATGTTTTTATACCGGGAACGATAGCGCGGTAAACAATTGAAGCTACGGACACGTAAGCACTAATGGGTTGGGGCGCAGTGCGTAGGCAGACAGCTGTAGGGCGCGCTGTCTGACATGACATTGGCCAAGTGGTACAATGAGCGTGGTGGCATCCAAGGTCACCACACATTCGCATCTAGACTGGTTACGGCGCCAAGCAGTATGTCATTCCAATACGGGTTCAGTGCGTGCTCTCTGCGCAAAAACTAATCTATCACCCAATAAACTTTATTTAATGTTGTCAAACTCCTTAATATTTTTTTCATTGTACAACTTATCTTTGCTGTCCCCCTCTTTCTGTCTATGTAGGAACCACGGGAAGACGCTACTTGCCCGAAGATTTTTTTTTTGGGGGGGGAGAGGGAGAGATCCCCGAGGCGTCACCAGCAGTGGCCGTCGCATTCAAGACACTTCTCCTCACACCCTTGGACATCGTGGATGGGTTCCCATTGCTGCTGTCTGTGTTTTGGCCGTTCATTGTGCAATACGCTTCAAAGGCGAAGCGCACCTTCTTGCTTCTGTAGACGTTACTTTGGCTCAAGCACGGTGCCCTGGTCGGTACTGTTCTGGAGGCCGCCACCAACATTATAAAGCAGTCAGCTCGAACGTGTTTGTTTTTAATACCAAGTTATGCCTTTTTAAATCTTACTAGCGCATCCTTATTTGAGAACCACCCGCCTAAAAAAACCAGTGGCAATGTTTCCTGCGGTTTCCTATTGTCCCACCAAAATATATCTGTTGCAAAGTGCCGTGTCAATGGCTTTGTATCTTTGTGTTGATTGCACCTTGTAATGCGTTAATAGTAATCCACGCTGAATTGTTTTAGTCCCAGATTTTTCTTTCGCAAAATTTATTTTTAAATATTTTGTATGTGTGCTAAATAAGAGCTGGCTTTTCCAGTCCATGTGAAGCGCTCACTGATGTACTAAGGCCATTTTGTTTTATGTTAATACTGTAAGCTATTCTCCCACTGCTGTATTTCTACTGACGCTTTTCGGGCTAATGCCAGTACCTTTTTATTTCTGGATGTTAATGTCATTTTTATTGTCATAGTTGAATGTTTGTATTTCAGTGTTTTCAATTTCTTTGCTGCATTTTATTTGTGAATTTTTCTTGGATGTATCCTAAATAGGCGCTACGTCTCCTGTGTGCATGTGGAGTAGGAACCGTTTTTATGCCCTGATATTTTAATTCCCAATAAATTGCATTTTGTGTGAAATTGCAGAATGAACCGATTGTTGTGGTATTTTGAAAAATAAAGTCTGAGCTTGTTTTTTCTTCTTTTCCATGTTTCAAAATAGCTTGTCCTGTTTTGTTTGCTTGTAACTGCCTATAGTACCATCGTGGGGAAGGGGGGGGGTCTAGTAGCAGGCGGAGCGAAAACACGCTGCCTCGCGGGGAATAGCAGAACGCTCTTGAGGCGTAACGTGATGCTTTCTCCAAGAGAGAGTAGTAGTACCCGTCTGCAGTATCCGGGAACGCCGCCAATAGAGCTTATTCACGCCTAAAGGGAGTGACCGAACGCTGCCTTGGAGATGGCATTGCAATTCCCTCACAGGATTCAAGTACTCCGCTTCGAAAGCACTAAGTAAATCCCACGGGGACTGTTTCGCCTCTCGTTCGGCCGCCACGCGCTACTCCTCGGAAGAGTCGCCCAATGCTTCCAAAGGGAGTGAGATATGGAACAAAAGTTTTTACTCCTAGACAGAGTGCCCAGCACTCCTCGAGTTCTTAGAGTGTACGAGAGGACTTGCCGTGATTGCCAACGGCGCAAGAAACCTCCCGTCAGGCCACCGGGATTCCTTCATACAGTTGATCCTCCCGACGTGGCGCTCCGACAGGTTGGGATGGATCTCCTTCGGCCTTTTCCAACATCGGCGTAAGGGAACAAGTGGATCGTAGTAGCCACCGATTACTTCACACGTTATGCCCAGACCAAGGCCCTTCCCAACTACAGCGCTTCCGAAGTCGCCAAATTCTTCGTTGAACACATTGTTCTACACCACGGCGCGCGGACGATTATTATAACAGACAGGGGCAGCGCTTTTACCGCCACCTTCCTACAGTACGTCTTCAAGCTAACGCATAGCACTCACCGGAAATGCACCGCCTACCACCCTCAAACCAACGGCCTGACATGCTATCCATGTAGGTGGACCTGGAGCACAAAAACTGGGACGAAATTATTCCCTAGGCAACGTTTGTCTACAACACTGCTATGCCAGAAAGAACTCAATGCGCACCGTTTGAACGTGTTTACGGACGCTCTGCAACGACAACCTTACATGCAATGTTGCCTGTCGATGCGAACGACGTGATCCGCACTGATTCCGAGGCTTTTACCCAAAGGGCGAAGGAGCACGCCAGCTAGCACGCGTCCGCATTCAACATCAACAAGAAATTAACGCCGAGAAATACAACAAGGCACGCCATAACGTCGAGTATCGACCAGGCGACCTTGTGTGGGTGTGGGCGCTGATTCGCCGCCGTGGACGTTCGGAGAAGCTGCTTCGGCGATACTTTGGGCCTTTCCGTGTTCTTCGCGGTCCGTCAGACGTTACCTACGAGGTGGTACCCGAGGACGCAACCGCCCGTTCTTCACGACGGAGGTCCAACCCAGAAGTTTTCTATGTGGTATGCATCAAGCCGTACTACACCCGGTCTTGCGAATCCGAAGCATGGTGCTATGCCAGCTTACGTGCCCTGACACTCGCCCATCACTGAACATCTACGTGCCTGTTTTTTGTTTTGCTTCCCTGGCATCGCTCCGATGCCAACTAGGATGGGGGAGCAATGCCGCGACTTTATTATTGTGGGCGCAATCCCCAACCGGCTAACGGGGCTCTTTCTTGTAAAGGGTATGTGCTCACTGGTGGAGAGAGGAGAAGGAAGTCCAAGTTAGCTTTTCCTAGCTGTGGATCATGAGGCGAAACCTCGCGAACTGGTTCGGCGCGTTGAGTTCTCAGCGAGGTGAAAAAATGTTCACTAGTGTAAAGCTACCATAAACACCAAATACAAAAAAATCAAAATACTGCTTTTTTTAAAGAACAGTGGTGCCTTCTCAAAGAGTAGCTTTATATGATTGGGCCAGCTATCAGGTAAATCCGATGAAACAATGGCGATTCACATGCGCTTTTTTCGCCCAGCCCTTGTGTCGTAATAGGGACCATAGTTTGGAGTATTTTCTAGCGAGATGAAACAAGTGTGTCTGCTCGACATTTTCAATTTGGACAAAGAACTTATACATAGCTCTTCGACAATACTTATAATAAATCTGTAGTCACGTTTGTAGGAGAGAGCCTTCCCTTTCTAAGAAAATCCCAAAAATGGCTTTGGGTCGCATGCACGTTGGACGGATGGCTCCAAATTTTAATTTTTTTTAATCTATAAAAAAAACAATTGCAGCTATCGCCGCAGCACTTTTCTCCAGAGAATATGCATACCTTTAAAGGTGTTAACCTATTTATTTTTGACTTCGAAAAGGAACTGTTCAGAATTAAATTAGTAAGCATTCCTCATCTTCATAAACAGACAAAATATGAGGTCAAATTTTTCTGCTCCTTGAAAAGCTGGGGAGGTAAATTTTTTAACATTATTCACCCATAATTTTCCATTCTTTGTACCAATCGTAGTTTATGCACACTGAATGCTTTATTGAAAAAAAGCTGTGCATTGCATGTAAGTCAGACATTTTGCTGTAATTTTCTAACCAATATAAAAAACGCCATCTTTCAGTTTTTTTTTTTTTTTGCCGAATCGCCAATGTTGTCTCCCGCACTCCACGCGCTAGACAACCGTTCTGGCTCGCCCACCTCGCTCCACATGCTCTCGCGCACAACTCCCCGAGACACTCTCCTCCTACTCGTCGTCGTCGACAATGCGTCGGCACGCGCTGAAGTGAGGTGGCTGGAGTCGTTCCCTTCGTAGTTGTCCTGTTGAAACTTCTTGTACACGTTACAATATGTAAAGGTTGGTAGCTACAAAGACGACGCGTGGTCTTAGTGGCTGTAGTGATTTGTGACAAAGTTCTGACGTCAACGTAGGAAGGCACATGGCTGGTACGAACTTTTCCGCTCTTCACGTCGTGTTCAACGAAAGATTTGACGAGGCACCGCAGCCCTCGCTGCCATCGTAGTGATGGCAAGTTTAATTATGTGGACGGTCGGGCTAGCAATTGACGTCCAGAGAGCAATATACCACTTAATTTCATTCTTGTACGATGACTGAAGGCAGCGAATAAGGATAGAACCTACTCCGGTGGGGACCCCTGCTGAATGATTCAAACCTAAGTAATAAAAGGCTTGGTAGCGTGGTTGATCGTGTTCTCACGCGTCAATTTTTTACACCCCTTCTTATCCTTGAGTGTTCTCTGCTATTGAGTTTTCTTCCGAAGTCATGTATTTTTTTACACAAAATGTTTCAGGTATGCGGTAGGGACATGAACAGAAAGTAATTATATAAAGAAGCTTTCTTTAAATCCTACTGGCAAGATGGTCCTATTGCTAGCTCCATGGCCTCTAAAATTAGACCTATCAATGCCACAGCAGAAAAAAAAGAATCCACTGAAAACACCTCAAGTTGCGCCCAGCGCACCGCATGGTTTCCTTGCTGAAGTTGACCGTGGCTTTAAAAAAAAATTACAATAATAATAATATAAGCATTATCATCATCATCTCCTATCTAGGCGCACTGCAGGGCAAAGGCTCTCTCTATTACTCTCTAACTATACCGGTCCTGTGCTAACTGCGACCAATTTATCCCTGAAAACTTCTTGATCTCGTCGGCCCATGTAACTTTCTGCCGCCCCCTGCACGTTTGCATTCTCTAGGCATCCACTCTGTGACCCTTATTGACCAAAGGTTACCTTGCCTTCGCAATACATGCCCTCCCCACATCCATTTCTTGTTCTTCTTAATTCTTGTAATACGTCCTTAACAAGTGTTTGTTCCGTGACCCACTCCGCTGTCTTCTTGTCCCCTAATGTTACACCTATCATCTTCCGTTGAATTGCTCGCTCAGTCGTCCTCAATGTAAGTTGAACCCTCTTCGTGAGCCACAAAGTTTCAGTCCCGTAGGGGAGTAGTGGTAAGATGCAGCTGTCGTACTTGCTACTTCAGGGACAGTGGTAGTATGTCATTCATTTTCTGAGAATACCTGCCGAATGGAGTCCACCCCATTCTTATCCTTCTAATTATCTCTGCCCCATGGTTGGGATTCTGGGTCACAACTTGACCTAAGTATATATATTCGCTTACCACTTCCACTGCCTCGCCACCTATCTGAAACCGCTGTGCTCTCCCGTGGTTATTGATCATTTCTTTAGTTTTCTTCATATTATACTTACGGCCCACGGTTCTACTCGGTTTGTCCAGTGCAGTAAGCGTGCTTTGCAATTCGTCCTCCAATTTAGTTAGCAAGGCACCGTCATCAGCAAATGTGAGGTTACTGAGGTATTCTCCAAAAACTCTTAGTCCCACCTGTTCCCAATCCACCGTTCTCTATACTTCCCGTGAACATGCTCTGAATAACATGGGATAGATTGTGTCGCCTTGTGTGACGCCCTTCTGGAGGTCGTGGGTTCGGATCCTGCCTGGCGGGAATTTTTTGTCCACTTTTTTTCTTTCCAAATTCTTTATCTGTTTCAATTACCTACCACGTCCTCCCCTTTGCTTTCCGAGGTTTTCTTGACTGCCAACCCTTATTTCTGTCGCCCTTCTTTATAGGTATTTTACTGGTCTCCTTATGGAGGATGATGGTTGCTGTGGACCCATTGTAGATATTCTCCAGTATTCTTACACAATGTTCCCCTACACGCTGGTTCCGTAATCCTTGAATGTCGGTTGAGATTTGGGCCGAGTCAAATGCATTCTCATAATCTATGAAGGCTAGATATAGGGGTTGAGTATACTCCGCGCACTTCTGTATCACCTGGTTGATCATATGAATATGGCCATTCTTGAATAGCTGTTACGAAACGGCGGTGTTCTTTAGGTTGACTGAAATCTAAGGTGGCAAAAATTCTGTTGGCGATTACCGTTGTAAGTACCTTGTAGACGACTGACAGTAAGCTAGTCGGCCTGTAATTTTTCAAATCCCTCATGTCACCTTTCTTATGGATTCAGATAATGTTTGCGTTCTTCCAGGCTTCCGGTACACTCGCGGTCATGATGTATTAAGTGTACAGGTTTGCCAGTTTTACTAGTACACATTGCCCACCATCCTTTAAGAGATCTGCTGTTAAGTGATCTTGGCTAGGTGGTTTGTCCCCTTGCATTTCTTTCAAATCCTTCCTTACTTACACTGTCGTTGCTGGGGCGAAAGCAAAAATTACGGAGGGTTGAAAGGCCCAAATGGTTTCGTTTTGGGAGATTTGAGTGTATTGTTGATATTTACCGCCATTAGAATCGCATCTTGCTCCTGATACCAACGCGAGGGTAAGGGGGCACTACAAAGTTTGTGTACCTAGCTCACTGACGCCTGCTGCAACATTTTGAAAATTATAAATAAAGAGCACTGAACCGCTAAAAAACTGGGTTAGCCTTTCGTCGCGAATGAGAATTCGCCTTCGCTGAGAGTTTTAAAATCTTTGAATTCCTCCGCATAAAACATTTCTTCAGTTAAGTTTTTATTCAAACGTGAAAGTGTGAAATAAAGGCCGCAAAACACGAAAATCGTCGCATTTGGTCTCAGCTGAAATATAAGATAAAATGTCCGCATTGCACGGTGGGGCTGCAGCGGAAGCGGCGAGTAAAGAAAGTAAGTATTGCTGGTTCTTGGAAATAATAATTGGGTTGTTGGTAATTTCTGGTTTGTTTGAGATTCATTTATACGGTCTAGCTACAGGAAACAAGAATATTTACCTAGCGGGTAGCGCTCAGATAGTCTACATAGTACGACTACGGAACCGTTAAATTGTAATAGCTCCTATTTTCAGCGAAGGTAAGTTTGACATCCCCCTCAATGCAGCCAAACGGTTACAAAGGGAAGCTATACAGCTTTCTCAGAAACTCCGGAGTTGACAAAAATTACGTCCTCGTCCAGGATTCCAACCCGGGACCACCGCTTAACCGTAGCAGTCACTCTACCTACTGAGCTAACCAGGAGGCTAGTCGTTTCTAGCGCGGGAGCAAATCCACCAACAATAAAAGTGATGGACAGGTGCAAATGGACCAGATTTAGAGACAATCCTCAAGTTAAAGTGCCAATCCTCCATGAAGAATAGAAAAGAAAAGAACAGAGGAGGGGGTAGATATTTACTGGTTAGGAGCCCTTCAGCGAGGCGAAGACCGTTGCTGCGTCGTAACCAACCGCGCTTTTTGGAAACGCGGTGTATAATCTGTACAACCTGTTCGCCTTAACGGTTTCGTTTGGCAGCGGCAGTCCGTAGGCTGCCCTTGTTGCCAGTACGCAGACATGAGATTCCACCATGTGTTTGAGATGAGTATTTTTATAAGATATGTAATATTTGTATTTTCATCCGGATGCTGTGGTTTTGTGAGAGCACATTTGGGGCCGCATTTGCAAGCTTAACTTTCAACATAAAGAGACACGCCTTTGGAATGCACTACTTCATTTCTCAAAGGCTGTCTTCTTTGTCCACATTGTTAGGTCATCGGCCTAAAAGGCCTGACGTGTACCCTATATTCGACGTAATTGGTGCAGCAACTTTATGATAGTGATGTTAAGCAGTAGCGGCGACAAGACCACTCCTGGAAGAGTGCCTGTTGTACTCACATTATATGACAGTGCTCTTTATTCTCAATTCTTGGGAGTGCTGTCGTCTGGAGAAGAAATCTCTCACATACGACAAGACTTTCTGTCCATGATCTGTTGTGCTCAAGTTTGCTAGTGCGCTTCTGTGTTTGTCGTTATCGAATTCCGCCCTTTATTTGGGGCCATTTAAAGGGAAATAGAATATTCTGTGTTCTTATTTGACACCACCCTCTCCACCCGCCCCAACTTTGGCCGAGTCGCCATCTCTAGTTTCATTCATTCAATAATTCATTCATGCAATAATTCATTCATTCCTTCATTCATTCATTCATTCATTCATTCATTCATTCATTCATGCATTCATTCATTGTTCACGAGGACACTAATTTGGTGTGGCTCAGATTCATTTAAAGAGCTACCACCACCTTACGTTGAATAGCTGTGCAAGAGAAAAATCAGTATACCGTGATGAGCGATTTCTTTTTCAGACGCTGAGTCATGAAACTCTTCTACCCTAGCCAGTGTTTCTTTAGCGTGAATTGCAAGCTTACGCTATGAAACATGCGTCGTAGTACTTGTACTGTAAGCACAAACCTGGCTTTAAACAACTAAATCTGATCAATTAAACGGTGCTTTAATGGATGTGCCTGGGTGGTGCTGCCGAAATATTTTATCATTATTCCTACTAAGCCTAAACATATGATATTTAGAAGCCGCCAAGAAGTTTAGGTATGTTACCAGAATTAAAACTTGGCTCTAACCTTATCGTATCAGGCGACTGCGTTGAATTTCTTGGAAGAAATCTTGACACTAACCTCCAATCAATTATATCAGAAAAAATGACATTTGTCATCCGGGCTTTGCGCAAGGCACGACGGTTATTTCCAACCAAGGCTTTCTTATCACTTCGCTTTCATGCACAGTCATATCAACTATGAAATCACTGCTTGAGGTAACACATATCACACCCACCTATCATCCATTCAGCACATTCAAAATCAAGCTAGTCGTATCATTTCTAGCAGCTCTCGCCATTCAAGCGCATCACCTCTACTTCCCGATAATTCCCTTTGATCTGTCGCAGCATTGTTCGATTATAACTTAGGTATTGTTTTTTCAAACTACTCAACAACAAATTATGTTCTGAATTTCTTGACGTGGGTACTTCAGTGAATCATAACAATACCAGATTTGCCCTGAATAACAACTTGTTGTTACCTAAGGTAAATAATAATTATGCCCAGCAAACATCTTACTTTGCCGCCATTAATCTGTGCAACCACCTACCACTTAATATAAAGTCATCAAATTTTATCACAGCTTTTAACATCTCTGAAAGATCTTCTTCTAACCTAATATGTTTCTGGATTTCTTGGTTTTGCTGGTTTGACTTTCGTCATTTGCTTGCGCAGTAGTTTTTTGTGTTCTTTTGTAAACCGTCAGTATTTAAACGCGTATAATAATAATTTGCTTTTTGAGTGCCTTTCTTATCTACATAGCCTAATAATTTAGTAAACTCTATATGAAAACCATGCACTACATGTTTTTGCTTATTTGTTTCCTTCACTAAGGTTTTATTGTACTTTTTTTGCTTCCACTGCTGCTTCTGTAACTTTTTTCGTGTACTTCACCAGCGAGGGTCCAAGTGCAGTTGCTGAATTCGGGATCCTTGTCTGCAAACTTTCTTTCTAACCGTTTACTTTTCATAAATAAACATTAACTTGACTTGAAATCCGAAGTTTTCACATTAAAATGAAAAAGGTGAGTTGAGAA
This sequence comes from Haemaphysalis longicornis, assembly GCF_048455015.1. Taxonomy (NCBI): domain Eukaryota; kingdom Metazoa; phylum Arthropoda; class Arachnida; order Ixodida; family Ixodidae; genus Haemaphysalis; species Haemaphysalis longicornis. Next base: position 445,476 of record NW_027526282.1, on the reverse strand, counting down.
ATCAACTGTAGACAGCGTACGCTTGGTATAAGGCCGAGGCATTGTCAGAATGAGGGACCGATGGATTGCAGTGTTGAGCAAAGAATCCTCTAAAAAGCGAACCGAATAGTGCATGAGTTCATCTATTACTTAAACGCCGTAAAGTAGCATGTTCCACACATTCATTTACGCTGTTAAAAAGGTAGATTCAGAACATTCCTTAACATTTCTAAGCATTGGAAGATTATTTTGGCGTGGAGGGTGAAAGGAACAAAATTTAGGGGGATTTTTAGAAGGTGCAAATGACTGGACCAGTGGTCACTTAGATACTGGAACTACGCGGTAGATGCAATGATGCAAACATTTTCCGCACCCGCAGTCCAGATAACACTTCCGTAAAGGGGCCCGAATGGATGCCGTGCACAGTCTTCACTTAATTTGATTTATTAGTTATTTATGGGCCCGAATGCATTACATCATGGGGGGGGGACAAATAAATATAGGGAAGACAATGAAGTACAACTGGGCGTCAAAAGCAGAAAAAAAGATAATAAAAAAGAGAAAAATTGACTGACATGCATCAGTCAGCACAACTAACAACGACAAAAAAGGCAGATAAGTGAAAACTAATACCGAATACAGGTTCGGTTTTAAGACTAAAAAACACAGAAAAAGAAAAGACAAGCAAGAGCGATCGCACAGGTTCGAACTAGTAAGGAGTATGAATCAGCATTGACGTTCGGAGTGGTGATAATGGTCTTCCAATTTTTTTTCGAAAAGATGTGCGGTCGGTGCATGATATTATATTGTCGGGTATCGAATTCCAAAGGGTTATTGCATTGGGAAAGAATGAACTTGTGAATGCGGATGTTCGACCGGGTGTTTGTGCTATTGCATGGGTGTGATGTAGGCGCGCTGACGTAGGGTGGGGATGGTTTTAATAAGTCGTTCCTGGATTTTGGATGATAGCAGGCCCCATGCAGGTGGCACAAACGTGCGATATGCCGGTGCGATACACGTTACGGAAGGTAAATGAACTGTTTTAAATATGTGACGCTTGTACCGGAGGTGTATTGGGAGGTGATAAAGCCAGCTGGACGATTTTGTATGGATTCTAGGTTAGTGCTAAAATATACTTGTGATGGATGCCATATTTATGAAGCGTACTCAAATTTTGGTCTCACGAATGTTAGATAAGCACGTTTTTTTATTTATATGGCCCCGGATTTCAGATTTCTCCGGAGGTAACCAAGTGTCCTTAATGCTTCGGAACAGATTTTGTCGGTGTGTAATTCCCACGATAATGAAGGTGTCATGTTAACACCCAAGTATTTATACGATGCTACAGAACATATGGGAACACCATTCATATTGTAAGTGTGGTGGGTGATGGAGCGTTTACAAGAAAATGAGATTAGTTTGTATTTCGAAAAGATAACGGGCATAAGCCAATTATTGCACCATAATGCGATAGTGTTAAGGTCGTCTTGTAGGGTGCTGTTATCGTCGGTGCTTTTGTTTGCAGATTAGAGGACACAATCGTTGGCAAAAAGCCTTAGTTTACTTTTTATATTAGTTGGGAGAACGTTTACGTAACCTAAAAATAAAAGTGTAACAGCTGTGAGCTGTGAGCGGTGATTGGTTGTTATTGGCAAGCGTGAATTGCATGCGGCCTGTAAGGAAGTCCTGAATCCAATTTATTATACGTGTAGGTAAACCGAGGAAAGTTAATTTTCAGAGTAGTTGGTTAAGTGGAACGCGATCAAATGCCTTTCCGAAGTCTATAAAAATGGCGTCCGTTTGAAGGTTGTTATCTATGTTAACTAGAATGTCGTGTGCCAACTCAGCGAGTTGTGTTTCGCACGAGTAAAATTTCCGAAATTATTCATGACATGAGATGCTATTACGTGTTCGAGAAGCGTGGACGATCTGCCCGTAAAAGAAATAGGGCAGTGATTAGCTGGTGAAGAGCGATAGCCTGATTTAAAGACGGTGGTTATTTTTGCTTTTATCCAGACGTCTAGAACCTGGCCTTTGCGTAAGGATTGATCAAATATTAGACATAGGTTTTCACTTGAGACGAGAATAGGATTTTTTAGTAACCATCGTCGCAACCGACAGAAAGATGCTAACTTCAGTGTACTAATTAATTTGGCTATACCTTTAAGACTAAATTGAATGTCGGGCTGTGCAATGGATGGTGTGTATGGTTGAGCTGTGATGCGTTGTTAGCGGGATTGAACACAGACGTAAAGTGGTCACTCAGGAATGTATCACATTTCACACTGTCTATGGGTTGACCATCCGTGTTTGTGAGTTCAAGTTGATTAGTCTTCGACTTAGGGGACAGTAAGCGCCCGAACGTGTTGGGATTAGTTTTCAGTATGGATAGTAGGTCCGTTGAAAGGAATTTTTCTTGGGCATCGGCTATTTCTTTTACGTATTGAGTCGCACATGTCTGGTAACGGTCCCAGGCTAGTGGTTTATTTTATTTGGCTGATCTTTAGAGGCGTTTGTTATTCTTGATACACTAATAACCGCTTTCTTCTAAAAAAGAGCTCTTGGTTCGCACGGTCCCGAGAGAACGAAATACTGGAAGCCTATTTCATTAGTTCCATACCGGCGCCCACCATGACGACTCGGAATTGGGCGTGGATTGGTTAGGCCTTCTCTGCCTTGTCGAGTGCGAGGAAGAGGTTGCTGGTGTAAAACGCCTCCAGCAGTACAGGTACTGCTTCTGGAAACGCCTTGAAATTTTTTGTGACTGAGACCGCGCACTCTAGCCGGTACCCATGGGCTGGTGTTGACTTCGATTAACACTTTTGAATGCTCCAGTTCACTAAAAAAAGTATCATTTATCAGGAAAGTTTTCCATTAAGAATATTTTGAACGTGTTGCGATCGCCGTCTTGGATACCAATTTCTTGGAACATTTTAGTGTGTCTAAGCTACACGAGTAGCCAGCCAGTGAACTCAAGAAAGCAATTGTAGCAATTCTGGATGTAACTTCGGGTCTTTCAAGACCGCTCTGTTAAGCGACGGGTTTTGATTTTAGGAGTGAGGTCACCCTTATTAGCCTCTGATTTAACAGTATTCCAGCTCTCGGGCGGGCGTGAGACGGTATAAAAGTCTGGTACCTCAAGGGCCTCAATTCGGACATGCTTGCCATCGCTCCGACCATCCAGCGCCACAAAGCTGAACTTGCATGTAACAGCTATCCCGAAGTAAATGCCTTCTACTGTAGAAATAGTGAGACAATTGGCACCATCAACAGATCGAACCACGTCCTGTTTAAAAAGCGCTGCCATGGGCTCTGCCCATTTGGTGGATTCCAATGCCACAGCGTTCGCTTTGTTGACAGTGGCCGTTTTGTTGTGACTTCTCTCTGACTATCGACTGCTGACTGGAACCCTTCCGGAAGGCGGTGAATGCTGCAGAGAGACGTCAGGGGTAGACGGCAACAGTGACAGTGGCTGCAGTCAAGACTCTGATGTGTAGTCCTGAGAGACGTCGTTCTATTCTCAACACCTGAAACTGCACTTTTTTCTCTAATGTGCCTTCTCTTCTCCCGCGACACGGCTGCTCTGCAGCGCGGAGGACATGGTCACAAGAATAGCAAGGGTAAAAAAATTTACACCATCTTCCCGCGAGGGGAACTATGGGTAGAGGCGACGCATCGTGGGGTTTCCGTTGCGTTTCTGTTATGCTGTTTCCATTTAGCGTGTCAATGTCTTGTTGTTTCCATTATATTACGTACGGTTGCGCCGACCATCGCGATAGCAGGCCTGTTAGTCTCCATTCAAATCATCGGTGGTCATCGGATGTCATCGGAGCGGCGGAACGACTGAGCGGAGCGGCGCAGTTACCGCGTTTATATCTACCGCGCGTTAACGGTGAGGGGAATGAGAGAGAGCAGCGCATGCGCATGTGTTAGATGTTTAACCGAGCGCTAACGCGCGCTGACGCACAGCTGCCACGGCGACGAGAGCGAGCGCTAACACGCAGATGGCACTGCGGGGAGAGCGGCGTTAGCGCGCAGCTGGCGCGGCGAGGAGAATGGGGGAGGGATGCGGACTACGGACGACGGAAGACGCCGGAGGGACAAGGCGAGTTAAAGACATGCATCCCATCTAAAAATGGACGCCCACATATATAGGCACCAGGTGCTTGTCTAACATAAGATATAGCTTTGAGAGTCATCGCCCTTCGGGAACCCCTGTGTGGTGGTGAAGAATGGGGTCCGCTAGAAGTAAGTGACGCATGTGACCCTTCCGACTGTTCTCTGAAATGTCTACGTGGAGTCGGGGGATTCTACAATACCGTTGGCCTCTTAAAAACTGGAGTAAGAGGGCGCGCAGATATCAATTGTGTCATATCACATGGCAAGATACGTAACAAGTTCCCCAGGAAAACTACGAATTACAGGTCCGGGGACATTCCCAGGCCCACTAAAGCGGTTATGCAAAAGGAGAGGGTGCGTGTAACACCCAGAACGTTTGGACGTGGGCCGAGCGAGCTATGCACCCGCTGTAGCGCAAGCATTTCATCAACGTAATTTTCGACAAAACACTCTGTGCAAAATTTGGTTGGTGATGTCCTTGATGGCGCAGTCATATTGCTATCGGCCATTTAGCCCCATCATTCCCGTTCTTGGCTGCACACGTAAGGCGCAATAACACTTGGATGTTTTGCCGCGTGGACAGGAATCGTGAGAGGGAATGTTCCCGTCGTACTGTTCCAAGAACATATGCCAGTCACATTGGAAGCAACAAAATGTCGCTGTACGGAGCTTCGGGAATGCGGAGAAGTGAGTGGCCGTTGCCCAGGTATGCCCGGTGAAAGGTTTCTGATTTTAAACGCGGAGCGTTTCTTAGTCGCACGATGTCCCTCGACCGTCGGCGGCGGCGTCCACACGCTCACTGCGCATGCGCGTCGCGGCGAGGCGCAGGTGCGCGTCTCTCCCCCGTACCCTCCTCGCTCTCAACAACAGGTGCAGCGTTGTTGTCCGTCCGCACTCCTCCCCCTACACTATAAAAATTTCCCGCATTTCCCCGAGGGGTAGAATGTGAAAGTGCGAATGCACGAGTTGAATTTGCGCGGTTCGGTAATGTTCGCGAAAGAGAGATCACACACACACACACACAACTACAAAGAAAGAAAGATGCATTTATTCACAGACACCTATTTGTGTTGTCGTTGTACTTAATTGCTAGAGCGGATCTCAGCTTTGAAATTTCGTGTCAGTACTCCTTTAAGCGGGTGCATTAGCCCTTCTCACGCCCGATTCCTGGCCAATCCCCCACGTGGGTATGTGCCCTGTCAGCGGCCAGGCAGCGCGCGCCCATCTCCCCCCGTTGCCAAGGAAGACGAGGAGATTCCTGGCCAATCCCCCACGTGGGTATGTGATGCGGACATCGCCGGTGGACGCAGGTTCAGGGTCGCTTAAGAAGTGCATTGCACTTAAAAAATAATGGTTATCGGCGCCTGGTTTCGATCCCACGACCCTGTGGGCGGAACGCGAGGTACATGGTGCTCTTCCCACTGCGCCACAAAAGCGACACAGAATCAAAGGCTACGAACGCGCCTTCACTCATTCAAACTACGTCAAGAAGCTGCTGATACACGGCAGCAGTTGCATCGATCTCGTCCTCACCAGTTGCTGTAACGCACGACCACTGCTTAAAGACCCCTTAACAGTACACTTTAGCGACCACAAAGCCGTCGTTGATTGATTGTAGGGTTTAACGCGCCGACGCAACGCAGGCGATGAGGCGCACCGTAGTGGAGGGCTCCGGATTAATTATTACCACCAGGGGATCTTTAACATGCGCCGAAATCTCGTACACACGGGCGTTTTTACTTTCCCCCTCCATCTGAAAAGCGGCCGCCGCGGCCGGGAATCGAACCCGCGACCTCGTGCTCAGCAGCGTAAACAAAGCCCTCGTTCTCAGCGTCTAATACAACGACAACAGCAACAAATACATAAATAACGACTTACAACGACCTACTCTATGCCTTCACTTCTTGCGTCACACACAAAAAAAAAATTGGGCCCATCTCTCCACGAGGGGGGACTCGAGTCGCAAAATCACGAAATTAATAATTAATATATGAAAGAAATAATAATAATTAATAGTAATAAGCAATAATAGTTAACACATTCACTACCACCCCACCACCCCCCAAACACTAACGTTAACACAATACACTCACCCCCTACGCGACGCATTTACTCGAGTCCCCCCTCGTGGGGAGATGGGCCCAATTTTTTTCCGAGATGGCTCATCGGACTAGGGTGCCACCGCACTGGTACAAAGAGCTCCGACTCTGATTCACCGCACGCAATTTCACATGGCGCAGATGCGCTAGTAGTCTTATATACAAAGGCGGTATTCTCCAGTTTTGTCCCTTTCGCGTCCCTTTCAAAAGTGTCCCTTTTGGCGAGCCCTGATTGGCTAAAAGCAAACAACCGGAAGTGACATAACGCAAGCGAAACAAACCTATTGTCAACGCTGACTGCTTAACCGGAAGTACTTCACGACGAAAGGGACTCAAAAGGGACGTTTTCAAAATGGACAGTTACGAGAATACCGCCCCAGGAAAGATCGTGTGCGTCCAGTTTGTCTTTTGTGAGGTTCATATCAAGTGCCCGTCGAGGTAGTGTAAGGCGATGGACTTGTCTAAGGTAAGGTTGATATGCTACATCGGGTCAAGGGCTTGACAAACACACGAAACCACGAGTGTCAGAGGCACGTGACGCCGGTGGCGGCGACACAGCATGTCTTAGTAGTGAGTGCTGTTGCGACCGAGTGGGGCCACCCGATCCGGGCTCCGTGGCCTCCGACATAGGAGTGGTAGCGTGTATGATGCGAGCGGCCAGCCGCTGTTGCAGCCGTGAAGAAGTCCAGAAGCCGTAGGCTAACATAACTGTTTACTTCATAGCGAGAGGTGAGCCGAAGCCAAAGAACAATGCCCCGACGGGCGAGGTTACAATACAGGACTCGAGCAGAGCGACAACATCGATTCGCTGCTCAAACAGGAATGGTTTACAGCGCTTGCGGGTGTCTATTTATACCCAAAAGCGGTAACGGTCAAAACTCAACAAGCGGCACCACGCCGCGAACGTCACAGACACACACAACGCTCTTTCCAGAGTTCGTAAGCCGTTGGTAGCCTCCGCGCACGTTGAGTCCGAGAGAGGGGAGAGAGGAGGACTCCGTTGCGATCGACGGGGCCTCTGTGTCCTTGAAGAGCGTGGAGACGAGCCTCGCCGCCAGCCGCTGAAGTTTTGAAATGCGCCGAGAGCAAAGCGTCTGACGCGGCTTGTCGCAACTTGTCACTGACATGGTGGCGCCTGACGGCAGAGAGGCGCACGAGTGGATTCGCCGCACAGCCGAGGAGTGATGCGGGGAAGTACTGCGGCGCTGGCCGATTCGTAACAGCTTCTCCGCCGGGGGTCCGAGATCCCGATGGATAAGGGTCTTCAACCGTTGAACGGAGGGATGCTGTCGAAGTGAAGTGCTCGGCAGACGCTGTGCCGCCTAAGAGGAGCCAAAAATCAGTTATGTCAGCTCTTCAATCGCGTCTTGACGCATTAGAACTCACTAAGGGTACGGTGACCGAAACATCCCCCTCGCGAGGGGCACGATCAAATGCAGAGCATTTCCGCGGGGGGCGCGCCTGCAAGTCGTATGGATTACGTATTGGTTGTTGTTGTTGTAATTGTTGTCTTCCAGCGTAGACATTGTCGATGAAGTCGATGGTGAAACGTGAAACGTGCCGTGAACCCCCCGCCGCGGCTATGACGCAACGCGGAGCGGCTATGACGCAACGTGGCGCGGCTATGACGCAACACAATCCAACACAATCCACTTTAATCCAATCCAAATCCAAACCAATCCAAGCCAAGCCAAGCCAAGCCAATCCAAGCCAATCCAATCGAATCCAATCCAATGCCCCTCGCGAGAGAGTGTTATAGCGCCGACATCGCGCCACCACACGAACGCGTGATGTTGACGTCACGATCACGCCACAGATGTTATCGACCGGAGCGCGCGCGAACGACACGGTTTAAGCGCGAACCGACCGCGGCGAGAGAGCGCGATGCGAGCGCCCCCACCTGTTCTTGCGCACGAACCGACTGTTGCTCAGCGCGAACCCAACGCGGCGAGAGAGGGTGTTGCGCACGTCCCCACCTGTTGTGCGCCCGAACCGAACGCGGCGAGAGAGGGTGTTGCGAGCGGAGAGAAGGCGAGGAGGACGCGGGGGAGAGGGCGCACCTGTGGCCGACGGTTGAATGAGTCAAGGATATAAGGCGCGTTCATAAGCTTCCATTGTGTGTCGGCTTTGTGGCGCAGTGGGTAGAGCATCATGTACCTTGCGTTCCGCCCGCAGAGTCGTGGGATCGAAACCTGGCGCCGGTAAGTATTATTTTTTTATATAGTGTAGGGGGAGCGATGCGGACCACGGACGTCAACGCGGGTGACATCGTGAGTTACTGAAATGCTCTGCATTTAAAAATGTAATCGTAAAGGGCGAAACCTGCGTCAGGAAAAATAATGAAATTAAAAAAGTCAGGCGTCTACAGGCCATTTCTTGCCTTAAGGACTCCGACTTAAGCGATCAGCATTGCCATTCAGTTTCCCCTTTTTGTACCGCACTTCAAACGTATACTGCTGCAGAGCCAGACTCCACCGTAGGAGGCGACCGTTCTTTGAGGACATCGTGTGCAGTCACGTGAGAGGACAGTGGTCGGTCTCTACTATAAACTTCGAGCCGGCGAGGTAGCAGGCCAGTTTTTGCACCACCCAGACGAGACACGCACACTCCTTTTCGGAGACGCTGTACGCTTCTTCACGAATAGTCAGCTTACGACTTGCGTACAATACTGGGTGCTCCTCATTGTCGTCAGCTTTCTGACACAAAACTACGTCCATCCTACGGTCACTAGCATCACTCTGGACCACGACGGGCTTTGTGTAGTCTGGCGAGTTCAGTACAGGGTGGCTAGTTAGAGCATTTTTCAGGTCGGCGAACGCCTGCTCTTTTGTTTCGTCCCACGCGACTGTTAGCGGTTCGTTTTTACGAAGCGCGTCGGTTAGAGGGCTAGCCAGCTCAGAGTACCTCGGAATGTACCTCTGATAGTAACCTGCGATTCCCAAGAACGACCTAATGTCTGTCTTGGTTCGGGGCTGCGGGAAGTCTCGGATTCCCGCTACCTTAACTTCAGAAGGTCGAAGATGACCCCTACCTATAACGTGACCAAGGTAAGTGATTTCCGCGCGGGCCATTTGACATTTAGGTGCCTTGATCGTTAAGCCAGCTTCACGCAAACGTGAAAGCACGGAGCGCAGGTGTTCCAGATGCTTCGGCCACGAGGCGGAATAGATAGCCACGTCGTCTAAATAGGGCAACGCAAAGTCGTCGAACCCCCGTAACACTTTGTCCATAACACTTGAAAAACAGTATGGCGCGTTTTTCAGCCCAAAACTCAAAACCTTTGGTCGGAAGGTCCCCATGGGTGAAATAAACGCCGCGTAACGACTAGCTTCCTTCGTCAGCGGAACCTGCCAGTATCCCCGCACTAAGTCAAAAGTGGAAATGAAGCAAGCGCTGCTTACTTTCTCGATACGTTCCTCTATGTTCGGTATCGGGTAGGTTTTGTCTCTGGTGATAAGGTTTAACTTCGTATAGTCTACACATGGTCGCGGATCCTTGCCAGGAACTTCAACCAGGGTCAGGCGTGAAGTATAGTCGCTCTCGCAAGCCTCTATCACATCCAGAGCCAACATTTTCTGGATTTCAGTTTCCAGAATTTCGCGATGTTGCGGCGACACTCGATGCGCCTTTGAACGCACGGGCTGGGAAGACGTAAGCTCGATGTCATGCGTTAAGAGGGAAGTTCTGCCGGGCTTATCCGAAAACCGGTCCGAGAACTCTTCCAACAGTGCCTCCAACTCACGTTTTTGGTCAGGCTCCAGCTCCGCCTTCGTTACTAGGTCGTTAACGAGTCTACTCGTTCCGTCATGGGTAAGCAGACCCAATTCCGGAATCTCGGGGGGAATCTCCTCGGGTACGTTAACTAGCATCTGCACCACCGCTTCCCGCTGCCTGTAGGGTTTAGTAGGTTGCTGTGGTATACTTCCTGGAGCTTGCGCTTTCCAGGGACGCTCACAACGTAGTTGGTTTCAGACAATGTTTGAAGGATCTTTGCCGGGCCCTCCCACTGAACTTCTAGTTTGTGGCGTTGAGACGGCCGCAAAATCATTACCTGGTCTCCCACCTCAAACTGACGTGCCCTGGCTCCCTTTTCTTAGTAGGGTTTTGACTTTTTCTGGGCTGTGCTCATTGCGGTGCCCGCTAGCTGCTGTGCCCTATGCAAGCGGTCCATCAGCGAGAGTACGTATTCTACAACCATCGGGTCTTCGCCCCTACCTTCCCACGATTCCCGGAGGATGCGGAGGGGGGAACGTAACGAGCGCCCGTAAACAAGTTCCGCTGGCGTGAACCCGATCGTCTCGTGAGGAGCCGTTCTCAAAACAAACATAGCGGCCGGCAAACACACCTCCCAGTCATTCTTTCGTTCGTAGCACATGGCTCTGAGAACGCGCTTCATTACTGAGTGAAGCTTCTCGACAGAGTTCGACTGAGGATGTTACGCGGAACTATCAATGAGTTTTACTCCGCACTTCTCGAGAAACGTAGTCGTTAGTGCGCTCGTAAAAACTGTACCCTGGTCTGACTGTATTTCCGCTGGGAAGCCAGCCCTGGCGAACACTGACAGTAGGGCGTTCACAATTTCCACTGAGCTCAACTCCTTCAAGGGCACGGCCTCGGGGAACTTAGTAGCAGGACAGAGCACTGTCAAGATGTGACGGTAGCCAGAGGTCATCACGGGCACTGGGCCAACCGTGTCGGTCACGAGAAGGGGAAAAGGCTCCGTAATAACCGGCACAAGTTTCATGGGCGCTTGGTTTTGTCTCCTGGCTTGCCCACTCTCTGGCACACATCGCAAGTGCGCACAAAGTTTTCGACGTCGCGAAAGCATCCTGCTTAGTAGTACTCCTGCAATAGGCGGTCTTTTGTTTTTAGTATGCCTAGGTGCCCTGACCACGAGTTGCCGTGTGCGAGACGCAACAAATCCTGACGAGAGACCTGCGGGACAACTAATTGGTCATACTCCACCCCTCTCCGGTCTCGATACTTGCGGTAAAGTATCTCCTCCCTCGCCTGGAACCTTACGTTCTTTTTCGCAACCCCTTCAGTTACATTATCCAGTAACTTTTCCAGCGTGTGATCTTTTCTTTGCTCCGCGCTCAGTGCCGTACTACCGACGTGCAGCAACCGCTCTAAAGTTTCCTACGTAGGTGCTACAAAAAGCTCTGCCAGAGAATCATCTGTTTCGGCGGGCTGCTGCTGCTGCTCGACACCCGCGATCTGAACCTGCAAGGAGGCCGACTGGCCGTGTTCGGAAGCAACGTCGGCGCTAGTCGCAGCAAGCTTCCCCACCTCCTCTCTTCGCGAATCGTTCCTGCTTTCAACCGCCGCTTTCGCTCCGAGTTCGCGAGCCTTCAAGCGCTTCAGCGCGAACACTATCCCTTCCCCGAAAACGAGTCCCCTTTCGCGCAGCAGCTGATCGGACCTGTTCGAGAAAAGATACGGATACTGCGCCGGAAGGCTGGGAGAGACAGCGGCCTCGGTTTCGAGCTTTCCGAAGGGACCATCGATGATTATCCTGGCGATCGGAAGACACACGCTTTGCGCTTCTACGGCCTGCTTTATCCACGCGCAATCGCCCGTGAATTGGTGCGGTTCGACGTAGGACGGGTGGACAACGTCCATTGTTGCTGCGGAATCGCGAAGAACTCGGCACGGTTTGCCGTTAACTGCACGCTCGCGTAAGTAGGGCTCTAAAAGTTGTCTGCTCTCCTCATCCTGGTCTACTATGTGAAAGACAAGCTTGCCCTTTTTGCAACTAGCTGCGAAATGCCCTGTCTCGCCACAATTGTAGCACGCGGACTGCTTGCGCGCTTCGAAAGCCTTTTTTTCGGCGCTGTGCCTCTGCGTTTGCGCTCTTTTCGTTTTCCGAGCACGTTTCATTATTCGCGGTTTCGGTCACTTTTGCTCCGCTCTTTTCGTAGGGAGCTCTGCCTTTCGGCCCTAACTTATCACGCCTCGGCCTGAACTCTTTTTGGCCCTCTTTCGGCCCCTGCGCACCTCGACGTGCGATGAACTCGTCGGCTAGTTGAGCTCCCTTATCCACAGTATTTACCCCTGGCCTATCTTGCACCCAGAGTCTCAGGTTTTCAGGTAGACGGCGGTAAAACTGCTCAAGACCGAAGCACTCTACTACCTAGTCGTGCTCTCCGAAAGCCTTTCCCTCTTTGAGCCACTCTTCCATGTTTGCCCTCAGCATGTAGGCGAACTCAGAGTACGACTCGCCCCTGGCTTTCTCGGCTTCACGGAACTTCTGGCGAAACGCCTCTGCTGACAGCCTGTACTTACGCAGGAGGCTTGACTTGACTTTCTCATAGTCCTCCACCTGCTCCTTTGGCAAGCCGGCCATCACGTCGGATGCCTCACCTGGCAAAAGCGTAAGGAGCTTTTGCGGCCATGAGACTCGGCTAAACTGGGCCCTCTCACACGTACGCTCGAAGTTGACCAAAAAAAGACCGATGTCTTCTCCTACCTTGTAGGGTCGCATTAGGTCACACATTCGCAACGTAGGTCGCTCAGTCGCCGCAGACTGCACGCTTGGCGCGCTGCTGTCACTCTCACGCCTAGATCGAGATGCCTCGATGTCAAGACGTTTCATTTCCAGCTCATGCTGTCGCTCCCGTTCTCGTTCCTGTTTCTTCTCCTCGCGTTCCTCACGCTGCGCACAGCCTCTGCCTCTGCAGCCTGACGTTTAGCGGTCTCCCTGCCATTGATCGTCTCAATGCACTCAGACAGCTCGTCATCGTCAGCGCCAACAGCCAGGATAGCCTGTATCAGCTCTGGCTTTCTCAGCGCGTCCGTAACATCCAAGCGCAACTCTTTTGCAAGCTCCAACAACTGCGGTTTTTTCAACGCTTTCAAATTCATGGCCGGTCTAGAGTGCTGCTTTCCCACTGCTCCAAAAATGTTTTGCGCGAATAACGCACGCGACAAAAACACACGCCCTACCAGCTATCCTCAGAAGCCTGGTAAAACTCAGTGAAGAAAAGTCCCGCACTCACCCTTGACCGCCGTGAATTCTGCGAAGTCCGAAGCCGCCTTGATGTCCGTGGTGTTGGGTCTCGCACCGCTGGCTTCAGGTGTTACGAAGTTGCCATCCAACCGCTGCCAAGCAGTTGTTGCGACCGAGTGGGGCCACCCGATCCGAGCTCCGTGGCCTCCGACATACGAGTGGTAGCGTGTGTGATGCGAGCGGCCAGCCACTGTTGCAGCCGTGAAGAAGTCCAGAAGCCGTAGGCTAACGTAACTGTTTACTTCATAGCGAGAGGTGAGCCGAAGCCAAAGAACAATGCCCCTACGGGCGAGGTTACAATACAGGACTCGAGCAGAGCGACAACGTCGATTCGCTGCTCAAAGTGGAATGGTTTACAACGCTTTCGGGGGTCTATTTATACCCAAAAGCGGTAACGGTCAAAACGCAACAAGCGGCAACACGCCGCGAACGTCACAGACACACACAACGCTCTTTCCAGAGTTCGTAAGCCGTTGGTAGCCTCCGCGCACGTTGAGTCCGAGAGAGGGGAGAGAGGAGGACTCTGTTGCGATCGACGGGGCCTCTGTGTCCTTGAAGAGCGTGGAGACGAGCCTCGCCGCCAGCCGCCGAAGTTTTGAAATGCGCCGAGAGCAAAGCGTCTGACGCGGCTTGTCGCAACTTGTCACTGACATGGTGGCGCCTGACGGCAGAGAGGCGCACGAGTGGATTCGCCGCACAGACGAGGAGTGATGCGGGGAAGTACTGCGGCGCTGGCCGATTCGTAACAGTGCGCATAACAGGAGAGTTACGTGATTCGGCACAAGACGTTACTTGGAAAAGGACGAGTGGACGAGGCATCCCGCTTTCGTGGTGCCAGCCAACCGACTGCCCGAGCGGTGGGCCCTGTAGCGAGCAACCAATAGCTTTGATTGTAGCGATCCGCGCTGCGTTGTCGTTTACCAGCCAAATCTAAAAACATTCCCTAAAGATACGTTGTATTAAGGAAAGTGTAACCAAATTCTTCATCTATAGGCTATCGTGTGGTGGTGGTGGTGGTTGTGTGGGACCAGGCGTAGTCAGTCTGGCTGGATATGCCTGCAATTGCTCTGCCCACGCTCCTCCTAATAAATCAATGTTCGGGTTCTTTTACTACGAGTTTGCCAGTTACGTCTCCGGAAGAAAGCTTAGTAAATGGTGCGACACGTCTCGGCGAAACATCCAATGTCTTCTTGGGAAGATGTTGTATAGGGTGTTGTGTGAAGGTGCCAACATTCGAATCGTTGAGAGCATTGCAGTTCGCTCGGCATCATGATGTGGGCAACACATTAAATAATGGTGTACATTTCCCACCGTGCACATGACAAACACACAGGCGACCACACGAGGCCTATTTGGAATAGGCATGCTTCCGTCTTGGCTGAGCTCGTTCGGATGTGGTATAGCACAGTTGCCTGCGATCTCTTAAGTCCCTTAGTGATGAAGGCTGATGATTGCAATCTCCAAAGGACTTGAAATGTTCGACGACTGCTCGTTTGAAGTCGTTCCAGTGACCGGGGGAAACTACCAGTCGGTTCAAATGACAGCGTGCTATCTGATCAGTGGTCTCTTTGCCCTTGACGCCAGCATGGGATCGGATCAGTTGAAACCACACATTAAAACCCTTGCTGCTGAGTCCATGCACAAGCCGTAAAATGCAAAAGTGTTCGTTTAGATATAACCCTCCGAAATATTATGTCTTTGGGTAGGAGGCTTAGAGAAGGAATTCAATACAATCTTTTCCATAGGGTTGTTTGCGCTCCCTTATTCACGCTTTCCATGTGCCAGAAAATCTTTCTAAGCAATTTTTGGTGCGCAGCCGCCGGTTTTTCAACGCATACCCAGGGTACCATCAGCATGTCCAAATATCAGGTAGGAGCTGGCCAAAATATAATTCCTGGTACTTGCAAAAGGAAAATATGAAAGGCAAAGACTCGAACCTTGTAAGACAACATATGGTGGTAAGGATTGATTCAACACTTTTTCTGTGGCTGCAAAACCTGGAAACAAAATTTTCACGGAGTCCTCTTTAGACTAGAGTGTCGTCATGAGACCACTTCAGCTTTCTCACACTTCCTAAACGCGGCGTTCGCTTCGTTCGCTTCTTTTAGTATATATCTCAGCGCGCACTTGTAATATTGCACCATGTGTGGCGCTGTTTTCCATACTTGCCATTATTTCACGTTGTTTTGGGCCTTGGGTGACATTAGATTTATAGGAAATTCTCTTTTCTCTAGTATCTTTCAATGTCATTCATCGTGTGACGATTGCCTTCAGAGTCCGGCGCACAACAAATGCCTTTCTTATCGCTCTGCTTCCTAGGAGCATTGTCAATTGTACTACGAGACTAAGCAACTGTTTACTGGCTGCGTCCTCTCGTCTAATACTTATACTAACGACGCTAGGTACTTTCGTATGGATATCTAGACCGCCCCTGGTTAAGAAAACCTTTCGCAAAACACTGTGTGTATGGTCGTTGCTCTCGCTCATGACAACTCGGTTTAGAATCGTTGTACCTGAGCCATTTTTGCATTAGTTTTGACATGCTTTGAGTTTATCAGATGCGCTCAATTTTATACATGAATGTTTGCCTGCTCCATGTGGCTTCGTTAAGCATGTTTTGATGTTTTTTTTTTGTGTGGTTGCGTCGTTTAACAGTGTGATTATGGTTGTTCATGGGGATGTTATATCTATTAAATGTGGACGTGCTAATACCAAAAGAAGATATATTTTTGTTGCTCCTTGGAAGAATGGGTTCGGACATTGCGCGCTTGTCGGGATACCACCCTGTTTCGGCCTCGTTTCTTCGCACAGTATTTGTCTTTTGGGCAGTCCTCTACCAACTAACAACTAGCCAACAACCAACAGTTCTGAGTCTAAGGTCAGTGATGTGTGAGCAGGAGGCTCGTATCATTCTTTATAGATGCACAGTTACCAACATATTCTTGCAGCTCTGTAGTACGGTTACCAAAAGGCAGATGTGTCGTGTATTTCCGTGGTTTCGAGAGAACGGAAATTTGTTTTGACGCGCCTTGAGACGCTCAAATCTAAGCGGCACAGGCCTAACTTCCTCTGATAATGGAAGGTATTGCAAATAAAATTCTATCGATGTTCGCCTTCCTTCTCATTAAAATAGGTGTTTCATAACCGTTTTTTCTATCCACGGACTTCTGGGGTGGAGGGGCGGGGGGAGTGGAAGTGAAGCAGTGCAGTTGAAATCACTTCAATTGAGGGCAGGTTTCTGCAAACGCCTATGATAAAAGCCCCAAAACATATCACACCAATAGAGAAATAAAACTGCGCCGGTTAGTCGGGTTCACTAAGCTAAAAAAACGTTGAAGCCTATTGGAAACCAGTAAGCAAATAGCGGCGTAAAATATATAACGTGATGATTAGGAATTTTTCACTGTATTTTACCGGCGCTTTGCATTTGGAGCTTAAAACGTGCGTCTCGATGTACATTATAGCTGTTGTATGATGAAAGTCCTACAGTAAAATATTTATCTTCAAACCAATTCTGTACTACCAATTCTGTACTACAACAAAGTCCCACATATTAGCAACAGGGGCATTGTAAGGCATTATATTGTAAGGCATATATTGTAAGGCACAGAGGCAATATATATTCTATATATAAAATCCACAAAATTCCCACGCAAAATCTTCACGTGGTTTATATTGCTTCCCAATGACATAAAGTAATGCATTCACAAATGATTTTGTCATTCTGCCTCTAAATGTGTCGTTATAATTGCAATCTGTTTGCACGCTGTCGTGTCGCTCCGGTGCGCATATTTCCAGACACTGCACACCTCAAACCCTCCCAAAATTTCTATTGGCAGGTAGTTTGATTCAATTCATAAAACCCTTTTTTTTTATTTAAACATTCATTGTAACATCGATTGCAAATGACGAACATTGTTTCATCTCCAATTCAGATACAAAATGCGCCATCAAATCCCAAGCAGTTTTATCTGTGTATTTTTTAAACATGATTGTTTGTAGTAATTTACAGTGTGCCCCCGTTCCTGTTCACTGCCTGGGGGAGCAGGCTGGGACTGTTTTACTAATCCCACAGTGTATCTGCATGCATCATTCATGGAGTGTCACGTTCCGCAACATCCGAGTTCGAACACCCGATTGATGTAGTCCACACGGTCAATCAGGCCGGATTTAGACTTACGTTGACACTGTCATAATATCTATAAATATTTAGTCATTTGACATCTCAGCCAACCGAACTGCATGAAACGCCGTTTTTTTACATTCATAGCACACGATACGGCTGTTACGTCAGTAGCCTGAACACAGCCTTACGGGCGTCGTGCCTTTGTAAGCCCAGTAAATCGCTTCATGAGGTGCTTGAAATAAACCGCATAGATAAAGAAAACGATGGAACACGGAAATCTGCTAAATGTCTTCTTAGCTGGAGGTGTCGCAGTGCAGTCCCTTTTTTATGATCCGAGTTAACGTATCATGTTTCTGACAAACTCTTGTGGGAGGCTCCTGATTATTTTACGGTATAAAATTACGAATCTAAGCGTTTTATTGACAGAGAACCAGCTTTTCCGCTTTGCCTAATTAAACGGAAATTTGTAGCGACCCCACCCATATACCAGGTATAGATACTATACCAGTATAGATGCTATACCAGGTATAGATGAGTGGGAGATTTCTTCTCTTCGCAGGACTGAAAACGGTCATCACAGCACCCGCCGTGTCGGCGCATGCGTCCGCATCTCGCAAAAAAATGGCCCCGGCGTCCATAGTCTGCGCCGGTACCACCAGATTCTCGGCCGTGGAGCCAGCAGATATGAATCATCGCCGTGTCATTGGGTGGTGATACTCTACTTGCCGTTGAGAACTCCCCATCAGCACCGGAGGATGGAGCCGCTCGTGCGAACTAACGCGCCACGACAAAATAATTCCCTACGCTGTGGCGCACTTGCCTTAGCAGACGGATATCTACACGAGTGCTCCAGCAACTTTCCGACGAAAGAATCGTCCATTACAAAAGCCAAATAATGCTTCCGAGCAAATTGTGAGTCATCACACCCACGACGATTGAGATACGATGGTATCGTAGCACTGAGTGCATTGTTGGATGCGGGACTCGCGACATCTATCTGCAATCTGTGGCCGTTAGTAAAGCGACCGATTGGAATTACCTGATCTGGGCCGACGACTTCACTGATGTCTTATGACAGGTAGGCTGTAGACCTCTCCGCGAAACAGTACTTCACGCCGTTTTAATCTTGGTTGGACCCAATGCTCCTGCTGATGCCGCCCACAGATACGCTTCCAAAACCAGCTCTACTATTTGGGGTGAGCACGACTACAGGCGGCGCTTTGAAGCCCGCCTCCGTGACGTCGGCCGAGGGATCCTCGCATTTGTCGTCTGCATCACTCGGGCTCGCTCTCGCTGCTGTTTCTTTGCACTCGGTTGGCATTTGATGCTTGTCTGTGCCAGATTTCTCGTGTGAATAACTTTTTATCATAATAATAGACTTAACTCGCATACACTAGATCAATGCTTGTCTTAAAAGTATAGGTTTGGATGCCGCTACGGAAGAAACACTCCCGCTTCTTCCCATTCCCTGGGAAGCCCGTCCTGTGCGGAGCGCGAGAGTCAAAGCTAGACGTCAGCTTCTGTATTACGCAATCTTTCAAACAAAGGGAATAGCCAGTTGCTACTATGCGTCGGCAGCGAAAAGGCCAAATCAAATTCCAGGCCTTCGCAGCTGTCGGCTTTGGCAGAAGGCGTTGAGATTCCCCGTAATCGCGTGTAAGGTAAAGCAGTTTTGGCAACCTTGCCGAACACACGAAAGTATTGTATCCCGTTTCTTTACTTTGAATTTGCATGAAATTGCGCCGACATGACTACGGGCACAAAAACTGTAGGTTGAGTTCCAAACAGCCTCCTGTGTCTTCAGGTGCGTGCTAGCTTTATATCAGGCTTCTATCCAGAATGGATGTTTATGGAGCAGAGCGAGTCACGTCTGCGGTAAAGATACAGTAACGCTATGTTAGTTAAGACCTGAAGAGATATTTATGTACATTTCACACAGCCATATCTTCCAAATATCCAGGTATGCTTTATTAAAAACTGCACACAACAGGAAGAAGAGGAGAAAATTTTATTTAACAGTAAAATTGAGCCAATTCGTGGGTCCGATCAATAGTTCAGGGCCAGAGATACGCAGTTTATCGCGTACAAACTAGCATTAGGACTGCCTGTTATCACCTCAACGGAGAAACTTTTGCGGTTGGGAGTCCACAATACCTTAGATGAATTATTGGACGCCCAGAATTTGAGCCAACTCTTACGCCTGAGCTCTACCCCTACCGGCAGAGCCATTCTATCTCAACTACACCTGCGCTCTCCTCTGCAACACCCGCAGGCGGATGCGACTCAGCTTCCCGATGAGGTTCGCAAGTTCATTGATGTGGCCCCACTACCACGCAACATGCATCCGACACATCACGAGGCTCGTAGGGAAGCCAGGGCGAAAGCTATTCTTAATCAATACGGCCGAAACTCTGCCACAGTCTATACAGACGCCGCTTCATATCCCGGGCGAAGAGCTATGACCGCTGTGGTTTCTACTACCGAAAACCTCGTTACATGCGTATCAATTCCCACCATCCACTCTCTGCAGGCGGATGAAGCGGCCATCTCCCTAGCGATTGCACAAACTTCGGCAGAATTAATAATCACAGACAGCCAACAAACCTGTAGAACCTTCTCCAGCGGGTGCATATCCCGACCTGCCCGAAAAATTCTACTCGAGCATCCTCCTCGACATCCCGTACGGATTATTTGGGCTCCAGCCCACTCCGCCGTGTCTGGCAACGAAGCTGCCCATCAGCGTGCCCGAGAGTTGACCCACCGGGCAAGCCAGGAGTTCGGCGAGCAGTGGCAGGTCTCCCCTCTCTTGTCGTTCCACGAAGTCACTCAGCATTACCGTCTGGAAAGAATGCTATATCCTCCTGCGCACAAAAGCCTCACCAAAGAACAAGAGCGCCACCTCCGAGGCATTCAGGCATTCAGACAAACACATTTCCCCACCCCACTAGAGCCCACATTCTGGCCCCCACCCTGTACTCCTCGCAATGCCGCTTCTGCGATGCTCCGGGCACCCTCTACCATATCATGTGGGGCTGTGATAAGAACCCCCACCTACCCCCCTGCCTTTCCCCTCCCCTGAGCACTGGGAGAGAGCACTGTCCAGCTCGGACCCTGACGACAAGCTTTGGCTGGTGCAGCGAGCCCAAGAAGCCGGACGGACTCAAGGGGTCCTGGAATTAGGACTCTTACCCAGGGCTGACACCTTCAGATACACGTTTATTCCTCCTCCTCCTCAGGGCCAGAGAGTAAGATTTATTTTATTCAATTCATAGAACGCCATTCCGAGCGGACCATAATTTGGTCTTTGCGCCTGGAAGGGTTGGGAAACAATAAACAGATGCTTGGAAATATTCATCGGGTTCAATTCTTGTAATATGTGCATGTATACTATTGCGTTTGTTAGCGACTGTATCAAGCTTTCAACACTGTTATTATGTCCTAATTGCTCAGGTTCAGAGTCAGTTCATTATGATAAAACGATGGTTATGATAGAAATTCGGAGCACAAAATCAGCCTTCGTATGGATAACGTTGTGTGGGGGCGCGATCGCAGTGGCGTAGCACAAATCTTCCCATTGTATTTGCATGTGAATAAACAACGCATGCTGCGGATATGCACCCTCTTGCACGCACCCATAACGAAAGCCAGTTTGTGAAGAAGGGAATGAATGCCGTACAGCTTGAAAAAAATATCCACACAACCTTTGTGAGCCTCCCAAAAGTCTCCAAACCTAAAATATGACGTTTGCGACCGTGCAGAAATATCATTGCGTTAGGCACGGAAAAAGAAACATTCATCTGATACAAGTCAACAAAACCGATCGAAATAAAATACAGCCGCTTCATCTCAAGGATACTGTAGAGAAGCCCAGATATATCGAATAATTTTTGAGGAGCTCTCAGAGCTGAACCTCGCGAATAAGCTAGAAAGGAGAGTTACACAAAATCGTCTGACTGATGCTTGAACAAAATTGCTTCTCTGTGGTAAGGGGAAACTCTCGCGCTGGTTCTTTTCAGCTATTCTGTGGTGACTGGGACCTGCCACAGTGCCAATAATTTGACGAGGGTGCTGGACAACGGCACAAAAACATATTATTCACCCAACACACGGCAGGCAATTTTAACTCAAATCTCAACAACCTGTACAGAACTCTAAGAAATACCAAACCTACAGAAAGCACGCAGAAAAGTCCCCATTAACTGTTCTGGGCCATGAGGCATTGTCCGCAGGGGGTCGTGGCTGCTGGTGACGATGCGCGGTGTTGCGTTGCGGGGCTACGACGACGGCGTCGTACGCCCAAACACCGACGAGGAAGACGCACCGCTCTTCTCGTATACAACGGTCTGGTCAGCAACCGCTCACGATATGGCACATTCTAGAAGCGGGCAGATGCAGCTGCGCACTGCAGGTCGCCGACGGGCAGCAGGGGGCGAGTCGTCCAAGGGCGCCGCACGCCATCGGTGCATGCCTCCACGAGTCAGGAGTCGCGCATCGGCTACAGGATGCCATGGCACCAGGTAGACAAGTCTCGAGCACGGGTCCCGGAAACCCGGTGAGCTTGAAGTGTTCATCCTGGACGTCGCGATTCTTCAACCTGCTCCGTCCACTCGTCCCGGCGTTGTCTCTCATTCCAGGCTGGCCTCCCCATCTTTTAGCGTGTGACCACTTCCCATTGGCTAACGTCACCCCTTCTGTGGCTCGCCACTTCTTCTCGGCACAACCGCTCTAAGGGCAATCCCCGCACGAGTACTGTGTGGGTATTTTCCCTTGAGGTTGTCGTCGCGTTCATCGTCACAACAGGAACCTCAACTCACACATTCATTCCGTAGAAAATTTTAAAAAAGACTGCACAAAGAGGTGTACGCAGTGCGAACCCTCGTCACACGCACTCTGGAAACAACACAGGCCGTCGCGTAGTTCTGGGAGTGAACAGTCACGCAATAAATAGTTAACGTAATCGTGCTTGAACCCTCCCCCCCCTTCCCCGAAAACATTAGTTCACATAAACTGCGCTACACTACCAAGCCAAGACATCAACCTAATGACTATATTTAAATGCGGAATGCACGAGAATACACGAGCCAGAAGTCAACCAACAGGCAATCCGGCAGGTAGTTTTTCTTTTTTTCGACAGTGACTGCGGTGCCACTTTCTGCGTCCTCTTGTAGACAGGTCTAGCCCAGTAGTTATTAACCCTTCTCTTTACATCACAAGCCATACAGGATGGTGGAGACCCACTGCCAGTGTGTCGGCATCGTGCGTGCTTGACAACATTTCTGTTTCTGGAACCTTAAGGCGAACAGCCATTGGGCTTTTTCCCACTTCCGTATTCTAACAATAAACGTGAGACCACAATGAACGTGCAGGATTTAATTTCGGCAATCGAGCTTCTCGGGTTCCGTGATGCACATTTTCGGGGGTGGGTGGACAATGCTCTCGCGAAGGCGCGAGAAGAGAATGCTGCATAGCACGAGGCTGCGCGAGTGCATCCCCAGTTAGAAGAAACGTGAAAAAGGAATTTGCAGTTATAGCTCAGACTAAGGTTGACAGAACTTTGGGAGTGCTTAGTGTGAAAGCGGCGAAAAGCTGTCGGAGTGGGTGCTCGCTCAGCGAGAAATCGCGCGCGCGGAAAGAGCCCTAGAGCAAGAAGCACTTAAAGAGATGACAGAAATTAAAATCACAAATTTACACCCGCAAGAACGGCTTGCGAAAATTGAGGTCACAGAGAAAGAGATGCTTCAATCGGTCGGCACCCCTGACAGGTGGAGGCGATATCAAACTCGATTGTTCGCGCCTCTGCTGAGCTCGAGTTTGTTGGTGAAACGGGACTGGAGGACCTTCCGCCTCCGGAGAGCGGGCGATTATCGGCCGTTCGCCACACGTCGGTCTTCCTTGGCGTCTGGTATTGGTCTACAGGACGTCGGGCGGGCGGCGTTGGACGGCGGTATGGCTCGGCCTCTTGACGACGGGTTGGAGCGGGGCGGGGTTGACGAACAGCCGAGGAGTAGGTCATGGCTTGTGGTTCGCGGGGTGCTTCCGACGGCGTAGAAGTTCCCAGTGCGTTTCGGACTTCTTCTCGGATTACGTCGGTCAGGGATGCCACTTGAGGTTGCGGCGTCGTTGGAAAAAACTTCCGAAGCTCCTCCCTGACCACTGCTCGGATGGTCTCTCGCAATGTATCGGAGCTTCCATTTGCAGCACCGATGGTCTCCGAGAACAGCGCGTTGACAGGGCGGTCGTATTGCCGCGTTCGAATTTCTAGCATCTTCTCCATCGCAGCTGCCTCAGACGCGAATTCAGCCACCGTCTTCGGCGGGTTGCGGACTAGACAAGCAAAAAGCTCTTGCTTCACTCCTCGCATTAGAAACCGGAGCTTCTTTTATTCGGTCATTTCGGGGTCCGCCTCAACGAAGATCACGACATCTTCGTTGGGGTGCTGCGTTCGAGTTTCAAGCAAAAGCGCAGCTCGCTCTTTTCTCACAACGGTAGTGAAGGTCTTAAGGAACTCCCTTTCGAATTGAGTCCAGTCGGTCAAAGAACTCTCATGGTTCTCGAACCAAGTTCTAGCAGCATCTTCTAAGTAAAAGAAGACATGCCGGAAAGTTTCTTCGTCGTCCCACCTGTTGAATGTGCGGACGCGCTCCAGCTTCTCCAACCATTCTTCGGGGTCTTCAGCGGGGGCCCCCCGGAACGATGGCGGTTCCCGGGGCTGCTGCAGGACGATTGGCGACGTTGTTTCTTGCACCATTGTGTTGGTTGCAGCGTTCCTTTTCTTGGGCCCTTCTGGCATCAAACCGAACTAGGGTAGAAATCCTGGCAGTCGGCGGCTTTCTCTGGTTGGGCTGGCTTGGCGGCTTCCAGATGTCCTAGAGAGCATAAAGGGTGAGTACCCCGCACCTCCACCAGATGTCACGAAGCCAAGGACGACGCAGTTGTCTTGAAGGAGAAACAAGTTTATTGGAGCTAACTTGTGCTCCCCTAACAACTCAAAAGAATACAGAGGCGGCGAAGCAGCGGTCAACAAAGTGACTTGCGTCGGCGAGCGTCGCAGAATCGAATGTCCCGGCCACGCGTCCGCACTGCTGGCTTTTTATCTTTCGGCGCGCGTGGTTCTCGAAACGTCGATTCACATCGAGAACATAGTAGATCCAAGAAGATTATTCTGGGCTGTTCACGTTAGATCGGAATGCTCTCCCTATCACAACAGATAACACATGCGGCACAGAAAGAAAGAATGGAACACGCGCTTCCCTTGGCGCAGAGATAACACAGACGGGCGCAGCCGGGCGGTAAAAGCAAAACACAAATAAACAAACCCAATGTATGGTTCGCGGCAATATACCCTCAGGTAACTGTAAATCGTCGCTTCAGCGGGAGCATGCAAACGGACGCGAGAATGCGCAGCCTACACACCTGACACTACTGGCCTAGGTCCGCCTTGAAAACGAGTTGAAATTTTCTTTCGTATTTGCGCAAACAAAATGATTCTTGCTTAACTTTTCAAGCCGCACGATTCACGAACAGCAGGGTACATGTTTATTATTGAGTAATTTGGGCAACGGAGTCAAATAAATTAAGCGCATTTACAGGACGCAAAACAAGCGCCCAATCTCACGTCCGCTACCTGCAGAGATGTGCACTTCTATATATTTACATAACATAACACAGCCGCATACTCGGTGCGCGCCCCAATATTTACATATGATCGTCACTGACTGTGTTGATTGTCGTAGACTGCAGGTCTCAGTAACCTACAGACAGCGGCCCAAATGTGGCCCACGGGGCTGCATTATGAGGCTCCCAGCCCCTCGTCAGAACGCCCCCGCTCGGTCACTAAGAATCTGAATGACGACACGACAGCTTTGACCTCAAATGGGGTTACACAACGGGAGAAGGACCGGGACAAAGATCGCTACCAGTTGCATCTTCCCCATCTTAACACTTTATCAGATTATTGTCAAATATTATAGGCAATTCGCTGAATTTTTTCCCTTTGCCCTCATAGCCCCTCGCCCTACCAGTCGATTTGCCGTCAAGGCCGCCGCCATGTCGACTTCATTCAACTCGGCACTGCACGTCAAAACGTTTCCGACCCTTGTTCTGGTGTAATAATTGAAAACTGGGGACATATGGTGCAAATGCGTAATCAAATAAATTGAGAGCAAACAAGGAAACAGAACAGTCACTCTGTTCGCCCGACCACTTTGTTTTACGGCCACTGCTTTCGGAATCACGAAGCAGATTTCACGCTTCTGACGCTCACTCCATTTTATCACCGAACCACGCAATAAAACGGCAAGCTAGCGCTGCACCATGTATTTGTAACGGCGGCGCAAACAAGCAGTATTTCATGAAAGGGCACGCATAGTGCGGAGGTACTCAAAAGCGCGGCGCACCGCAGCAGACGAGCCTGCGGTCCGCCGGACTCGCTGACGGTTAAGCATGATCATCGCCGATTGCCTTACTTCTTTTTTTAATTCGTGCTGTTGAAACGTCCCTGTCACCAAGTGTAGTAGTTTAAAGAAGAAGCTCTCACTTCAAATTTTACTTCACTTCAAAGTGGCAGAGCACCGTCACCGTCCCAGCATTTTTCTCGACGCTCAAACGTACTTAACGCTGCAAAGCTTTTTTAGATGCGGAGCATCTCATGCTCGGTGCTCTGTCCCTCCCTCCCTTGTCCGCCGTCCGCACTCTACTGCGCAGTCACGTCTCTTCAGCCCCGTCAGTGTTTGAGCTAACGTCAGCGCAGTGCATTATAAAAAGAAATAGTTAGGCGGCGCCCGGTTTCGATTCTACGACTCTCTGGAAGCAACGGGAGGTACGTGGTGCTCTTCCTACTGCGCTGCACACCGAGACGGGAGCATGTGCTACGAACGCGCCTTATGTCCTTCATTCATTCAAACTTCGTCACGAAGCTACTGATGCAACGAAGGTACGCGGAGCTGAACGTCAACGGAAACGACGAACTGAAAACTAATGGGAGCTTTAGTCGACCCCATGGCTGCTTCGCATACCAATCAGGGTTCTCTCACGGGAAGATGGTGTAATTTTTTATTTTCTAAAGCTAAGTTGATCGCCTGAAGAGATCGGACGCGTCGGAGATGGGTTAGAGATCATGTCGCAAAACAATCCTGCGTATGCAGCACTAAGCTTTGTACTACCCGGAAGTAAACCCGGACGTCGTTTGCGCCACGCCACCAGGGAAGCGCAGGAGCATTATGGCGCTCACTTTGCAGCCTTTGAGCCACGACCAACTCCTACTCGCTGGCAGCGCAAGGAAGCCATACCAATGAATGAACAGCCACACTCTTCGCGTAACCAACGTGGCCCACTGAATGTATATAATCACTCGAACCAGCCACCTACAAGAAAAACATGAACTGCGTCGCGGGCAACCCGGAAGATATCAAGGACTTGAGGCCGGCTGCGCTGCGCAGGACCCATGCATACGTCACCGCCTTCGCAAGGTGGACGCGCAGCCGCCGACATGGCGGCACACTCATGGTTGCCGGCATGCGGGCCACGCCAGAAACTCAAACCTGTATGATGTTAAGCTTAACCGCAGCATGCTCATTGCGAAAGCGTTATCCGTCCTCTCCGTTAGATGGACGACAACACTCAGAGAATTTCATGGTTTGAGATGCCTTAATTTCATTCGATCTGAGAAGCTGCTTTAAGGGCTCAACTTAACGCACATTAGACCGTTTGCAGTATGTTTTCAGCGCTTGTATGTTAGTTCTGTAAAAAAAGTACACAAGCCTCTTTTCAATAAAGTAAGTGTCCTGTCAGAGTTCGCCAGTAGTATAGCGAGGTGGTTTCTCGAATGGGTGTTACTTTTTTGTTTTATTTCATTTCAGATGGTCGTCACAAGCGTGGTGCGTACGAAGGCAGGAACTGGTTTTGTTTGGTTGCTGGTAAGATTTATATGATTACAATCACCTTTTGATGTCAAATCTTTAAGAAATTTCTTTGTCCTTTTGCGCAAGCGGAAGTTTACTGACACCTTGCAGCTTAGCTGATGAGCATTGTATGAACAATTAGGTATACTTCTTATTTAAGAAACATTTAAGCCCCAAACGTCATGCTATGGATAACATTACATTTCCCGGGTCACACAAATTTAACAGGCAAAGCAAAGATGGACGAGGAAAATAAAACTTCTTACTAAAAAACATTTCGACCACATTGCGGCCAATAAAAGCGGGGCACCATTTATTCTACCATGGCCTAAAATAAAGTGAGTGTTCAATGGTAAAGACCGCAAAGCACCACACGCGAGGATGGCTCACCACATCCTGCTCCCGATATGCGCTCAATGGAGCAGAATTTCCCTTAGCGCTGAAATTTTTTTTTTAGTTTGAGTATCTTTATTTCAACTAGAAGGTCCTGGTGGCGCTCTCACTCACATGGTGTGCTGCATATGTACGTAACTATCTGCGGTTGACAAAGAATTTTTCGGATACACTTTTGAGCAGTTACGTGCATGGGTTTGCAGGTAGCTAAAAAACGTACATTCGAGCCGCTGAAGTGACAGTAGTTCAGTTATCATGTTAGCAATGAAATGAGCAAAAACCCTTCCCTTTGTATGGCAGGAGTAGCTGGCCGTCCATACAGCCTCTGGTCATTCAGGTATTGCCACTGGTCAGTTAGTCGATAAGGCTGAAGTCTTGGCGTTTAATGCTTATCTGGTTCTACAATGTCTCATTCACAAATTAAGAGCGTTACCAGTTCGGAGCCTAGTGGAGACGTGCCGCGGAAAATAAAAAAATGGTCTTAGCACACTGGTACAATTAGAGAAAACCAGAATAAAAAAGTATCCAACTTGCCCCCCGTTATCAACGAAGTCATGTCTTCGTAAATATATTTTGCGAGTATCACCGCGAACCTGTCGTCTGTTTTGTTTGCCTATGTGTTTTCCTCCCACTGCCTTATGTTTACTTTCACCTTCTCGTCCACGCTACAATAGTATCATGTGTGATGAAACCTTCCCTCTCCTCGCGCCGACATTTGATGTGGCCGCAGGCCGTGGGACACTTACTCAAAAAAGGGCCCATCTCCCCGCGAGGGGGACTCGAGTAAATGCGTCGCATAGGTGGTGGGTGTATTGCGTTAACGTTTAGTGTTTGGGGAGTTGGTGGTAGTGAATGCGTTGTATCAGCAGCTTCTTGACGTAGTTTGAATGAGTCAAGGATATAAGGCGCGTTCGTAGCCTTTCATTCTGTGTCGGTTTTGTGGCGCAGTGGGAAGAGCACCATGTAGCTCGCGTTCCGCCCACACGTAGTGAATGCGTTGTATCAGCAGCTTCTTGGCGTAGTTTGAATGAGTCAAGGATATAAGGCGCGTTCGTAGCCTTCCATTCTGTGTCGGCTTTGTGGCGCAGTGGGTAGAGCACCATGTACCTTGCGTTCCACCCGCAGGGTCGTGGGATCGAAACCAGGCGCCGATAAGTATTATTTTTTTATATAGTGTAGGGGAAGGGGTGCGGACCTGTTGTTGAGAGCGAGGAGGGTAGCGTGATGCGGGAGAGGATGAGTGGGGGAGAGGGCGCGCCTGCGCGCTGAGCTGTTGCGGACCTGTGCTCTGCATTTAAAAACGCTCAAGTGGTCACCCCATTCTCACGCGAGCATGCCTCGTACCGGCTGCTCCAGCGTCGTTATTTCCACTCCCGCGAAGCCGGCTGATTTCAGTGTACCATAAGTGTGGTGTCGAAGAAGCGATCAATCCGCACAAACGCGTAACTGCTGAGAGCCTCCGTGAACTAAGGATGATGATTCGGCAGCGCTATGTGTTTCGTGCACGGCTTGTTTTCGTTCACTGCTCATGCACTGCTTGCTATGTTTTTGTGCAGCGGCCGCTTTTTGTTTAAATTCCTAAACTTCTCAGATAGGACGCCTCGCAAGCGAACGCTCATGTAGTTGTTACCAAAGGAGAGTGTTGAGCTTTCCCCGACTCGCGTAGTGTGCTCAGACATCAGGCAGCCCGATAACGCCAATAATTGATGTGTTAATTGTGACCGTCGAGTACACATCCCTATTACCGAAGAAAACGAAGTCGGTCTTGCTTGCCAAGCCATCTTCGGGTTATTACCTGCAAGAAAGAACTACAGCACTGTCGAGTGAAGAAATCAGGAATGTCCGACTTAGGTGCAAGCCCGGAGCCAAGGGATTAGAGAAGAAAAAATTCCCTCGCACTTCCCCGAGGGGGAGAGTGTGTAAGTGCGAATGCACGGTTGTTGATTGCGCGATTACGGTGGATATCGTGATCTTGGAGTGAAGAGGAGGCGCCCAACACCCGCAGTCACTGAGCGGAGAGAGGAGGAGGAGAGTAGCGCCCGCCGTTACGGCGAGGGCTACACGAGCGCCCTCACGCGTCGGAATGCGGAGCGCCCGCTACGCGAGCGAGAGATCTCCCGCCCGAAGTGGAGAGGAGGCGCCCAACACCCGCAGTCACTGAGCGGAGAGAAGAGGAGGAGAGTAGCGCGCGCCCATCTCCCCCCGTTGCTAGGGAAGACGAGGAGGAAGACGAGGAGCGCGCGCACCCGCAGCTGTTGCTATGCGGACGACGGCGGCGGACGATTCAGGCTCGCTTAAGAAGTGCATTCGCACTTAAATCACGCGGTTTCAAAATACCGCAGCCACTTCGCCGTGCGTCGTACCACAACAATGTGCTCCCAACACCACCAAGGTAGAGGTCGTTCCCGAGAGCCTTCTACAAATAGCCCAGGGCAAACTAGAAGCTATAGCCCCACATACGGTTCCAGCAAATGCACCCGACCCGAGCTCTTCAACTATAATGCAATTCAAGTGGGCACCTACAGGAATCTACCAAATGAATTGTACTGGTCCACACCGTCACTCGGCATATCGTTCGTCCCTGCTGTGTTTTGGCACAGCCCTGGTCCACCACGCTGCCAGAACTCGCCCAATTGAATAACAACTAACGAAAACCTATGTTTCACGAAAGGGCGTTTAGGACTTCTCCGCTACTATATGAAGTACTTGAACCTTGTTCTATCAAATATTTTTTTCTAGGGACGTTTACCCCGTTGATACGCCGATAGTTTTGAGTTCGCCTCCGGAGGAGCCACAGCGTAACGCACCCAGCTGATATTTCACATTTATTGATGGCCTTATATTTGGCCCAGTGCTGACGCCATTTATTTCCAGCAATTCTGAAAACTGCGTTGACTCCGGAAAACCGAATTCGGAAGCGCCAAGAGGCTTGGCTACATAACCAACACGGAATTCTAATCCGCTTGTGGACTTGCCTAGGTATGCTGGGTAATTGACGTTAAAGTCGACGGTGCACCTGGCAATGCAATTTTAAAGCGAAGCTTTATACCTTTACCAGCCAAGGATCCTGTCGCAATCGTCGGCTTCCACGACAACGACCCAGGAAAAAATAAAATAAATTACTGGAACTTCCTGGAATCGAATCTAGAACGAATCGACAACTGGAGCGAGAGCCTATTGTCTTACCAATTTAACTGGGAGTACACGTGTATACGGGGGATATAGACGATGTACTTACCCAGCACATCTGCCGGTTTACCCTTTGCACTCTCGGTCAATGCCACGGGATAGCGTCACGTGGCATTGGCGCACGTGACGCTATCACGTGCACCACACGTGCGCGAATTTCGGCGCACGTTAAAGATCCGCAGGTGGTCACAATTAATCTAAGGCCCTCCACTACGGCGCGCCTCATCACCTGCGTTGCGTCGGTGCGTTAAACCCCAAAATCAAGGACATCAATCATAGTAGATAAGAAAATAATTTAAAAGTTCCGACCAACTAAACCTAAGACTTTACGGCCAAGACACTTGTTTTTCTTGCGCACAGCACGCACGCCCATGCTTGACTGACCAGTAGCGACACGCTGAATCTATTGGAACACGCTCCCATGTTGTAACAATCATCAGTATATAAACTAAACAAGTTTATAGAGTCTGAGCATATCCACGCAGGTCACCACCACTAATGCGTTCTGCAGGAGACAGTTGGTAATTGTGACCTCTGGTCTTCTCAACGCGTAGTGTGCGGTCTAGATACGCGCCTTCAAAATAAAGCCTGTCACGTACAGCTTTGAAGCCGAGGGCTGTTTCTTCTCAGAGGGAATTTCCTCCTGTCTAATGACTCTTTCGGCTAATTACTGCAGACAACAAGCTACTTATGATCACGGCTATTTTTGTTATCATATCAGGTTGTTAGGTGTGAGTGAAGGTGTAACATGGATAGCAATAGCATGGCATAAAAACAAAACAAAATTATTCCAAAGAGAAGCAGATTGCGTTCGCAAAGTTCGCTTGAGCGACGCGCTAGTCCCTGCAGAAAAGTATTGAGTGTGTTAATAGTGCAGACGGCAGTCCTGAAACAGCTATCACAGCTGCAATTTTTTTTAGTCAAACTGCTCTTTTGAATGAAGTTGCAGCGGGAAAACTAACCAGCTACGAGCGTTTGCTTGATGGATTGTTTCAACAGCAGAACTGTTTTTAGTTCCGCAGTGAAGCATTACCAGAAAAATCAGCCCATCCCAGCATTTGAGCATGCGGCTCGTTAAAAACGCCCGGCGCCATCCAGGCTTGCGCGTGGGTTTTTTCCACGTGAGAAGCTCCCAAAAAATACCTAGAAAAATACTGAGCGCAATTGGCCTCGGCCTCATATGCAGCGCCTGGCGTCGTCCAATTCGGCCTTCAAGAACACTCTGCCCAGCATTCGTGGAGTGATCTCTCGCGAGCTGTTCTCTTCGCCAGTTCGCGTTCCTCGGCACCTGAAGTGGGGATCACAAACGTTGAGTACGGGTTACGGACGCCGAGTTCGTGAAGCCCGTTGCCGCAGGTTCTAGTGCGATCTAACGCGGCCTACTATGGAAGAGAGTGACTACCTGAGGACAACACAATCCGGCGTGTCATTCATGGAGAACGTTCAGCGGCAAGTTCGAAAATCCTTTTGAGGTGCAACAGCCGGGCCTCCAAAGAATGTAGAAGGGCCGCTAGATCTCCTATTTCTCAAGTCTTGCACCACTAATGCAAGCTGTGGGGATTTTTTTCAAATTCAAAAGCTTATTCAACGCTTTTTCCACGTAATTTGCGATCTCTATATTCCCCATTTAAACCAATTGTAACGACTCTTTCCAAATCCAGATCACATCGCAACCTTAACTTTCTACATTTAAATTTCATTAGTTCGGAAAGGATTGCATTATAGCACGTCTACAAGCAAAGGAGAAGCTTGAACAATGTAATAACACAAAGCTCAGGAAATTACTCGTGTTGTGTGCGGTTTGGAATAGAGGGTTTAACAGAAAAAGAAGTGGTAGGTAAAACCAAAGCCTTCTTCACTATTTTCTCTTGTTATACCTCACAAACTTAGCTATTGTACAGCAAAAGTAAGAGAGATATTTTGATGTTCTTGTGTACACACTGCATCAAATCCAGTGCACTAACTGCAAGGCAGGCCTGCTGCC
Source organism: Haemaphysalis longicornis (assembly GCF_048455015.1). Lineage (NCBI taxonomy): Eukaryota > Metazoa > Arthropoda > Arachnida > Ixodida > Ixodidae > Haemaphysalis > Haemaphysalis longicornis. The sequence goes on along the minus strand of NW_027526282.1, from coordinate 412,679 downwards.
AGATAAACACGTTACAATATACCTGACTGCTTTTGAGATCTCGCAGGTTGTTTTTTTTATCTCGCGTAGTTTCCGATACCTACACAGCTTAGCCTTTGCCACCAATATACATGGTCTTGATAATTTTCAAACTTACTTAGACCGTTTCGCACCGCTGAATCGTGTACATATAATTCTATTTTATGCGAAGCACACTTGGTTTAGTGGGGTATCTTACACAGTAAGCTGAGACTAACATCGCCCTTATTGGACACTTGGATGTTCGGAAATATGCAAGATCCTTTTTTCCATAAACGCTCGGTGCACCCTTGCTTCATTTAAGTAAACTGAATCATGGACAGATGACAAAAAACACAACTTCTACGCATAAATAAACTTATGGCATTTTAGACACTCGAAACCACATCTATGCAATTGTAAAATGGTGATATTGTCATGTTATTGTTTGTGTTCCGTCTATCTTGGTTTTTTTAGGCGCAGCCTTTTTAAAAGTGTGCCCTCAAAATCTAAGCACCCGGAACTTACATTTCTGCACTTACAATGAACCTATTACACCAAGTTGTTTGACTTTTGTACTTTCCTACAGTCTTCACTCGTTACTGCTGTGTTCCGGGAATGAGGGCAATGTTTTGAGGCGAAATAAGTTTCGATAGCGCGGAGCATATTGCACAAAGCCGTTGCTTTCACGTCTGAACATCGCGTCTACGCTCCGCTTAGTGCAGTTCATCTTGTTAGCCTATACACTTTTTGGATATTTCAGAAGAGCAGTTAGAAAAAAGTTATTAGATTTCGGGGGCGGTATGTTTACGTAGAGACACAAGATGACCAATTCTTCAAGTGTTATATTATTCTGCGCGAATATCGACAAACGTTCGGGTTTTTTTTGGCTACGATACGACCTTCGCATTGTTATATTGCGGGTGACAGAAAAGAAATATATTTACTTGGTTCGACGCAAGCTAAGCACTTTCACTTGTGTTCGTTTCTTTTCATTTCCATGCGTGAAGCAAGTACGCCTTCTATGCTTCGCTTCATACATTCTCGCACAGTCGAATTCCTTGTGGGATTATCAATTTCAAATATGAAGTTACGGCTATTAAACGCAAGGTAAACCTGCTACCTAGCCACTCGTCAAGGTTAAGTAATCCAGGGAAAGGAGACGAAAGTCTGTTTTTGTAGGAAAGCAATTTCTGACAAATACAGATACAAAGCCTGGCCCAAAGGCATTCATTGCGTGTAAATCATACCAAGTGTACATCACGGAAGGACCTAAAGCGCGGAAGCTGAGCTACTGAATTTAAAATATTTATTGAAAACTAAATCTGCAGTCAATTTCTCAAAATGGTTCAAAAAGGTCAGCCTTAAAATTCATGGCATTGTTTTTGTCTTTCAGGTGTTGCTTGAGCTCGGTAAGTACACTTCCAAGGATATGTAATCATTTTGTAGTATCTGTGCAAATTTATTTATTCATTTCTTATCTGCTACGCCGATTCAGCTTACATTTTGCGTTGGTGCATGGTGGCCGAGAACTTTATTTGCGTCGCAGTGATTGGATCAAAATTTGTCTGGCGACGGTCATACACAACAACAATATAGGGCTATTTTTCCGCCTGTGGTTAAGCTACGTGCTCTAAGAAGTACTTGTAAAACTCCTAATTGAACCCGCTTCAGAGGAATGGATACAGATATCGCGTTAAAGACAAAGTGATCTGCAGAACGGTGCAATCGTGGACATTGTCTATACAAAATGTGGCACACAGACGTATGTACTAACTACGTTACGGACAGGTGTATATTAGAGGGTGTGATTAACATTTTTCTGTAATAACTGTAAAAAAACGTATTCAAGACCAACAGATCTCAGCCTCAACAGAATATAGCGGATAATACGTAGGAAACCTGTCCTTTTAAATTTAGGGTTATTATTTCCACATTGGCCTACGTGAACAATACACCGCCATATTACTATAATGTTTTTCTTAACTAACCAGCTATTCACAGCACCTGACAAGACCTCTCAATTGCTGGCGATCTTCGAAATAATAACTTTTATTCAAAGCGCAATTTCAAAAAAAGAAACATTTTTATTATGTGTTTGTTTTGCCAACATGGTTTTCTATCATCTCTAGAGGATCATTTATTTCGCCACAACATTTTGATTGGCTGTGCTTTTCGTCGGCAAGTGCTGTGAAGGAGACCTGAAGGGTGGTGTGCCTGCGCCTGTTACATGTCCTGTGTCACTTCAATTATGAGTCACCAAATTCCTGCAGTAGCGTTCAGGTGTGGTGCCCAGCATTTCGTGTGTCATCTGCCTTATGCTCACACTACTACACTTCAGTAAGTCAACCTATCTTATCGACTCCAATCAAAACCAATCGACTCTCATATAGATCGTTTCGATCCGTGCTATTTAAATTTTCTCCAATCTCCCTTTCAAACTCGTGCATCCCAAATATTCCAAAGAACCATCGGGTTCCCTCTTTCGATTCCCTCTCCTTTTTAGACCACACGATGGTCAAATTACCCCCTCCCCCAAAAGTAAGCAGATATTTACGGGTTACAAAATCCGCAATATTGCTGAATTACATTGTCTTAGCGGAGCGTCTTTACGAGTGGTATCCTCCCCGCTGCCCCGCTTAGCTACGTCGATACGGCTCACGCTTTTTATGATCTTTGCTCATCGAAGCGTACCTTTCGGACTTGCAATGTTCTGCGTCCACATTCAGTGTAACAAAACAAACTATGCAATCATTTAGCCACCTGATTCATGTAAAACAAAAAAAAGAATAGGTTATTCATTTTTTCACTAGCAACACTTGCGATCTTAGTCCGTAGTGGTCCCTTTCTTGAGAAAAAACAGTGTCAAATGGGTATAACTGCTCAAAGTCTACCCACACGTGTTGCAGATCTATTACAATCTTGAAGTCATCGCAGCGTTTCTTCTGTGCGGTTCTGTTTGTTTAGCAATACTTTTCACGAAGATAGATTCAGGAAATATCACAAACGTAATTCGCACTCGCACCCTTCTGATGTAGCTGAGAAGTGTTCTCGAGGGCCCCTTTGTGCTGTCAACTTTAAGTGGTTCCAAATATAATATTTATATGCCGCGATGTGTACACATCACGCACTGAGATCCGCTCTCCCTATACGGCTACACGAAAATCATGACGTGGAGATTGATCGATTCCGCACATATGTTCTCTGATTAAAAATTATGCGCGAAGGTTGAAGCGTGCACTATGACTCTCAGAGATGCTACAAATGATACAGTGTGCAAATTCCAGTAGTTGAGAGTCTCTGCCTAAGACTACGGCAGCTGGCATGTTCGAACCGGCTGCAGGAACTAAAGCCCCTCTACTTACGACACTATCGAATGTTTTCAGCATCCGCCAATGCACTGCTTGCATACATTAACAGCCCTTCGGGCAACCTTCTCTCACATTTCAATAGTCACTTCTGGTTGGAGTTCACTGCTGCCCAAGTTTTTCCTCCGTATGTATAGCTTACTCGGCTATGTGTGCTGGTTCTCAGGTGTGAAACGCTTATTCGCGTGCTGTGATTTCTCAAGCAGCGCCGCTCCGCAACTGCTCGGGCTACATCAACGGGTCAACGCGGGAACTTTGTCGTCCCTCTAAAAAACCTTAACTGCTCTTTTCAGGGCGCAAATGCTCTCCTGCTCTTACGTATCAATCCAGCATACGCGAAAATATAAATATCTGCCAATTAAGCAGCCCATAGGCTGTCAGACAACAATCTGCAGCTGAGTTTATTGTTTTAAATATTTTATTAAACATAATTCCTTCCTTCATAATCAAAACAAGAAATGTTTAATCCAGTCACACCGTGCGAGAAAAGCGATGACTTCTCATGTCGCTTGAGGAAACAGGCAATAATGTGAACTAATAATAAACTACAGAATAAACTTTGCTGAATAATTTTTGTCACGAAAGAAAACAAGAAAACATAATTTAGAATGATAAACGCCGGTTCCTGTTGCAAATGCAACAAGAACAAAAGTATTTTCAATCTGCCACGTGATGAACAGAGTTTATTGCTCTCTGCTAAACCGTCAGATTAGCTATGGAAATATGTACAATAATAAAATTGATTATAATATGCAATATGCGATAATAGCGTTGTTGTAAGCCCTGCACAAAATACACTGTATGGTACAACAATTATTTACAGTGGTATTAAACGACATTTAAGCGATATTATCGTTCAATAGCGTAGTTACCACTTTCGCGACCGCTTCCTATTCCCATAGGTAGTATGCTATCGATGAATATAAATTCAAATTGTGGAATTATGCGAGCACTTCTGGACTGCTCACGCCAACCAAATGGTAACGGAGGAAGTATTTCATCAGTTTCGCTTGAAGGTTTCGTTTTTCCACCGCGTGGGGGATTTTTAGATGTCCTTTGCCGCCGGGGAGACGACACTGCGAGGTTTTAGTTAAGCATCGCGTGGGAGTGGCGAATTTAGACGGATTCCGGTGTAAATGAGCTGAAATCTGTGCACGATGGTAGCAGCACAGACACGGAAGACGACTTCGATTCGTCAGACTTTCCTATGGTCAGCGAAAGAGCGTCAAGTCACCTCAGACCGTCACCAGGCGTGCGACCTTGAGTTGCGCTTTCTTCTCCGGTTGCTCTATCGCGGGCACGCATTGTTGTAAACAGATCCGGCCCTGCTCTAAAGGCCACAGCTGTCATCTGCAGGGTGTCGACTTCGTTTGGGAGAGACCATTTCGCGCCGACTGCGAAAAAGTCGAATTTTCTGCCCAAGGACGGCCCGGAGTTTACTTTGGAGTAGCGCTCCGGAGCAGCATGCCGCCGATCTTGTTTATATTTATATTTTGCCTGTAAATAACGTTTGCACTTACACCGCTCGTATTTGCAGTTTTATTCTATAAGCATTTATGTTCAAAGAATATATGTCACATTGTATTTATGACTACCATGTGCAAAATAGCATTGAGGATATTATCAATTTTTTTTCTTACATGTTGTTTTCACATTTTTTGATAAAATTCTGAATGTATCTGTGTTTGAAATTATTACTGTTGGAAAGCCTCATGCTTCCACTGTCATATCATAATCTAGACTTTAGCCTTCATCATTTTCTGTGAAAAGAAAAGAAATTTCTGGACTATGCAAGAAAACCTAAATGAACTAGCGTTCAAATAATTTTATTACTGTAAATACCTTTTTTAATTACAGAGCTTATTTTTTCAGTTATAATTTGTAAGGCAATTATGTGTAAATTGTATATTTCAATTTTGTTATGTGTAGAGTGTGCAAAGTAGCATTCAGGTTTTCATCAGTCTTTTTTTTTGTTACTTTCTTGCTCTGTTAATTTTTTGTACAATTTGTAATAAATCTGTTGTTTGCAACTTTGGCTGTTAGAAAGCCCCATTTTTTTCTCTATAATTTAGCATCTTGCACTTCAGCATCACTCATTGTTCGTAAAAAATATGTCCTGGAACACCCAAAACAGCCGATTTTTCCACGGTCACGAAAGTGATCCATAAAAAATAAAAGGAGACAACAAGTTTTCTTGTACATTTGACTGCCAAGAAGTTAAATACACCACTCTTGCGACTAGCAGTCGTCTAATAAGGCAGCCAACGCCGCAAACTTCAAAACCTGTCAGGACGCCCCGTATGCTTCTGGGTACTAAGGGTTGTTATGTCACAAACGTTTTGCACGACGAGAGCTTATTGGAGGAGCATCTATAGGCAGTTTCCTTAAATAAACAGTTCCCAAGTGGCTGAAAATCTGAAATAAATGTAAATCAAAGCTTTCTGTGAACTAAGCGTAGATGAAAAACACAGGCTACATCTTTTATACGCTGCGACGTAGGCTGATTCTCCAGTATTCAGTCAGCCATCATGCTTTCAGTTTCGTTCTCCGAGAGCACTGGTGGGCAGGTAGCGAAGTAAATAACCAATGACAGTCAGAGCCCGGCCTTCTGCGAGCATTATGCCAGGCACAAAGCAGGTAAGGTCCCTTCATGATAACATTAAGTGACCCGCCCGACCTTCCAATCTCCCCCGTTCTCCGTGCGTGGATATTGCTAACGGTAAAGCGTGGCCGCACCTGGTTCGAACATAACCGCCAGTAAAATGAACTTACTTCGAGTTGTTAGCTTACCGATACGCCCTTGTGCTTTTCAATTCGCTTTGAGCCATCTTTGTTAATCCGTAATGCGTGTGTCGATCGGCCCTTGTTACGTTTGAGTCAGTTGAAGCGCGGGCAATGACACAGATAATACGACGTGGCTGTTATCGCTAGATGAGATGAAAAAAGACGTCTCCTGAACGGTGCCAGCAGTGAGCCCGGCACGCGGCGTTTGATATCTGAACGACGCTTGTTGCTTCTAAAGAGGCCTCACTCTCAGCTGGCTGGATGGGATGTGGGAATCAGTAGAAGGCTTCCACACTGGCCGCTCGAGCATGTTAAACTGTTTTGTTTTCATTTCGACTGTGAGAAATCAAACTTCCAAGCCAGCGTCCCCGGCCAGAGAAACGTAAGCGTAGTCGGCCATGGCTCAGAGGCATAAAAGCTGCCGTTGCCAGTGCTTACGTCTAGAGCGCAACGGCGGTGCCGGTGCTTTGCTCCTATATTTTGTGACGCAATGGCTACGTCCAGAAAAAAATGAAAGGGAAGCGGGTTAGAGACACACTAGGTTTGTTTTCTGATTTCTTAGCAAAAAACCCATTGTTGCTCGTCGAAAAAAATCCGAGTGAGCTACAAAACGTATGATGTTTAGGTTAAACAGTGTATCGTTCAACCTATATTTCCCTTTTTGGAGAAGTAAAACTGAAGTACTAGTGAGGCAATGACTCACTGCAGCTGTACTAACTGGGTGTATTGGTAAGGCATGGCTTAATGTGGACTGTATAAGAACAAACATCCGAATACAAAGCACACCGGAATATGCAAGCATGAAACATACAGTAGCAGCTGAGCATTTATGTTCCATCAAACGATGCCTCAATGAAAGTTTGCTAGTTGACCTGTGGGAACTATTTCAGCGACAATGCTTGTTAAGCTGCTGTAATGTAGTAGTGAGTTCGATTAGTTTTGGCAAATGCAGTGATGCAATTATTTATTTGTCAGGAAAGCGTGTTGTTTAAAATCTCATAAGAGGAAAAACTACCAATCAACCTTTCAGCTTCTGAGCCCTTTTTATGTGCATCTGCGCAGCAGGCTTACGGCAAAAATTCATGTCAGTAACTTCACCTGTAACAAACACTAACGGAATCGGTGGAATTAAGTTTTCTTTGGAAGTTGTACGAACGAATCTGTTATTTCAATGGAATAAATTGATTCTCGTTTTGTTACATCAGGTATGGGTGCATTTAATTTACCTGGGAGGCAAGATAATCAACAGCCGTGTGTATTTACTTACAAGCTAGCGACAAGTTAGAAAACGTTTGCGTAGCCGAGAGTGTAGGATATTGTGCCGAGGTGATTCTAGAGAAACGAAAAGGAAGGTAAGGCCACACCAGAAGCTCAATGCATAAAAGCCAGAGGGCTATGTGCCTGGGCCTTGCCAGCCATGTTCCTCGCGCTTGCAGCAAACGAAGAAGAAGACGAGGAATTGGTCTCGCTATTGCCACCACCGGCTTGCTTGACTTATCGTGACTCTTCCTCCATGAACTGTGCCCAAATTGTATATACCTGTAAATACACCATCCTCCTTACCCCATCATCGCAACAATATCATCCAAAAAACTTTACTCGCCCGTATATTTTTTACGTATCCTTCAAAAGACTGACACAGGAAAACGTGCAAAAGCATGTCAAAGTGACATTGTTTCTGTGCACTCTGACTCTATCTATCTCTACAACCTCTGTAAACTAAACCGTATGGTGGTAGTAGTGCAATTTTGGCGCACGCTGCTTTTAACAAAGAAATGAGTACTGTTATGCAACAAATGCGTTGAGGCTTCGATAATAAAGCACGTTTGCTTGCCCACGATTACTGCGTCATTTTTGAAAATGAGGCAGCTGTAACAGGAAATGCTTAACTCATGTGCTAAGAAGTGACCATACTAGCAACTTGTAACACGTGTATGCAAGGCTCCCAGATATCTCAATGTTTTAGAGTTTAACCCCCCTCCCTACTTGAAGGCCAGAGAAGTACGTTACTTCCTTCAATGCGATATGTACGCTCTACACAATCATGTTGACATTTTTTCTTGGGATCATCCAACATAGTTTTTACGTTGCGCAGCATTTCGGATTTTTAATGCAATGCCATAAACCACCTGCCGCGCTTACGGAAGCCCAGGCTTCCATTTTCCGAGAGCCAGGCTCTTTTGGTCGCATTTCAAAGTCCTCCTGAGCAGTTAAGTCCCCTACCTGGAAGGATGATCTCATCTTGTTCTCCCCTGGTCAGCAGTTCTATGTCCATTGCCTGGACGACCCTGATTCTTGTGAAGTAAAAACACACAAATTACGTCAGGTTCATAGAAATCCACTTGCATTACCTAAGGTTGCGATAATTTCCTCTGACATGCGTATACTATCTCGCCGGATGCAACCGCCTCATACCATTTGTCTTTATGAAGGCCAAGCCCCTATTACATAAAAAACACTGCAAAACAAGTGCGTATAATGTCTGTATAGCATTTTAATGTCAAGGGAGCTAGGAAGCCCAGAAGACTACACAAGAGGTCAATCGTCAGGTAGGAAAACCTGTCGAGGCAACAAAAGCCTGACCAGGGCTAGTTGGTTGAACATGCTGAATAATTTGAGGCGCTAAGCAACGACGGCCAGAAGAAATACGTAGACACAGACAAGGCGACACTTGCAACTAAACTTTATTACTGGAAAACCATAGGTTAAATACACTGTTGTGACGTCATGAAAACCTGACTCCAACAACGTGTACAAAACCTACACGTGTCCGTCTAAGAACTCGACATCTTTAGGTGATAATGCGACCGACGGTGTACTGATGCACTTGTTTCCCGCCTTGCCTATATCTGACCCATTTTAGGAAAGTGGCCTGTTTGAAAAGAGGAGTGCATTTTGTAGTCTGCAGAGTGCACCTTTTGCCGTGCTCAGCCATGTGGCCTCCAGCGTTGTTTTTGACTGCCCAGCAGTGCTCGCGCACTCTGTCGTTGAAACATCTGCCTGTTTGGCCAATATAACACTTGTTACAACTCATGGAAATTTCGTAGACAACTCCGACGGTGCATTCAGTGTATAGTTCCCCGCGCGTCTTAGGGCACGATTGCCGCTGCCTTTGCGTTAACATAGGGCAAACGTTCACCAATTTGCACGGCGCGCTAAACACCCTTTTTGCATCGTGCCTTTGAGCAATTTTTTTAAGGTTATGCGAGATCTTGTGCCAGTACGGGATAACGTGAACTTTCTTTTTCATTTTCAACAGCTTCATTTTATAGCAAGCATGCAAGCCGGTGATCGCCTCTTACAGATATGTAGCTTCATCAGTACATAGGTATGTAAGCCATAGCTCATGGCCCAAAAGTACTGGTAGGTCCCCAAGCAATCATTAAGAGGTTCTGTTTCAATAGGTAAAGCCATTATACCGTTGCATATGTACATTTGTCTTTCCCTGTCTGATTCGGCTTAACGAGATCCTACTGCAGCGCATTACAGAGTAGTCATTTCACTACATTTTTTACCTTTAGCTTCAAACACCATGCGTCAGGCACTGAAAGTATTCCACAAGTTTGCATGGTTACAGGCGGTCGCAGTGATTGTGCGTGTGCCTTGTTCACGCCGCTGAATACACGCAGCTGATTAGCAACGAAAACGGGCTGCGTTGTGCTTGCGGGAAAAGCCTAGCAGACGACAGTTGCACTAGCGGGATCGTCCTGCGCATGCGACCTACCCTCCCCTGTTTCGGGGCTTTCTACCGTGATAAGGTGCTGCCCCAGCCGCTGGTAGACGCTCCCGAAATATTAAAAAACACTCGCTGCAAACCGACACTTACTGCTTATAAAAGATATTTATATGACTTCGGCGCTACAGCACTCGTGTTGTCATCGTAAGCGTCTTGATGAACGGGACGTGTGCTCGTACTACCCGGTGAGGAATCCTATTTGCATCCATTTTAAATGGCGTATCACATTAAGGGTTCTAGAGTAGAAGATACACGGCGATTCCACTGCTTCGCGTATTTATCCATTCCAGGCGTGCAGTATTTTTTCATCGCAGCCGCTGCAATCAGACGCCAACACCAAGTCTGCCCCGGAACGAGCCTACGACGCTTTTGACGCCGAAACCGAAACTGTAGGCGTGGAAAAGTACGAAGCCTAGTACGTATAACAACCGTCAAGCATCAAGTCAAGCCAAGTTTGAAAATCACGAGTCTCCGTCAAGAAGCAGCTCCACGGGGGTTGAACGATTGCAGCGCCAGTGTCCCCTCTAGTTTCATTAGTATGAAACTCTATGGTGTCCAGTGCTGCAAGGTACTACGGGTGTCGGGTAGGTGCGTTGAACGTTGTCAACTTCTCTGTTGTCCTCTTGTCGCATTCACTTCTGACTGTGACTCGTTTACATAAAAGCATTTTTTTTCATTTGATGCGGCGGTAAATTATCGCGAATGGCCCCGCGAATGCACTATCGCGGGCCGCCCTGCCGTCTCTTTGCTGTTGTCCGTGGCGAAATGGCATGCTCCTCCGAATGGGATAATTGGGCAGGGCGCGCTGACTCAGTAAAACACGGACGCGCTAGCGTATAATGCATTTTCAAGATTGTGGTCGTCGTTTTGGCGCCGTATTTTGAAAAACGTGACGTTAATTTAGCTCTGAGAGCAGCGCCATTTCACTCAGCGAGCGGCCACATATGTCTGAGGGAATGGTGCTGTCTGATTGCGAGTATTATCATCCAGTAGTGCTGCCAGGATCATTTTTATTGGTGCTCCCCTGGATGTGTATTTCAAAAGGCGTGGCTGCACAGAGCACCCACGGGACATATCTGTTCACACGATGACATATCTGTTCGCACGTGACATATCTGTTCGCGGAGAACGGTAATTCAACGTCGTCATTTCCTGCGCCCCAAACCCAAACCAACCTAAAACATACCAAACTACATTATTAACAGAAAACAACGCGTAAAATTGTGTCTAGAAAAGGAAATAAAATTTAGAGAAAAAGTAGGCAATGAAAAAAGAAACCAAGAGACAGACCTGCTGGGGATCCAACCCACGCCGTCAACATCAGTACTCAATATTATACATCGAGGCCACAGAGTCCAAATGGTGGGCTCGCTTTCGTAGGTGATCTAAAGAATAACGCGCTCAGTGACATGGCACATGACAGGTTGGCGCTCTGTGCAGCGAAGCGTTTGGAAACACGCCCCCTGGACTAATTCCCCGTAAGAAGAAAAGGAGTAAGACCCGAACAAGTTTATTCTATTTCGCGCAACTAACCACACCCGCCCTGTTCATTGACACTTAAACCATTAAACATTTGTTTCGTGATCCCACGCGGTACCTATATTTGTTCGGACTCGAGACTAAGTCCATCATTGGAGATGCACTAAATGCAGTACCAAAGGGGATAAATGTTTCAATCAACCATTGCTGATTGCACACCTGATCAAAGGGTTTTGATTGGTATTATTATTTTCAGTTTCCAATTCGAGCCCGTTCTGTGGTGCTTTACTTTGCGTACAGCCTAGCAACTATTTCAGCGCATTCATAAACACATTTAAATGGCATATCGCCGTCTATCTCTGTGCTACGTGCTCCACGATTATTAATAAGTGGTGTAATAATATGGTACTAGCTTCTTTGGTGTAGTTGTCTTCTTTTATTCTTTTCTTTTCTCTGCAGCCTGCGCACACGTGGTCCATTAACTGCCACATCATGACTGGGCCTGCTCGTTAGCTGGAATATGCAGTAGGGCGCCTTTTTACCCGTTCATCAATACCTGATGCCGACGGCTGTGTACACGCGTCATACATAGACTGGAAGTAATAGAGATTCAGACGGTTCGACTGCAGACTGTGCACAAGAAAACACTACGTACAAAGATAATAATTGTTCAACGAGTAATCTAAAATGATCTCACAAGCAGAAATTCCTAAGCTCAAATGAATTTTATGTACCTTGCCTGTGACAATTTTTTTGTGCTGCTTTTCAGTAGTGATCACAGTTGATAAATTTATCTTCTGAACATAACAATCACCCATTTGATACTAAATTCAGTCACTTTTAACTTACGTTCTCCTTATTTCATTGTAGGTAGAATAATATAGGACATTTATCGAAAGCAACGTGACACAAAACAAAACAACGGGGTTAAATATTTCTACCGCTTGAGAAACTGTGGCGCGTTAAGGCAAGCACAATCGGCAGCTGGTTATGGAATATTGCAGCAGTTAATAATTACATTTCGGAACGTAAGTAAATTCAGTATCCATCCTGACATACGCGATACGAAACATTTCTACGTAGCAGATAATACATAGGTGAAATCTGGCAATGAATTCGGGGCTGTGCGAATACAAACACACGTTCTCCATAACCGTAAGTTCCACTCTACGTTACGCAGCAATATGTGATGTGTGGCCTGTACTGATGCCATTCTTGCCAAGGTCGTGTCGCGTATCTGACATGGTGTTGACAAAAAAACAACCCAATGCTGCTCCCTTCTTTTAACAAGGTCCTGGGCATGTAGCGGAAGTTTCTGATAACATTTAAAGTATTTTGGGGGGACACAATTGGGCAATGCCGCAGAGCGCCTTAACCCAAATACGACTACGAAGACGACGAAGTGGCTAACGCGCAACCTTGCGCGAGCTGTGTGATGGCCGTTATGTACATCATGTAAATAGATCGCTTCACCTAATGACATCGGTAGCCTGATCTCTATCGTGCCGCCACGTAACCAATATTTTGCAACATAGGTCCCGCTCGCCGTACAGGTCCTCGATACCGCATCTATTGAGCAAACCAAGAGTTGCAACTGCAAATATTCATTTACCTGCGTCAGTTATAGGGCGTAGAGTAGTAAACAACCTCCGTTGGCTGTACTCGCACTAAAGCCGAGTACTCGCCTCCGGAGGCAGGTTGATTGTCTCGTGCTGAGAGAACGTTCGTGCGTGTAAATCGACGCGCTCATTGATTACGCGAGTGGTGACTTGGCGATGCACACCACGCGTCATGTTTCATCGCACGTCCTCCCACGGTGTGCATCCAGTACTTCCTACAGTGCCACAGTGATGGCCAGAATTGGTTTCGCGGCTTTCTGTACAAACTAACATGAACCATAGGCTGCCGTTGTAAACGCAGTGTACCTGGATCGAGCCACCATAAAATCAACAAATTCGATGCAAGGGCGCGCGGGGACGCTAATCGGGCGCCTCACTTGCAAGAACGGCTGCGACACCCCGAGGTGTTCGGAAGCCCCATTTAGGCAAACCATGGTCCTCTTTCCGCCAGCGTGCTTGGAGCTATGAGGAGGGCGGATGCGTATTCCAACTACCACTTCTTTGAACAGCTGAGCATGGCCTAAAAACATCAAACGAAACAAATCTATTGTACAGGTCACCTAACCTGTGTCCGGTACACGTGGCCGAAAGGAAAATTTATAGTTTTGCATAAGAATGGCCGCTCCAAGCTTTAGTACGTTATTCACTAACTGTACATGTTTTCTAGCTAACCAGAGCAATAATCGTACCTATGAAGCTTTGTCGGGACATTTAATAAAAATTGAGACCACAGCAACAACGTGCCTCCACAGAAATCCGAATTTAGCACTTATTTGGGAATAACTGCATTATATTTATTCTTTGGCTTCAGAACAATGTATGCTAACTGGTTGACTCACAAATGTGTTGAAAGTGCTACAGCGTACATATGTCATGCCAGTAATTCAGGCGTTGTAGACTGACTATATGATGGCAACATTCTGAGAGGAAGGAAGTATTCAGCAGCAAGAGCAATGACACAGTAGCAATGTACATCACTGCTTATAGTTCCCGATCCTCGTCGACGTCTACATTTCCGGCGTGACAAACTAAAAAACTGAAATAGCAGCTTTGGCAAACGTTTACTCCTCGCTTTCGTTCACCGGGGGCATATCAATGTGCCTGCCTTTCTTCTGTGTTTGTGGAAAATCAGTCTGTGGCAATTCCGTCGAGAACAATTTTGTGGCTTGCTGACTGAAGTTAACCTGCACTCGATGCTTTCCATTGGCGGAGACATCAATTAGAGTACATACTCGGAGGGATTTAGTGGCATGTTATTAATGCATACACAATTGGTTTTCTCCAGGTGATTCTTTGTGGGTAAACTTAACACAAGAAGCAGAAAATTACATCAGAGACCTCGCAGGGGACAATAATAACATAATTTCTTGGGGACTGGCATCAAACTACAGCTACTGGGACACAAGCCGCTCGTCATACGGAGAGTAAGTATTTCAAAAGCACGTCCTAAGTTTTGTTCATGTGTGCTTTTATTGTCAGGTCTTAAAGAGCTTGTGCAAGCCGAAAAAGCGACCGTTAATTCCAAAGGCGCACAGTCACCAACGACATTAAGAATTCCAGGGGATGATCTGGAAAGTGCAGTATGAAAATTAGGCAGTTGGAGAGCATTATCTAAGTGTTGGCGATACAACGGATAAGACTGGCATCAATGCACGTTTGGAGTGGGACCAGTAGGCTAAGTGTACGCCATGTTATTTTGCGTGATTACTTTAAAACTGTTATGTGTGACCTCTTGTGTCGCGTTCGTGCAGTGACAGCGCAGTTCCTGTTTGTATCTGGAATCCTCCCCACGTGGTGTGCTACCGTCATAGCAGCACCGGCTCGCAATCTGAAAAGTTGTCGAGAATACATTATGTCGTTTAGAGTAATGATTCATAGTGGTCAGCGCGAATGGAAACAGCACACGAAGAAGAGAATAAACGGCACTTCTTCGTGTGTTGTTTCCGTTCGCACTGACCACCAAGAATGCTATCCAACTCGCCAAATTTGCTACCCGATTACAGTTCAGAGTAATGGTCCTCCACTTACGAAATGTCAAGTGTTGTGTGCCGCGTCCCATGCCGCGTCCCCAAACTGTGCTCTGCCCACACTTAGTGTGAGGGTCTGGCCTTTTACCTACTTTATATCACAACTTCTATTACCGAAATCAGCTAATTGGTAATTTGAATGCTGTGGTGTAGGCGATCGTCTATTTTGTTTGTTCCAGTTTGTCCTAATTTCGAAAAGTAGTTAATCCTCGTGGACGCCAGAGAACGTAGGCAATATCCTTGCTGTGGTTTTAGTACACAGTATGGGTTGCTTTGCAAATTCTTTAAAGCTGATTTTTCACCAATGCAGGTGGCCCAGGTGGCCCACAGTGTAAAGTATTTTTATTACAAACCACAAACTCGGTATGCCAGGTAGGGAAATTTTTACATTCACAGAAGTTCTTGACAAGTCAGCATGGGTCCTTCTACGCACCTCACAGGAATTGGGAAGCCTACAAAATTTAACAAATATATATAACCCCGGAAATTACAATACCTAAATTTATTTTTTGAACGTATATACCGGTAACTAGAGTGCATAAAACCACACTACTCAATCACTAATTACCCTGCTAAGTATGTAAACAATACTCCACCTACACACCTCCAATAAAAAAAATAATGCTTTTGTGCTACATGTGAATTTTTTATTTTATCCATTCTCAGGTACCCAATAAAAGCAAGTCTGGTGAACTTGAGCTGTGTTGGCAAACCACAAGAACTCATGAGCCACGATGATCGTCGAAGGACGTATTGTGACAAACTTCTCACTTGGGACGTTTCTGACGGCTTGGAAAGCCCATTTGACTTAAAAACTTACGTTGATCTGCCCATGATTGGAGACTATAAACGCGATAGGGTTGAGTTGAATTTTACTAACGAAAAAGCAGTATGGGCATTTATTGCAGCAAATCATACACCAAAGTACAACGACACCTACGGGGAAAAAATAAGCGAGGTAAACCATTCTTTTCAGGCTTCTTTTTGTTTGTAGCATACAGGCAAGTGCTGCCAAAAACACACTTTGACTGATATTTTTTGCAAGGTCACAGGTATGGTAAGCATTTTTTTACGCAAACCTTAAACGCCGTATATTTTCCGATGCGTCCATGACATTTCACACCGCAGTTGTGCCGCGGCCTCAGCTCCATTCGTCGCGCTGGCTGGTTTTCCGGCGTCGGCGACTGTCGCCGGGGTGATGGTGAACGCCGGTGTTCTGGGGCGGGTGGTATTAAGGTGCGGCAAGAAGCTGGCCACTCACGGCGCGGTGGTGCCTTGGAAAACAGAGCTGGCGGCAGGTGAGTGTCGTAGCGGGCATTTCCAGCGTTCGGGTGGTTCCACATGGGAGGTGCCTCGTATAGCAGCCCTTGGGGGCAACAGTGGCAGTAGCGAGAAATTTGGCCCTCAAAACCACAATTGTAGGGACGGAAATATTATGAAGGTCCAGCGCGGAGTACCCAACACTTTACCAAACTCTTACGAGATGGATTTATTTGCAGTGTGGCTGGAAGGTATATGACGAGCGTAGACGGTAGAGCGAACCGTGGATGGTGGTGCCAAACCGAAGAACAATCGCGTATCTTCTTCCTTTGAGCCTGCTGAGATGATTACCCGCTGAAATATCACGGACGCACCGCCGAAAATATGTCGCTTAAGCTTTGCGTAGCAATAATATTTTTCAGAATTGTAACTCTTAGGTGATAATATAAGTGATGCACAAAATTCCATCTCGCTGCCAAAAAACGCTGTTTCATCGCTAACTTGTTCGAAGATCTAACTACGTGTAACGTACGGCCCTAAATAACAAATCACCGTATGGACTCGGGTTATGCGAGTGATTGGAAGTGAGCAAAATAAGGTGACTAAAAACACGTGAATACCTAGCAAAGAGAAGCATTATCATTGCAATAAAATATGTGACGGGAAGTATATATACGATAAAAAAATGCCACACCGGGTTTTGTGAAAATCGACCGCAAGGTGTCATAAAAACGAAGGCTAATAAAAACAATTTAAGATCCTCCCGCACCGATATGGTGGTTCAACAGGGAAGTTCTAAATTCTATTTATGAGCAGACACTCACTGAATTTAAAGGGAACATGCCGAAGACGATCAGAATGACACGCAAGCAGCTGCGTAAGGTGTGCTTGAAGAGTGCTTGTTGGTTCAGAGGCGTGACGCATGGCTGTGCCATTCCTCATCCAACTTCACTACCTCGATTCCTACTCGCTGCAGACTTTGCAGGATCGGGTAACTCCTGCCTTCTCCCGGGGCAACGCACGCCTGTGTGGCATAGAGTGAATTGAGGTAAACGGCTTCGTAAAGAAAAAAATGGCTCCAATCCACGCTGTGAAGGTGGTTGGACTCGAAGCTTTAAACGACGCCCGCAATGATTACCCATGCGGCGTCACTTGAATTCACACACATGTAATCCGCTCACTGTATACCACCCATCACACTCTTCGCCTCCCTGTCTAACTCCTCTCTTGCCCATACAAAAATATTGTATGGTCGGCTATAGAAAATCCTTTTATGGTGGTCTTTAGCTATTTGGCCCAATAATCTTTAGATGTTTCTATGGGTGTCTTTAGCTTCTTCTATAACCGGTTCTACGGCTGTCTTTAGCTATTCGTATCGACATTCCTATGGGTGCCTTTA
The DNA here is from genome assembly GCF_048455015.1 of Haemaphysalis longicornis. NCBI lineage: Eukaryota > Metazoa > Arthropoda > Arachnida > Ixodida > Ixodidae > Haemaphysalis > Haemaphysalis longicornis. Next base: position 395,010 of record NW_027526282.1, on the reverse strand, counting down.
GCTTCTGTTATAGCTAGTTATATGATTGTATTTAGCTATTTGTATCGGCATTCCTATGGGTGTCATTAGCTTGTTCTATAGCCGGTTCTATGGCTGTCTTTAGCTATTCGTATCGACAGTCTTATGGGTGTCTTTAGCGCCTTCTATAGCTGGTTCTAATTGATTATACGGTTTAACACGCCGACGCAACGCAGGCGATGAGGCGCGCCATAGTGGACGGCTCCGGATTAATTTTGACCACCTGGGGATCTTTAACGTGGGCTGCAATCTCGTACACACGGGCGTTTCTGCTTTTCGCCTCCATCAGAAAGTGGCCGCCGTGGCCGGGAATCGAACTCGCCATCTTGTGCTCTATAGCTGGTTCTGTGATTCTCTTTAGACATTCGTATCGGCATTCCTATGGGTGTCTTTAGCTTCTTCTATAGCCGGTTCTGTGGTTGTCTTTAGCTATTCATATCGACATTCGTATGGGTGTCTTTAGCTTCTTCTATAGCCGGTGATATGGCTGTCTTTAGATCTTCTTTCGATATCGCTATGGCTATACAAGAAGCTAAAGACACCCATAGGAATATCCATAGAAATGGCTTAAGAGAGCCATAGAAATGTCTAAAGATAATTTGGCCAAATAGCTAAAGACAACCATAAGAAGGGTTTTCAATAGCCACCCATACGATGTTTTTGAATGGGCTGCAGACAGAAGAGAATCCCCACTACTTGAAACACAGTGACAGCAGCACCCGCTGGGAAATTATTAACACACTGCCATGCCGGCATATAGCCATGCAGATCTCTAGAACTTCTCCTGTGGCACTCAGGTTGTGTGCCTATCTGCATTCTGTAATATGTATATGTTTCGTGAACACTTCAGCGATATAGGGGGAGTGCAAGGTTGCGATTCCAAACACTTCGCCAGTTTTCATTCACAAAAGGCTTAAACACAGGAAACAGGGAAAGAAAAACCAAGGGGTTTATTCATCCCATTCATTACATAAAGCGATTCTACCTACGCTACTTCGCCACCAGTAAACAGTTGTTCACATACGCCGATGGAAACACACAGCACACTCATCATTCCAACGCTCTGGCTCACACTTCCGTTATTCGCTCGACAGCCACACTACGCGGCACATTTTCTGCGAACGCCCGTCGAGACACAAATACCTACAGGTGCTGGGTAGTCCACAGAAAAGAGAGCACTCAGAAGTCGTTCATTTCACTCAGTACTTAATGCACAAAACTGCAAGTACGGTGGCTAAAATGGAAATGCACTCTTCATAAAAACAATGAAGACGGTCGCACACAATGCAACAATAAAAAACGTTTTCCAAGTCCGTTCAATTAGTTGCATGTAAGTTTTCTCAGTTCGCGAAAAAATAATTATCTTTGTCGCATCACCGCGGCCAAATCTTTACTTCTGTGTATGTTGCAATGCCCATGTGGTGCAGGGTAGTTTAGAAACGTATTCTTCAACAGCGAAAAAGTCCTGCATTTCTCGCAGTATACAGCCCCTTCAGCTCCTAAGATCACTCACCCTGGAGTTTTGCGTACCATGAAATTCTTGTCGTGGTGTCGCAGGTATTCATTTTTTCATGAATTCAAGCTGATGTTGAATTAATCGTAACACTGTCACCGTAAACACCGAAATTTCCGGAAGCGAAAAGCGGCACATTTTCTTGGCATCACACCATCTACACAAACACATTGCAGTTGAACTGTAAATTCCCAGCACCAGACAACACGTGCCATGCCCGCGCACATGAGGAAGGAGACGAGATGTGGGTGACAGAGTACATCCTGGTATAAGCAGGTCCATCGCGCGAGCAAATAGTGCGTAGATACTGCCCATCTTTGGACCTTTTTCTGACTTGTTCGCTGGTAATTATTTTATTCGGTAACTACAACATCGCTTAACGTTTTGCTTTCTTCATACGAAAAAACTATATCTGTTCTCAGTACTCAGGAAAAATTGTCTGTCACTATCCTTGCTCTGCGCACGAATACTAACACAGCGCGGAACCTCTCACCCTCTTTACAACGAAAACTACCCTTTGCGCGGCGGGTCTACAGCGTCGACGCGCGCTGCACCCACGCAGCCCCTCCCAGGCCGTGTCATTCGGTACCCATCGCCACAACCAGAGTGCCAAACAAACAACCGAAAATAAAACAGGAAGCAGGGGTGTCCCCTCCACGGCCGGCTAGCCGGTCGTGGTCCCCTCTACTTTTTAATCGCTTCCCAGAATTTCCTTTCCGTGCGTCCTTCGGTCGGGCGTGGGTCGCTCTCCCCCTTTCTCAATGACTAATTTGAAAGTTGGTTCTGCAGGAGAAGGAATGCGGCTGTTCGCGGATGCCACCATATTTCTGACTGTGCCCGCAGGTACCATGGGCCGCCAAAGTTCTTTCCAATTAGCTTCGACGGTGAGAGGGCTGTTTTCACACAAGCCCGTTTTTTACTTGACCGCGGAAGCGAAGGGCCGCAGAGGAAGAATTCTCCGAACTTATACGTATTTCGGTCAAAGTTAACTTGCAAGCTTTGCCGACGCGCAGAATCCAAAGTTGCAACCTGAATTTGCAACCTGCAACAAAGTTGCAACCTGATCATTAACTGTAGCGGCCTTTATTGTACTTTTCCTGTATTGTTTGTATAATAAGTACCTAACGTTATTGAACAAAAACTTTAATATAACCGGCCGATGAACCTCATCATCGTTATTCAATATGTTGTAGATGTAGCTAGGTAAATCATGAGCATATGAATAACGCGTCATGAGCCATATTGAAACCTTTGGAATGGGATATAATGGTTGCTCGATTTATACCTTTATAGGCTAACACTTTTTTATTAACGGCTGAAGAATTGGAGTCTTATGTCACTATGCAGTTAGCTAAGGAAGCTTTTATTGATGCAGGCCCGTAAATTCTACGCCAAACGCCTTCCTAATTCTGGCTAAATGTTGCTTAATTGTCAAACGTATAAAGGCTTACAGTTATATATTGCGCTGTAGCCAGCCGGAGAAGCTTTTATTTTATTTATTTATTTATTTTCAATACTGCCAGGCTCGGGCGAGACCATAGAAGGTGGGCATTCATACAATTTCAGCAGGAACAACAGCGATGGGTCTAACATTGGCCAACAAGCAAAAACACAATAAACTGTACAATAAAAGGGTACCACACACTTTCACTTCACGTGCAGAACCGTTGAGTTCTTGAGCATCGTCATCGTTGAGGTTTCCCTCAGGGAGCCCTTGCGGGGTGTTACATAAGGGGAAGGTCAAAACAACGGTATAGACACAACAATGGTGTAGACACAAGAATGCAGACAACAATACAGACGTACAGACATGTAAACAATGTAAAGACAGACATACAAAGTCTTTGCGTATTGTAGACCACCGCAGTTTAGTTTCGGAAAAGCATCAAATTCCGTTCACCCCGAAATCCAGTTCACGCTTCAAAGCGAACGCGACGGCTCCCTTCCCACCCCCCCTTCCTTCTTTGATGTCCAAGTGACGAGTAGAAGCAGGAGCTCCCCGCTCACAGGAAGACGACGCACACCGGTCGCCACCCTCAGTTTAGTTCGGCTCCCCCCCTCGACCGAAGGCCTCTGCTGTGTCGTTCCTATTTCCAGAGGGGCGACTGCTTGTCTCCAGGAATATGCACGCAAAGAGAGCAGAATCGAATAATTGCGGACACAACAAAAAGAAATAAGAAAAAAGAACCACTCTAAAGCCTTATCTTTTCCGTGTCGGCCGCCCTAAGCAAAAGAGGGCGGATAACTGTGATAGGGCATCGACCGTCGGAGCCCTGGAACGCCGAAGCCGGTGCCCGGTGTGCCATGAGCCAGCGAAGCGCCAGACGGCTTATTCTGAAAAGAGGGGTGCAAATCGTCCATAACCACCAATGACGACGGGCTACCCGATCCTCGCCCCCAAAGACCACGCGACAAGGGAGAGCGCGCCCGGAACGCAGAAACGAAGTCGGCGGACAGAAGAAAGGACGCAGCGCCGTCGCCGAACAATGCGGGACGGGATAGCAGAAAGTTGATTTTGCCGGAACAGCCGTCCTCGAAAGGGGAACGAACTGGGGGAAGCAGCCCCTCCCTTTGTTGCCCCACCGGGCCTGAATCATTCGTCTTAGCCCTGCGGACAGCGCCCATCCGTGTGGTAACAACGGCTACGTTCCTCAGCGAAGATCTCCGAGAGAGGTCAACCGCGCTGAAAGAATGCAAGATGGCGCTAGTGTGGGGGCGCCGACATACAGGAAGCCTCGAGGCCGTGCCGGCCTCGAAACGTCGGGTTTCTATTCCCTGCGCTATTGGTTGGGCTGGGGTGCGACCATATCCATAGGACATGTAGAGAAAACCGGAAAGTGAGTTCATTGCGTGGACAACAGAACTGCTTGACAAAATGAAACAAAACCAAACAAAAGTGGCATTGACAGGAATGTCACTTTAGCGCCTCTCTTTAGATTTAGGGCAGATTCTCTCCAGTAGCTGGCAGAAAACAGCTTAATGGTTCCAAGTATGTAGACTTAGAGCTAAACAACGGCCCATATCCAGCCAAATGGGCTTTTGTGGCTTTCTCTCTTTAGCTTTAGGACGAATTCTTTTCAATAGCTGGAAAAAGACAGCTGAATGGTTTTGCGTCTGTAGAGAGGAGAGAGAATCAACTTTACTGAGCTCGAAAATTCGATGGTGCGCGCAGGCACCAGACGGGGTGGTTCTCTATTCACGGGACCCATATGTATCCAGCAACTCCTTTCCCCTGGCCGTCAGTGCTAGCTGAGTTGGCAGGGCGGGGCTGGACAACAAGGTCTCCCATCGCTCGGGGGGTTGGGGATTGGGGGTGTTGGGGGGAAAGGGCGGTGGGGGGTTCTTGAGTTCTTTGCACTCGGCTATGATGTGTGCCAGAGTGCCTCTTTCCGTTTTGCAGAAAGGGCAGAGTGTGTCGTGCTGCGCCGGGTACATTCGGTGTAACAGAACGGGATGCGCTAGCGATCCCGCCTGCATGCGCCGCAGGATCGTTTGTTGTTGCCTGATTAACTGTGGGTGCGGTCCGGGAAGTTTCCACCTCGTGTTTCTATACATCTGAGTAATCTCTTTAAAGCTGGTCACGGGATGCGATAGCTCAGCCGGCTCGTCCTCGGCCCGGATGGACAGTTCTCGGGCGTGGTGGTCGGCGAGGGCGTTGCCTTCCACCTCCGAGTGAGCCGGCACCCACACGAGCTCGATGGCTCGTCCCGGAGGCTTGTGCTTGGAGAGAATGGCTCGCGCCGCGGTAGAGATCACTCCCCTTCGGAAGCTTCCGTAGGCTGACTTTGAATCTGTGACCACGGTGTCCACGCTCGGTTGCACGAGTGCGAGTGCCACGGCTGCTTCCTCCGCAACGGCTGGGTCTGTCGTCCTCAGCGACGCGCTGACGATCAGCTTGTCGATGGACGTGGCTACCGCCGTTGCTCGGTCGCCGTGTTTTCTGAGCGAGGCGTCCGCGTAGAGTACCCTAGGGTTCTCCTCCAGCTGTCGAGCCAGGGCGTTGGCTCGCGCGGTCCGCCTCCCTTCGTTCTTCCCCGGTTGCATGTTCCTGGGGAGTGGCTTAGTTTGAATGGCCTCTTTCCACTGCTCGGGAAGGGCTGCCTTGGTTGGAAGTGGTTCTATCTGCCATCCTATTTTCCGCAGGACGACCCGGCCGTGCTCCGTTTGGCTTAGCCGTACCCTTTGGTTGGACAGGTGAGCCTCGATCAGCTCCTCCACCGTGTTGTGGGCCCCCATGTCGAGCAGTTTCTGCGTGGACGAGTAGATCGGCAGGCCCATTGCCTGCTTGGTTGCTTTACGCAGCATCGTGTTCAGGGTGTCTCCGTTTGCCTTCGTTAGCTGGAGGTACGGGGCAGAGTAGGTCACCCTCGACACGACGAATGCCCGCACTAGGCGCATTGCGTCGTCTTCCTTCAGGCCTCTGTTACGGTTAGAGACCCTTCGGATCATGCTTAATATCTGCTCCGAGGTGTTCTTGATCTTCGTGACGGCCGCGGACGCTCGTCCGTCGCTTTGCAGCAGCAGACCCAGGATTCTGATCTGTTGCGCCGGTTTAATGGCTGTGCCGTCTATGGTGATGGTCACGTTCGGCGGCAGTTCCTTCTTGAGTCGTCTCGGCTGAACCATGAGCAGCTCCGATTTCTGGGGAGCGCAGCTCAGCCCGCAGGTCTTTGCATATTCGTGCACGGTAGTTGCCGCCCTCTGCAAGGCTTCCTCCGCCCAGGCATCGGACCCGGCTCGGTTCGTCCACACCGTAATATCGTCGGCGTACAGCGCGTGGTCCACGCCTTCGATTTGTTTGAGTAGACTGGGCAGGGGCAGGAGGGCCAGATTAAAGAGGAGGGGCGACAAGACTGACCCCTGAGGGGTGCCTCTCTCGCCGAGCTCGACGGGTTCCGACTTCTCTTCCCCTATCCTGATGGTCGCGGTTCTTCTCGTTAAGAAGTCCTTGATGTAGCCGAAGGTCTTCCGACCGCATCCCGTTTCGTTTAGATTTTGGAGCACGCTCGCGTGAGACACGTTGTCGAAGGCCCCTTTTAGATCTAGGGCGAGTATCCCCCGCGCCGCGTTTCCCGTCGCCTTCTTGACGACGAGTTCTTGCAGTTGTATCAGGACGTCCTGGGTGCCAAGGTGTTGTCTGAACCCATACATGGTCTCGGGCATTTGGTTTGTTTCTTCCAAGTGTTTTTGAAGTCTGCGAAGGACCATACGTTCCATCACCTTCCCCACGCACGACGTAAGGGAGATGGGCCGCATGTTGTCAATCGTCAGCGCTTTTTCGGGTTTCGGGATGAATCGAACCTCTGCCTCTTTCCATTCTTTCGGCAGCTGCGAGCTCTGCCAGGTTTCGTTGATGTGCCCCAGGAGGCCGCGGGCCGCCGCTTCACTCATGTTTCCAAGCAACTTGTACGTGATCGCGTCCCTGCCGGGGGCGCTCTTTCTGTTGCTGTCGTCAATGGCCGACCAGAGTTCCGTCATGGTGAACGGTCTGTCCATCTCCTCGTTTTCAGGGCCTCCGTACCTCTCGGGCGTCGGGTACTGGCCTCGCTCGGTCTTGAGGTATTTTGCCTTCAGGTCTTCCAGTAGCCTGCGGCCGTCTCCCTTGTACGTGTTGAGGATCTTGGTGAGGTTGCGGTTGGTTGCGGTCTTGCTGCTCATCGGGTCGATTAGGTGCCTGAGTAAGCACCACGTCTTCCGTGCCGATAGCTTACCCTGCAAGCCATCGCAAGTGCTCAGCCAGTTCTCTTGGCATAGCTTGGCTGCGTATTCGGCGATCTGTTTGTTAAGGACCGCCATACGTTTGACCAGCTTCTTGTTGTGACGCTGGCGCTTCCACCTTCGCGTTAGCGAGTGCCGGGCAGCCCACATGTGAGCCCAGCCTGGCGTCCACGAAAGGTGTCTGCGCCGTCGTCGTTATTTCTTGCGTGAATTTCTCGAGGGCCGTTTTCTGATCCCTCGCCCATTCGGCGTACGTTTGCTTTCGGTCGGCTTTTTTATCGTTCTCCGAAGCCTCTTCGATTTCGTGAGTGTATTTCCGCATCTTGTCCCAGTCCGTTACGCGTGCCGTCCCCAGCATGGCGCGGTATTGGGGTCCCTTGATGGTAATGCCGATTACGCTGTGGTCGGAGCCAAGGTCCACGTCTTCGTTTCTCCACGACACGTCCAGTGCCCCCGATAGCCATGACAGATCCGGAGTTGTGTCCCTATAGGCACTGTTGCCCCTTCTGGTGGCCACGTCTGGCTCGTTTAACAGGGCCATCTCATGGTCTTCCATGGTGTTGGCTAGAGCTTTTCCCCTCTTCGATTGGTACTTGTACCCCCACGTTGTGTGAGGGGCGTTAAAGTCGCCGAGGATCAGGAGCAGCCTGCTCCCCGCCAACCTTTTCGCCTGGCTCACTACTCGATCAAAGTCGTACTGCCTCTGTGACGGGCGGCAGTACGCGCTCATGATGTATAGATTTCCCGTGTTGCCAATTGTTCTTGCGTGAATCTCGACGAGCGTGTGCTCGCATCCGCCCTGCGCCGTGACGTGTTGAGTAGCCGCCACGTTGCTGCGGACGAGCACCGCTGTCCCTTCCTCCGTCGGGTCCGTGTACGTCACGTATCCCGGGAGTCTCGGCTTGCTGTTCGTTTCATGTAGTGCCATTACATCGGGCTTGTGTTCGAGCCCGTCAATGTGGAGTAACAGTTCCGCCTCCTTGTTGTGGATCCCACGGCAGTTCCATTGATAAATTACTGTAACGTCCCCCCCCCTTGGTCTTCTTTTTCTTATTTGGTCCCTGCTTCATCTTCTTCGGATGTTTCTAGGCGGCCGCGCCTACACGCGATCGATGCCTTGATTTTTTCCGCCCGTTCTTTCTTCAGGGACGCGAAGCGGTTCCTTGCGGTAAGGGTTGCTACTTTGGTCGCTAGCCGTTCGTGTTTGATCGACAGCGTCCCCACTTGGCCTTCGAGGGCCTCGAATCTGGCGTCTATCGCGCTCAGTTTCTCGTTGATTTGGGTGATGGCTGTTAGGATCGCTGTAAGCTCTCCTCCCTTTGGAATCTGCGCCGCCGCTGTCGCCGTCTCGCGGTTGACGGTGCTTTCTTCGGAGTCCATTGCTTCTTGGTTGCTTGGCGCTTGCTGCGCCGGCCGTGCCACCCCCGCATCCCGCCCTAAGCGGGGCGACGGGGGGTCCCTCCGCGGCACCTTGCGCATTCCTCCGGCGTTCTCCACCGTGTTGTTATCGCCTTGGGGTCTCGCGTTTGCTGAGCTGCCGCTAGCTAGCGCATCAATTTTGCTCATTAAGGCCCTAATTTGGGCGTTCTGCTCTTGTATCTGAGCGTTCTGCCGCTCTATGATTTTCTTGAGCTCTTTTACTTCATTGCAATCCCGTTGCGGGCTAGCTCTTAGGTTAAGGGGTTGGGAGGGGGTGAGGGGCGGGAATTCGGTTTCGCTAACCCGAGCGACAGAAGACCTGCCGGTCCAGCCCACCTTTTTCTCGGCGGTTGTCCCTCGTCGTCCGGTAGACTCGGCCCGGAGTCTTGATCCGGCCCTGGATCTCGAACGGGACTTGTTCCGGGACCTGGATCTTCCGCTCGAACCTCGACCCGCCGTTTCCCGGCGGCGGTTGCCGCCGCCGCCGTTGCTGTTGCGGACCGGCGTCTGGGACCGGCCCCGTTGCGAAGAGGCGCTACGTTGAGGTCGTCCTGTAGGACCTCTTTTGCCTTGCTTTTTGTCCTCGTTGTCTTCTTCCGCCCGGCACCGTTCCCAGCGCCGTCGACGGACGACGTAAGGCGTTTTGAATCTTGCCTTGCAAGCCTTGTCGGCGGTGAGATGTTTCCCCCCGCACAGGCCACACTTGGGTACGCACTTGTGGTCTTCTCCGGGGTTGGCGACACCGCAGCCCCGGTAAATCTTGTCTTGAGGATTTGGGCACACGTCCATCCTGTGCCCCACTCGGCCGCATGCGTAGCACACGTCAATCTGCTTCCTGTGCAGGGTGCACTCAATTAGCAGGTTCCCATACCGGAAGTAGTTGGGCACTTTGTGTCCCTCGAAGGCGATCACCACCGACCTGGTCTTGCCGATGCGGTTCGCCTGCAACGCCGTGGGATTGTGCTTGTGCACGACTAAATCTTGTATTTCTTGGGCGGTGTCCTCCAGTGGGATGCCCCGTATTATTCCTTTCACTGTTCCGTAAGGAGCCGACTCGTACGCGCTGACTTCGTGGGACGTTCCCCGAATGTCGATTCGCTCCACCATGGCGTATCTGTCGGCGTGCTTCCTCTTCGAGGTACTCACGACTATGATGTTCTGTTGGTGGTTTAGGCATATCACATCTTATCTAGCAGCAATTGCGTCTACTTGCGCCGCCGCCGTTACAGCTCGGCTTATTTCCACGCGGGCCACCTCGCTTACGCGGAGCCCGCCTCGTGGCCACATGACAATCTTCATATCTGCGCGTGGCAGGTCTGGCAGGCGCGCGCCCTTCAGCAGCTGGCCCTTGTTTATTCGTTTCATCGTCCTCTGCTGACGTAGATTGTTGCCGGTGGCGCCACCGAGGTCGCTGCCCCGACCGTTGACGTCAGTCGGGGCCTTGCCGCCATCTTGGCTCACTTGGAGTACGGGCGTTAGGCTTAGCAATCCTACGCCGCCTTGCTTCACTTTTTCGCCAGCGGTTTTCCACCCCTGCGCTCTGGTGAACTGATCCGGCGAAATTTCTACGCCATCCACTTCTACTCGCATAGCGGTAGACATCTTGGGTCGTTGCGCGCTTGCGCAGCAACCGATGAATCGGTGATCGGCTTTCGGCGTCGCCGGGGCTCGGCCTAGGCCTACCGCTTCCCTCGGCCGGGGCCGAAGTTGTCGTTAGGCCTAGCGGCTCGCGGGCACAAAAAAGTCCTCAAATTTCCGAAAAAATGGTCCCCCTACCTCGGTGCTCCATGCAACTTCATACATCTAGTCGATGCCCTTTCATAAAGCTGCGGGTCAATTAACCAGTGAAATCAGTGAAAAATGACGGAGTGCATGCGAAGCTTTGCACTCCGCTCCGAAGCTTTGCATGCATGCGAGGCTGGTCTATTGAACTAAAGCCATACATTTTTCTTTATCTGGGTACAGTAACCTGAACAGCTGTTACTCTATAGACTAAACAACTAGGATGTTCTATAGTCGTCTAAAGAAATTGTATGGTTTACATTCTTTAGTGCAGGTGCATAAAACTTCAATAGCTGGCTATAGCCTAATTTATGCCCTTTAGTGCGTCACCATAGGGACCCATCGGCAGCCATAGCTCCCCATACATTTTTCCATAGATACCCATAAGGCATTTTTGTATGGGTGATGAATTGAACGGAGGTTTTTAGGGGGCAATTCAAATCCCCGCCTTCGCAGTTACCGCGCGTCAACACCCTGAACACCGCGAGCGGGAGTTCTGTTACTTTTTTTTCTTTGCTTTCATGTCGCACGTGCCGGCGGCTTACTGCGCAGTTTGGAACCAGGTGTGACTCGTGGCAACTTATAGCATCTTTGGAAGAGTGAGGTGGAAGGCGACATGCGCTGCTTTGGCGTCATCTCTCCCGCTGCTTCCCCCTCAGAAATGGTAAATGCGTCTGGGCCAAAAAGCGCCCTCCACCTCCCCAAACACCGAATCCAAACCACTGTCTGAATCGTCCCTCTCCATGTAGGCCGCAGCTTAGTCGGCAAGAAAGCAGGCTCTCTCTTCTCTTCTCTATGCGGGCCCAGGTTCGGTCCCTGCGGTGCCAGTAGTCTGTTTGTGTAGCTAGGGGTCTAGCCAATAGCCAGTAGTAGCCTTCGATGTTTGCTCGTGTTTCCATTGGTAGTCTGGGAGCTTTCTGCTGACGCGGACACAAAAATGTGTTTGGCTAGGTAGACGTACACTGCTTCGCAGTAAAAATCAACAGTCTCAAGGTTGCGCTGGGTGTATCAACGGCGGAATCCTCTGTCTATATGTAGCGATAATGGGGTGGCACATATCACGGAGCATTTTCCTTAACATCGAAGACTGCGTGTGAATGTCCCTAACTCACTGCAAATATATATTTGTAAGATTTTCTTCTGCAGTGCAGAAATCCGGAAAATGCTCTGCTAAGAGCAGCATTTTTACGCTGCATGTTTCATTGTAAGTTTTTATGGCCAGATGTTCCTATTCGCAGCCAATTGGATAGAATAAATGTTTGAGAGTATTCTTTTGTGTCTGCGTGCAAATGATGTGCGTTTGCACCATTATAGCAATTAAGAAACGCAAAATCACCCATTATGACTTTTCCTGCCAATGGAAGCTGTAGCGCTGGCTTGGTGCTTTTATCGCAAATTTTCTTCCTGCTTCCGTCGTTGTGTTAAGGGTCTCTTATTCTTGTCTTCGCTTTGTGAGGATGATATAATATACATTAGTTTACTCGTTAGGTACTCTAATACAATTTTTAAGCTTTTCAAATGTTTTTTTTAATGCGTAGCTTTCTTTGTCGAGCACACCCACTGACAGGACCGTGTAACGCCCTGGATTTCCACAATAACGCAGATTTCGCGAACGTTGTTACCTCTAATCGCTACAATAGCGAAAACAGAGACAACTGGTCGAACAAAATTTTCGTACGAAATTTCCCTCAGCATCGACCCATTCGACTAAATGCTTCCATACACCAGCCGACTGCTTACTATTTAGATCGCGGTGTTCTACAAGGCTCCATGTTAGCTCCAATTTTGCTTAACCTAGCCATGAATCGGGTAGCACGAACACTTGAACAAGACACTGCTGCTCGGTTTGCCTTTTATGCTGACGACGCAGTGATCTGGACAGAAGCTAAAGGCTATACCTCTAAAGATCCCCTGAAAACGGAACTGCAGGCTGCCGTATTGAGGCTTGAACGCTCCCTTTCCCAGTTTGAATTTCCGCTATCATCCACTCAGAAAGAGCTACTCAGCGTTGACGGCAAAAATGGCACAAATTCAGATGAGATTATTTTCATTCAGATCGGGGAAACGCAGCTGGACTCTCGTAACGGCACCATTCGTCTCCTCGGACTTCCCATTAGCGGTCGCAATAGCCCCCGTAAATGGATCCTTACTCTGACAGCCACTTGGCGTATCACCTTGCATGCCATCCTCCGCCTATCCAATAAGTTTGGTGGAGCCCGTCAGCAGGCTTGTACAATGCTTGGCTGTGCAATAGCACACGGGCGCTTCACTTACGGCTTTCCGGTGTGTGTTCTTCGCCCAGCTCACGTAAAGGATCTCCACATATTAAATCGGCATCTTCTCCGCACAATTAGTGGTCTTCCTCAATTCACGCAGGTAGACATTCTTCAAAAAATTGTTCCCATTTCCTCCCTTGCTACATTGGGCGAAGAGACCAAGCTACGTCTTAAGGAACATTTTGAACAGTCCCCCCAAGGCAAGGCTATCGGCTCATGGGTCTATATGAACAGTAAATGCGACCCCACTTATTACCCATTGTACCTTCCGCCCTGGGAAAGCCCTGCGATTGGCATCCCTCGGCGTAGCCCTATACCTCGGCGGCAGGTGACAGCACGCGACTTATACGTTCGCACCATCCAGAACGACAAGATAAAGAAAGAAGTCGACATCTTCACGGACGCAGCCATGCGCGCAAAGAGGCTGCGATTGCATGGACATCTTCGAACGCCCCCTTGCTAAAACGGTTCCCGGAAGATCTCCAATACATAATGCCTTGCTGAAGAATCTGAACTTATGGGAGTCCTGGGTCTGTCCACTCTATCCGCGACCATTGTGACTCACTGTCATCCTGGAAATTTTGCATCATTACGGATTCTTACGCCACCCTTAAAGAATTTAACCGAACATTTTCACCTAATTATACGGCCATGAATATACTACGTGTCATCCGAGCCCTTCGACTAGAAGGCATCCCCATCCGCATCGTCTGGTCCCCGGGACACACGCCTGGGGCACATGGCAACCACGCGGCTCGCACCGCCGCCCGGGAGAGACTTGACACACCTCCAGTGGTTTCCAGAGTCCCATTGTAACACCTACCACGATGAGACTGGCAACTTTACCTGCGCAAATTCAAGGCAGGGAGTCGCAAGAGGCCAAGATACCACACCGGTGGGTGTACTGGGCCCGCTCACGACGTTCACACGCTTGGGGGAGGTGGTAGCTATTCAGATTTATGCTAACATGGCCCTAACCCCTCATATACTACATAAATGGACCCACGGAGCCAGCTCGCACATCCAACGCTGCCCGTATTGTGATGGGAAGTGCATCCCTAACCTGTATCGTTTGATATGGCACTGTGCGCACTTCAAGACCGGTCGCGAGCCACTATTGGACCTCTTGGACCTGGGTTCTTCACCCAGAGATGAAGAAGCGCATCTGCAACGGGTTAGAAAGGACCCCTCAGTGGTTGAGAAAGTTATTGAATGCGCACTAAGCAGTGGTCTCTACAAGTTGGTGTAATAACCTGTACTGATACCTACCAAAAATCGTCGCACCTGTCTCTTCACGATTTTTGCAAACTATATGTTCAGGCGCTTTAAAATGCTATCCACAATTTCAGGTGAATGAACCTTGAACAGTGTTCTTTTTTCAATTATTCCCTCTCCTTCCCCAACAGCGCATTCATGCCACTTCTGATAATAAAGCCATTCCTCCTTCTCCAAGAACTGAAAAGTTAAAAAATAGGAAAAAGGGCGAACCGCATAACGCACTGCATTTATCAATAAGGCAGATTTCACAAACGTTCTGCTTGTATTCGCTTCGTAGCGCAAATGGAGATAATTTGTGGGACGAAGTTTCGAAAAAAAACGAGAAAAAGAATACGGAAAATGGCGAACCGTATTACGCCCAGCATTTCGACAAGAATGCAGATGTCGCGGGAGTTCCACCTGTAATCGTAAAAATAGCCGGATTCGATACAGTTGCTGGAACAAAATTTTAAATACCAAAAACGTAAAAAAAGCAAAAATACGAAAAATGCGAACCGTGTAACGCCCTGCATTTCAAAAATAATGCAGACTTTCTGAGAGTTGCCCCTGTGATCGTTATAATGGCGCAAATAAAGGCATTTCATTGAATGAAGTATTCTAAATGGTAAAAATATAGCACAATTACGGAGACTGACGAATCGTATAATGCCCTCCATTTAAACAACGCGGATTTTGGGGGGGTTCCCCCCCGTAATCATTTTAATAGTGTACATGGAGATAATAAGTAGAACAAAATTTTGAAAACTTAAAAAAAGAGAAGTATTAAAAAAAAGGAAAATAACGACCATTGTATCACCTATCATTTCGCCAATTATGAATATTTAGTAACATTTCCGTCTGTATTACTTTAAATACTATAAATGAGGGGGGGAGGTCATGGTAGAATGAAATGTTGAAACAATAAAATATCAAAATATCCAAAAAATAGGAAAATGGCGAACTGTGTAGCACCCGCTATTTCGACAATAATGCAGATTTCGCGGAAGTTCCACCTGTAACCGTAATTATAGCACAAATGGAAATAGCTGGTGGAACAAAATTTTTGAAAAACTGAAAAATAAAAATATAAAAATACGGAAATTTCGAACCGGGTTACGTCCTCCCAGTCACTAATATTGCAGATGTCGTGACAGTTCACCATGTAATGGTTACAACAGAACAAATGGCGGCGATTGGTCGAATGAAATATTGAAAAGGTGAAAAATACGGAAAATATGAAGAGATTAAGAAAAATGGCGAACCATATAATGCCCCGCATTTCCGCAATGCAGATATCGCGGAAGTTGCCCCTGCAATCCTTATAATGGCGTGAATGGAGATAAGTGGTCAAACGAAATTTTGAAAAATAAGAACATTGGCTGTGAAGAACTTATACTCAAGACAAGCGGCAGAAGAATGCTTATTAGTAGACAATTGTCTTGAATTTCTGCCGTTGTTTTTGCTGTTCGAAATTACCTTCGGTGAAATAGCCAGGTTTGAGCTTATAGAACAATTAAACGGCACAATTACATCCCCTATACATAGCTTTTCCACGTCATAACCTTACAGGGCTACTCAGTCTTTCATTAAATTTACTTTTGAGTCATTGTTTGAAGAACCTTTTGCATTGTTGATTGATTGATTGTGGGGTTCAACGCGCCGATGCAACGCAGGCGATGAGGCGCGCCGTAGTGGAGGGCTCCTGATTAATTTTGACCACCTTGGGATCTTTATCGTGCGCCGAAACCTCGTACACAGTGGTGTTTTTGCTTTTCGCCTCCATCAGAAAAGCGGCCGCCGCGGCCGGGAAGCGAACCCGCGACCTCGTGCTCAGCAGCGCAACGCCTTAGCCACTGAGCCACCGCGGCGGGTACTTTTTCCATTGTTCTTGCGATTCGGAGTTTATCGTTGTCATGTGTCAAGGTCATCCCCTGAGAGGGGTTGCATCGCAATCGGCAAAGAGAAAAAAGAGAACAAAGGAACGGAAATTTTAAGTACGGCCATGAACGCCCCAATGAACCAACGCCGCACCTAAACACCGAGGCATAATTGACAAGTTCGGTAACTCACAGTTCAGCCAATGAGATAACGCCGCGCAGGATACAAGTGGCGTGATGACCATATATGGAAACGGAACGGCACTGAACCAGTCAGAGTGCGCCGCGATGAAGCCCACATGGGCTAAAAGCATGGCGCACAAGCAGAAGGGGAGCCTTAGAAACCAGGAGGCGGAAGGAGCACGTGAGCTTTAAGGAACGAGCCAGGGGGACACTGCCAGGCCACCGACTATGCGCACCTCGCCTGGGCGGGAGCGGGGCGACTTTGCATCAGCTGCGTCATCCTAGGCGCACCACGAACCTGTGTCTTCGTGGCCGCAGCGGAGGCGGTCGAGTGCCTGTGGCCAACGACCACGCTCCATCGCTTCGACGGCTCCGAAGGGCTACGTTCGTGCCGAGACGTACCTCGGACCTCCAGCGGCAGTGGCTACCAGGGGGTAGAAACGAAGGAAACACGTCGGCGCGCGCGGAAACCACGCCGCCCAAGTCTCAGCCGCGCGCATCGAACGCCGGCATCAACTAGAGAAGGCGACGGCTACCGCCGAGTCCCGGACACGCAAGGGTGCGACACGTCAGCGCCGAAGACCGGGGTAGGCCAGTCCAGTAGGGACCCGTCATATAGGACACAACTAGGGACTAGTTGGTGTAGCGACAGCATTTCAGATCATATGAACAATTACTAACTTGTGGATAGGGTTCCTGGGAGTAGAGTGTGTGGGAACTTCATTGTAGCGACTATTGAGTTTGATTATGTGTGTCGGGATGTTCAGTTATAGGGTGGATTGGTTATTGGTTGTGTGCAACTCATTTCTTAGGGGTTTCGCTTTAATATTTTAGTATTTTTCCAAGTGTGCATTATATGTATGTTTTGTTAAACACGTCAACAGCATTCCTGCGGCAGTCTATCTTTATGCTAGTAAAGACAACCTCACCATCCGTTTACTTGACAGGCGTATTTTGATGTTTTTGAACATGTTCTCTTGTTGTTCTTTTTTTTACTTTTTGTTTTTTTACGACATCATCAACTAACTGTCTGTTTTAATGAAATTATAACGGTTAATTAGGTCAACTCAGGGATTATGTAATAGGTCAAATGAAGGGGTTGCACCGTAGGTATTTTCTCGCACTCGTTTATTCGTGTTTGCGCCTGTTTGGCGATGCTTTTTATTGTCATCTTTGTTTTGTATTCATAATTGATAGTCGTATACTTCTACACTTGTGTACCTCTATACGCTTAAAAATACATTCTACACTAGGTGGTATGTACCTGTTTTTGTATTCATTCGTTTTCTTGCACAATTTGTTGATTGTTAAACTTTGTTTCTGTTTAAAAATTATGTTTGATTAATAATCTCCGTTGACACCAATATAACTATTCCCATTTTAAGGCCGCCTTAAACGCCTTTTTTTGCCAAAAGGAGGACGTTGCGTAGTTTGTCTGTTATAACTACTATTTTACCAAACCTTTTAGCACTTGAATGCGTTAGTGTAAACCCTCGGCGCATGCGGTAGAAGGCCGTGTGGGAAGGCCAGCTCACAAAGACCAAGCTTATCGCCACAGCCACCTCATAGTGCTGCTGGCGTATGAGCTGACACTTTACTGCGAAAAACTGAGAGTGAAAGAGACAACAACAAAGCAAAAGCATACCACCGTTCACGCCAAGATATGTGTCTGTGCAACACCGCCTGTATAACATTCCCTGCCGGGTCAGTTGCTTTCAAATGGGAGCAGTAAAGCGTGAGCCGTGATTGCAGCGCACGCCACACCACAATCCCTCGCAGAAACTACGCGTCCTAGAGGCCCCATACTGGGGGGCGTAGGACCATCACGTTCGAAGGCTGCACAATCCCTGTAAATTGTTTCGTATAGTTCCGGTGAATTGGCGCTTGCGCCGGATAGTATTTAGGCGTCAGCACGCGAAACACTGGCCAGTTGGACAGGTCCGGAGATCGCAACTGAAAAGTGGCTGTTACGCCATTTTCAGCAGACACAATCGGCTATGTTATACAGGGGACGTCGGTGTCTGCAATGTATGAGGCAGTGCGTGACGTAGTGCGCGCCTAATAAAAGCACCAAGCGCTCGGAAGTACAAAACAAACCTCTAGTGCGAATCCATTTCGAATATGGTCCCCGCAAACGTTAGGCACCCGTGGAAACAATGATTTCAACCTCAAGCGCTCGCATCTGATCACGCGGACATGTATTTGAGTGGATTAGTTTTCATCAATAGCATCCGCTTTCACGAAAGAGGAGGGAAAAAAATTTCTAAGCATTTCCCCGAGGGGAAGAATGTAAAAGTGCGAATGCACGAGTTGAATTTGCGCGGTTCGGTAATGTTCGCGAAAGAGAGATCACACACACACACACAACTACAAAGAAAGAAAGATGCATTTATTCACAGACACCTATTTGTGTTGTCGTTGTACTTGATTGCTAGAGCGGATCTCAGCTTTGAAATTTCGTGTCAGTACTCCTTTAAGCGGGTGCATTAGCCCTTTTCACGCCCGATTCCTGGCCAATCCCCCACGTGGGTATGTGCCATGAACAGACACCTATTTGTGTTGTCGTTGTACTTGATTGCTAGAGCGGATCTCAGCTTTGAAATTTCGTGTCAGTACTTCTTTAAGCGGGTGCATTAGCCCTTCTCACGCCCGATTCCTGGCCAATCCCCCACGTGGGTATGTGCCATGTCAGCGGCCTGGAAGCGCGCGCCCATCTCCCCCCGTTGCCAAGGAAGACGAGGAGATTCCTGGCCAATCCCCCACGTGGGTATGTGCCATCTTCTCCCGTTGCCAAGGAAGACGAGGAGCGCGCGCACCCGCAGCTGTTGCTATGTGGACGGACGGCGGTCAACGGAATTCAGGGTCGCTTATAAAGTGCATTCGCACTTAATAAATGCGCGTGCATGTATGTGTTCCTCTTTATCAGAAATGACAGCCCTCAACGCTCAACAAACATTTCCTTCTACTTTTCACCTTAAAATGGCACTTATATGTCGTATGCTAGAAACGATCGCTTGTCATGGATTCGCGCCGCGCCGCAGTGGCGAGTAATTCTTTTATTCGTGTTTACGGCATTCTTGTCAAGCCGGATTTTTTTAATATTTTCGCCTTCGTTTTCAGTGGGGAATGTACAATATGCGTATTTCCGGCTTAGTTCACTCTTCTAGTTTTTGTATTTTTTTGTAGTTTTGGCTGCCTAAAAAATCTCTGCCATTCATTACCTCCATTTGTGCTACTATGACGATTCAACGTGTTACCTCAGCCGATTAAGCATTTTCTTGCAAATGCAGGCCGTGGGGTACCTGCCAAAAATCGAACTATAAAAAATCATGTACATTTTGGGGGCGCGAACCCCACATTATTGTAGGAAGGTAAATTTTGGAACATAGGTCCCGCTCGCCTTACAGCTCCTCGACACCGGATCTACGGAGCAAATTAAGAGTTGCAACTGCAAAGATTCATTTTGCCGGTGTTGTTTTGAGGAGTAGATTAGTAAACAACCTCCGCAGACGGCACTAGGAGTAAAGACGAGCACTCGCCTCCGCATCTTGACTGTCTCGTGCTGAAAGAACTTTCGTGCGTGTAAATCGACGCGCTTATTGATTACGCGACTGCTGACTTGGCGATGGACCACACGCGTCTTATTGTCACGTGGCCAAAGAAGATGGGGTTGCCTTCAAGGAAAATAAGTTTATTGGAGCGAACTTGTGCTCCCCAAACAATTCAAAAGAACACAGAGGCGTCGAGGCAGCGGTCAACAGAGTGACTTGCGCAGGCGAGTGTCGTTGAATCGAATGCCTCGGCTTCTGCTCTGCAGGCTTTTATCTTTCGGCGCAAGTGTTTCTGGAACCGTCGATTTACATCCAGAACATTGTAGATCACAGAAGATTATTCTGGGCTCGCGACGTACGGGCGAAACAGTCTGCTTATATGAATATGATAGACCGTGCAACATAAAAATATAGAATGGAAGGTGCGATTTGCTTGGAACGCAGATAACCCAGCCGGGCGTGGCGCGGCAGTAAAACCAAACAATAAATAAACAAACTTATACATGGTTCGTGGCATTACCCCCCTGTAAGAGTGCATCGACCCGATGCTAAAATAAAACACAGTCGGAACAAACAACAAAAAAAGTCAGTCATCTTGCAAAGTAACATTTCAAGCGAACCACGTGGACGACTTCGGGCCGCCTGCGTCGTCGTGATGTTCCCGAATGACCATCGGAGATCACCTCGTAGGTAAGTTGGCCGACACGTCCTGGAAGCTGGTAGGGTCCCAAATACCGTCGCAGAAGCATCTAACTGAGTCCGCGTCGTCAGATGGGAGTCCAATCCCAAACACGGTCGCTTGGGTGGTATTCGAAGTCTCGGCGTCGGAGGTTGTAGCGCCCGGCATCCACCAGCTGCTGGTCCGTTGTACGAACTCGAGCGAGCTGGCGGGCCTCCTCCGCACGCTGAAGGTATCCTTCGACGTCGGGTTTTAGGTCGTCGTCTTCTACATGCGGAAGCGTGGCGTCAAGCATCGTAGTTGGCAGTCTTCTACAGACAAGCTCGAACGGAGTCATTTCGGTAGTTTCCTGGATAGCCGTATTGTACCGAAACGTGACATACGGGAGCACTTCGTCCCAAGTCTTATGTTCAACGTCGACGTACATTGACAGCATATCCGCGATCGTCTTGTTCAGCCGTTCCGTTAGTCCGTTCGTTTGGGGGTGGTATGCCGTCGTTCTTCGGTGATCCGTGTTGCTGTAGCGCAAGATTCCTTGCATAAGCTCCGCAGTGAAGGCCGCTCCGCGGTTCATGTAGGACTTCAGGGGCTCCATGTCGCAGAACAACTTGGTTTATAAAGAACTGGCCGGCTTCTTGTGCAGTCCCCCTCGAAAGAGCGTTGGTCTCTGCGTAGCGCGTCTAATAGTCTGTCGCTACAACAATCAACTTGTTCTGTGATTGTGACGTAGGGAACGGGCCTACAAGGTCCATTACAATCTGTTAAAAGGGCCTCGACGGGACGGCGATCTCGTGCAGAAAGCCGGCGGGTCTTGTCGGCGGCGTTTTCCTTCGCTGGCAGTCACGGCAACTCCGAACGTAGCGGTTGACGTGGGATGTAAGGCGGGGCCAGATGTACTTCGCCTTGATTTTTGCAATGGTGCGAGCTGTGCCGAGATGTCCGAAAGACGGGTCGTCGTGGCACGCTTCCAAAATTTCGTCAGGGAGCTCTGCGGGGATGATCAGTAGATAATTCTTTTGCGTTCCGGGGCTGACATTCTTCACGAGGACGGAGGTTTTGAGGCTGAATGCTTGTAAGTACCTCGTTAATGCCCTAGGCACGGCGACATTGCGTCCTTCGAGGTAGTCGATCTTGACCAGCAAGTCGGGGTAGGCACGCTGCTAGGCGGCTAGGTCGCCCTACGTAACGACTTCGAAGAACGCGCTGTCTTCATTGGAGTCTTGTGGTGGTGGGTCGACGGGGGCGCGGGAGAGGCAGTCGGCGTCGGAGTGTTTCCTGCCGGATTTGAAGACGATTGTAACGGGTTTTAGGTCGTCGCCCAGTTCTTCGCAAGCTCCACCACCCAAGACGGCAGGCAGCACAGGACTGTTCGGTTTAAAACAGGCCGGTGTACTTTGGCCGGTGATTTTTTGTCCAGCCGTTTTCCGGCAGCCATGTTCGGCCCATGTCCAAATGTGGGCCTTTTGGCCGTATACGGCCGTACTCCCATGGCTGTCCAACGGCCAGTGTCCGTCGGCCAGTCGACCGGCTTACGGTCATACGGCCAGATTCCAGCCGTAGGGCTCCTGCCATTCGAAAGCCACCCATGTACGGCCGAAGTACGGCCGCCGGAGGACAGCCGAGATGCGGTCGTCGGACTCCAGCCGGACTAAAGCTACCGGAAATACGGCCGTGCTACGGGCATTGGAGTTCAGCCACAGCGCGTTAACTGTACTGAGGCCGGTCACTGCATGTCGCGCAAGCAGATGACTCATTCGCGCAGTGCAGAAGCAGAACAAACCCAGCCTTTTTGGTCAAATGCAGAAACATCAAAATGAGCTCGCGCGCAACCACCAGCCGTCAAGCTTTCAGCGCAGCCTTGCTTAATTACCAGCCTCAGTTGACAGCAAAATTCATTTATTAAACAGTGCACACAAATTGTCGTTCCTTTAATAGCTGTGCCTCTTTTACTGCCGAACACAAAAAATATTCAGTTCTTTGTAGAGCTTGAATATGTATTGTCCAGGTCGTGATATCCTCTGTGGGGCGGCTTACCTGTAATAAACGGGGAAAGGTGAGGGGGTGGGGGGGGGGGCCGGCGGAGGTCGCATACTTTAGTGGTTGAATTTCAGAGAGATAAATTGCGCCGCTTTTAGCCAATTTCTTTTAGGGCAATATTCCGGACCTCTTTCATGCTATGACTGCATAAACGATTTTTATAACAGTTGCTTGACCAATTTTGATGTATATAAAACCGGCATGAATGTCTTTACGAAGCGTTTTGGTTCTCAACAAAACACTCAGGAGCATTTAATATAACTCCTTCACAAAAACGTATATCCAGTTTTTGCCCATTTTTCTTGCAAAGACATTTTCTACTCGATCAACTTTTCTGGTGATATTGCACAAGGCTGATCCTAAGAAGGAGCGAACAGGTACTTTCACTTTCAATCTTTTTTTTGTTTTCATGAGTATACGTCCACACCACTTAATAGTCCAAAAGTACTTAATTTTCTTCTAATGTCATACTACGTTCAAAACTTTCTAGACGCGTTGCGAATGACGCCCTGCTTCAGGTGGCTGCAGTTGTATCCATCTGTGTTCACGCAAGGAAAGGCGTAAAATTAGAGTTACATAATTTGTTTCAAAACAATAACATATCAATGGTAGCATGCATACAGGAAACCTTGCATACTGCAACGAATAGGGCAATAAATATTTTATTGGTCAAGGTTGAATGCGTAGGGCTCTCAACCCGTCGGAGGCAAACTTGCGCGTCTGGAAGTTTGTTTATTATTTATTTATTTATTTATTTATTTATTTATTTTTTTATTTATTAATTTTTATTCATTTAAATATTCATTGTGTTATTTATTTATTTATTTATTTATTTGATGCCTGCTTGCCTTTGCAAGCATTACAGAAGGGAGATACATAACACTAAGCATTAAATATGAGACAAAATAAAATAATTCTACAAAGCGCGCTGAAAATCGTCAATATAAACAGTTAATGCAATCATACGTGGAAGATAATTAGACTGAAGTATTTATGTAAAATAAAATGAATCGCGCAAGGCGTCACCTTTAAAGGAAAGTTAATCATTTGCTTTAAGCTAGCGGTCCAACTTTGCGATATGTAGAAAGGCGCTTGGACATACTTCTCCCCTTCTACTACAGTTTTGGAATGTTAAATATTACGAAAAAGGTTCAACCTATCGTTTCGTCTGCGATCTTTCACGTCCTGCCATTTCAGTTTACTTTTACTTTCTCTCATGATAAGTTGAGCGTGCTAATTACCTAATACGAATCGCACTGACATATTCTCTATGTTTTCGAGCGTATCAACCACCTCTTTGGTGTAGGGATCCACGAAAACACATGCGTACTCCAAG
This sequence comes from Haemaphysalis longicornis, assembly GCF_048455015.1. Taxonomy (NCBI): domain Eukaryota; kingdom Metazoa; phylum Arthropoda; class Arachnida; order Ixodida; family Ixodidae; genus Haemaphysalis; species Haemaphysalis longicornis. The sequence goes on along the minus strand of NW_027526282.1, from coordinate 371,364 downwards.
ATTGAGCGCACATGAGTGAAATACGGTTGTTCTTTTCAGTTAGATGGAGGTTCACTGAAATTTCGTCTCAGAAAGCCAAAAACATATGCAGCCGTAACTTTTATGGTGTGAACCTGCTTATTTATTCTCTAACCGCTCCCTAAATTAACTCCTAGGTATTTATATTCCTCGGCCCTTGTCACAGCAGCATAATTTACGGTATGCGTATTCAATTGGAATGGAGGTTTTCTTGTAAAGGTACAGTTAACACACTGTTTAACATCCAAAAACTTTTCTGAATCAGCACACCAGAATGTTATTAAGTTCAAATAGAGCTGCAGGTATACGGAATCACGTTCATTCGCTATAGTCCGGTAACCTCCGCAGTACTTTTCAACAAAGCTATAGGGCCAATAGTAATAACAATGCAAAAACCGATTCATTCAGTTTATAGGATGAAATGTACTACGCAGAAGGTGATATGGAACACCATCATTTGCTTTTTTGCAGTACAAGAATATACAGTCAACCACTTTAATCTTATCTATTGCAAGAGCCAAATCGTGCGTGAACTCAACAATCTGCGTTGAGCAAGAAAATCCTGACAAAGTCCGTGTTTTCTAGGATGCTGGCGATTATGTTTAACGAAATGAGTCAGATCCCAAGAGTACCTAAGCTCACTTTCAAACATCGGAACTAAATTAACAGCTGGGCTTCGTCGGTGACAAGGCTCTGTTGTTATCGCAAATTTAAAATAATTTTTTTTCTAAATAGGCAGTCGTAAAATCTCATGAAGTAACATAGTGCAGGGCATGAAGTTGATCCTACTAATGCACGAGCGAGTCTCTTCTACGTTTATATCCAACAACATAGTGCAACATTGCTTGTCGCAGTTTAATTGTAAGAAGAATAACTTGCGCTTTTGCTCGCACTTGCCTTTCTTTGGTGGGGAGTCCTTGACATGGTGGCGGTTTAGCTCCTGCGTGGTGGCCGCTTGCTCGACACCCTTGAAGGCCAGTTATTTTGGTGAACCATCTCCATCTCAGAGCGGACATCTGTTCCGGGTCGATGTCTCCAATGCTCTCCATTTCTTGAGGCGGCGAATAGCCTCGAGCTTGTGCGTCGACGAAGCCGGCGGCATAGGCGTGGTAGCGGCGATGACTGGCGAGGCTTAGCTCACCCGTCGGTGTGGCACAGTCTTCTTGTGGCAATAAATGACATTTCGATGGCCTAAAAGGTTCCCTGCTAATGTCTAGTGAGCCCTTGCACCTTGCCCGTTCAGCGAGAACACTCATTACTGTTTGACAAACGATGTTGGTTCATTTAAAACATAGAAACACGGAGCGGATGAAAGACGCGTCCCCGTCGCTCGCCTCCCTAATGGCTTTTTCTCCCCGCAGGAAAAAACCGGTCGGTCTCCTTCCAAACACGTCTGTGCATGAATTCTCGGCGCCCAGGCGCGTGCCGTTGTTCGGCTGTATGCCGTCTGCCGAAAAAATGACGTATAATTAGATACCTTACGTAGGCCGGTCTCCTCTTGAACACCTTACCAAATATTCTGTGGCCATGCTCTTGCCGTAATTCGGCCGAGGACAGCTAACCGAATGAAAAACGTATATTCTGGGGCCGTACGTCGGACGGTTTCCTTCATAACACTGGTTGCCCGAAGAAAACGAATATTCTACCGCCGTACGCGCGGTTCACCGTTGAAACAACGAATGCACGGCAGCCGCGCTCCGGCCGGTCTCCTTTCGAACACCAACTGCCGTAAGAATGCGCATATTCTGTGGCCGGTCGCTTGCCGTGCTTCGGCCGATTACCACTTCCCAAAGAAAAAACGGATGCCCTAAGGCCGTACTTCGGCCGTTCTCTTTCACAACATCGGCAGCCGTAAGAGAACTGAATATCTGGCAGCCGGTTAGCTGCCGTTGTGCGTCCGGACACGGGCGGACGGAAAAATACCGAAGCGCTGGTTGCCGAATGGTGGCCGTTCAACGCATGATCAGTGGCTGCCAGAACCTGGTTGCTGGCCGGACATGCCAGAAAGCGGCCATAGACAGGCCGGTCTTGGGGCACATTTTCTGTGCCGCCTGGGAAATCGGTTAGCCAACACAGCGCATGGTGGTCTGTCACAACCTTGAACGGTCTACCATACAGGTATGGACGAAAATTTGAAATGGCCCATATAATTGCGACCCATACAAAAATATTGTATGGTCGGCTATAGAAAATCCTTTTTATGGTCGGCTTTAGCTATTTTGCCCAATAATCTTTAGACGTTTCTATGGGTGTCTTTAGCGAATCGTATCGTCATTCGTATGGGTGTCTTTAGATATTCGTATCGACATTCCTATGGGTGTCTTAAGCTCCTTCTATAGCCGGTTCTATGGTTGTCTTTAGCGATTCGTATCGCCATTCCTATGGGTGTCTTTAGATATTCGTATCGACATTCCTATGGCTGTTTTTAGCTTCTTCTATAGCCGGTTCTATGGTTGTCTTTAGCTACTCGTATCGACATTTCTATGGATGTCTTTAGATTCTTCTATAGCCGGTTCTATGGCTTTCTTTAGGTCTTCTTTCGATATCGCTCGGGCCGTAGAAGAATCTAAAGACACCCATAGGAATGCCCATAGCAATGGCTAAAGACAGCCATAGAAAAGTGTAAAGGTAATTGGGCCAAATAGCTAAAGACAACCATAAGAAGGGTTTTCAATAGCCGACCATACGATATTTTTGCATGGGCTGCAGCCAGAAGAGAATCACCACTACTTGAAACACAGCGACAGCAGCAGCCGCTGAGAAATTGTAACACGCTGCCATGCCGGCGTATAGCCTTGCGGATCTCTAGAACTTCTCCTGTGGCACTTAGGTTGTGTGCCTATCTGCATTGTGTAATGTATGCTCCGTGAATATTTCTGCGATATAGGGGGAGTGCAAGGTTGCGATTGCAAACACGTCGCCAGTTTTCATTCACAAAAGGCTTAAACACAGGCAAACAAGGAAAGCAAAACCAACGGGTTTATTCATCCCATTCAATACATAAAGGGCTACTATCTACGCTACTTCGCCGCCAGTAAACAGTTGTACACATACGCCGATCGAAACACACAGCACACGCATTCCAACACTCTGGCTCACGCTTACGTCATTCGCGCGATAGCCACAGTACGCGGCACATTTTCCGCGAACGCCCAACGAGACACATATACCTACAGGTGCTGGGTAGTCCACAGAAAAGAGAACACTCAGAAGTCGTTCATTTCACTCAGTACTCAATGCACAAAGTTGCAAGTATGATGGCTAAAATGGAAATGCAGTCTTAACTAAACAATGAAGACGGTCGCACATAATGCCATAATAAAAAACGTTTTCCAAGTCCGTTCAATAAATGCCTTGTAACTTTTCTCGGTTCGCGAAAAAATAATATCTTTGTCTCATCACCGCGGCGAAATCTTCACGTCTGTGTACGTTGCATGCAATGCCATGTGGTGCAGGGTAGCTTGGAAACGTATTCTTGAACACCAAAAAAAGTCCTGCATTTCTCGCACAATGCAGCCTCTTCAGTTCGTAAGATCACTCACCCTGGTGTTTTGCGTACGATGAAATTCCTGTCGCGGTATCGCAGGTATCCATTTTCGCATGACTTCGCATGACAAGTTGATGTTGAATTCATCGTAACACTGTCACCGTAAACACCGAAATTTCGGGCAGCGAAAAGCGGCACATTTGCTTGGCGTCAAACCATCAACACAAACACATTGCCGTCGAGTCGTAAATTTCCAGCATTAGGCAACACGTGCCATGCCCGCGCACATGAGCAAGTAGACGAGATGTGGCTGACGGAGTACATCCTGGTAAATGTAGGTCCATCGCGCCAGCAAATAGTGCGGAGATACGTGCCCATCTTTTGGCCTTTTTCTAACTTGTTTTCTAGTAATTATTTTATTTGGTAAATACAACATGGCTTAACGTTTTGTTTTCTTCATCCTAAAAAACTATATTGTTCTCAGTACTCAGGGATAATTGTCTGTCACTGTAATTGCGGGGCGCACGAATACTAACACAGCACGGAACGCCTGACCCTCTTTTCGCATGGCCAGGCTACAGCGTCGACGCGCGCTACAGCGTCGACGCGCCCCTCCTCAGCCGTGTCAATCGGTACCCATTGCCAAAACCAGTGTGCTAAACAAACAACCAAAAATAAAACCGGAAGCAGGGGTGCCCCTTCCACGACCGGCTAGCCGGTCGTGGTCCCCTTTACCTATTCAACGCTACCCAGAATTTCCTTTATCTGCCTCCTTCGGTCCGGCTTGGGTGGCTCTCCCCCTTTCTCAATAACTAATTTCAAAGTGGGCTCCCCAGGAGAAGGAATGCGGTTGTTCGCAGATGCCACCATATTTCTGACTGCGCCCGCACGTACCGTACCGGGGGCCGCGAAAGGTCTCCAATTTTCTTCAAGGCTAAGAAGGCCGTTTTCATAGAAGCCCGCTTTTTTACTTCACCGCGGCAGCGAAGGGCCGCAGGGGAAGAATTCTGTGAACTTATACATCTTTCAGTCGACGTTCATTTGCACGCTTTGCCGACGCACAGTATCCAAAGTTGCAACCTGAATTTGAGCGTGTTGAGCATTAATCTGCCTGAAGCTGCCTTTAATTGTACTTTCCCGTATTGTTGGTATAATAAGTACCTAACGTTATTGAACAAAAACTTTCATATAACCGGCCGATGCACCTCATCATCGTTATTCAGTCTGTGTTGTAGATGTAGCTAGGTAAATCGTGAGTGTATAAATTGCGCGTCATAAGCCATATTGAAACCAGCGGAATAGGATCTAATGGTTGCTCGAATTATACCTTTATAGGCTAACACTTTTTTATTAGCGGCTGGAGACTTGGAGACTTATGTCACTATGTAGTTAGCTAAGGAAGCTTTTATGTATGCAGGCCTGTAAATTCTGCGCCAAACGCTTTCCTAATTCCGGCTAAATGTTGCTTAATTGTCACACGTCTAAAGGTTTACAGTTATACAGGGTGTCCCAGCTATCTTGCACCAAGATTAAAAAAAAGACTAACGGCGCCTCGGCTCGCATTAGCGCGCGTAGTAAAGCAATGCCCTCAAACAGGCTGCCTCTGAGTTAGCCAGAACGAAATAAACACAAGAAAGAAACGGCCCAGTTTATGCTTTATCTCCAGGCGCACCCCGAGAATCTTGCTGTTGCTGCTCCTTCCTTGCATGCCATTATCAAGGTGATGCGCTGTGTCTTCGGGCGGGTGACAGGGGAAGCAGTTGCTTTCAACCAGCTTATTTGGGCACGCTGCTTTATACAATGCGCGCGGAAGCGCCTTCACGTGGTTTCTTTCATATTTCGCGGGTTTTCTTTAGTCGGTCAGAATAATTGAGTACGCAGTTAGTTCGTCGCTGAAAATACCGCAGTCAGATGCCCCTCGTGGGTACCGACAAGTGCCTCACTGACACTTCAGGGATTAGGACAGCACTTCTCGAGCTAGATAATTATTACAATTAATTAGTTAAGTATCATGCGCGAAAAAATACTGTCCACTTCTCCACAGTGCTGTAAACATTATGCACTAGGTTTTCTTCCAGTAACACAATTGCTGTTTTTTTAAATCTTGGTGCATGATAGCTGGGACACACTGTATATTGCGCTGTAGCCAGCTGCAGAAGATTTTATGGGTGCCTCTCTTTAGGTTTAGGGCAGATTGTCTACAATAGCTGGCAGAAGACAGCTGAATGGTTCCAAGTATGTAGACGTAGAGCTAGACAACGGCCTATATCCAGGTAAATGAGCTTTTATGGCTTTCTCTCTTTAGCTTTAGGACGAATTATTTTCAATAGCTGGCAAAATACAGCTGAATGGTTTTGAGTCTGTAGAATTAGAGCTTATAGCCAGCCAAATGAGCTTTTATGGCGTTCTCTCTTTAGCTTTAGGACGAATTCTTTTCAATAGCTGGCAAAAGACAGCTGAATGGTTTTGAGTCTGTAGAGTTAGAGCTAAACAACGGCCTATAGCCAGCCAAATGAGCTTTTATGGCTTTCTCTCTTTAGCTTTAGCACGAACTCGTTTCAATAGCTGGCAAAAGACAGCTGAATGGTTTCAAGTCTGTAGACTTCAAGCTAAAGAATGGTCTATAGCCAGCCAAAAGAGCGTTGTCGCTGCTGGTCTATAGAACTAAAGCCATACATTTTTCTTTAGCTGGCTACAGTAGCCTGAATGGTTGTGACTCTATAGACTAAACACACTAGGATGTTCTATAGTCGTCTAAAGCGAATTGTATGGTTTACATTCTTTAGTGCAGGATGCATAAAAACTTCAATAGCTGGCTATAGCCTAATTTATGCACTTTTATGGGTGACCATAGGGACCCATAGGCGGCCATAGCTCACCATACATTTTTTCATAGATGCCCATAAGGCATTTTTGTGTGGGGAGGCACTCTTTCTTGGAGGCTGAGTAATTTTTCTCCTCCTTCGACAGACCACGGCTAGCAAAGGCGATTACTTTTTCGCAAGCGCTTTGCTTTTGGACGGGAACGACACCCCCGGCTATATCGCTGGCATCGGTGTGCATTTCCGTTTCGGTGTTTTCGTCGAAATGAGCGAGCACGGGCGGGTTTGGAGGCGTTGTTGCAGCTTGCAAAATGCTCTTTCTTGAGCGTTTTCCCATGCTATTGGGGTGCTATCTTTTGTCAGGCGCGTGCGTGGCTCTGCAATGCGTGCGAAGTTTGCGACGAAGCGCGGGTAGTATGCCCATAGTCCTAGAAATCTTCGCACGTCCTTTTTGTCTTTCGGTCTTCGGAAGTTCGCTATGGCTGATGTTTTCGCCGGGTCAGGCAGGACTCCCGCGGCGTTCACGACGTGTCCCAAAAACTTGAGTTCCTCGTAAGCGAAGCGGCACTTTTCAGGCTTTAGCGTTAACCCCGACGTGCAAATAGCCTCGAGCACAGACTCCAATCTTGTAAGGTTATCGTCGAAATTTCGGGCGAATACCACAACGTCGTCAAGGTACACGACACAGGTGGGCCACTTCAGGCTAGCTAGCACAGTGTCCATGACTAGTTTAAACGTTTCTGGCGCCGTGCACAGCCCAAAAGGCATCACCTTGAACTCATATAGACCGTCCGGGGTTATAAATGCAGTCTTCTCTCAGCCTCTGTCGTCCACTTCAATTTGCCAGTAGCCGGTATTCAGATCCATCGATGAGAAGTTCTTCGCGTGGCAGAGGTGTTCGAGGGCGTCCTCGATTCGTGGCGGGGGTACACGCCCTTTTTGTGATTTTGTTCAGTCACCGTTGGTCAAAGCAGAACCTTAAAGTGCCGTCTTTTTTTTAGCGAGTACGACCGGTGCACCCTACGGACTTTTCAATGGCTGTATAATTTTGTCGCTGAGCATGTCGTCGACTTGAGTCCGGATGGCTTCGCGCTCGTGTGAAGAGACGCGGTACGGTGACTGTTGGGTAGGTCGGGCTCAATGTTCGGTTATTATCCGGTGCTTCGCCAGAGGTGTCTGACGTCACTTTGAGTTCGACGAAAAACACTCGCTGTAGCGACGTAGCAAAGCCGATAACTTGTTTCTTTCTTCTTGCGGTAGTGCCGGATTCACGTCGAAGGGATGCGGAAGCCTGAAGGTATCTGGGGTGCGCGTTCAAAGTCGGCCACTGCGATCACGTCTCTTCCTGCTTGCGTTTCTACTAGGAACGCAATTGCCGCGTCCTTGTTTAAATGCTGGTACTCCTCGGTGAAATGGGTGACCGAAACGGCGGTTTTGCGTTTCTTAAACCGCGCAGTTCCTCTTGTGGCAGACACACCGCCTTCGATAAGGAACCTTTGATCACTCTCCACGATAGCGTCGACTTCAGGAGCCGCACCTTCACAGTAGACGGCGATCATCAAGCTTGCGCGGGGTGGCAGGGTGACGTGATCGTCGGCGAACCTTACAGCAGCACGGTCTTGGGGGTTCGGCTGCGGCGTCGGGGAGGAAAAAGTTATCCACTTGGTCAAAAGATCAATTATTGCGCCGTTGTCCGTCAAAAAATCCATTCCGAGAATTACGTCGCGGGAGCAGTTAGGCAAAATTACGAACGCAGCAGGGTACGTGGTGCCATCAATGGTGATGCGCGATGTGCACGTTCCACTTGGTGTTACGGGATGGCCTCCTGCTGTGCGTATATGCAGACCATCCCATATGGTCGTAACTTTCTTCAGCTTAGACGCGAATGATCCGCTCATTACGGAGTAGTCGACTCCAGTGTCTATAAGGGTGACTACATCAAAGCCGTCGATGGACACCTTGACGTCGGACGCCACCCTCCTTGAGTTCCGGGTTAGTCGAGCGTCGCATCTCGGCTTGTGCGTGTTGACGGTCAAGCACTGTGCGTCGTCGTTATCATCATCTTCTCAGGGGCAGGCTCGGTCAGGTCGGGTACGCATAGCGCCTTGTGGCTATTTCCGTGTTCAGGAGTCACGTCAGGGTTAGGTCGGGTCGTCGGGATTAGGGTATGTCGTGAGTCACCGTCTTCGGCGAATCGTTGCGTCGTTGGAGGGTTTTCGTTGTCCCGCCGTTGTGCAACTTCACCTCCGGAAGTTGCTACCTTTAGTTTCCCCCGCGTGGGCTGCGGGACCTTCCACGTGCGAAGTCAGCACTACTACGGTGGTCCGGCGACTGGTACGGGTAGGGCGACGGTGAACGGTTAAAACGGGCTGGCCCACGGCTGGTGTTCGACAGGTATTCTTCAATCGCAGATGGGCGGTGGCCGGGTCGGGGGCGTGGTGCGTTGACGGAGAAACCACGAAGTCCGAGTCCCTTGTATGGGCAGTGACGGTAGATGTGGTCGGCCTCTCCACAGTGGTAGCAAAGAGGACGATTATCCGGTGTTCGCCATACGTCAGTCTTTCTCAGCGTCTGGTTTCGTACTACAGGGGGTCGGGCGGGCGACAGTGGGCGGCGGTAGGGCTTCACGACGTGTTGGAGCAGGGAAGGGTCGATCAACAGCCGCGGAGTACGTCATAGCTTGGGGCTGGCAGTGTACTTCGGATGGCACAGAAGTTCCCAAAGCGTTTTGAACTTCTTCCCGAATCACGTCAGTTAGGCAAGCGACTTGGGGTTGCGGCGTCGTCGGGAAAGGTTTCCGCAGCTCATCTCTCTCTCTACTGCACGGATGGTCTCGCGTAGGCTATCAGCCGGAATCCGCATGTTGTCGACGTAGTTTCCATTGTCCGCACCAACAAAGTTCCGGTCATACTGCCTAGCATGCTTTTCGAGAGCCTTCTCAATCGTGCTGGCTTCGGCCACGAATTCTGCGATGGTTTTCGGCGGGTTGCGGACAAGTACAGCAAACAAATCCTCCTTGACACCACGCATCAAGAAACGTAACTTCTTTTCTTCCATCATTTCGGGGTCCGCGCGGCGAAATAGTTGCTTCATCTCCTCAACAAAGATCACGGGCCCTTTGTTGGGGTGTTGTGTGCGAGTTTTCAACAAAAGGACGGCTCCCTCTTTCCGCACGACGGTGGCGAATGTTTTGAGGAACTCCCCCTTAAAGATCGTCCAGTCGGTTACGGAGCTTTTATGGTTTTCAAACCACGTTCGGGCCGTATCTTCTAAATAAAAGAAAACATGGCGGAAAGTCTCTTCGTCATTCCACCTGTTAAAGATGCGGACGCGCTCCACTTTCTCCAACCAGTCCTCTGGGTCTTCTCCGGGGGATCCACGGAACGATGGTGGTTCCCGGGGCTGTTGAAGAACGAGAGCACAATTGGTAGTGCTGGTCATGGTGCCTGCGTTGATCCTGGTGGTGATGACGACATCTTCTTATTTCACTTTATCCGGAAGCAGTCCGAGCTCCGGCTCAAGACCTTGCAGTCGGCGGCTGGCACGAGTGGGACTTGATGTCGGCTTGACGAGGGCGTAGGGTGCATGTATCCCGCACCTCCACCAGATGTCACGTGGCCAAAGACGACGCGGTAGCCTTCAAGGAAAATACGTTTATTTGAGGGAAATAGTGTTCCCCTAACAACTCAAAAGAATACAGAGGCGGCGAAGCAACGGCCAACAGAGTGACTTGCGCAGGCTACTGTCGTCGAATCGAATTCTGCGTCGTCCGCTCTGCAGGCTTTTATCTTTCGGCGCAAGTGTTTCTGGAACCGTCGATTCACATCCAGAACATTGTATATCACAGAAGATCATTCTGGGCTAGCGACGTTACGGTGAAACAGTCTGCTTATCTGAATGTGATAGTCCGTATGGCATAAAAATAAAGAATGGAAGACGCGCTTTGCTTGGAACGCAGATAACACAGCCGGGCGGGGGCCGGCAGTAAAAACAATAACTAAATAAACAAACCCATACATGGTTGGCGGCAATATTTAATTGCACGTCCTTCCACGGTGCGCATCCAGTTCGTCCTACAGTGCCACAGTGCTGGCCAGAATTGGTTTCGCGGCTTGCGCGAGCCCCACACTATTGTGGGAAGGCTCCATAAAGCAATCCTTAGGCATAGTGCAGTTCATAAATTCGAACACTTTTTTTCACGTTTTTCCTAATACAATTTACGCGCTTAAGCTGGATGTCGGCAATCATGGCGTGCCGTTCTGGAGGACAATAAAAGGTGGTTAATTCACGCCACCTGAAGACCATGAATCTGCGTCAAACCATATATTTCCCCAATATCGCGGCACATTTAAAAAATAAAGCGCTTTGTAGTGGTTTCAAAAGGCCCACACCAAACTGGCTTTTCTATTCGCATCGTCTGGGATTGCGGTACCAGAAGGAGAAAAATCAAGGGTGCGAGGTAATATAACAAAAAAATATCCACAAAACGTGAAAGCTGTAGGAAGTGCGAGCAGTGATTCGCCATATTGGGCTGCGGCGCCGTTGTCCTCTCACTGCTTCTACCCATTGTCCTCTCGGCCTGCCTGTCTCACTCCTCTTTTGGTAAATCGAATGAACGTGTGTCCAATGCAATTCAAATTTACCGCATTTGCAGTTCCCCCGCGCCCTGTGCCTGAAACACTGCGGAAGCGGGATCCAACACATACCGGTTCCTTACAACGCAGTTTGGAACGCGTAGTTTTTGGCGGCGATGTTTATCGCTTGCTATTATAAAAACTAACACAATGGGCCTTCCTAACTAAACTGTCGCGGAAGCTGTCGGTTATACACACAGATTTTGCCTCAAATGTACATGAAGTTTTCTCTGGGCGAAACGACAAGGATGGGTATGACAAGCGCCAGTGGTCCAGCAGTTTCTAATAGTTATGAATATATAAACTGCTTGTTTTTAGAAACCTCTAGGTCCGTTACAGCGTAATGCCATGGGGCTCTACTTGGGTCCTTTATTTCGCTGTGCCGCCTGATCCGAGCAGTGGTTTGAGAATGCGACAGCGAACGAGCTACGACGACAGTGCGGGCCCCTAAAGTGATGTGCACTTAAAACAAAACTTTTCGTTAGACGTGTTCCCACAATGGTTCAATGCTGGAATTTGTAGGAATCACCATGAATTCCTTTTAATACGAAACAATTCAGCACTTGCCCGCAGACCTATCATGGGACCAGAAGAATATACGTTCACTTTATTTTGAGGCAATCACAACCTTCTCTAGATCAATTATAACTAGAGCAAAGGCTGTCTTAACTAACCTATATATAATCTCTATTTATTCCCTCGCTCAACTGCGGTCACAGGTTCGAACTTGCAAAACTCCAGCGACTTAGGCTTTGTAATCAAGTGAGTAATTTGATCTTGTCATTATCTTCCTACCGAAGTTAAAAAGCTAAGTATGGGTAAAGATGGCAAACTTACTGGACACGCCATATTTGCCGTGGTGAATAAGCTTTCCAAGCCTTTCCCAGTCCAAAAATCAAGAACCAGCACGCGAAAAGTTTGGAAAACCCGGTTGCCTTATCAACGTTTTCTTCCTTGGGGCATTAAACAAGCAACCCGATAACATTAGCATACCTCTATTCATTAGGTTTTTTACCTATACCGATCTCAGCTGCTGGCCACTTGAAGTAAGAATTGTTTTTAAGACCAACTTCATTATTATTATCAGCTGGCGAAAACACCAAAAGGGATATGAGATGGAGTTTATGTTACGTCGTAGTTGATGTATGTCTATAACATCGCATTACTGCTCGTTATATTTCTTGTTTGGATAGGAACAAACGTGCTTTAAACAAAGAAATATATCCGCCAAAGCTACAAAGTGACGCTCTGTCAACAATTTTACCTTAATTTGTAAGCTCAGTATTCGACTGAACACATGTTTTAGAGAACAGATACGGTGCGTTCTGTCCAGAATAAAATAGCCACACCAGGCAATAAGCAAAGGAAGCTGCACCCACGTACCTACAACCAGCATAACAAAGGCTAGTTTGGTCCCCTGAACTCAGTGATAGTGTAAAGAATTAGGTTGATGTCATGCGCCACAATGCAAAAACGAAAACTTTTATTGCGGAAGCCGAAGGAAGACGCACTTTACATCAATAGAATGATGAAACAATTACCGGGCATTGTATAGTTTGTTATTAAAGGAGCCAACCAGAAGATTAAAATTTTTCATTGTAGGCCTCTTTGCTTTCAATAATTTTTTTCTTAATGCCTAATATGCATTTTAAAAAAAAGAATACTGGTTTTTCTGCAGACATTGCGCATAGGCTCCTCGCACGTAAATTTGTGTGTCAATTTAATATCTGCGACCCACAACGGCCATCTTGTAAAGAATGGCTTAACAGTAAGCAGTGCATGATACAGCAGGATGGTTCAACGGAAGAAAGCCTTCCGGCCGATTCATTTATTTTTGAACACAAACTTGTACAACATCGTTTTAGACGATAAAGTCGTGGTTGTAAAATAGGGACACAGGGGCACTGAAAAGTAGAATCGCATAGAAAAATATTTCGCTAATACAGTAGCTGCTGTATTCAAATATGAAATTAAGCATGCTAATGTTTTCATCCTCATAATATAGCAGGCGGAGGAAGTTACATGAAGGGGGTACAAAAAGAGGCAGTGAATCGAGTTGCTTTGTACGGGACAATCATCACTCACTAACGTACAGTATTCAATGAGTGAATATTAATTGCACATGTCAGTCAATAAGAAAGCCAACAATACATTGAGATCTTATTTCCTATTTGCAAAAGCTGCAGCTGCACGTATAGTTTCAACAAAAATCTCTTGGAGATGCTCCTCAGGTGTATACGTCGGACAGAAGTACAGAATAATAGCACATCCGCCACGCAGTTTGATATGTGTATAACGGCATTCTTATTCAAACCAACGTCAAACCGATGGCCACAAATATATTATGCCATGCCTTTACAACATATCCACGCCTCCATTACAGCGTGCAGACAGCAACAAGGGTGATGAAGCTCATCAACAGAGCGGACTGCCGATAATGCTGTGGGTGATTACAGAAGGCTCCGATGATGGCTTTTCAGGAGAAATTCTCCTGTGTTATTATTTTCATCATAAACAATAACGCATCATTATACCATCACCCCCTATGTACCCCGTACCTCACTCCGCACAACTTATTGCGCATTGCAATTCCGACAATGAAAAAAAAAACAAATTTAGCATTGAAAGCATTGCCCTCTCATCATACCACCAGATTAGTTCCAGCCATGAGAGGTTATTTCTGCAACCTGAGCCCCATAAGGACAATCCAACATGTATGCATTACTAATTACTATTCAAACACAGAGCAGAAACAGGGCAGTACTCTTTGGTGGCGAGAACAAGCACACCAAAAAAACACAGTAGAGGAAAAAGCAGAATACCTTTTGGCAATGCTTATGAAACAAATTTATTTCGCCCCCAGTAATTATATCAGAACATTAGGGACGTTTGTGGGGCTTACAGGCAGTCTTAAACCACTTAATGTGAGAGTTGAAAAAAAAGAAGAAACAGTAGGCGAAAGGCAGGGAGGTCACCAGAAAACTCTGTAGTTGGCTTCCCTAAACATAGCGGAATCGAAAACGAAGAAAGCACCGGCGATTTGGCTTCGGGGTTCACTCATCCATCCTTGAATAAGCAGATATTGTAAATTTCTGAAAATGTATATACTTTTTTGGACCCGAACAAAACAGTCTGCATGAGTGATTTCCTTATTCGAGTTCAATTATGGACTGAAGTGCCGTTGTGTTTCTAGCACTACAAAATGAAACCATTGGCTTTTGCAATATATTAACACGAACTGGGATTTTAAAACCTCTTAGTAAGTTCGAAATCAGGCACTGAGTTGGATTTGTATAGTTAATTTCCACATATATAATTTAAGGTAGTATGTACAAAATCTATGTCTGTCACAGTCATATTGCTTTCTTTCTAAATTGTATCGCTTTCTTGTGAGACGTGACGCCTCCTATTTCGTCAGCTTACAGAATATGACACATCTACAAGCAAACTTTGCAAATGCTGTGATCTGAAATGGCGTTGATATTATCTAAAAAATCAAGTTTGTTTAGCATAAAGCGCAATAGCGTTTACTGCATTACTCACAAACTTTCATTGCCTAACCTCGATAAAAACAGTGTAAAACAACGAGTTGTGTTCTTTTGTTTTTTCTTTTATTATCGGCAAAAAAATGCAAAGTTGCACCATCTAGGCTAAGCTTACATTTCGCAAAAAATTCTTACTTGTTTTGTTCAAAACTGTTTGTCAGGTCCGATTTTAGTTTGAAAACGAGCATAAAAACCTGCGTTATTCATGCATGCAGTGCATAGATTTTGGATTTATATTTCGAAGACGCATACTGAAAAGGTATTGGGCCTAATCTTAAGAAAGCCTTTCCCCAACAGACTGATGTACTTGTTTGAAATTAATGCAAGACCTATTTTGAAGTGGTGCTTAAAATATAAGCGGTTGCACTCCTTTCCAGCACATTAGAATCGTAGCATTGCACAGGCTTACGCGTAATGCTCGATGTGCGTTTGCTGAATCAGAATGTTTGGAACAACAACGCTTTCTTTCGTCATTGGCGGGTTTTCAGCTTTGCAAACCATAAATCAAGAAAACATTTTTTCCAATGCACGCTGTGAAGGTGGTTGTAAAGCTAACCTTTAAATGACACCCGCATTACCCCATGCAACGTCACTTGAATTCACACACGTGGCTTTACAAAGAAAGCAACCAGAGATTCTGCCTGTCGTTACCTGAAATTCGCGGGGCAGCGTACCAAACGCCGCAGCGTCAGCTACGTCTGGGCTGGAGCGGCGGATGCTGCCGCTGTAGCCTTGCCGTGAGCTGGCGGAAATAAAACGGGGATTAGCGTCTATCGAAGGGTGAGACAGCGGATCCTAGCCATCCTGATGTGCTAGCTCGGGGCCACCCTACCACGGGATACAAGCCCGGACAACTTACCAATTAGGCAAGAGAGCCTATTGATTGCCATTTATACCAATTTAAACTGGTTAGTTCAGTAAGTTTGAACAAATTTTGAGAAAGTGAGGGATCTTTTATATCCGTTATTTATCAAACTCAGTTACTCCTTTCGACTTTTTAATACATCTTAAAACAAATCTGTATTAGCATTCGGCAATTTAAAAAACGGAGTCCTATTCGTGGCAAGCAGTGCGCAAAAGGCAGCGTTTCTCTAGCTGCCAAGTGTCTGTATGTGGTCCTTAAAGTTTGTTTACCCGGCCTTGCAAACTAATCCTAGCGTACATTTGCCGTGCGACCGCTTACGTTTGCCGGGTGAGGGTTACCCAGCAGGTGCTGTCAAACAAGTTAATCAAGCCGTGTGAAGAACCGCGCAATGGACGTGATGGTGCGCCAAAAATGGCCAAAACCAACCGTCGCACAAGCAGACGACAAAGCAGTCCCGCCGACGCGCCGGGCGGTGTGCGCGGGAACGCTGGGTAGTAGCGCCCGTTCGCCGCGCTATCTAGACTGTGCTCCCTGAGTGGAAACCGCCCTTCTCTCTCAAGCCGCGTTTGGAGTTTCTTGACGTGCACGACACGAACAAACCGTTGGCTGGTAGAGGTAGAAGGCTTTGCTTTAGAAAAATTCAATAAGAACCACAAAGTCGAGGTATAAAGCTTGCAAAGCATTTTTTGGTAGTATTGTCCAGTCCAAAATAATATTCGCCACAAAACCTCTCCACCGGAGCGCGAACAGACTGTCAGCTGACGCATCCGGAAAAAGAACTTCCGGGTGTACGATGTACGCGAGCTTCTACGTTGAGCTACCCATCAGAGAATCCAACACTGCATCTAACGCGTTAACTTGGCAGAAAGTTGGCTACCTACTTCAGGAAAATTTGCGCCACCTTTTAACCCATGGAAGTGAATGGAGGTTGCCATGACGGCATTCCTAAGGTGCCAGTTGAATACCCAGTACTGACGGCAAATTTAGCAGGAATAAAAACAGTATGCAACGCTGTAAGCTGACATCATGTCGGCGCCCATGTTTTATCTGGCTCAACACACGGGCTTGCCCGGCAGTTTTTTCTTTAGATTTGGTGGTATTACTATGGCTGTGGCAGCTCGTTTAGCTGCAGTGGACGACGCAGCAGTTCCTTCGTCCCGGGGAGAGATTAGGTCATCGTTGAACGCAGGACTCCACACGCTACTCTATTGTTATCTCGCATCGTGCTGCCTCCGCCGAGAATATCCCGCCCTGACACGGCTACCTCTTACACTTTGGGCCTACATTCATCCTATTGTTTTCTGCTCGCCGTATCTCATGTTTTCGGTATCCCCGCCGTTCGCTCGGTTACTACGCGGCGCTTACAAGTTTTCACGCTTAAGCGGCTATTAAACAAGCGCTTAGCTTGCGCTCTAAAACTCGGCTGGAGCCCGCATCGGTCTTGGGGCGTTTCGGCTGCGTCGCTGATACTTTTCTGACCATAACCCTCGGCTAGTTCCTTCGCAATGCCACATGCGCTGTGTGAGATTCTTACCCAGCACGGGCAGCTAGAGACTCTGCCCTCTTGGCTTCTGCACTGTGACGCCACCAGGCCGTTCTTAAAAATAAATATAAAAAGTGAATAGAGATCACATTGGGAATTTGCCCGAAACTCATCAACTAGCATTTACTGAGGCACATGCCAGTCAAGGCTTGTATGAACGCTTTATTAAGCGGATAATCCACGTAACCATTTTAGCCACTCAGCAGTTTAATAAATAAGTGCGCAAGCCCTAGTAATGATTACTACAGCCAATCTTTGTAGGTCATGTAAATATTGTCACGAAGCCAAATACGACGCAGTTCTCTCAGGGAAAATAGGTTAATTGGAGCGAACTTGTGCTCCCCTAAAAACTCAAAGAATATACAGGTGGCGAAGCAGGAGTCAACAAAGTGACGTACGCCAACGAGCGTTGGTGAGTCTAATACCGCAGCGTCTGCTCTGCAGGCTTTTAGATTCAACGCATCTCATGATCGCCCCTCTGTCCTTCCTGCGTCTGTCCGGCGTTGTCCGCACAGCTGCGCCTCCCCTCCTCTCCTCTCTCCGATAGCGAACGCTCTCTCCCAAACTGCTGCGGATTGGCGCAGCGCGCTCTCACTCCGTTGCTAGGCGCCGGTGGGTGGTGCTGCGCTTGGCGCTGCGCGCGCTGCGCATGTGCAGTACTCTCTCTCTCCGCACTCTCCTCTCCTTCGGGCGCTGTGAATATAAAGTGGCATGCCGCGCTCCGGCGGTCTCAGTCGACGGCCGTTCGCCCACCTCCCCTTCACGTGAGAATCCCTGCTATAAGCGTAATCAACACGATGGAAAACTCCAATGGAAACCCCCATGAGATGCGTTGCATCACACCAGGGTTCCCGCGAGGGAAGGTGGGCGTAATTTTTTACCTTTAGGCACGCGTGGTTCTTGAACCGTCGATTCACATCGAGAACATGGTAGATCAAGGAAGAATATTGTACGCTAGTGACATTAGGGCGAAACAGTCTCCTTATCTGAATGAGATAGCCCGTGCGGCATAAAAATAAAGAATGGAACAGGCGCTTCCCGTGGGACACAGATAAAAGAACCTGGTGCGGCCGAACAGTAAAAACAAACAATAAATCAACAAACGCGTACATGGTTCGCGGCAATATTTTTTCGTAGTCACATATGCAGCAGAGGCTAGCATCCACACCACCTGTGGTGAATTGTAGAAGTCCTGAGAGGGAATGCATGAAACTTTTTATTGAGCCATGAGTGCTTTTTAGAAGACCTTGCGTAATGCACCTATAAATATTTGTTATTTCTTGTTCTTCCGGCTACGCAACACTAACGGCATTGTGCTTTGAGGTGCACCTTACGGTTGTTTTTATCAATATAGTCTATAAAATGATCAGTGTTTCCGCCTAGTTTCTTCGTAAGTCTTTCATAGTATTTTAACGACGTAATTATACCAGTGTTTTACGCAACGTGACTTTTTGTGACTTTTACTGTAAAATGCTATATTTTTGGGCAGTCAAAATACTCCTCAGTAGTGGATAATGGTTTCAAGATTGTCATATACATTTTTGTTTTGCAGTTCTGTAACTTCAGTGCAACTGTTATTTTCGACGGTTTTTTCGCACACGATCTGAAGAGGGGAAGAGGGGATACACCCGGACGCAATGCAGTTCCTGTCGGACGTTTAGATAACCCTGACAAAGGACTACATGGAAGAGGAAAAACTTTAACTTACATCATGAGGGGCAACTACACCCAGAGAACTTGGTGTCGACCATAAATGTCTCCGTAGAAAGACCCTCCGCAACATGGGTAACTGACAATGCTAGTTAATGAAAATAAACATAATCAATCGAAAGTCCCATTCTCCAATAAATAATAACATCTACAACAATCTGTGCTTGTGGCTTTCCCACACCAAGCCAAATTTCTGCAACTGCTACCTTCTTGGGCTTTTATTTAGGACTGACTACTTCAATACAAGTGTATAATTATGCCTTAGCACACACATTACGTCGCCTAGGACTTCTGATAGCCTGCAATGGAGCAAGAGAAGGAACCAAGAAAACACTGAAAGGCCGCCTCAGCAGCGTAAGCAAAATATTCGCTCTGAAGCGCGTCTTCAACGCAACAACAGCATGTTAGCCCACCATCAAACAATATGTTTATGACGGGAGTACGCTATCAAAGGGTGAGCCCAACGGCAAAATTTAACGGCTTTGATGGACAGGGCAGTCGGTAAACGGATTATGCTATGTAGCTCTGCAAATGTTCTGAAGAGCCTAACTGTGTCCAAAGACGAGCATAATCATCCTTGCTTCCTTTGCTTCAGGGTCAGTAAGCCTCATGGCACGTAGCTCTTGGGAAACTGCCCTAAGAAGGTCCTTATCTGGGCTACAATCGCGATTATACTGCGTATAGCCAATTAGAATGTGTCTGCAACGTGGCGTCGATCTTACATATATATATATATATATATATATATATATATATATATATATATATATATCAATCATTGTTTATTATCCAGGAGTACATAAAGAAGCAAAATGGGGCCACGAAAGCCTACAGGTGGGCTTGTGCGTCTACGCCCGGCAGCAACGGCCTTCACTTCTGTAAAAAACGCTCATTGACAGTGGTAACTGAATAGGAAGGTAAAAAAAAGATACGCAAACAATTACTCTTGACTAGAGTAAAAGTGGGAAGTGGGAAGTGGGAAGTGGGAAGTGGGAAGTGGGATACGCAAACAATTACTCTTGACTATGTTTTTAAAATACTGTTAACTCTCTTTCTCCAGTTAGCGGAGCAGTTTAAAAAACAGCACATGCCATAACGAGGAACACTATAACCCATAGTTTGAGCCCGTATTTTTTGATCGGAGAAAGGCAGAAACAGTTTTAAGTTGTACAGCATACAGGCAATATTTGTAAGCTTTTTACATATGTGAGCCATGTGTGTGTTCCACGAAAGATCCCCATCAAAATATACACCTAGGTATTTAACAGACTCGACACAGAAAATACGAGCACAGGAACAAGATGCACAATTTGATGAGTCTATTGTAATGAAGCAGTCGTTCGGCACCACTTTCTGTCGATTTCGGAAACAAACTAGCCGACTTTTTACAGGGTTGATTGTTATTAAATTTGCTTCGAATCAATCCGCTACCCTTGTGGCATTCGCTTTGAAGATTTCAGAGAGCGAGAGAATAACCAGAGTTGCCAGATACCAGCACGGTGATATCAGCGTATTGATAAATGTTCGAAGTTTTAACAACAGTAGCTTAGTCATTAACATACAAATAAAATAAAGAGGTGACAAGATAGACCGTCACGGGACAACCCTCTTAAGTCTGATACTATCACTCAGCGCCGATCCAAGTGACACCACTTAAGAACGATCCCGAAGGTAATTTTGCAGCAGAGATAGAAATGATCTGCGGAACCCATAACAGTATAATTTAGTACAGCGTATACAATAGTTCACAGTATTGAACGCTTTCTTAACATCACAAAATAACCCAAACGAGACCTCATTCTGATCTATGCTATTATGACGGGTATCAGACAATTTTTTAAGCAACACCTGCATGCCCGCAGCGGAGATGAACCCGTATTGATGTTCGCTCAGTAACTCATGTTTTGTTACAAAGGAAGTCATGGCACCCAATATGTGCTTTTCAAGAATTTGAGAAAAACAAGATACAACTGAATAGGGCGGTAGTTTAAAAGGTCCTTTTTTGCCGCTTTTATAGAGGGGAACCACGCGTGCGCACTTTAGACTGTCTGGACAAGAGCAATGTTCAATTATGTTGTTCAGTATAAACAAAATAACCCATTTTAAATACCCAATATTTCTGCAGAGATCACCTATGTGTATGTTATCAAGCCCTAATGATTTATTGGGGCTTAAATTGCTGACTATGCAAAGGAGATCAGGCTCTCTCAAAAATGGGATAAATGCGGACGATGACACAAGATTTGGTAGTATATTGTTAGTTTTTTTGCACACTGAACTGGATCGTTTTGTTCCAATAAAAACAATCCATTGAATTTGTTGGCCAGGTCGAAAGTAGCGAACCAAAGTTGCGTTTTATTGTGCTTTTCGTGGACAGGCGTTCGTTACTTCGTAATTGATTTACTAAGGACCAAGTTTTAGTCATATTGTGACTAGACGCTTTGAACTGTTCCTAAAGAATTGCGTCTTTGACAATCGAATCTGCGCGGTCACCCTACTTGTAACCCTACGGGACTCGTGGCGCAGCGCTATGTTGTCAGGGGCTCGGCGAAATCTTGCCCAAAGTATATTTTTTCTTTCATCAGTTCCAAAACGCCAGATGTGTTTTGGCACTGATGCTCAGCTCAGGCTTTGATGTTCAGTACTGCGTTGTTTTTTATTACTACCGTTTTCTTACACACCTCCTTCATCTGGCCTAACGTGCGAACGAAATTGTCATATGCAGTAGCATTGTTATTATCTAGAATAACAGAATTGCAGTCAAAGCTAGCAATTTGTTTCTCAAACGTTTTTATCTAAGATGGCGAGAGTATGAGTATGATCCGATTGTAAAGAGTTGGATTTGGTTAAGTGACCCACAACAGTGAGCTGCTAATTTGACCCACAGTAGTGAGCTGCTAATTTCTGCATAATTACAGCCCCGGCCGTACAAGAAAGGTCGGATGCTCGCCCGTTGACATAATAAATACATGTACGCGTGAGAATATCTTTTAGGAACTCGTCCCTTGTGAGTTCCAGATAAGAGGCTCAATACCGAATTCGGAAAGGGCGTTCAAGTGTTGTTCAACCGCTGACCGCTCGCTTCGCAGCAAGGCGATGTTGAAGTCCCCGATTATGGACAAGTTGCCTGAGCTGAATGTTTTCCTGCACACACACACACACACACACACACACACACACACACACACACACACACACACACACACACATATATATATATATATATATATATATATATATATATATATATATATATATATATATATATAGCAGAACAGAGAGATACGGGACGAGGGACTCGGTAAAGATACATATCAAGGTTGCAGTCATCATTGCCAGTGCTATTCGGCTTTTTTCGAAATATTTAATAGGGCCGAATGACGTGTGCTTGTCATGTTTCTTTGATTCTTTGATAAATAAGCGAAAATATACGTCGAGAAAAAAAATCCGCCGTTTTTCCGGGAGCAGGACTCGAACCCACATCTCCGCATAACCGGTGCGGTGCGTTCGCCATTACGCTATCCCCACAGCTTTTTTTTTTCTTTATTTCCTGCATTTTCTAGGTTTACACACTATTATCGGTTTAAAACCCACCGGCCAAACTTTGGCTGGGGAAAACTGCTAAAAACGCCAAAACTTGCAAGGTTCCCAAAATCATGCAGCCACTCGGTTTCTATACATTGCATCTCGTACACTTTGTGGAGTAACTTAACGTTCTCTGCAAAATACTGAGACACAGTCTTCGCATCTACATCGGAGTGCCTTACAGCCATTCGACTTCGCCATATTGCGTACAGGCCTAACAGCATGACAAGGTCACATGGTAAGCCATTTAGGGCTTCTACTGAAAGAAACCGGATACCATGCGCTGTGAGTGGGAAGTCTTTCTTTAACGTCCTCTGCAGGACGTCCCAAAAAAAGTTGGTGTCCCAACACTCAATGAAGACGTGCTCTATTGTCTCTGGTTTCTGACAGAGGAGGCAATTAATTGGCCAAGGTACAAACAATCCTTTTCCTTCCATCCATGTTTTTACTGGGAGGGTTTCTGTATGTAATTTAAAAAAGAATGTCTTCACTGAGGCCGGGACAACCATCTTCTTAACACGGCAAAGAACATCCTGGCCAAAGCCCAGATTGTACAATGCCCGATACAACGGCACAGGGAACAGCATCTCTTTCAGGTGCATGATTAAAGGTTTCCTTTCAACCGCTGACAGATATTCAAACGAAAAACGTGCACCCAGAAATCTGACAGCAAGCACCACTTCTTTCAGGTATCCTTTTACCACACAACAAACATCATCACTTGACGATACAATGTATTCGGGAAGCTCTTTCACCAGTGCCACTTGTAGGAAAGTACGGAGAAATGGGTCTGTGGTGTCCCTCAAAAACAGAAACCTATTCACAATTTGCCGCAAAAAAATGTGTGACAGACCTAGCCCTCCTTCCTTAACTCTACGAAAAAGATAAATCCTGCTCATTCGCTCCCACGTGGATCCCCACACAAATACAGCGCACACTCGATGTATCTTTTGCACGTGCAATCGTGAACAGTGCAGCACCTGCATCACGTACCATAGTTTCGCGAGAAAGAACAGATTGCATACACTTTCCCGTGCAAAAATAGACAAAGCCCTGCCTCCCCATTTTATTGGCTTTTCCCGGAATTTTTTTGTCTCCTCCTGCCAGTATGCATTGGTGTCCTCATAGCAGTCCAGCGGCACACCGAGATAGCGCGATGGTATGACCGTCCACGATACGTTTTCAAATACGTCTGGCGTCGAGCTCTATTCCCCGTGCCAAAAACCCGTGCACTTTTCCCAGTTCACCGAGCTGCCAGTGACGGAGCAGAATTCTTTGGTGACTGCTACTGCACTACTCACACTTCTCTTGTCAACACAAAACAAAGCAACATCATCTGCGTATGCAAGAAGACGCACCTCACTTGAGTGCAACTGAAAGCCATGAATGTCCTGACTATGCAGAATCTTCAGACAGAAAGGTTCAAGAAATATTGAAAAAAGAAGGGGGCTAATTGGACAGCCCTGCCTAACAGAAGACAAAACAGGAATTCGCTCAGTGACGCTTTTGTTAATAATTAACTGCGTAAAGCAGTTGCTATAGGCCATGGAAACTCCTTTTATCACCACCTCACCAAGGTTTACATGTTTAAGAACACAGAATAGAATCTTGTGACAAACCCGGACAAAGGCCTTTTCGAAGTCGACTTGCAATACTGCTACTTTTCTGACTAACACTTCGCAACACTGTAAAACGCTCCGCGCCACGTGAGCATTTGTCACAATGCTCCTCCCGCGGATACCACACGTCTGGTGCGGCCCCACTATGGTGTTGATTACTGTTTGCAAACGCAAACGTTTCGCAAGTAATTTGATTAAAATTTTGTAATCAACATTAGCCAGTGTTATTGGCGTGTAACCTGACACTGACTGCAGCTTTACGATGTCCTCGGATTTCGGTATTAACACCGTATGTGTCCTTGAAAATGACGGCGGAAGGGATTGCCTCTCATACGCCTCTTTAAATATAGCATACAAAAAGGGGCAAATTTTCCCGCAGTGTTTCTTGTAAAACTCAGCTATTAGCCCGTCTGGCCCCGGTGTTTTGCTAGTTTGTAATTCAGCTATTGCGTTCTCTATTTCCGCAAATGATATCGGTTCTTCTAAAGTACGTATAACTTCCGAACCGAGCCGTGGAAACAGGGGTAGAAACGTTTCTTCGAACTCGTCCATTCTGGGCGAGCTGGGACCAAACAGCTGGGTGTAATGCTCGACAAACGCATTTTGTATGCACGTTTTATCTTCAGTCAATCGACCACGATACATTAAGCTCTCAATATCGCTCTTTCTGGCATACCGCGTTTCGTCGCAAAACGCCCGCCTTGTTGGCTGCTCTCCGGCCAGAAACCTTCCTGCACGTGCGCGTACAATCGCCCCTTCAAACCTGATCTTGTCTATTGCTTCCAGCTTACTTTTTATCTCCGCGATATCTTCCTTAAACAAACCTGGCAAGTCGCTTTCCAGTTTCAGCAACTGTGTCAAGTTACAGCGCAGTTTTTCCACTGTTCTTCTTTCGAACTTTTTTAGCACGCTTGCTCTTTCTACTGCTTCTATTTTAACTTCTTGCTTAAAAAGCTCCCACTTAGTGCCCCAGTCAGTGTCGTAATCTTCCAAGTGTTCAATCGAACTAACATCCACTTTATCGCAAAATACAGGGTCATTCAGTAGTCTTGCGTTTAATTTCCACAAATCCCAGTTAAACTTGTTCGCTTTCTCTTTTCGCTTCCCAATCGTGAACGAAACCAAGCAATGATCACTGAAAGAAACATTTTCTACCGAATACGAGTTACATTCCTCGGCCACTTCCAACGACACATATGCCCGGTCGAGGCGCGCATGACTTGATCCCTGAAAGTGCGTGAAACGTAGACATTTAGAAGGTGGGGCGAACTGACCGACGTCCATAAGCTCGTATTCCTCAATGAGCTCTACCAACACTTTCGTACTTTCGTCTATTAACGGTGTGCCACCACTTCTGTCTTCACTCGCGCAGACGCAGTTAAAATCTCCTAGTAGCAACACGTTTTTATCACACCCCAAGTACCCCCTGATTGATTGGAAAAATTCAAGTCTGCCCCGTACTCTATTTGGTGCATAAACGCATATTAAACGAAACGCTACATCTACAAACGTAAAATCACACAAGACAAGCCTTCCTGACTCACAGGAAATCACGTTTTCTACACTCAGATCCGTTGAATTTTTCAACAAAACACAACACCCCGCAGAAGCCCCTACTGCATGGCTGACGCAGACACTGTAAATATTTCCAAACTGTTTACCAAAGCTGTCAGTGCGGTTCTCACTTTCAATTTTCGTTTCTTGTATTGCTAGCACGTCGATTTCATTTTCATTTAGCAACCGTTTCAGTTGGCATTGCTTTCGCCTCTCTCCTAGCCCCCTGACGTTGAGCGTGCCTACGCGGAGTGGTTTTTTAAATGTCATTTTTCTCGAAGTGAGAACCACACGGAGAGCCTAGTTTCGAAAATACATCGCTTACTCTGAAGCACTCCACGTTTCAATGAAGAGCTTACGTGGTCGTCCAGTGCGTACGAGTTGGCCTGCCGTGCCTGAAACGTTCTTCGCACGCCCCCTTCACACAGCACTTTCAAGTTTTCGCTGACCTCGGAACACGTTCAGTCGAAACGTTCGGCTTTGGCCTGAGCGTTGCCCTTCGTAGTGGCGTTGCTTTAAGCGGGGGTCCCTCCACGTTTTCACTTTGGCTGTTCGACTCACTACTACTACGTTTTCTCACACCACTAGTGGCGTTAGCCATTTCCTCGTCGCTCGTTGCCCCTTCCAAAGTTGGTGTAGCACTTGACACCGTCACACCAGCTGTCGTTGCACCATCCTTGATAGACGTGCCCTTCCCAGGGCTCTGCTCGAGACGACTCGGCGACTCGACACTTCCTGGATTTCCGCCTTCTCCACCTTTTTCGTGCGGTGGCTCCACCGTGCTCTCGGCTTCCGTGCTCTTGCGTTTAGCTCCGGCTGCTTCCTCGGAGTCTTCCTCGTCCATAATCATCTCCGAGCCATCCTCCTTGGCAACATTCGTGGCCACTGCCGCATACGTCTTCACACAGTCGGCAGATTCGTGCCCAAACCGCCGACAAGTGTTGCACTTGGGTACCCGACACTCCCTCCGGACGTGCCCCTCGCGTTGGCACCGCAGGCACTTCGGAGGTCTCCCTGGAACAACGACGAGTGCCAAGTCCCCGGCAATACGCAGCTGATGCAGGATGTCCTCGGGCTTAACGCCCACATTGAGCTTCAAAACCGCCACGCGCGTCATGGTGGACTGTTTGCTGCACCCGTCCACCCTCCACTTTTCCTTCGTTACTTCGGTAACTCGCCCAAAAGGTGCAAACGCTATATTTACTTCTTCGTCGGGAACGTTGTGCAGGATCCAGTGCAGCTTGATGCGCAGGTCTCTGTTACCCGGGTCAATGACCAGGCACCGCCGCCCCTTCACAGTCATCTCCGCCACGCCCACCATCTTTTTTGTAGCTTCGGCGCTAGCAAATGTGACGGCCCAAATGTGGTTCATTTGATAAGCGCCGAGCGCTATCACGTCGCCGAACAAGCCTTGTTGCAGCAGGGCATCCCTGAAATCTTCAACCCGGTAGGGCCGCCCCTTCACGTCGGCATGTAAAAAAACAGTATTTAAAACAACTGACCCTGTAGGTAGTGCAGGCAAAACAACAGAATAATCCTGGCCGGCTTCTTCATTCCTGGTACCGCGGCCGGATGGACCGCTGAAAACCGCTCCGTGGGAGCCCTGCATCCTGCGTCCAATCACCACGGTGGCCGGAAGTAGAATCCGCTATCCCCACAGCGGCTTCTCTCTCGACTTTAAAGCGGGGGTTTATATTTACAAGAGCTCTGAGGCCGGTCAACTAGCGCCGCCCCTCGACTACCGCGGGAGACGTAGAACGTCTTCTTTCCCAGCGGCCGCCACGTAGAACGTGGTCGGAGGTCGGGGTTAGCAATTGGCATATCCGAACTGCTGGAGCCAGTGCCTCGTAATGCATGTAGCAGAACAGAGAGATACGGGACGAGGGACTCGGTAAAGATACATATCAAGGTTGCAGTCGTCATTGCCAGTGCTATTCGGCTTTTTTCGAAATATTTAATAGGGCCGAATGACGTGTGCTTGTCACGTTTCTTTGATTCATTGATAAATAAGCGAAAATATAAGTCGAGAAAAAATCCGCCGTTTTTCCGGGAGCGGGACTCGAGCCCACATCTCCGCATAACCGGTGCGGTGCGTTCGCCATTACGCTATCCCCACAGCGGCTTCTCTCTCGACTTTAAAGCGGGGGTTTATATTTATATTTACGTGGCGGCCGCTGGGAAAGAAGACGTTCTACGTCTCCCGTGGTAGTCGAGGGGCGGCGCTAGTTGACCGGCCTCAGAGCTCTTGTAAATATAAACCCCCCTTTAAAGTCGAGAGAGAAGCCGCTGTGGGGATAGCGTAATGGCGAACGCACCGCACCGGTTATGCGGAGATGTGGGTTCGAGTCCCGCTCCCGGAAAAACGGCGGATTTTTTCTCGACTCATATTTTCGCTTATTTATCAATGAATCAAAGAAACGTGACAAGCACACGTCATTCGGCCCTATTAAATATTTCGAAAAAAGCCGAATAGCACTGGCAATGACGACTGCAACCTTGATATGTATCTTTACCGAGTCCCTCGTCCCGTGTCTCTCTGTTCTGCTACATGCATTACGAGGCACTGGCTCCAGCAGTTCGGATATGCCAATTACTAACCCCGACCTCCGACCACGTTCTACGTGGCGGCCGCTGGGAAAGAAGACGTTCTACGTCTCCCGCGGTAGTCGAGGGGCGGCGCTAGTTGACCGGCCTCAGAGCTCTTGTAAATATAAACCCCCGCTTTAAAGTCGAGAGAGAAGCCGCTGTGGGGATAGCGTAATGGCGAACGCACCGCACCGGTTATGCGGAGATGTGGGTTCGAGTCCCGCTCCCGGAAAAACGGCGGATTTTTTCTCGACTTATATTTTCGCTTATTTATCAATGAATAAAAGAAACGTGACAAGCACACGTCATTCGGCCCTATTAAATATTTCGAAAAAAGCCGAATAGCACTGGCAATGACGACTGCAACCTTGATATATATATATATATATATATATATATATATATATATATATATATATATATATATATATATGTATATATATGTAGTTTGGAAACAAAAACTCGCACAGAGCGCGATAAAAAAAAGGTGCGACGGCGACACACGAGAAAAACATTAAAAAATAACAGTTTACTGACATTTCAGGAAGACGAATTCGTTTCTTCAGAGTGCAGAAAAGTAGATTTCAGGGTTATATATAGAGAGAAAATGTATCAAGGGCGAGGGTACGGCGTAAAGGGGAATTACGTTTTTTTTTTAATTTTTTGCGTTCTGTTTCTTGTCTTCAGAAGATGGGAGAGGCGACGCCGGCGGCGGGCAACGCGGATAACGCTTTCTCTCTTTCTTGTGTGCACGTGCAGCGACCGAGGTGTTCGTGGCTGCAATAGACGCACGTGCTTTGTTCACGCAAGGCGTTTTGCCGGTGGCGAATCGTAGCCCACCCGGGCTGCTGTAGCTCCTCGGGGTCGATGTCCTCCCCTTCCACGATGCTTTCCATGCTGGGTATTGCGCTGAGCGGCGATGCGCCGGAGCTCGCGCCGGCGCCTGCAGATGTTGAGCCGGCGCCGACGGTTACTCCCTAAGCCTGTTAGGCCTAGCGGAGCTGGTATCGTGGTAGATTTTCAAAAGGCTGTAACTGACCATTGGGTTGGTCTTCGGCCACGATGTTGGTGTCCTCAGTATCAGTGTGGCTTGCCGGTTCTCGCGATGCACGAAGTGGCAGCGTGGTAACGAATTAAGCGGCAAGACAGGGGTCCAAAAGCGGAGCCGACGAGAATTGGGTTCCCAGCGCGTGGCCTGCGTCCTGCGCCCCCGTCCAGCGCATCGCGTCCTGCACCAACGACGAGGACTTGCGCTCTTATCTATAGTGCAAGCCACATTAGCAAATGCTATCCTGGCTCAAGCGGGAGTGCCACCGAACCGCGAGGATCAAATTCGAGTGCACCACGTGGCTAATTATCTCCTCATCAGCACACCTTCACAAGACCGTGCAACCAAATATGTCGGCATTAAATGTCTCGGGCTTCGCGGTCAGCAATTCATAATAGCCGCTCACGTGTCCGCGCCAGCTAATACCACCATGGGAATCATCTTCAATATTCCACAAGACGAAACCCCGCAACAAGTGCTGGACAACATTTTTAACGACAACCAGGACTTACCAATTCTTGACGCCAGACGATTGAACAGTTCCAACATTGTCGAATTCTGTTCGACGGTCACCGAGTCTCCTTCTGGGTACGATACAGAGCAACGACGTACCGGTGAAAGCCCTTTCGCCGCAAGACAGAGGCTTGCGCGGCGTGCTGGCAAGCCGGGCACCGACCAGACGTATGCCCCAACGCCAGATGCCACCTGCGCTCTGCTCCCGCTGTGGCACGACAAATCCCTCCGATGACCACGAGTGCACCCCCCGGTGCATAGTGTGTGAGGGCCCTCAGTCCACGGGTTCCGCGGACTGCCCAAGACGCTTTCAAACCCGCATGCCACCTTCCTCGTATGCTCAGGTGGTCTCTCAACAAGGACACCGGCTCCAAGGTCTGGACGGCCGTGACGTGGATTTTCCAGGACTCCATCACGGAAACCGAACTGCCCACCCCGAGCGCCAGGCCCGGAGCTTCAAGGACCGAGACAAGCTTCCTGAGGGCGACGAGTACAAAGTGGGGCAGCACCCACCCCGAAACCAGTACTCGGCGGGATCCAGAGGCACCTACAAAGCCGCCCTACAACAAGGTGGAAGGCCACCACGACAACAGGTGAGCGGCCCCGGCGCCTCTAATCCCCTGGTCAGACCGCCAACCTGCCTACCTACATTTCCCCTCTCATAATCCAACCCTATCCAACCCACCCCGTTCCCTCTCATCTCACATAGCACGCGAATAACAAGCCATGCACCTCGAAATGGCCGCTCTGCGAGCTGAAAATGCCGCCCTCAAAAAAGAGAACAAACTGTTACGAACTCCGAACCGAGGGGAGCCCCCGCCGAAACGGAATGCACCAACCCACCCGATGGAAAAGTGCCTACCCCACCGAACCCCCTCGGAGGAGCGACTACGCCGTCTAGAAAGGTCGCTAGCGGAGCACAAACTTGAATAAACTCAAGCGGTACAAGCCATACTCATCGCCCAGGACGAAATGCAGGCGCGATTTGAAAATATGCAACAGGAGATGTTATCGAGTGTCAGAGTCCTATCTGCACGGATAAATTCTCAAAATGCCCCAATGTATGACATCACTGATGAAGGCCTCTAAAAAGGGAGTCGTGCTATGGCAGTGGAATCGTCAGGCATTTGCTCGGAAACGGGCGGAAATACAGCTACTGCTAGAACCAGTAGATACTCCCTCTGACATAATTACGCTACAGGAACCTGGAAAGCGGGTCAAATGTATAGGATATCAGTCCTGGTAAACTGCAAACACAACACGACACTGTAGTACTAGTACAACAAAATATATCTGCCCAACCCACGCAGTTTGATAGCTGTTTGATCCCTCATGACTTTGTAACGGTCAACCCGAAACGTTGGACAAAACAGGTCATTAACCTACTAAACGTTTGCAGTAGCCCCAAGCAACACGCACTTAAGTTTCAATCACTGATCCTGGCCGCCAAAAAAGCCGCTTCGGACTCACCCCTCATAATCACTCGAGAATTTAATGCTCCACACACGGCAGGGGGTTATCTTAGGGATAGCAAAAAGGGCAGGCAACTCTGGGATGTAATTCAGCATCAGCAGCTGATGCTCGAAACTCCACCGGACCTACCAACCAGGTAGGAAACAAGTGTACAACGAGACACCACCCCGGACCTCACCCTAACCTACAGAGTGGGCCAGACAGAATGGAGAAGGCTAGATGACACACTAGGCAATGATCATCACATGATACAGCTACACACGACACTAAAACACCTCACACCACCACAGCGCATGCAGACGGTCATCACAGACAGGCACGCTTTATGTGAGGTAAGACGAGCTGAGGACCTGCCCTCGTCACCGATGCTTGACCTAGCTCAATGGACGGATCAGCTCCTGGCGGACGTATGAAATCATCAACAAAAACTACATCCGGAAATACCGACACCACACATCAACCCTAAATTGCAGCATATGTGGAAAACTCTTAAGAGCCTCAAAAGGCGATGGCGCACTCAAAAGCACAACAAGCGCCTAAGTAAACGGATAGCCACCCTAACCAAGGAAATCGCATGTTACTTTGCCAAACTAGTCAGATCAGGATGGGAAAAGCTATGCGATCGGCTACAGGGCTCTATGAGCATGAAGAGGACTTGGTCCCTTCTGAGGCACCTCCTTGATCCAAGCCGCTCTAAAAGGGAGCAGGCCAACAGAATTACCCAAGCTCACCAGACATCTCGAGACCCATCCGTACCGGGCAATTCGAGACATCATCGGAAGATACGCACTAGACGGAGAACACAAAAAGCACCCGGGCCACTCCGGGCTAACTAATCCCTCCTTGGACGAGGAAATCACAGAGGCAGAAGTCAGAGGAGCGCTGCAGGACGTGCGAACGTGTTCCGCCCAAGGCCAAGACCGCGCAAAAAATAAAATTCGGAGAAATTTTGACGACGGCTCGATCGCCTACCTCACTAAGCTGTTTAATAAGCATTGGACGGAGGGCACTCTACCTCAAACCTTTCGTCATGCTAACATAATCCTAAACCCCAAGCTGGGCAAGCAGCTTTCGATAGAGAATCTTAGGCCGATATCGCTTACCTCATGTATAGAAAAAATATTTGAGAGCATCATTCTAACTCGAATAAACAGCTTAGCAGAAGAACAAGAATTGTTGTCACCCAATATGTATGGCTTCTGGGCCGGACTTGCGACAAACGATGTCCACCTGAGACTATATTACGATCTGCTGAAGGACCCTCCCTCGCGAGACTCAGCAGCGATCCTGGCCTTGGATCTAACAAAGGCACTCGATAAAGTATCTCACAAAGTCACCTTGCAGGGCTGGAGCGTATAGGACCGGGCTTACGGACATACAACTATATACGCGCATTTCTATCTCACAGAATAGCCACGCTAAGGCTGAGAGACTTCGAATCACCAGAACTCCGGCTTCCATCTTTTGGCACACCACAGGGGTCGGTTCTATCTCCCCTATTATTCAATTTAGCAGTATCACACATAGCCTCCGCTCTCGACTGAGTTCCCGGACTCCAGTACAGTATGTACGCAGATGACATAACCCTACGCGTCTCTCGGAAAACGGATACCTTCATCGAAGAAACCCTTCAAGCTGGCACTAGAGCCGTCGTACAAGGAGCCCGAGTAGCGGGCCTGCAGTGGTCCCCAACAAAGTCACAACTTTTATTTCTGCTCGCTAAAAGATCAGGACCTTCGTAAGAAGCTTCCATCCACGTTTCAGTGGACGGAAAGCCTGTACCTCGAGTCACTAGCCTCAAAATTTTAGGATTTTAGGACTCACACTGCAGAGTAATCGGCACAACACGGAGGTGCTCAAAACGCTTTCGGTGCATGTCACCCTGATAATCGGCCTGCTCCGAAGGATCGTTGCTCGAGAGCACGACCTCAAAGAGAAAGAGCGCCTGACACTTTTCCATGCGTTCTTAATCAGCAGGATTACATACGCTCATCTCTATCTATCTCTTACCGACAGCGATATAAGAAAAGTAGGTGGCCTAATTCGCAAATCATTCCGAGCTGCTCTGGAGTTACCTCTGAACGCTTCCACTGCCAGGCTGGGGGAATCAGGGGCATACAGCAGAACGACAGCAAAACTCATAGAAGGCCACCACACTGACCAAGTCATTCGCCTGGCGCGCTCCTCCTCGGGCGATTCCTCCTAGAAAGACTTGGGATCGGCCCAGCTCAAGGGCATGCGTTAGTGTGCAGCATTAAATCATCAATCAGCAATCATGTCCTTATTCGGCCCATCCCAAAAAATACGCACCCATCATTCCATACCGAAACGCGGACGCATCGAGCCATGTCATTAGCTCGAAAATTTCCCCCTTCCAGGGGTACTCTTTATTTGGACGCTGCGGAATATCACCATAAAAAGGCGTTCGCTATCGCCCTTATTAACTCCTCGTCATCTCCTCCTCTTGCTACCCTTACCCTTCGTACCCAACTACCGCATGTAGCAGAAGAGGCAGCAATCACGCTGGCATTACAACAAAGGCCCACCTCGAAAGTCATTCCCCGATTCGAAAACGGCCGTCCAAAACTTCGCCAAAGGTCTTATTTCGGCCCAGGCACACAACATTCTCTATCTAAATTCGCCATCCCACACGGTGGAACTCCAATGGTTTCCGGGATAGAGACGGACCACGCGCCAGCCCGAGCACTTGTCACCCGGGCATACGATGTGGACTATAACCTCCATGGAGCCAGATCAATCAGGGATAGTCTCCTGATCTTCAGAGAGGTCACGCAGCATTACCGCCGCTCCTCCGCAAGCTTCCCCCCGCACACGCATCCCTCACTCTAGAGGAAGAACGCCTCTGGCGTCAACTGCAAACGCAGTCCCTACCCAGCAGAGCCGTCCTGCATCACGTCCACCCCTCCCTGCACCCATCCCCCCTCTACCCCCGCTGCGGTGAAAGGGCCATGCTCCAGCACCAAATGTGGGCTTGTGCAGGGTACCCATACCCTAACATTAATTCCCCTGACGAGGTGGTATAGGCGTTAGGCCGCTCGCACCCCCAGCTCCAGAAGGAGCTTGTGACTCGAGCGGCTGAAGTCGTCGCGACCCTCAGGGTTGCGCCTACCGCGCCCTAATACACTATGTAAATAAAAGTTATTTATCTGTCTCTGTCACTCTCTTCTTTTCTTCAGTTCGTTCAGCGTGACCGTCATTTCTAGTTATCTTTTTTCCCGTTTTCACTTCTCATTTTTTCGCTGCCCACCAACCATGATTCCATTCTACAAACTCTACCTTCCCTTGCCGTGCACCCGCCCTTGCTACATTTTCCATATATATATATATAAATACATATATTGAAAGAATATTTACGGACAAAGATTTTTCTGAAGGCGAGAGGTTTGGAATCGCGGATCAGGGAAGTAGACACGGGCCGATCGAAGCAGTCCGAGTGAACCCCGTCGTTCTAGGCGATGGTGATGAGGATTAGCGATAGTCTTTTTGCTGATGATGATGCTGCTCGCACTGGTCAACATGACCCATTCTTGGTAATGACGACTCTGATGCTGTTGTGGAGCATAGCTAATATTCTTCACTACAATCACCCCCCTGGGGAAGAGGGTAGTCATCCTGGCGACTCAAGGTGATGGCGAGACGAGCGGGTCATAACGCTGGCGTCAGTATGAAGTTCGGTAGGCGCTGTAGGGTCGAAGTGTCGAAGTATGGGTGGCGATGTAAGGAGACGGCGCAAAGTATGGAACGCGTGATCGCAGGCCGGAGACCAGGCAGGCAAGTCACGGGCACCACCGAGGAGCTTCGTCAATGGCTCAATGATGGAAGAAAAGTTGCGAATGAAGCGCCGGAAGTACGAGCAAAGCCCTGTGAAGCTCCGAAGGGATTTTATGTTGTTTGGATTCGGGAATTCGGCGACAGCGCGAAGCTTGGCTGGGTCGGGGAGTACGCCGTCCTTGGAGACGACATGACCGAGGATGATAAGTTTCGTGGCGGCGAAGAGACACTTTTTAAGGTTAAGTTGGAGCCCAGCTCTAGAAAGGCATGTTGAAACTTGCTCCAACCGGTGAAGGTGCGTCTGAAAATTGGCGGAAAAGATGACAATGTCGTCTAGATAGCAAAGACAGATCTTCCACTTGAGGCCCCGCAAAACATTGTCCATCATGCGTTCAAATGTTGCAGGGGCGCTGCATAGCCCAAACGGCATGACATTAAATTCCTACAATTCATCAGGGGTGACAAATGCCGTTTTGTGGCGATCATCGTCCACCATAGAAACCTGCCAATACCCGGACCTTAAATCAAGAGACGAGAAAAATTCTGCCCCCTGCAACCTGTCCAGAGCATCCTCTATGCGAGGGAGAGGATAGACGTCCCTGCGCGTGATTTTGTTGAGGCGGCCATAGTCTACACAAAATCGAATAGAGCCATCGTTTTTTCGGACCGGCGATGCCCAGGGACTGCTTGAGGGTCGAACAACGCCACGCTAGAGCAAATCGTCGACGTGCTGCTCGATGGTGCGACGCTCGGCTGGGCAGACGCGATACGGCCGTGGCCGAAGGGGAGCATGGCTTCCAGTGTCGATGGTTTGCTCCACAGCGGTCGTGCGCCCAAGCGCTTTGTGTGACAAATCAAAAGACGAACGGAATCGCTGAAGTAGAGCCATAAGTTGAGCTTGTTGGGTGCTGTCTAGAGCATCGTCCACGGAGGCACGAAAAACGTCAATCGCTGAGTTTGGATCTGACGAACGCGGATCTAGTCCGTCGATGTCAATGTGTGACACGCCATCCGTAACGTTGAAAACAACGCCAGGGTCTATATGTTCTAGGCTTCCAAGAGTTTCGTCTTCTAGGAGGGGGCACGGTACGGTCGATATGTTCATGATGAACATGGCGCTTCCCCCGGAGTGGAAATTCAGGAGGGCAAACGGCACCTGAAAAAGGTCGCGGCGGTGAAACGTGTCAGATGGCGTAAACACCGCCGTGGCGTCGGTCACAGACACACAGCATACAGGCACACATACAGAACAGGGCGGAATGTGAGTGTCTTCTGCCACGACAAGTTTTTCAGCGTGGATGGGATGGTCGTCGTCAAACAATGCGTCAGAAGGGGTAGAAAGTTCCACTTGTGCGCGTGCGCAGTGCATCACTGCGTTATTCACTGCGGAACCCAAGGTCGAACTGGGCTGAACCCGAGGCGGAACCCGAGGTTGAACTGGGAATGTCGGCTGGAACGTCACGGCAGGCTGCTGCAATGGTGTGGTAGCGACTTGGGCATAAGTGACTGGCGCAACTACTGGAACGTACTGCGGAGACGGCGGCGGAAGTGCTTCGGCAATTTCACCCCGGATGACATCTCTGAGGGCAGGCTGTAGCGTGGACACAGAATTCGTCGTGGAGGGTAGGAGGGAACAACTGTCGAGCCACTTCCTCACACACGAAGTCTTTAATTTGCGTAAGCAATGCCGCATCGGCAAAATCGGTGCCAAACTCAGCCCAGAGCCATCCCGTGCAAGAGATCCTCGGGTGAGGGCCCGTTGCTTCCGCAGCTCATCAAAGCTTAAGCACAGCTTGACGACCTTGGCAACCGCGCTCAAGTCCTTGGACAAAAGCATTTAGAAGACGTCGTCACTATGCCTTTTAAAGTATGCTTGAGTTTATCATCTTCCGCCATAGATTAGTCGACGCGCTTGCATAGGTCCACGACGTATTCATTATAGCTAATAAAGTTCTCGCCAGCCTGCTGTGCTGGAACACGGAGACGCTGCTCCGCTTCAAGCTTCCGCCCCGCTGGTCGGCCAAAGGCCGCAACGAACTTTACCTTGAACTCAGACCACGTCCGTTAGTCGCGCTGGTTGTTCCCATACCGTAACTCGGTGGCTCCCTTCAGAGAGAAGCCGACGTTATTCAGTTTCATGGCGTCGTCCGATCGGTTATGAGTGCTTACGCGTTCATACACGGACAGCCAATCCTCGGCATCGTTATTATCGGTTCTATTGAAGAATGAAGGTTCTCGCCGCATAGCACCGTATCACATCACCGTCGGCGATGAGGCCGTAGCACACTGGTTCGGTTGGTTGTTCATGGCCGAAGGTAACTTCTGACTGCGGAGTTCCAGGATTAAGGCGTGACCCCGGCTCCTCCACCACTTGAAAGGTGAGGTATTGACGAAGATCCTTCTGAAGGCGAGAGGTTAGGAATCGCGGGTCAGGGAAGCAGACATGAGCCGATCGAAGCAGTCCGAGTGAACCCCGTCGTTCTAGCGATGGCGATGACGATTACCGACAGTGTTTTTGCTGATGATGACGCTGCTTGCACTGGTCAACATGACCCATTCTGGGTAATGTTTGCCACTCTTAATGTTGACCTGTTTCCAAATTCTTTATCTGTTTCAATGACCTACCATATCCTCCCCTTTGCTTTCCGAGGTTTTCTTGATTGCCAAACTTTATTTCTGTCATATATATATACAGAAAGATAGGTCGTCAGTCTACAACTCCAAAGGAGGCATAGGGGTGTGGTTAGGCTTTTTTTTACTACGGTTAATGAAGTTAATATTTTTTTTAAATATACGGAAGAAAGAAAGAAAAACACGCCCCCAGAGTGGGGACCGAACCCACGCCTTTCGATTAGATCTCGAATGCCTTACCAATTCGGCTGTCTGGGCGACTGTGTTCTCGTCCACTTTCTGGGCTTTTTTTTGCCGTCCCATTTTTTTATTTATTTCTTGAATAGTGTACATGTCTAACAGGAGACCAGGACTAAAGGCGAAAACCGCCTGACGGGGTCCCGGCCGCCTTTCCACGTTAATATATCAATTCAAATCAATACATTAATGAATACATTAAACAGTTCTATCAGAGTCACTCGGAGCATAATGCAGAAAGGAAAACATTGAAACAGTGCACTTATCAGTTTCAACAAAGTAACAGAATATTTCTGCAAATGAAAAAAAAAACATGAACATGAGCATTTATCAGTTTATACATTACCAGCCTTAAACTCACGCAGAAATTTTCATTAGCGTACAAGTAACAAACACAAAAGAAAATGCAGAAATGTAAACCATATTGATAAACACACACAACCAAAAAAAATTTGTACTGAGGTTCATTCAGGGCCATGGATTTTGGCAAATATCAGAGTATTTCAAAGTTGTTTTGATCCCCTTTTTCTAGTCCATAAACACCCCAAGTACATTGCATGGAGAAACAGGTTACCCAGTTATCACAGAAATATTTGTGCTTATTAAAAGCGTCCTGCACTTTTAAAAATGAATGGGACGTCGTGAAAATTCATGCTCAGTTCTCGCATATTTAGCGCATTCGTTGACTGAAAAGCAATATTCTGCTAACCGTAATTCGTCCTTATAGGCAGTGCCTTCGTTTTGGATGCCGGATATTATATTCGCCTGTATTTTCAGATGGTAATTTATATATCCCGCTCCTGTAAATCCACTGTAGAAGCTTAAAATAATAAACTTGGTCGGCTTTCAGCACGTTGTATTTAATGAAGAGTGGTCGTGTTCTTAGATCGCGCCTATCCCATTTGAAATTTTCGCACATTCGCAGAATTTTTTTTGCAGAATAACTAATTTATTGTGAGTTATACAGGGTTTTGGTGCCCAATACCAGGATTCCGTAGCTTAGCCTAGAATAGAAAAGGGAATAATATAATGTCTGTCTCAGCCAGTTGGGTATCAGTGTGTGTGCTTGATAAATTTGCCCGGTAACACGCAATAAATCGGATCTAAGGCTACTGACATGCGCAGTCTATGTAAGGTCTTCAGCAAACCAGACCCCTGCGAATTTCTGTTCAACCACTCGGTCTAGTGTGGTACCATTGTAGGTTATACTGATGTTGTAGGGATCTCTTTTATTTATTGGTTTGAATATAATGTACTTTGTTTTACTTGTATTTCGACTTAATTGATTGTTATGGAGCCAGTTAGGAAGCTTTATGAGGTAGGAATTTGCAGCTTGTTCTAGACACTTTTTGTTGTACCTGAAAAAAATATATTTGTGTCGTCAGCATACATGATCATGTCGACTGAGCCAGGTATCGTGGTTATGTCATTTATATATATATAAGAAGCAGGAGCGGTCCCAGAATGAAGCCCTGCGGAACGCCACTGGTTATTTTCATTTTAGTAGAAAATATATTACCAACACATACGTACTGGGTTCTGTCAGCAAGGTACCTTTACATTACGCTTAGTGCTACTCCGCGCACACCGTAGCACTCAAGTTTCTTTACGAGAATTTTATGCTAAACAGTGTCGAAAGCCTTCCTAAGGTCTAAGAATAATCCAAGTGTTAGTAATTTCTTTTCGATGTTTTTAACTATTTTTTGTTTAATATGAACTAGTTCCATTTCAGTACCCTTGTTTTCTGGAAACCGTATTGAGCGTTGTTTATAATTTGGTGCTTTTCGAAGAAGTTAGTCAGCCTGTCATTGATGACCCTTTCAAATATTTCAGAAAACATAGGTAGAACTGAGGTAGGTCGATAGTTATTGATTTCTGTTTCACCGCCTCCCTTGTAGACAGGGGTGGCTCTAGCGATTTTTAGTTCGTCTGGGAAGTATCCTGTTTCGAACATTTTGTTTATTATGTGCGTTAATATTGAACTCATCATATGTGCAGTATACTTCAGGAGTAGGGTTTTCAATTCATCGTACCCTGCGGCCGCCTGGTTACATAAATCCTGGATTATTTTAAATATCTCACCCGGTGATGTAGGTGCAAACATTACTGGATGGCGACAGGCTACACTGCGAGGTATAAGAATCTAGGCCGTCAGTTTCTTCTGGATTATTACCAATATTAACAAAGTGCGGTTCATTTTGTTTGCAAGTTCCTGACCAGTGACAAGGCAATTGTTAATCACATCTTCTTTTACATTGCTGTCTAAAGGCTTTCTGTTTATTTCATCGTTTATTAAGTTCCACATTTTTCTTTGGTCTCCCTGGGTGCTTATGAATCTATGTTCATAATATTCGCACATCGCTTTTTTTGGCTCAGTGTTAAGCTTGTTTCTGAATTGCTTAAATTCTGAAAATAAAGTAGGTTCCCGTTTCCTAACTTATAATAGTCTATCTTTTTGTTTTATCGCCTTATACAAGTGAGGAGTAATCCATGGTTTTCTAATCTTTTTGTGTGGTGTTTCGCATTCCCGCAGTAGAAAGGAGGTATTGTATATTTCTAGAAACCTATCGCGAAAATTGTAAATGCGGTTCCAGGATTTTCGTCGTTATACACGTGGTCCCACGTTTCAAGCTCTATGCGGTGAGCAAACCTTTCTAATGACAGTTTACTTATTTGGCGGGTGAAAATATACTATTCCTGCAATATTTTTTGGTTGTGACAAGCACAAGACAGAATATTGGCATATGATCAGATTAGTCACATGATAGCACACCACATTTAGGACTACCATTTTCTATATTTGTTATACATACATCAAGGCAGGTTGCTGTGGCAATCGTGACGCGAGTAGGCCGTCTTATGGTATTTTGAAAAGCATGGGCATGAATGACGTTTTTGAGCTCTCTTGACGAAATACTATCAGAGTTTGAATCGATGTTAACAACGCCAAGAATCACAATCGGTACAGCCATGGGGCCAAAACTGTCTAATGTACTTTCCAGGAATGTCATAAATTCAGGTAGAATGCCAGAGGGTGGCCTGTACAGTGCACCAATGACAACACTTTATTACTTAATGAACAGACTTCCAATATTTGTGTCAATACATGTTAGTTCAGCCATGATCTCATGTGGCAAGTTATCTCGCAGGTAAATGGCAATACCCCCACCTCTTATTTTTCCTGCATAAGGTTTTAACTTTGTATCCTGGAAAGTGGGGTGGTATTTTGTGTGACGTTAGCCAAGTTTCTGTTAGTACTTTGGCATCGAAGACAAGAGAGAACGACCTCAGAAATGCTTGCAGATTATCGACCTTATTTTTAATGCTTCTGATATTTAAGTGTAGCGTTTTGAACAGAGTCTCATCCTTTCCAAACTTTTTGTTAAAAGCTTCAGAGTTGAACAGGAAGCAATCTTTTTCCCCTGGTTCCACCGATCGCGTTTCGTTATGTTACATTGTAGCAGTACAGTCTTTATCGCGTGATTTTTTCAAGATCAGATATGCTGGTTATTCTGATGGCACCCGGACCTCATTCTGTCTCGCATAGATTTTTGCCCCAGCTGTCCGCATGAACCTCCAACCTTCCTGCTTTTTCTTTGCAACTGCAGCACCCATCAGCTTCTTGTTCGAACTCGTCAGGTGCTCGTTTAAAAAAACAGGCGCAGTAGTGCCACCATAATCGAGGTCCTTAGTAGTGATTTTGTTTTTGCGGGCCTTTGCCAGTAGCTTATCACGATTCGACCTTTGAACAAAGCGAACAAGGTTTTTCTCGAGTGGCTTAAAGGTTGGCACGTGGTGGCATATGTCGATATATCGCCATCTGAAATCGGCTCGCCCAAGAAGTCGCCCATTCTTTTCACGCCGTCACACGCATCACCTTCCTTGGGCACACTTTTTATTTCCAAATCGTTTGATAACTGATATTGCTTCAGTTGTTCGATCTTTTCGCTCAGATGACCGTTTTCAGCAGCCAGCTCATTGTTTTGCTTTTTGCCGCGAGTAGTTCATTTCGAAGTTCTTTCATTTCATTTCTTAACTCCTTTAAACCGTCGCACGTGTCGCTGCAATACTTCACGCTATCTTTTAGGGTTCTGAGATCCGCCCTTAGCTCGCGCTTTAGATCTTCCAGAGCTTTAGTCACGTCTTTGATTTCTTTGCTCATGCTGACAAAAAGAAGCACGAGTCACACACAACACTACACTCTACAATCCCCCAAGAACACACAAGTAAATAATTCACACCCGTGTGTTCGACGTCGATGACAAGTGCATGTCCACTGTCTTTCGGGTAATGCAATTTGCCTCTAACCCTAGAACACTAGAACAGCGAGCCATCCAAGCTTGTTTAGGGCAATTCAAAACCGTATTTCACCAACCTGTAAAAGTGCAGCAGTGTCAGCACAGCTCGCAGCGATTCCCTTCTGCCTGGATCGCTCGCTGTTGTGAAGGCCTTCGGTTTCCGCTGGTCCTTTTGTAGCCCGCTCCTATGGCTGTGCGCAGGAGGCGTTTCTTCTTGTCGGCGTCGTCGTAGCCACGCAGAATCCGCAGGCACCACCCGGTATCCGGCCCTTAGTGTCAGCACGTTCCTGTTGGCAGTTGGCGTTGCTGCTATCTCCAGGCGGTGATCCCCGAGGCTTTCCAACTGTAAAAGTGCAGCAGTTACAGCACAGCTCGCAGCGATTTCCTTCTGCCTGGATCGCTCTCTTTATATACTAGAACTGTATCTGACGCTTGAGGGTGGTAGGCAGCGCCACTCTGACTACACGGGGAGAAGAGGACCTTCTTTTCAACCCCCGGCGCGTGACTTTAACATCTACAGCCTGTCATGAGCGGGTAACTGGCGGGAAGCCCTCTTATGCTACCTAGGCATCAAGGCTGCCAGAACCGAAACCCTCGCTAGGCTTTCGCAGAGTAATATAGTAAGAAAATGAGGGTCTCGTTGAGGAAATACAGAAAGATAGGTCGGGAGACTACAACGCCAAAGGCGTTGCCTCCTTTGGTGTTGTATATAATATATATATATATAAGAATTGGCCGTTAAGAAAACCTCTGAAAGCAAAGGGGAGGATGTAGTTGGTCAAGATAAAGAATTTGGAAAATAAGAAAGTGGAGAAAAAATGCCCGCCAGGTGGGATCCGAACCCACGACCTCCAGAATACCGGTCTGGTGCGATAACCACTACGCTAAAGGCGGGGCTACTTTAGCCTCCACTTTCTGGGGTATTTATGTTCAGGTGTTTTTGCTTCCTGCTCTTGGGGGTGGTAGCCAGCGCCAGCGTAGTGGTTATCGCACCAGACCGGTATTCTGGAGGTCGTGGGTTCGGATCCCACCTGCCGGGCATTTTTTCTCCACTTTCTTATTTTCCAAATTCTTTATCTTGACCAACTACATCCTCCCCTTTGCTTTCCAAGGTTTTCTTGACTGCCAATTCTTATTTCTGTCTTATTTCAACGAGCCCCTCATTTCCGTACTATATATATATATATATATATATATATATATATATATATATATATATATATATATATATATATATATATATATATATATATATATATATATATATACGGTCGAACAAAAGAAGTTTCCAATGGTCCAGAAAAAATATCAAAAAGTAGAGTCCGACGCAAGTCTCAAAAAACAAAAACAAACATGTTTACTAACGTTTCGACTGGTGGTCCAGTCTTCATCGGAGTAACATTTAGTGTACACTGCAGAACGCTTTTATTGGTGCGTGTGGAGAGAGGAGGAAGTTGCGCTACAGTGCGCCCTCTTTGAAAGAAAGCATACGTCATCATTCAGCAAAACAAGAAAAAACGCAAGACATACACATGAGAGGGAATGCACTGCCCTCCCTCTTTTTTGGGAGAAAAGGTGCGCTACAATGCGCCCTGTTTAAAAGTAGTTATTGGCAAGTGGTACAACAAAGAGAAAAGAAAAATGCAAAGGGGCGTCTAGGAAGGAGGTAAATTGGCGCCTCTCCTCATAGGAATTAACAGAAGAAGCGGGGGCGGGGAAGAGAAAGGAGTAAAGGCGGCAGAACGAGATAAGGAAGTGGGGAACGCGCGTCAGCACGTCATCGCTTTTCGCTTTAGGAATGTGTCAACAGAAGAAGCGGGGTGAAAGCGACAGAACGAGATAAGGAACTGGGGAGCACGCGTCAGCGCGCCTTCGCTTTTCGTCTTAGGAATGTGTCACGTGAAGCCGGCGCTATGTGGCTAAGCCGGCGCTAAGAGGCTAATTGAGTGAACCTGGAGGGATAAAGCCGGCGCTGGTATGCCTAAAAAGAGGATTGGTCACGCAAGAAGCGAACAGAAGAAAGGCGAGTAATTATTGTGGCAAACATGTCAACGCGCCTACGCCTTCGTTCAGCCCAGAGGATGCGGTTTTGAACTTAAATATGAGATATGATTCGCGAACTTCGCGTGCGTGGTTGCTGTTGAAATTGGATTCAATTATTGTTACCTTCAAATTGAAACGACAATTATTCTTTTTAATGTTTTTCTGGTGTGTCTCTGTCTCTACTTACGTTATGTATATGTATTTATATAGCGGTTATTACACCGTAAGAAAATACAATTATGTAAACAAATATGCTAAAAATCAGCATTGTCACGTTTCGGCTGATAGAATATTTACTTGTGTCGGTGTAGAGTCAGTGTATAATTGTCTGTGTTCAAATCGCCATACGGATGCGAGGTTCCGCGACTAATAAAAGTTTTTTGGGAGGTCTTCTCCTAAATAGCTGAAAACAACATTTGATGTTCCCACGAAATATGCAACAAAGTGACGTCTAGAGTCGATCGGCCATGAATAGAATAGCGCGGAGTTGAGCATGTTTGCAGTTATCCTGAAGCTCACTCCATCGTAGTAGCCTCGTAAAGAACGCCAGTACTTGTAATCAAACTTAAACAGTCCAGGTCAGTGACGAATTCACTACGAATATTTTTTATTAGACATGATTGCCAGCCATCCATAATGCCAAAAGAAACAAGCATCCATCTTCTTGAACAAAGAACATGGCGGCAAGGCAAAGCCAGACGCTGCCACCAAAGCGTAGAAAAATCTTATGGTTTTTTGCACTAGCGGCTGCGTTCAAAATGGGCGTTGACCAGACGCTGCTCAGGATAATAGAAATTGCCTTGTCGCTCATTTATGGCTTGAGGTCAGCCGCGTAGACAACCCCGGAACCCAAATGTTGCCGCGGTGCAATCGCAATAACGAGCAA
The DNA here is from genome assembly GCF_048455015.1 of Haemaphysalis longicornis. Taxonomy (NCBI): domain Eukaryota; kingdom Metazoa; phylum Arthropoda; class Arachnida; order Ixodida; family Ixodidae; genus Haemaphysalis; species Haemaphysalis longicornis. Next base: position 326,475 of record NW_027526282.1, on the reverse strand, counting down.
CCACGCAGAAGCTGACCAACACATCGAAAACTGTATGGTTCTAAATATCATCCTAGGTGTTTCTTGCTACAGTAATGTTGTAGGATTGGTGTCCCAACCTACCCCGGTACTCCGGAATTCCGCTAAGCGTCATGGCCTTGCAGGCTGCGGTGTCCGGTGTCTGCCAGTGGCTAATTGGTTGCACTGAAGACAGTATGCTAGCGCGCCTCCACAGCACAAAGTATACGTTCTGGAATTTAGGAGTCGACCTCTTCGTCTTGTTTTTTGTCGAACATCGTGTCGGGTTTCATCGGTGAAAAAAAATTCCAGGGAAGCAATCTACGCCGTTGTCTGGATAACTATGCTACACAGCGTACCACAAGGTAACATTCCTTTCGAACATAATATTCAACAACGTGGTATATAACACCATATCGGCAATAACGTTCTTTTTTAGGCGCTCGTTTAGACCGTTCGCTTCAGGGTGGCGCACCTTGGTGCTTTGACGATGCATGATGGTATGGCGTAGGGCACCTTGAATAAAGCTGGCAGTGAAGCCGCTTTGCGTTCTGCAACTGGCGCTTCGCAGCCTGTCGCAGCCCAATCAGTTGACTCGGAGGAAGACTTCGGTGGCCTCTGGTGCCATCCCTTTTGTAACCGTTGTGTAGTTGGCACCTCGGTTCACTGAGCATGCGTGCGCTCAGTGCAATTACGGGCCCGTTCCGGTGATTGCGCTATTCTCATAAAAAGAGGTCAGGCCTACCTCCTTTGTTATGATTCGACTAACATTCAGTGACCAAGAAACAGAATCTATTCGGCCAACCTGAGTGCTCCCCTCGTGCAGTCAAGAACTGAGCAGTAACAGTTGGGGTTCGTATATATCAGGTCAGTATTTAGTCACAGCGATAAATTTATTCTTGGCTCGTGACGCGAGGCAAGGAAATTGGTTGATTGATTGTAGGGTTTAACGCGCCGACGCAACGCAGGCGATGAGGCGCGCTGTAGTGGAGGGCTCCGGATTAATTTTGACCACTTGGAGATCTTTACGTGCGGCGAAATCTCGTTCACACGGGCGTTTTTGCTTTTCGCCTCCATCAGAAAAGCGGCCGCCGCGGCCGGGAATCGAACCCGCGACCTCGTGCTCAGCAAGGCAAGGAAATAGTAGGTACATTCTAATCAGTATGCGAGGCCCCGGTTTTGCGGCAAAAGGTTACAGAAATGCGGCGGGTTCCGTCGGGAGATTTCTGCACGAAATGTTCAACAGTGACTCACTTGTCAAAAACGACGTGAGAAATTTCTTTCGTCTCATACTCTTTGTTCTGGGGTGTATAACTGGTGCACAAAAAGTGTACACGAAAAACAACATAAAAACGGCAGCAATGAACTGTTGAAATAGAGAGGATCTCGAAAAATGGTTGCGCTCACAATTCCCCACCGTAGCAAAAAATTGCAAGCACCAGCTGCAGCTTGCAATAAAAAATGAAGTGCATGGACGCCTTTTCTTTTTTACAAGGAGGTGTCCAGTGAACACCTGGATTGGTACCGAATCGTACTAAACGTGTCGCGTGCTCAGGGGGGACAAGCCCAACACCAATACGTCACATGTGAACCCACCTGCCACCACGAAACAGGAGTGGGGATAAAATGGTGGCATACCTGTAAGGTAGGGAACGGATGCGGTTACGCGGTAGAATGAAATATAGTTTTAGATGCGTCTCAACAGGAACAGAAACGCGCGAAAACAGTAGCTCCCGTCGGCCCAGGCAGAGCAGCGCAAAAGCCGTGGTGTTTTTTCGCGCCCAAATCGTATTTGGGTCAAAGGCCACGTTCAATTGGCGATGAAGAAGCGGCTTTTGATGATGATTATATGAGCGTTTGCTTGGTAAAGACGTGACGTCTAGAGCGCTCCCTCCTGGCGCAAAGCGTATTCAGATGAAGACAATAAAATGAGCAGCTAGGTAGAATAAAACGGGCGTGTATCTGCTCCTTTGGTTTCAAATGTCAACTAAAGACGACAGTCGACCGGTGCCGCTGCAAAATAAATGCCTCCTTTCAGTATCCGCTCACTTCCACGATCTTCATATCTCCTCGCGTTCCTCCCAAGATGACGCGCTAGAGGTTTGCTCAAGTCAATTTAAACTTACCGCGTTCCACTGCTCCGAGTCGGGTGCCTCGATGCCAGCGCTGCCGTACAGCGGAGACGCCTGTGAATCGAGGCACCCTACTACAATATTTATAGAGCCACTTCGCCGTACTCTACGAGCGTTCCTATGTAACCTATCTCGTGTAACCTTCCGTTTCTGTTACCGGTTGATTTCTTAAAATGTGCAGGCGAGGCTTTTTCTGCAGTTTATGTAGTACTTCATTTGCTATCGGAAAAATCAAGAATTCAAAATTTTTTAAAATAAAGGAACACTGAAAATATCACTTATGTATTCGTTTTCTGCCTTATATATGCGTAATGTGCTTTTCTTGTTCAACAATGTTTAAAAGTGTGAACAGTGACACCGGACCTAACTTTGCCGGTGGGTATATAACACTATTCCAAATTTTTTCGCTTTGGCCTGGCGGTTGAGCCGAGTCAAAGAAAGGTAGACAGACAGAGAGACGACAATTTCTGAATTAAAAGAAATACTGCACTGTTTAAAAGCAAACAAGGCGAAAAGTAATGCGAACGCAAGTGAACCTTTCCAAACGGTAATAGGGATGCGGCAGAGCCTGTCAAATTTCATATTGGTATCATTGCAAAAAAAAAACCTGCATAATCGGTCCACCGTGAAGGTCCTTAAGCAGTTTGCATGAGAAGAGAGATAAGGTAATAAAATATCCATGGCTGGCGAGTTCCATAACAACGTCCGCTGGAAAATCTAAGCTAAGGACGTGAAGGTCATATTTTCCTCTCAAATGGTCTTTGCTGGAACGAGAGGAAGGGGCGGGCATGAGGAATGCAGAGGAGGGCACGTGGCTCTTAGGGGTACTTTTCTAAAGCGAGCATTGTGCGGGGTGTTTAAGGGGTGGTAGTTCCGTTTAGGAATTGAAATTCCCTCTTGCAGTGGCCCTGAAAGAGTTTTTTACGATACATGGATGCTCACATTTTCTCACAGATGCTCACAAATCAACGTTGTAGAGATCACCGCCTGTAGGAAGTTTGTTACAGTGATAAGAATTAGGGGAGTTATTGCAAATAAAAACCCCCTTTCCCCCCTGGCCACGACTCTGCCTCCTTTTGTCTACCCCCGCGCACCGCGCGAGAGCGACTGCTAATGATGCCTCGCTTATCGGTGACGTCTGCAAGAACGTCCGGTTCCGGAAACCATCTGCCACTGTGGTGTGCTCCGCCACAGCATCGCTTTCGGGCGGGGTCGTCTGAATTCCTTCGTCCCGTTTCGCGCCGTTTCTTACCTTTTTTCTTATGAATCCTGCACCCTGCTCACGACTGGAAAAGCTGACGGAAGGAATCGGAAGGGACTCTAACTCTTCCACATCACGCCAAAAGATCTCGCGAAAAGATAACGACCTCGCCACCGCGCATACGCGCCGACTACTTGTGTTAACCATGGGATTTTAAATTATGTGCGCGAATGACTAAAAATCGCCTCACAATTTCTTAGTAGTCAGCATGTGCATGCGTTCCTAGGCGAGCTCGGCTTATATATTGCTAATTTGCCGCTCGTTCACACCAACGTCAAGCTTGGTCGTGTCGTGGTGACGCCATACATACACGCGCACGCCAATTAGTAATACTGCATTCTGCCATTCCAATTGGTTCTAAACATTCATAACCGAAAAAAAAGAAGCCGGAAGTTTGCACGGTACGGGACATTTTTTTAGGGTGCGGCGGGCATTTACATCGCGCTTCTTCCCCACCCCCCCCAAATACTTTCCGGAAAACTTTTTCACAACCCTAGGTTTATCAACGAGACAAGTACACCGTCACCGATATTACAAGTGGTTTTGGAAGAGTAGTGTGAGCGTTGAGGCGGAGCCTGCCCCTTTGTAAGACCGAGCATTTGATTGTGCAAAACAAGTATTCCACCCTTGATTTTTCCGTTGATGGCCTGGAAGCACTTTTTTCTATATAAAGGGTCTTCTTTCATTTATTTACGTGACCAGTGCTGCCAACGGCGATATGTGAAGGGTTTGGTTGCCGGCCGCAGCCCTATATTCTCGTCTTCCGTTTCCCGTTACAATACTAATGACACTATTTGGCAAAACACGTATTCAGCTATTTATCATTTGCGATAATGTGGTAGTTTCCCTTGAAGTATACATGGCTTCCTACCGCAGGCATAGGGTATTCAGAATTGGCTGGAACTGGTGTTTGATTGGAACCCTTCCAAATCAAATTCTACGAAGATGGTGCGCTCAAACGACTAGTTACCCTTGGGACGTGTTATCTCAGTAAGTATGATCGATACTGATCAATCACAGTTTTATGATAACTAACATGGGCTCCTAAGGGAGGCACGTGATTACCGACACTCCGAACAGATAGCGAGCGCTATGCGAGCGCGGAAACATTGATACCGATTGCACGTCCAGAGCAGTGTAACTTAAACAATCGCGCCATCCTCCTCATGCGCATGTTAAGACAAAATCATAAATTTACTTTTTCGACAGCTCTATGGGCAGCACTTCAAGCAAAATCAATTTGGATATTTAGATACAGTATTTAGATGCCTGATTAAGTTATCGAAATCAATAAAAACCAGCCCAATCAATCAAATGGCCTGGAATGAAAAATATAGTTATCTGAAAAAGAACTTTACTGCTTTTCACCTTCTCCATGGTGTAATTTCAAAACATTTCAGCAACATGGAGCTCCTACATCAGAATGACAATGTGCTCATGAAATTTGAAGCTCTTTGAACTCGTCGCTTGGCTATGTGTTGACATCACCGGTTAGGCCTTTTCGGCTATTGAGGCGTGTTATTCCAAAACATTTAAAAGTGATAGACTTTTTTGGGCTACTTCAACGCAGATATTTTGGACCGTCTGTATGTCTGTCTGTGTCTGTCTGCGAAAAGGTAATTTATTACAACCCACATATCCGTCTGTGACTAGATTCAGCCACCCAGACAAAAGGAAACAAAAGCTGCACAACAGTCTTATATACCCATAACAAAACATAAACGCCTAATTTCGGTAGGAATGTTCATACTTGTCAACATTGTTGAACAAGAACAAGACATAACGCCAATCTAAGGCACAAAATGAATACATAAGTGATAAATTTGAAGTGTTCCCTTATAAAGATATGCACGGATGATTGGTTTTAAATACTACATCAATGGCAGAAAACCGTCTCCTGCTGTTGCCACGCGACTATAGCTCCTTGCAGAATTCAAGAAATCAAACGGCAACAGCAACTAAAGGTTCCAGGAGATAGGATACAGGTTCCGCTTGGAACGCTCGTGGAGTATGGCAGCGTGGTTATATAAACGTTGTAGTAGAGTGCCTCAATTCACGCGCGTCTCTGCAGTATGCAGCGCTGGCATGGACATGGACACACCGGACATGGAGCAGTTGTACGCGGTAAATTTAAATTGACTGGAGGTAAACACGAGCATGTTTTCTTTGGAGGAATGAGACGGGAGAGGAATACCATGAACGGTGAGCGGGCAAGAGAAGGGAGTAATTTACTTGGCAGGGGCGCCAGTCTACTCTCGCCTTTCATCAACATTTTCAACCAAAGGAGCAGATACGCGGCTAGCCAAATCCCTCAAATTTGTTTGGTGCATTATATGTATGAGTAACATTTATCAGCAAAAACGCATTCGGTAAAGGAATCAATTAAACATTTATCAGAGGATATTATTCAGCACCCTATTTATTCAGAACCGCACAGAATCTTCTAAATGGTATGGATTTGCTCCCAACCCTAAAGCCATTTTGTAGATATTGTTAAGGGCTACATATATCAGAAAAACCACTTGAAAATGTGAACACGTGAAGGAGGTAATCACGAATTTAGGAGAACACAATTTTCTCATTTCACTCGGTTATTAGTACAATGTCCGAAAATACCGCCTTATTGAGCCTCTACGCCATGACCCAAATTTACGCCCGAAATTTCAATCTCTAGATCTAGCAGTCTCCGCTGGGTATTGATGAGTCAGTCAGTCAGTCAGTCAGTCAGTCTGACTTTCACTTCTTTTTATAGGTATAGATTTTCAATCTCTAGATCTAGCAGTCTCCGCTGGGTATTGATGAGTCAGTCAGTCAGTCAGTCAGTCAGTCTGACTTTCACTTCTTTTTATAGGTATAGATTTCGACAAATTAAACAAACTCAGACTCAAATATAGTACACGAAACAAGCACGAAGTCGCACGTCCGTTGCCTGCTTAAATGTGTACTTTTATGTATACATAGCATAAAACAGCCGCATACAGAGTGCCCGGCCAAAATATTGACATGCGATCGTCTCTGACTGTGTTCTATATATCTTCTAAAATTCAGCGCTCGACAACCTATGCTGCTCGTGGGGCAGTAATGTGCTGCCCCAGCACATAGTCAGAACACCCAGTTTCCCCTGTGAATAACCCTGTGAAGGCCGACACTGCTGTTTTGACCACAAACAGTACGCTAGACCCGAACCATGAACAGAGAATTGATCGCTTCCAGTTGCACTATCACATATATCCACACTCAGCCAAATTGTCAAATATGGTAAAATATTATTGGCAATTCGCCCAATTCTTCGCTAAAAGCAAGACGAGGCGCGACGTACGCCGGCACCCCACACCGTGGCACGAGCAAGGAAGTACGAGACTCTACACGCTTGACCCCAAACAACCGACTGAACTTGCAAGCGGCAGGTTAATTCCAATAACCACGACGACACGCGTACACACGTGATTGGCTAATTCCAATCACGTGTGTCGTTCGACAACGCCATCTATCAAACACTTTCCAACTCAAGGCGTACCTAATGCACGTATAGTCCGAAGGACGGCGCCACTGACCTACACCACAACTGACCCTTCCCAGAGAGGGTTTATACTTGCCTCTAAGAGGTACGTCAGCCGTGGGTATGTCGTTCTCTTCATCTGGTGCTCCTACAAAAATGCTGGCATGCTGAAATATTTGTGTCTCAGTGAGGGCAAAAGTAAGGCAACTCTAGAGAAATTTGGACTCGCTAGTTAGGCTTTCGATGCTTTGAAGGTGGTCATATGTGAAAGCGCGAAAGAAAGCGTTGCCGCTCTTTTTGCGCGCTCTACGCAATTTCCATGCTACGCCTAAAGGGCATTGTACCAGGTCCGAAATGTTACCTGGTCCTGAATATAACGTCGCCAGATACCTCGAAAGGCTTACTAAATAGGTTTAACCATACTAGATAAGCCTCCCTGGCACATAAACAGCGTATCCTCACCAGACAAAGATTTGGCAACAATGTTTGAGTACATTTGCTACGAAACCTTACAGTGATTTTACAATCACGCTATCGGGCTCTAGGCACTTCATAGGCGTGATGGTTGAGGACAGTGGTCTTCAGACCTTCGTTTGCGCTGGAGCGTGGGTCAGACAGCTGGATATACCCATTGAGTGCACATGGTAGCTTCTGTAATGTGAGATGTTCCTCTATTCCTGGGAGTGTTTGCCATGGTCATGGAAGTGGCTGCCGATGATGACGAACAATCCAGCATGGTTCGTAATGGAGCAAATAGAAAGCGGGCTGATTGGAGTGGCGGGTACCTAATGTTAGGGGCATGTCATCGCCCGCGCTGTGGCTGGGTGACCATCCTGATGCTGCCATGCCGAAGTAGATCACGTTGGGGTCACCAATTGCAGGAGGCCGTCGAGGTATGGCGGCCGAGCCCACGTTTATTTGGGCTGCGACGTATGTACCATGGCAAGTACGAGGATCCGGGAACAGGGTGCCTTGAAGGGCCTCGTGCCAACCGTATCTAAGCGCGAGCTGGTTTGTAATTTTTCTAGTGACCGTGATGGAGGCGATGACGTCGCTACAATATCAAGAATGCCAATAAGCGACCGCTGGGACTTTCAACACGCATAATAAACATACTGTAACAGGCAGTGCAGCAGTCGGGCTCCAACACAATGCTCCTTTTAGGAGACTTTAACTCCCACCATCCCTCCATAGGGCAGCGGAAAGGGGGCACTGCGGGCACGTGCCCCCCCCCCCCCCTCCGAAATTTTAAAAGCGAAGCTGTTTAGCAAATCGCCATTTTTCGTGTCCGCAGTTAAAAATACCAGAAAATGCCGAGCATACCAACTTAGGGAGATTAGTCAAGAATGCTGAGCATACCGACTAAAGGTTATTGACGAAGAGATTGGCCAATATTGGCAGAAAAAATCTAGGTTTCGTCCCCATCGTGCAAAACTTGCTCGGAACAAGACACGTCGTAGCGAAGGCCCCTCCAAGGTGATGTCCAATGATTATGACCTCCAAAGAAAATGCTGGGAGCTCACACTAATAGCAACAATGATAGCGTATAGGTCGTTGCGGCAGCGCAGACGGAACAAATCGAGGACTTAAACCATCGTGATGGTAGTGAAGGTTGCGTACAGATTCGCTACATTCCCATCTTACGCGTTAGTGTGAGTTTCCTTCCTCTTTTCTCATGCCAGGTTTGCACGCTTGAAGGGGTCTGTAGAACCGTCTAAAGCCAGCTGCAAGTTCGGAACCAGCAGTTTTAGGGTCATGCTCGTTGACGCGAAATTGAATACAAAGACCAAGCAGGCGTCTGACCCATGTGGGCGCTCCAGATGCCGTGCATGCAAATATATATCGCCGGGTCACGCACGGATGTTGCCAGGCTCCGAACATCTGCTGCATTCCGGCACAAATGGGCCGAGCTGTGTCGGGATATCCTTGCGAGCCGATTGAGGCGGTTGTGCTGTTTTGCTGTCGCAGTACCACGGGAGCGGAACGCCGATACAGCATGAAAAGCCTCATATTGACATACATGTGGTCTGTCGGAAGTAGTCTATTGCCGCGACTTTATTATTGTGGGAGCAATCCCTGACCGGCTAACGGGACTGTTTCTAGTAATGGGTATGTGCTCACTGGTGGACAGAGGAGAAAGAAGTCAAAGCTCGCTTGCTCTAGCTGTGGATCGCCAGTGTTTGCCGGCACATGTTCGCCCTGTTAATAAATGCTTTCACTCTCCTCACTGGAGCTCATCGCTACATAAGTGGTCTAGGTGGGGGGTACATGATACCCCATCCATCAAGGACGCACAACTCGGGGTCTCCAATTCAAGTCGAAGTTTCGCCCGTCCAAGGGCGAACCGCCCGTTGTCTACTCGGACTTCCAGAGGAGGGCGGCCTTTTACCTGATCGCACGACCAGGATGACAGGACGGGATCCTGGCCCTGTGAACACGACTCCGACGGGCAGCCCTTTTCAGTACGTGGTTCAGAAGCAGGGGCAACCAAAAGTCTTTTACGGAGAGCCTTATCAAAACGCGGAAGATTGGCTTGACCACATAGACCGCGTGGCAACGTTTAACGGCTGGGAAAGCGGATTTACGCTGCCAAATGTGTACTTTTGATGAATCAACGATGTCGTCTTGGGAGGAGTTTCGCCAAGGGTTACTAGCGACCTACCCAAACAGTGATCGCAAGGAGAAGGCTGAGGCTGCCCTTCAAACCCGAAACCCGCGTCCGAACGAGAGCGTCGCCATGTACGCCGAATACATGGCTCGTCTATTTAAGCGCGCTGACCCCTCAATGACCGACGAAACGAAGGTTCAACATCTCATGCGCGGCATCAAGCAAGACATATTCGCCGTGCTGATGCGGAGTCCCCCGAGAGCGGCTGCCGAATTCGTCCACGAGGCTACCAGGATTGAAAGGGCGCTCCACCAAAGGGCGCGGCACTACAGTCGCAACGAACCATTCTTGCCCAACGTATCCGGGATGGACAGCCTCAGCCTCCGGGAGCTCGTGATACAGATTGTTCGCGAAGAGTTTCAAAGTCTGCAGAGCTTCATTGCAGAGCTTTGTCTTTATAGGCACTATTCTATTGTTTCCTTCGCCACCCTTTTGTTGCAATACCTTGCACTACGGCATACGAAAAGTTTTCATTTGTACAGCACTGCACCAGTGACGCTCAAAAATCCGAGAAGGCACGAGTACAGGGGCCCCATATCCAGCGGTTGAGATCTGCGGGTCTCCCAAGATGAAGCCCTGTGCCTCGTAGGTGTTTCTTTCGGCCGTCTCTAAGACCAGGACATGTCCACAGCAAGTGCTCAACATCAGTTTCTGACGCAGGAAGCACACAGAAGTGGCTTGTGTACGCGAACGGCGATGTATACCAGGCTGGCCAAGCGTGGGTTACTGCTGTGGATAACGCCACCCCAACCCAAAGCCTCCGCAGCCCGACCTCCTCCCAACGGGCGAGCCCAATATGGAGGTCAGTTCCACGCAGTGGAAGTAAAGCACGCGTAGCGCCATGGAGGGTTTCCTTTTCTAGCAGCAGTTCTTCGCGGTTAGAATCACCCTTTTGCATTTGCCTAACCGCGATTTTTCTGAAAGCATCTCCGTTCAACTAAACCACTAGAAAAAAAAATAAAATTTAAGAAACGTGCAACACTGTTCATGGTGGTCTTGTGCGTGTACTCCTTAGGGACGTTATTACCATAGAAAAATAACAAAAAGGCGTTTACTTGAGAACAAATGGGCACGTTCACTTGCTGCACTGCCATGTTATACGTTTGTGCTGCAAGTACAGCGGTGTGCGATTAGAAGGGTATCTCGGGAGCGAAAAAATGAAGCAGACAAAACACCATCTTCAGCTGATGTTCTATGCTAATTTCCTTATCGTCGGCGTAGATAAAAGGCAACCAAGTCTGTAATTGATCACAACAAATGTAAGGGTAAAGAAAAAGGGCGGCAAATTAGTCGTGGGGGTATCAGGGTAGTATGAAGGAGCCAACAAGACAGATAAGAGCTCGTAAACTTGATTTTCACGGTTCCAAAACTAACCGCTGGGAACTGGGAGCACTAGGGCGGTCATTGATTGCGCAATAACTTTCGAATACGGCACTTCTGTACTTGATAACTGTATATAAACATTATTCGTCCCCCTTCTAATTGAAACGTTGAAACACGCGAATCTTGATGGTAGACACGCAATGCGCAAAAAAAACCTGAGGCCTCCATTTCTTGTTGTCCTCCACTTCCGCTCAACCAACTTCGGTGTTCGTACGCCGCTCACGAGCACTCTCACGATTACATTCACAAGTGCGTTCCATATTATACTTACGAGCGCATACCAGCATAAACGTGCGCTCTTCGGGCGTACAAATCAACCATGGCCTACCCCTAGACCTGCGAACGTAAACATAGGTAATCATCATAATCTGAGATCCTTATTGTTCTCAGCGTTTTACTCCTAGCGTGTTAGCACGCACAATGCTCGTTCTAGTCGATTATTTCAAGTTTCTCTTGAAAATCAATGTGAAAGAAGCCTTGCCTCCCACCTCCTCTAACCCCCATCCCCACCCCCACCCCGCCTAAAACAATTCCTGGCGACGCCACAGCACACATGGCATGGATATCCCCCATGCTTACAAAATGGGCACAGCTGTTCTACATGCTACACAGATCTGTACATTTATAATCTGTAACGACCTATCTGTACAGACGCGCATGGACCCCAGCTTAACAAGGAATACAATTCCTGACCTTACCTCTGCCCGAAACGCACCTCAACTGAACTAGAGTCCAAGTTTGGTAGTTTTGGAAGCGACCACTTCATTTTCAAACTCACGCTCCCGCATCCAATAGGTCAGCGCCCAATCAAAACTGCCGAATTCACCCCCTGGCCTAAGTTCGTACAGGACCAGACGATCCTAGCGTCACCAACAGATAGCACTGAGTTGTTATCGCAGTGTCTAAACCAGCTACAGCAGGCCCACACTAAGCACATAACCTTAGGGGTTATGCAGACAATACACAAGTTTGGTTCATTCGAAAGGCTGCGTCGTTAGAATGATACTGACACCACTTTTAACGCACACTCCGCTCAAATAAGCTATATAATGAGGGGAAAAGGGATGGCCATGCGACCAACTGGCTCATTTCCCGCAACAGCACCTATGATGCCATAAGTACCCAGCTGTGTGATTGGCGGAGGCCAGCAAAAGCAAACGCGAATAGCGGTAAACAACGATAGTTACAAAAACACACGTAAACACAGCAGCACCGATACACACTGCTGCTGGTACTGGACGCACTGGAAGGAGGAGACTAACAACTTAGCGGCTTACGCTACTGCACGCCCTCTCACAAAACTACTCCGATCGGACATTCTGTATCACTACCGACTTTCCCGCAGGGCCCTACCACTGCTACAGCAAAACTTAAGTGTGGCTCAAGCACATACTTGTCGGCGCCTCCTCACGGATACTTACCACAACCCCACCTCCATTTATTGGATTTCCCCTACCCCATATCCACAACTGGCCATACTGTCCTGGTACCTCAATTAGACCACCTCATTCTTATACCAAATAATTGCTCAAAAAGGGGAGAACTTTACCCGAAGTGAGGACAAACAAACCCGGCCCAAACTTCCTACTACAATTTCTTATTCCACAGTGTGAACCTTATAAACTTCACAAGGATACACTGCGCATGCGTAAGCATAAACAGACATTAAGCGCTCGGCGATGCGACAGCCAAGAAGTCAGTTCCTTCTCGGGTAAACACCTCCATTTTTTATTTGCCCTGTGAACCCCCCTCCTCTCTCCTACACACACACACACACACCTTTGCCCAGTGGGAGGGGTTGCTACGCGGTGACCAGTTCGCACATCAGTAGTGTCCTATAACGTGCGCCCGGACCGCCACAGCAGAGCGTCAACTACCGGGCTAGGATATTCACCCACGGCCTAAGGCCGCACTCAGTGCACTAATAAAAAACCGTTTCCTATCGAATTCCCTGTTTTGATTTTGGCATGTTGGCCGACCTCCCACCTTCTCTGACTTCCCTTCCAGGTAGCCTCCCTACTACACGGGAACGCATAGTAAACAGCGTTGGTCAATTTAGGGCAAAGCTTTCTATCTCTCGCTGCTGGAGACCGTCCCGTCAGCAAAACACACTCCATGAAAGTTAACTTTACATAACAGGTATTAGAAACGATGACGCTGATTATGAAAATGATGATGATAGGCGTATAAACGTCAATTCTCTAAAACCACGTTTCCCGTCCCTTCAATGGAACCTGGGTAGCTCACATGGTGAAGCCGACTGCTCCATTCCGACACGGGCATAAAAGTTCTCATTTTGGGCTTTGGCTTTGACTCAGGTTGCATGAGAGAAAGCTTCGCGTTGTGATCATCTTTCTCTAAACAAGCACTGACGCGAAATGACAAAGCTTTGATAACTATGTACGAGGCTTTCTTTGTATATTAAGATATCTCCCAGCACGTTTCACCAGTGACCCTTCAGTATAACATATTTTAAATATATTTTAATCTTTACCCGCACGAGAAAGCTCAGAAGGGTAATCGGCATCATGCTGATGCCCATTACACTTTCGTAATCGGAATCAGCATGACGCCATCTGCTCCTTCGAACCCCAACCTGCCGACGTGACGGGACCAACAAGATGGCTGGGTGGTTGGCGGGCGCTGCTCCAGCGTGTACACATCATGGTTTTCGGACTGACGTCATGCTTCCCGGGCTCGTGGAGAACGCGCGCGTGCTTGCAGGCCGACAGTGGTGCGGCAAGACCGGTGTCGTCTTGAGCGCGCTCCAATCATTGCGGCCTCCTCAGTTTTCGTTTTCTCGAAATTCAAACTGACACAAATAAGAAGGCTGTAAATCTTTACTTAGGCGTGACCGACCATCAAATGTGCAATTCTATGCTTAGTGAGCTGGTATTGATTGATTTATTGTAGGTTTTAGCGCGCCGACGCAACGCAGACGATCAGGCGCGCCGTATTGGAGGGCTCCGGATTAATTTTCACCGACTAGGGATCGTTATCGTGCGCGGAAATCTCGTACACACGGGCGTTTTTGCTTTTTGCCTACACCAGAAAAGTGGCCGCCGCGGCCGGGAATCGAACCCGCGACCTCGTGCTCAGCAGCGCGAGCCACTGAGCCACCGTGGCTGGTTAGTGAGCTGATAGACACCCATAACAGCGAAAGAAGCGAACACGAACTTTTCGTGTCAGTACTGCTTTAAGAAAGCAGCTTTGACTTTTTCAGCAGAATTACGTTGTTCTAAAGGCCTATTTATTATGTCCTGCTAGGGTGGTTGGCTCTGCTAGTTATTTTGATCCAAAGCATTCATCATTTATTTCGGAAATGACCACCTTCTCTGAATTTTACTTATTCCAGCTTTTTCTCCATGGGCCCCTCTACCATGGCTCGCTATGTAGCGAGATTCCATCACATAAAGATATGTTAGTCACACACACACATATCAAATGTTACGTAAATTACGCCCCGCGCAATTATTAGCTACCAGATTTTCGTAATTCAATATCTGCGCTACTTCACGTTGGGTTCGAGGCGTCTACGTGTCGCGGACATTTACTACACTGCAGTATATCACTATGCGTCGTTATCTCGGCTAAACATCAACCCAAAGGCAGCGATCCGATTTACAAACTAACAAAAACCAATGAAAGGATAAGAAGAAAGACTTACATTCCACTGGTCTAAGCTGCAACACGGTGTCGTCCTACTTCATGCTCTGGGGCGCTATTCCAGAAGGCCCTAATTCCGCCTACTTCTGAGTTTCCAGCTGGTTTGGTTATAAAAATAGAGGTAGTGGAGCATTCGAAATCTCTCGAACGAAACCACCGGAATCGCGCGCAGCACACCTGGCATATTCAGCGGGCTGTATTGGGGCCGCTTGCGTGAATACAGTACGGCTTGTGCTATCTCCGCATGCAGCAGCATCTGAAACCGATCTGCAATACTCATTCCCAAGCATAAACTAGAAAACCCCACTGCTACTTTGAAATCTCCAGCCTGGCTTTTGGTTATGTCCGGTATAGGGCGGTCTGTTTTTCTCGGTGTTCTCTTCTTCCACTAAACTATGCTTGCTATTCGGCTTGAGGCTAGTCCCAGTGCAGCTATGCACAAGCACAAACCAAGTACGGTAATCAAAGGGGCCCACTGGAGCGAACGGAACGCGGTCTGCTCCGGACCATCAAATATTTATTTTGTTTACGGCTTGCTTCAGTGTGCACGGCCGGCGCTTATCAGAAATCGTCCCGTGTCAAGAGCGAGTTTGAGCAGTGGCGAAGGCGATTTAAATGTTGAAGTTGTGTCATTTGTCATCAACTGTGTTTTCACGGTGTATGAAGAAGGCCCCCGTGGTAAAATCGTGCCGTGGCCTCTCCTATCGGCTCGTACAATAGTGAACTTCAGTTCGGATCGAACACCCCCGCGACTGTGGCACCATTGGCTGACGGTGGGCTGGTGTCTTCATATTTGTTTTGTGCTAAGTTCCTGTCGCTGTTGTAGTGACGACTTCGTGGCTACGACGCTACACCCACACTAAGTGGATGCCATGGGTGGGTGTGGCTTCGGTGGTTACGCCGCGCCCACGAATGGGCTGGGTATGTTTGACTTACATTAGAACTCGGAGGAAACTAGGGCATAGATTTGCATGGCCGAGTTGAACTCGGGGCGCGAGTGGTGTCCGCTGTTGCAGCGTGGTTTATTTTTATGGTCGTCGTAGCAGGCATATTCCTATTCCGACAGGTGTTTTAAACGAAGGAGGAATATCGATCTTGTTTTTAGATCTCGAGAAGTGCTGTGCATCAGTTGTGCAGTCGTCTGGCGACAGACCCCCTTTTGCGACGACATAGAGGCGACTTTCGCTCCGTGACGGTCGAGGAGCAACTGTAGTGTGCGCACCGGTTTACGCGACGGGCAGCATCTACAGAAGCGTCGGTGGCGACCGCACCATCGACCGCCACGAGTAGACCGCCAACCGGGGTGTGAGAAATACGATCACTGGAGACGTGGTTCCAAGACCTCGCCTTTTTTTTACGTGGTTTGGCGGACATGGCTTCCGCAGGTTCCTACCGCGCGTCTATCCGTCTGCAGCCTGAGCGTGTGCTTCATTTCTTTTCTGCTCGGAAAACTGTTTCGCACAAAGCGTTGCATGAGTGTGCGTTTTGTTTATCATCAGCGCGTCAGACGGACTGGGTTGCGTGACGCGCATTTCTTGTGAAAAGGTTACTGGCAGGACAGCTTATACGTGTTACATTACTGACAAAGAGACAGTCGACGCACCGATAGCCGGTTGAGGTGGTTTATTCGCAGGGGTGAGCCCGATAGTAACGCAGCTCCGAGCGTTGGGCCACCACGCCAGCAAGCACTGTTCGCACAACACTGGCGCTTTTGCACTAATCCTGCCGAAGATGCGGACACAGAACATTTTCTGTGGACGAGCCCTTCATTGGAAGCTGCTAGAACAGGACACCTTCGAGGCACAGGCCTCCACCCTGGGAGACCACCTGACCTTCATCGGTGGATATGGGGTCCTCACCACCGCTCCCTCCTTGCGTTTGTTCGCGAAACGGGAGTACACCTATACTTGTAACAGTATTTATGCAATCTGGTATACTATCGCAATAAAAAAAACCAGCTCGCTTCTCGCGCATGCACGTTATGGGGTTCATCTTTCCCTGACTCGCCTTCGGTGCATATCCTCGCGTCTGGATAGCACATAATCCTACCTTCCTCTTCCCCATGGTTGATACTGGTACGTCGCCTACCCCGATAGCTTCATTACCTGTTGCATCTGTTCAATATCCTCGCTACAATACAATCAACGGCACGTGGCCATTGTCAGAGGCTATCTTTGCACACTTCAATGGGTTCTGTTCAGCGTCACCTTCGTAAAGCAAGAAGCAGAGCATGGAAAGCAAAGCGAGTAAAGGGGAGAGCTACGAATTAGAGTAACCATGTAACGCCAGAGGGAGAGTTAGCGGGAGTGGGAAGGGCGCGAAATAAGAGAGTTATGAGAGAATTGAACTCTATGAAAAAAACGACTGTGGAGAGCCTTTTCGAACAAAAGCGGTGAAGAGTGAAACAAAATAACGTAAGCAAATATGAAAAGTGGTTGTCCTTGTTGCTATTCCTTCCTTCGTAACACATGGCCACTTAGGAGATTGGCCCGCAATTGGGAGCTTTGAGGAACTAACGTGCCCGGTTCGCAAAGTTTATAACATGGTGAAGTTGAAAATTAACAGCTGTAGACTAGTGCGTGCAGAGTGAAGCTTGAACGTGATGTCACTGGAGTAGGACAGGTGCACACCACCCTCGGAGAACCCCGATTCTAGGGAGGCTGTGGTGTGTTGGAGCCTGCTTGCACACTAAGACAAACAAATGACATAGAAGAACCCGACGCAAACACGTAATACCAGAAAAGAAGCCGTTTAAACTAATCCGTGCCAAAAGACAAAGAAACAAAGGCGAGGAAAAAGGCGCAAGTACAATGTATTAGAAAAGTAGTGGCCATTACGTATCGCCAGGCTTTCGCCTTAAAAGCACGTAGGCAGACGGGACTACGCCGAGGAAATTTTGTGTCGAAAAGCGGAGGGTTTGGTAACGTACTACGAGCAGCAACTGTTTCGAATGCGGCGCGCTTCTATCACCGGCTTTCTTTTTTTTTGCCATTCAGCCGTACTCACGTGATTTCACTGTCTTCCACCGACGGCACGGCAGAAACTACTTCTTAGGACAACAAATTTCAGAGAAGAAGCCCATACGAACGCCCGGAATAAAAAATAAAACGAACCATGTAGTGAAATACAGATTAATAAAGGAAAAGTACAATAAAATAAAGTAGTTGGATTCGCTTGCCCCCAGTAGCCACCAGTGCAACAGTGGAACAAGAGAACACACGGAAAGATGTGCCACGCCCTAGTCACGCATCCTTGAAGAGCGCTGCCCTGGACCGATTACGTTACCTCAATAATCAGCAAATAGGATGAATCGCAATTTCAAAGCGTTTTAACCCTGCCCCTAAATATTACCATGAGCTCATTATAATTGTCACAGCTCCGCCTTGCCCGAGTTTCGCTCAAACTTGGGCCTTTTGGAATAGCACCCCTGGTCGACTTTCTCGCTACCATCAACCATTGAAAAGTTCGTGCTGAACGCGTAAGCCCCCTCCACATACACGGTAATAGAGCCGATTCAGAAGTTTTTTTTCTAATGGCATTGCTAATGCTCCCGCTGTAATATAGCGAGTGACCATGCTTTAAACCAAACGTGATGCACAGCAGAGCGATCGTTTATGTTTAGGCTGCATCTGGAAGGGCTGTCCAGCCTGAATGTGGGCACAAAATGTCCAATACATCCGTGAGCAAGGAACGCTCTTGAGTAGTACTTCTCAATCAAGTGTACAAATAAAGGTCCGCCACCGCAACAAGCTCTCACATTTTCTTTCGACCATGTAGTTATTCGCCAGGTCAACTCGGCATATTATTGGGGGCGTGTGAATATTTTCTCTCTCGTATATTAGGTGCACGACGTATCTTAATTATTGAATTGCTCATTTAAAACCTGACGGTACTATCTGATTTGCTACTGTACTATAATACATGACACCAAAAGTAATTCACTGCACTGGTCAAGCTAAAAACCCCGGAAATTTTAGTGGCTTTATTATACGGCAAATATTACAACCATGCATGACTAACTCACAAATTGTACACACCAATAATGTTTTCGTGTACTATACAGATCAATACACTACGGCTGTGTACGGAAATGCATCAGTTTTTTGTATGTGTAAGCAGCACTAGTTCACCAAAATCTCTTGACAAACAAATTTATTGGCTCAACATAGGCTTCAATGTTTTGCATCGTTTCTTGGCTGCAAAAATAAAACGTTTTTATGTTGTCCGGGGTATCAGGATCTTTCGGGTAGGTCATCACGCGGAAGACGAAGTCTCTGGATATATCTTCCCGTTATGTTATAAGCCAGTGTGTCCTTGCCGGTAATTAGAAGTCCTAGAGTTGCGTTTTGCAGGACTGTAATCGGCAAAGCATCCCAATCGGTGTCGTCTCCTCTTCTTTCAGATTTGTGAAATCCAAACCATCCTTGGAAACTTGCCGTGGTGATAAAACTACATGACTAAAAACCAGAAAAAAGTCAGCATCAGAGAACTGCCAACGAGTAATCAGGCTATAAGTTGGTTTTACTGGTCACAAGAACAAGTATTGAAGGTAGGAGATGTTTCATAAGAAATTATAACTGGTTTTCAACAAAACACTTGTATGGGACAATAACACAGCACAATACTTTGGCAATATATTAGAGCCAAAATTTTGAAGTGAAGATAAATTTGATTTTTAACTGTTTTTAAAAGGACAGACAACCGATTTTTGTCGAGTATATATTCTCTAGCTCATATGAAAGCCAGCGTTTTGCATAGCCCGGAAACCACATGCGATTCCTAACAAATTGAGGGAAATAATTTTAATTTAGGAGCAAACTTTCTGAAATCGGAAGGGTGGGGATTCGTAGTGCCGAAACTTGACACTACAATATGTCTCCCTGTCACGTGACCTGCAAATCTCGCAGCTACTGTAGCTGCTGAAACATTTATTTACGTATTGAAAACCTTTTAACACAAGCATTTGGACATGGCTCAATTGTATATGTATTTCTAAACATTATTTCGAAATTTTTAGACACGCCACCTGCCGTCGCTGGGTGGCTCTCAGTGTGGCTAACTGAGCCTCCATGCCCAGATTCAACGGCAGCGTTCAGTAAACAGACCCATAGAAGAAGCTTTAACGATTCTGCCTGAGTCAGGGGCGTTTGTTCGGCCAAAATATTTGATTTTATTTTCCAAATACACCAACGGTAGCTTACTTAAAAAAAGCGTCGCGCCCGGGGAGAATCGAACTTCCCACCTCCACAACGTGAAGCCAGATTCTACCTGTCGGCTATCGCAACAGATGGCGCATTCGTGCAAAATAGACCGCTGCATAAAAAGGCACATAAAGGAACAGGATAGCCTGTGATTCAAACTTTTTTTATCTGGGGAAAAGTTTTTAAACATCGTTTTTCATTTCGCATACAGACAAAAGTATGCTGCCGAGCTACTCTACGTCATGGTTGCCAGCATTATTTTTGAGAGGGACGCATACAGCTCGTAGATCTAAAAATTTCGATTTAAAAAGTTCTAGGGCGTTATTAGCAAAACAGGTTTTCGCCAAGGTGCTTTAAGTGATGCCCTTTCATTTGGGATAGAGAACATATACTCGACAAAAATCGGTTGTCTGTCCCTTTAAGCTGTCGCTCCGTTTAGGTTCGTGTTACTCGGAATAATTACTTTCCTTCTGTTTTGTATCTTAGGCCCCGGTGTTTGATATAACATATCCGTACGTTTGCCGGATCCTTGAAGTTCTACTAGAATTACACGCGAAGTGTGTCGTGATAAGCTTGCCGAGCTTTTTTCGCGTCAGCAATTTTTGGGGCATGCTTTCTGGGTTCGCTTTTTTATGGCGCTTGCCCCTGACACCAACCGTGAGATTAAACACACAAAAAACAAAAAAACACGGGATCACGATGTATTCATCAATCAAGCCCAACAGTACGTACTCTAGATATGAAGTTAACGTACTAGCGAAATGAATGGAAGAAATTAGACATTTTCGGAACAATCGGAGGCCTCCAGTCAGCTTTCTTGTCGCCCAACTTTCTTTTATATTTGGTGGGGAAATACCGTGCGGGAACATCAGGACTGTCTCAGCTCGAATGGTCGGGCCTAATCCATGCTCTACTCCCCCACTTTTCTCCTCGAGTGGGGATGAATCCAATAAAACATATGGCCGTGAAGGTCACGGGTCAACAGAAGGAACGGTGCAACAATTTAATAGCTGAAGCTGAAGTGTGACACCACGTCTTAGGACATTTAAACACCACCTCTTAGGACACTGCAAAAAGAAAGCTCCCTTTATGATGGGTGCCGATAAACTGAATGCCTTTAAACTCATTTGAATTGAGGATGTGTTCTTCGCTAGCTACCCCAAGCTTGCCAAACATTCGGTGAGCTCACAGGTTTTATTAGGCGCATGCTACCAAATTTAAAGGTGTAGCCCATTGCAACTACCGAGCACCAAGACGCCAGCCTAAATTCTCTAAGATAATCTTGCTAGAAAAAAAATTACCCCGCATTTCCCCGAGGGGGAGAATGTGAAAGTGCGAATGCACGGTTGTCGGCCCGCTTGCGGCGCTTGCGCTCGGCCCCCGCAGCCCACCGCCTCGCCGCCTTCTCTTCCATCTCTTCCATCGGGTTTGTAGTATCACGAGTACACCACGCAGTTATCAAGCCGCTATAACGCCGCTGAGTCGCCAACGCACGCCGCTGACGACGTAGTTTGAATGCGTTAAAGATATAAGGCGCGTATCAGCGTCGCGTCCGTGGCTTATTCGGTAGAGCGTCGGGCTGCGGCCCGCAAAGTCCTCGGATCGAAACCTGGCGCCGGATGCTGTTTCTTCTTTAAAGAGCACTGCGGACGCCGCCGACGCCGCCGTCGCCGCCGCCGGCGATGGATGGTTTGGGGTCGCTTATAAAGTGCATTCGCACTTACAAAAACTTCCGGAACCATTCTAAAAGCGCCTGTCTGCAAAGTCACCCCATTCAGGCAAGATTGAAGTAGGTCATGGGGACCCTGGCTTTCGCCTTTGCAGTAAGCGCTATCAACATGGCTACTCATTACTTGAGTGTGGGAGGATTTGAAAGCAGCCGAGTCCCAAGCCAATGCCTGCTATCATCATTATCATCATCACCATCAGCAGCCTGTCTTCCGAGCAGGGCAAAGGCCTCTCCCATAGAACTGCGATTATCCAGGTCATTGCTAACTGCGAGCGACTTATCCCCGCAAAAGTCTTGATCTTATCGGCCCATCTAACTTTAAGCCGCCACCTGCTACGCTTGCCTTCTCTAGGGATCCACTCTGGTACCCTTAATGACCAACGGTTATCTTGCTTTCGCATTACACGCCCTACTCACACCCATTTCCTCTTAATTGCTGCTAATATGCCCTTAACACGCGTTTGTTTCATGACACACTCCGCTCTCTTCTTTCCCCTTATGTTTTCACCTGTCATCTTTATGTATTTATAAAGATGTCTCACCGGGGCTCGGGCACGGCGACGCGTTCCAAGAGCATGGAGAGGATCGCCTCAGGATCCTAGACGGCGCGATGGTGGGGGGCCAGGATGGCGACCAATACCCCGCACCCTCCATAAAAATATTCCGTTGAGGCAAGACAAAGGATGTGAACCATGAGATGGGCGAACGATGTATTTTCATTAATTACATGATGTCGTCCATGAGACAGAACACGCGCTGGCTGTAGGCCTATCGAGCTTCGTCTTTTTGGGACGTTGGACCACAGCCCCATGTTTTATTGTTCTCATGCTCATCGTCTTCTTGTCTCTATTTATTTATTTATTTATTTATTTATTTATTTATTTATTTATTTATTTTAATTAATTTATTTTTTATTTATTTGTTTATTTTTATTTATTTTTTTGTTTATTTATTTTTATATTCTCAATTCTACTTGGGTGTTAAAGAGGGCTTTCGTAACAGAATTTTATGGCACACAAAAGAAAAACTAAAGGACAATTAAACTGGAAAACATGGAGAAGTAAAAAGAACAAAAACAACAGAAACAAACTACAAAAGAACGAATATGTAGAAAGCAAACAAGCGAACAACACAATCGGAAACGAACACTCCTGATGGTTACGAAAAGTGCTGAGAAATGGCACTTTCAAACATTGAAGGGTCTTGAATGGTTACAATGGAAGAGGATAGGTTGTTCGATCAGCACAGGTTATGGGTAGAAAAGCAGCTGAACATTATTTCGTACGGCAAACAGCAATGGCAACCTTATGCTGGGGCTCAATGTGTGATAAGTGGTATAATGGTTCTGAAATAAGGTCTCGCCTCACTTATGAGTTATGAACGAATATCTTACGAAAAAAATGAAGTCAGACCAATTTCCTCAGGACAGTTAAATCTGGCAGTTCAAGGTTAGATTTCATTTGGGGTACGAACGCAGTACGGCAGTTTTTTCAACAAATATAACCATTTGACCGGTTCAGAACGGACTCTAACGTGATGATCAGGTTTGTGCATCAGGGGATACCATATTGCGGGAGGGAACACAAGTTTTTGGGAGAATTAGTGACTGGTATAGTAGAAATGTTAGGGCCTGCGGAGCATGAGAGATGGTGCGGCGCAAGTAGCCCAGCATTCAGTTAGCATTACTGGGGATGTAGGTAACGTGTGTGTGCCAACATAGGTTATTGGAAATTTAGACTCCGAGGTACTTATATGAAGAGACAGGCTGGAGGTGGACTGCGTTAGTGGTATATGTAAAAGCGGTAGAAATACATCGCCGGTTTATTGTCCTGCATTTAAATTTGCTTGAGTTGAGAGTCATGAGCCATTTATTGCACCAGGTTGAGGCAGTCTCGAGGTCACCCAGTAGGACTTTGTTATCTGATTCGTTCGTTATTTCTTGGTAAAGGACGGAATCGTCTGCAAATAGCCGTATATGGCAGTTAATGCTGTCTGGGAGGTCATTAATATATATTAGGAAAAGCAAGGGGCCTAGAACGGAACCTTCCGTCACGCCAGATGTTACTTCGGAGAGGGGTGAGTCACAGTCTTTAGTTGTCACAAACTGAGCGCGATTAGTCAAAAAGCATTCAATCCGTTTAAGTATTTTTGGGTCAATGTCTGACGGACTACTTTTTAGTAGAAGTATTTGGTGAGGTACTGTGCCTAAAGCTTTTTGAAAGTCAAGAGAGAGAGAGAATAAATATTTTAAAAACATGCAGTCTACAAGTGAGCCGCGATATAAACTGATGCTATGTCATTTGTGAAATACAGAAGCTGGGTTTTGCAGAAGTAACGTTTTTTGTATCCGTGCTTGCTGGGAGTAAAGAAAGAATTAGATTTCAGGCATGAGACAAGATTTGAGTAAATTATATGTTGTAATAGTTTACAAAAGTCACTTGTTAGAGAAATTGGCCTGTAGTTGAGTGAAGAATCCGTTACACGACTTGTGCAAACGGACCATCTTACCCACTTTCCAGTCAAGCGACAAAGTAGAACACTGAATGGATTGCGAAAAAGTAAGGAAAAATAAATTGATGAATACACTTCAGTATTTTTGAGGAACTTTGGCTTGATTTTATGCACGGCACAGAAAGACAACTTAAAATTGTGAATGAAATGTTGCCCTCCAACGGTGTCAATAATCACTGTGCACATAGGCGAAAAATCCCCACTAGGCATTTGTGGCAATGCCGAAGCAGAACAATTCGAAAAGGTGGTAACAAAGAAAACATTTAAAATGATGCAACGGTCTTCACAACGAACCATCGACCCGTGTTAATTTGTACGCGAACTGTTTTCTTTTCACTGGGTTTAAGTTTTCCCCCATTTTGAAGGGTATCTTACAAGAAGTGAGGCAAGGGTGCTATTAAGAACAACTCGCCTGGCTTCCTTGATAGCCGTTCGATAATCGGACAGGGCTGCTCGATACACGTGCCAGCATGCGGACTTGTTAGAAGGTTTTGCTTGACGCAAAAAAGCGGTTTTTTATTCCGCAATCTTTTTAAATCAGTTGAGAGCCAAGGGGAGCGTTGGCGACCCTTGATAACGTATGTGGGAATGTATGTCGCGATTAAACAATCAACCTGTTTTCTACACAGGCTCCAATTTTGTTCGCCCGTGCGATCAAAGAAGCCTTTAGCAAAGCTCTCTAAATACGATTCAAGCCCTATTAATTGAGCCACAATCACCTCGCAAATAATCTCTTATTGTTTTGCAGTTCTTTAGGCTGTTCCTCAAAGAACTTGTTAGATTGAAGTGCACGAAACAAGGGTCCCGTAGCCCGTGGATATATGAAATAAAATGCACATGCTCGGGTGCAGTTGTAAGTAAATCAAGAACATTTGAGGAAGTAGGGCCCGTTCTGGTGGCCTCCGCAATCAGTTGGGTAAAGAAGAAGTCTACGCATAATTTAACGAAAAATCAACTGTAGACTGAAGATGTGCTTGACGCAGAACAAGGTAGCGACCAGTTTATTTTGGGGTAATTAAATTCTCCGAGGTGAAATACAAGTGTATGCGGGGGCCTTTTAACAATGCCATTTAAAACATCATGGAGTTGGTCGCAAAACAGGGCTGTCGCGCTCGAAGGGCGGTAACACCCCAAATCATAACATTTTCGTAATTTACGCGAACGGAAGCACGAACTCTAAAGGTGATTCTATTAATAATTTTCTGGAAACTATATAATCAGCTACGGATATAAGGACACCTCCTCTTGCTGATTCGTCTCGATCACATCTGTAAACTGTATAATTATTTTCACCATCGAACAGCTCCGTACATGCAACGTTAGGGGTAAGCCAAGTTTCGGTGAAGACTAAGAAATCAGCGGAGCAGTCATCAAACAGTGAAGATAAAGCATCTTGTTTGTCAACAACGCTTCGTACGTTAGAATGTAACAAAGAATAGTTAATATAAGGGTCACAGGGATGCATTTTGTTAGGATAAAGCTGTAACATCGTCGTCAAGAGTAGCGAAGGACAAAGCCTCTATAGAGTTCTGCGCATGTGTGTGCAGTTCAAACGCTGTTTTTGTTACCGGTGAGCACGCAAAGAATTTTTACTCTCAAGCAATATAAGTCTCCCCACTTCAATTTTCATTCCGGTGAAGGCGATTTACTCGGCGCCACTCCGAAGATCATCCTCGTCACCACCGACCCCTCTTTCACAACCGTTATCACAATGGTCATTCTCTTGGCAACCACCGATGCCTCTTTCTCAATTTGCGCAGTCGTTAGATAGCGGCCGTAGCGCCGTTATTGGATATTTGCGGACAATCAGCAACAGCACGAACGGGTGTAAAATCGACCGAAGCCGCCGCCACCGCCCCCGGCGAGAATGTACCTCCGGCCGTTGCAGCCATAGAACTTCTTACTATATGCACTAGAGAGGAATCAGGCACTAGCGCCTATATGCGGCTCACATCAAGGTCATCTGTGTCGTCATGAGCCGCCATTGTACCATGCGCTATCCTTACTTTCTTCATTGGATTGCCTTAAAATGTTTTAGTGGCCCTATATTTGAAATAAGTGCCACAGAAAAGCGAAGAATGCTATTGTATTATATAAGCGGAAAATAAAACAGTTTGCTTTAAGCCTACGGAAAAAGAAAGTAAAGCATATTTTCGCTGGAACGGTTGTGCCTACTGTTCTAGACACCAAGCTGGCAGCTAACAGCAGTGTTAATATTTTGCGGAAGTGGTATTACAGACTCCTAGTTTAATAATTTTATCATTATTTCAAACAAGTTGCTCAAAGAGCTTGGAAGTGTTTTTGAGCGTGCCTATTACTACGCCTACCGGCGGCGTGCGCACCCGTCGCCTCCACGCCGCTCCCAGTTTCCGCCTCAGCGTAACGAGGTTCCTCAAAGCTCCCGTGGACCACGACGCCGCTCTCCTTCACCAGGTCGCCGTTCAGCTTCGCCTCTTCGTCCTGTGTTTTATGTCACCGACCACCGCAAGGAAAACTGGATAATGCACTTTTGGAAGCGGAAACTGCATCTCCTTCCGGAGCTTCCATCGAACTGTATGGTCCCTTTTGTTGAAAATGTTTGCGTCGACGCCCATACTGACACTGGTTCCAGTGTTTCAGTGATAAGTGCGGAACTGTGCGCCCGTCTAGGCTGCGACATTGGCTGCGATATCCAATTAACTGACTCAAGACAACACTCCTGAAACATGCAACCGAAGACCTACTTCATTGCAACTAGGCTGTTGTTTTTTGGGCGACGGCGTGCCTTTCCTCTCATAACATTCAATAGGTGGTCGGCTCCAAGTAGAAGGCTGACCCCGGATACAGCGGCCTTGCCTGGCGGAAGAAGTTTGTCCGCAATAGTTTCGACACCGCTTTCGATAGAAGCAACAAAGTCAATCTCAGTGGGTACCTAAATGATATCCTTGCAGATTACGGGAACATCAATTGCTTCATTAGGGAACACAGCGTCGCTGCATTGGCTCCATACAAAGACTTACACTAGACGACATTCTCTTTTTAATGACTCATCCTGGCCAACCGCATCAAGATACAAGTTTGTCTTCCCAAGCTCTCACAGACAAAGTTACGTGCTACATCTTCGCTTATGAATGAGCGCTGACTGCCTCCATCCACTAGGCCGCGCTTGTAGGCACATTGCCCATTCCCTTGAATCTATAACCTGCACATCGGCACCAGCCCTTCTATGCCAAGAGTAGGCTGTGTACGGCAGTGCAGGTTCCTGATGTCCATCTTCCACAATCTGTGTGCTCCGCTGCGCTGCCAGCCAAAATCGCACACCGGAGAGACATGTCGGGAGGAACAGTTCGCGCACTCGACATTGCGCCGACATTCCTTTGAAAAATGCCGTTTCGTGGTACAGCGAAAGTATCGTCGGTCCTTAGCCGAATTCTTATTTCTGTACTTGTAGCAGATCCTTGCATGGTATTGGTCTGTAGAGTGCTTATCACAATGACAGGATAGAAAACTGAACAAGTTAGAGCAGCTAAAACTTAGCTCAGCTGTATTTGGAAGCATGAGCACGTTTTTCGTTCCATAAACTGTCTTCGTTTGAGCTGGATCTTCTCTCATCCCGATCATGCTTCTTCATCTACCGTTCACTTCAATCGTGATGTGGGACAACAGCTTTACAAGGTCGCCGTTAAAGGACGCCAGTGACGCAGCTGCTCTGCCGACGGAGGAATCTCCGTTCCTCAGGCTTGACCGGTGCGAACTGTGCACTGTCTGCCAGTGATAAGCCACTACCATGTCTGATGGTAAGTCTTTCAGTAGAACATCCGTCATTATCGTAGAGTACGTAGCATAAGAAACCTTCAGAGCCGCGAGTCCACAAACCTGATACTGCACGTAGTCCAGAAGTCACCCTAGTCCGCCGACATCATTTGAGGACACCATTGAAATAGGCGCTCGAAGCTGCGCCAGACGCTCCTGCACAATGCGGTGGGTGTCGCTGAAGCGTCGCGAAATAATTTCTACGGCCTCTGGATGGCAGTCTTCTGTCGGTTGAAGCCCAGCAATAGATGCAGCAGCTGGTCCACCCAGCAGTCACCGAAGGTACTGAAACTTCTCTCCAGTGTTCAGGCGAGTGTTTTCGCGGTAGGCTGAATGAAACTTCGTCCAAAAGTTCAGCCACCGGGACACTCGCTATTGAAGGTTGAAGGTTGAACTTTGATGGTTGAAAGTCGTGCGTTTGGATGCCACCCAGCGGGCATTTCTTCTACACTTTCTTTCGGTCTCTCAAAATTCTTCATCTGTTCCAAAGACCTACCGCATCGTCCCTTTGCTTTCAGAGGCAGTCTTGAATCCCAACTCTTATTTCTGTCTTATTTCAAGGAGCCCCTCATTGTCCCATTCTAAATCGCTATATATATATATATATATATATATATATACAAAATTTCTAATGGCGCAATAGAAACGACGTTGGCTTCATAACGCGAGGAACCCAAGCCCGAGTTCGACCACGTGAAGCGTTTTTTATAGCGCAGTTTGTACGTCACTGTCCGACCAGACCTGGGCCCCAATTCACGAAAAAGGGCGTCATTTTATACGGGGCGGTGCCGCCATGCGAGCGCAGTCTAGGTTCTTTGGCTGGGTGGTCACTATGAGAGGTTGAGCAGGAGCGAGAATGGTCCTTTAGACGAGCACTGTAGCAAGGGTGCAGAGCGGCAAGACAAATGACGGGAGCAGTGCGTGTCGCGTCACGCCGTTGCTTACGTTCCTCCCTGCACGGCCATAGTGATGTTACGGGCAGGATCTTGGAACCTCCATTGTTTCGCAAAAATTTTCAAGTGAGACGGAGCATGGGTGTTTCGGGTTAAACACTTGATCTCATACAAAATTCAAGGCAGGGTAAAAACACAACAGTCTCACAGTTACTTGTGGAAGGGTACAAACATGGTGGCTGACAGCAGCAGCGACAAAGAGGAGGCAGCGCAACTGCGGCGGAACAGCAGCAGCCGGCGAAAGGCGACTGTGCTTCAGCCGAGCCTGACGTGCAGACTTGGACGACTGGGTCGATGCTCCGTTCGCGCAGGCTGTTCTTGATGAGCGGCAGTGGTGCCGGCCTTGAGCCCTGCCAGTCCGGTCGACTGACGCAGTTTTCGTGTCCCTCTAGACGGCCGTCCAACGGGGAGCGGAATTCTGACGCCTAAACTGCTCTGCTCTGCTCTGCTCTGACGCCTCTCTGCTCGAGACCTCCTACCTCTTATCATCATTCTGCACTGGACCTCTTCTTCATCGAGTTCAGTGCTTTGTCCGATGCACTAAGTGCCGTTTTTCTTGGTGTTCACTTCCGTCCTTCCACTTTTACAAACTGTTTCTTACCCCTCTCCGCTGCAGCCTCTTGTCCTCGGCACCATGCCCACCTCTTTTATTACAGCATTTCTAGCCCCTCTTAAACACCTCAAAGCGGCCACCCAGCGCCAGAACCCGGCATGCACACGTATGGCACAACCGCGGCATTTCAAAACGACGCCATCTCTTTTCAGAATTAAGCCGCATTCCGGTCAATCGTAAGAGACAGGCGTTTTGTGGCTGTACATATATAAAAGCCACAACTGAAAGTCCACACTTACCTGCGTAAGAACTTTGAATGCAGGTTCATTTCGCTCATTGGTTTTCCTGCTTATTACTTCAAAATTAAGGGGCGCCTTCTCCTGCAGTATTATTATATTTTTGTGGTTGACATTCAGTTCCATGCGGTCGCTTCCTAAACCGTCGATCATGGGAACACTAACGTTGACGAAAAGATTGAAAGGCGTAACGATAGGGCTAGTGATGTTCCATTCAAATTTCCGGGCCCAGATTGGTCTTTTTCGCCTTTGTCTCTCTTTTTTGGTTACCATTCCATCACACCTCAACTCGAGTACATTAGCTTTTATTGGATATCTGCAAAAAAATGCAAGTGTCTTTTTTTATCGAAATAATTAAAACAGCAGCATGTATGTTAACTGCGGCTCTATACAAATATACCGCATGGGTGTATAGGGAACATAAACGACACAAATGAAAACAGGAAGCGTGAAGTTTACTTACACAGCTGCCAGTTGACTTTCCTTCATAAAATTATCGCGACATGCTTCTTGTCGGTCAGATTAGTGCAAGGACAACGGATTTACGTATATATGCGGATAGCTACCATGGGAACAAGGCTGTAATTCCGCAATGCAGAGAAGACATAGAGAAGAAAAGAACTAGGAATAATGAATATCTATATACATCTGTTTCACATCTTGCAAAGACGCAGCAATGAAAAAAATTGTGCGAGGAAATGCGCCAGTCTATCATCGTAGTGGTAGCGTTCGGGGAGGGAGGCGTGAAATAAGCCTATACATACAGTCAGCGACCTCAAAGCAGCCCTAATTGGAAGTGCACGTGTAATTATGCGGCAATGTTTGAGTATGAAATAAAAATAAAACTAACTCGCCATTCTGGTACTTTGCATGTAGTTTACCGGCGAAGCTTCTTAGCAAGCGGCTCCTAACACTAAGCAAGACGTGCACGCGCAAGACATACGCGTACACATATTTATTTTCGCTCTAGGGACCTTATGAGTGGTGTTTATTTATGTTTACTTTATACACTTCAAACGCATATACAAGTGATGAAACGTATAAGCTTCGTGGCAATTTCTTGTTTTGAGCTCGTGCGATTTGCAGGTGGCCGTGTACTGAAAGGCACCAAATGCAGCTGTTAAGAGACTATTGTATCTCTATACTGGGTCTTTTATTTTTCAATAGTGCTCAGTTGGTCGCACTACGTCGCTCTGTATGTGATAAATTCAACGTGGCACATAGCTCCAACCCGACCGCAGATATGCGTTTTCTTTGGACACAGACGCTTGCGTTGGTTGTTGGGTCTCTCTCCTGCAGAACGATGCCCCCCGTACCCTCCAATCACCTCTGGAAGCAGTAGTTGCGGGAACCGCGGGAGTCGGCCCAAGCTCGGTTCACCTTGTCGACCCTATGGGTCGCGGCGACCCTCTCGGCCTACGCCGACCGCAATACCTTATCCCGAACGACGAAGTAAAGTCTCTCTCTCGCCTTCTCTCTTTTTAGGCCACAGCTCCATTCTGACCGGAGGCGGAACATGCTGTTACTTTGGGATAAACTTGGTCATTGTAAGCTGGCGCTCCCACATTGAGTTTTTCAGCACCGGCAGACCAATTTAAACCCCTGATTCTCGCTATCGCCGATTGTTGTGGAAAAGACAAAAAGTACGCAAGTGAGCGACACATGAAAAACAGCTTTGAAGGCAACATATAATGGAACAAGAAAATGTTTATCCATGTTCTTGTGGAGGAATAGAGATAGTATTAGGTACACGGTGTCTTTCTGGGCAGGTGTGCGCATCGGCCATCTCAAAGATCGGTTATTTGACCCCTGCTCTCTGACCTTGCTATGAAGGACCTCCCAACCCTGCTCCAAGGTATCCCGCATCTCCGACACGCTTTCTACGCGGACGACCTCACGCTATGGACACGCACTGGGTCAATGGAGATCAGAAAGAGGCACTTCAAACGGCAATTGACACCACCCAAGAACCTCTCCAATCCATAGGACTGGCGTGCGCACCCCAAAAGTGCAGTTTACTTCCGCTCAGCAAGAGAACTACTCGCAAGACCGCACACAGAATACCAGAACCAGAGTTATATATAAATAATCACCCTGTCCCTAATGTCCCCTACCTTTAAATATTGGGCCTCATAATACCTAGAGACGGATCTGGCTCGCAAGCCCTACCACACTTACAGCGCACACTCAACCAGCTCATGCACATCCTCCGCCGCGTTTCCAATCGTCGCTTCGGACTTCGCGAACACGACACCCTACGCATGGTCTAAGACGTTCTCCTCAGCAGGATAGCGTATGGCACGCCATACCTGTCCCTGAGACAACAAGGAATACGAAAGCTCTACGCCATCATACGCCAGGCCTACAAGACCGCTATTGGGCTCGCAATCGGCACGGCTACCAAGAAAATTTTGCAGCTAGGGGTGCACAACACCTAGGGGTGCACAACACCTGGGGAGACATACAAGAGGCCCACCACGCACCTCAGATACGCCGACTACACATCACGCCCACGGGAAGAGCAACACTTCTCTGTCAACACTGCAACGTCCCACCACGACCAGATTGGAAGATTCGAATCCCAGCAGACATTCGGCAACACATCCGCATAGCTGCCTACCCCAAAATATGCACGCGGTTTTCAGCAAACAACGGTGCATGGCACGCGCTCGAATTATTCATGAGGACAATCACCATTTGCCATGCACTCGATACACAGATGCATCGCCCTACCCTCATCAGAAAGCGCATGCAGCTTGCGCCATTGACACGCAAGGCACAGAACTGGCAGCAGCCACCGTTCTTAACGTTTCCGTAGAGACTGCTGAGGAGTGTGCAATCACCCTTGCTGCAACAACAGGCGAGGAATTTCTTACTGGTATTACCGACTCACAGACCTCCTGCAGAAACTTTTTAATTGGCCGCATCTCTGAACCCGCACTGTACCTTCTTCTCAATCTGAACAGACTACCGAAAATTCACAACATCTGGTCACCCAGCCACCAGTCCCTCGAAGGGAACGAGGCGGCAGACGCAGCTACCCGTGCTCATACACACCGGGCTGTTCCCTCAAAGGGAGAAAACAACCACCGAACCTCCTCAAAGCCAGCACCACTCCACACATACACTGAAATCTTATCCCACTACAAAAACGACCGCCGTCGCTTCCCGCCACTTAATTCATAATTACCGCGCGACGAATAAATCCCTTTCCGGCACCTACAAACCGATTCGTATCCCCATCACACCATAATAAACGCTACGTACCCCATCCAATAACCTGCCACATGTAACTTCTGCTGTGTTGCTGGCATGCTATATTATGTGTTATCGGAGTGCCAACGAACCCCCACTTTAACCCCAAATTCCAACCCTACTTAAGAGCAGTGGGTGGAGCAGCTGACCAGCTCCGAGCTCTCCGTCCAGCGCCGACGGGTGAAACGGGCCCGAACGGCCAGCCTGCCCCAAGGCATCTTGGAATAAGGATGCCTCTCACTGGGTGGAGGCCCTAAGAATATCCTCCTGCTCATTTCTACTATAAATGTTTGTCTCTCTCTCTCTCCCTCTCCCTCCCTCCCTCTCTCTCTCTCTCTCTCTGTCTCTCTCTCTCTATCTCTCTCTCTCTCTCTCTCTCTCTCTCTCTCCATCACCTACCACACAGCCCAACAAGGGAACGTGACTGCGTATCTCAGGCTAACAGAACCCCGATGCTATAACCGCGGTACACAAACTGAAGGCTCAAAGCTTTGCACAAGGTTAAATTTCCCACATGAAAAAAGCCTATACTTGACGAAGAAAATAGCTGAAGCTACAGGATTGGGAAACAAGATATGAAATCAATAGAATTGAGAAGTCTGGAAATGGCGACTGTTTTTCCCACTTTTCTGCCCTGCCCTGTTATGTTGAGGGTACCGTCTGGATGAATCAGGGTTCAAAGTGATCGCTTCTTGCTAGTAGAGAGCCGTGAAGCTCCAAAATAATTAGGGCTGTGACTCAGCCACCAGAAATGTCATTTTTGCCCGCCGCGGCAAACCCACCCACTGTTTCAGGCACGGGTGGATGCAACCCACACAAATTCAGGTTGATAGTGTCCCTGAACACAAACGCTGTACTACGAGCGCAGGCGCCCCGGCGGAGTCGGGCAATGTGGTGGTGCTACTCACCAAACAGTGGAGCAATATGACATGTGGGTTGTATCAGAACGCCGGAAACTTGCAAAGTGGCTGCAAGTTTCAGGTCGTAGCTCATCGTGTTCAAGACATGATTTCATGGCTAGACAAGCAATTTTCATTAAGTATGCGAAATTATTGTTCTGTATGTAAAAATAGCCATCACAAGATACCTTAAGGCAGACCATGCAAACAGCGAGGGTTTTCTACGTTTTTTGTGGAAACTGAACATTTTCGTTCATTTCTCGTGTAACGTCACGCAATTTTGATACAGAATATTTGTACTAAACATAAGTGAAAAAGAAAAAAAGCCGTTAATCATCAATCGTGTAAATAAATATAAGAGAACCAAAATAAGCTTACTCAAATGGGTAGTAGTAATGTCTTTCAGTCCAGTAGGTGTAATTTGCAAGAAGGCTCCAACTGTCAACTTTTCCTTTGAATCTTGAAACAAGGTATTTCTCCGCTTGCTCTGTTAAATTCAGCCATGTACAGCATCCTTTCAAGAAGAAATAAAACAGAAATGAGGCCCTCACACAGCCTGCCGCCCAGAAAGAAAAACATTTGCAAGGCGTGTAAAAATTTTAACGCATAGTATTTGTAAGAATTCCTTTGCGCTTTAAATGCCTACATTATGCTTACGTAATCATTACTTTGATAACACTGCTTGACGTCCTTATAAGCAGAAAGGTTGTTGAGGTAACGGATGTATCCTGTATTCCTTCAGTCATTTTTCACACAAGTAGTATTCAACGCCCCTTGTTTTCCAACCTACGCCTGTTTAAAACCATGCTCCCATAACAGTAAGAAAAAGGAAGCCTCAGTAAAGTCGCCACGTGAACGGATCTTCTCCCTCTATGCATGTGATATAAATAACCACAGTGTTGAATTAGTTTTACCTCATTTGGCCACGTTTACGCAATCTTTCTTCGCACTGGATGACGAGAGCAACTTTGATTGTGATCTAATTATTCTGAATAAGCACAGCCAGACGACGTGGCATTCGTCAGTCTGCTGAAGCAGCAGGCCTCGCGTCCTTCCCAGGAATCGTTCCGCCGATTCTATCGCAAATGTCTACCCGTACCTTCTTTCAGGGGGAGTGACAACACTGGGTACTTTTATTTTCACACCATGGAGCACACAAATGAAAACACTAACCCGATATTAAAATCTAATTAGTGCTCACAGCACTAACAATTAGCTGAAGGACGAAGACACTGACTACACGGACAAGCTCTGAATTCTCACTGCTGAGTTATAGCGGAAAACACAAATATGTAAGTGTTCACACATTAGCCGGGCAGCGCGAAAGACCTGTGAACCAGGAGGCACTGCACATAATCAAGATAACCACCGTATTTATACAAAAGGCGCAAACAAAAAATTGTGCGCCAATTCATACTGTGAAGGCCGTTGGAAAGCGAAGCTGTAAACGACACTCAACACTATTATTCATGCGACATCACTTGAATTTACACACGTGACTGTGGAAAGAGTGAAACCAGAGGCAAGTGAAATGCACTTAAGCACACCCTTCATTACTTCAAAAAGGTTGTCTTTGGCAGGGTAAACAAATGCATGATTCATGCGCGCCGGTTGATTGAGCCTAATTTGTGAAGAGCATGAGTGGAGGCTCCTTTTTAAAAAATTAAAGAAAGCTGAATCCAGCTGTTACACGATCTCACTTCTTCAGAGTTTCTGCGCCACCGACGGAGGCGACGAGATTGGCGGCAGGGACGGGGTAGTGAGATGCCATGCATTGGTGTAAGCTTCCTGTAATTGTTATAACTCGCAGCTCATGCGCAATGCGCGCACGGCCAGTACAAGTGCCATGGGCAGTGAGCACAGCGGTGCGAAAGGTCGCGTTGCGCAATCACGTGACATTCAGTGAGAACGCAGGGGGTCAATCCGCGGATGTGCTCGGTGAGTGCCCCGTCTGTCTCCCCTGTCTCCGCGTGGTCTAGTAGTTCAATCGGTAAGCCAACGGGCTCTCGCTCGGCGTCTCTATTCGTTCTGCGTTCATTTCCTTGCAATGCCAGAAACTCATTTTATTCATTCGCGGGAGTTTTCTGTTGATACAGACGGTAGCGACGGAGGCTTCGGTGGTATCTGTAGAAAGCTTCTCTTTAAACATGCGTTATTTAGGGTGTGGGGAGCACCACCGCGGGCCACAGTTAGCCCAGTTCTTTCTCGGAAAGGCTAGGGCTCGGCATACTGACGCATCCGTCGCCCACACCTGCCATTTCGTCGACTTCTACAATCTCTCGTGTTAGTTGTTGCTTCTAAAAATGATCGCACACTCATTGTACAGAGGGGCTGAGTCCTTAAGAAGGCCCCCACTCTTGCAATGGGTGCTCAAGTGTCCGGTGTGGGCCCTCTGAACATACCTGAGGTGTTCTCGTAGGTGTAAGTTTGGCACATCGAAGACTGGTCGGTGTATTTTGTTTCACAGGAGAGTAGAATGACGTAGACGAGGTTTCTTTATAAAGTTTTCTTTCAAAGTTTGGACAGGCTTTGGGGCACTGCGTGGAGCCCACGGGGAGCCCGCCTTCAAGAGACGATCCACCTCACACTCGAAACTATTCATACCCCTGTGCAAGCAAAAACTCCTCAATAAGTTGCTGAGGCTTCGTCTTGCAATGCCGCGGTTAACTACTTTGGAGTGGCCCAAAGAATACGGGAGCAGCAGCATCTCGGCGGGAGGCTCGTGCTCTGAACACACATGGTTAATCGTAAAGTGTAGCCGCACATCCAAGAAGCGGATCGTGCCCCCTTATGAAACCTTATGGCTAACGATCAGCGGGCGCATAGTCGACCGAAACAAAACAAAGACTTACAATACGGCGTAGGCGAAGCATAGCATAATGGGTCGAGAGCTATTAGGTAGTCGGTAACGTTACGGAACACCCGAAGCACATTCGCCCCTTCCAAAAGCAGTGCCAACCTGTGGCTATAGCTGCTAAAACAGGTCGCTCATGACAGGGGCGAACGCCTTTTTTGTTTTCTTTTTTGTGTGGGTACCATGGTTGACTTCATTATCTGCCGTGCCTGCTGGTTCCCAGTTCTTTTCGCGCAACTGGGCTAATGCGTGGATGATTATATATTGTCTGTTTTCCAAACGAGGTCGTCAGCTGGAACTGAGCGCTTGTCCGCGTTGCCACTCCTTTCATTCTTCGTTTAATTGTTATCGCTGGAAGCAACATCTCAACACAACTAACTCGCCCAAACGCTCACGATATTAGTGAGTGCCATCGTTCACTGACTTGTACATGTGGTCAGGGCTGAGCATGTTGAGAGCAAGTTGTGTTCGGCGCCGCATAGAATCGCACGGCCTACACCGCACTCCTCCTGTTCTATTCGACCACAGGAGCCCTTGTGACAGAAAGCGATCGACTTGTTTTTCTTTGCGTGAGGTTTTGATATTTTGTGCGTAATATTGACAGTGCGGGGCGAAAAACGGCTTTCGCAATTTCGCGTGCAAGAAATAGGCGTACACCATAGAGCAAGAAAAAGGCGCTCTCTGCGACCGCACCACAAGTCTGTTGCATCTGATTAGAGATAATGCAGCAAAACGAAAAGGAAGAACTCTGAGGTGATCCTCATTCTTTGAAGAACAGTGAACAAGTTTAAGCACGTAATGCAGGTTTTCGCCAATAAAGTAAGTCAGTTTAAAGTGTACGAAGTCTCATGAACTATTCAAGCGTGTCAAAACATTCGAGAAAAGCGTTAAATTTCTCCGCGAAATATTTGCTTACAACTTCCTACGAATATGCATGCAGAAATAGTTTTGGAACTTCTAGTGATCGGCCTCTAACCTTGTGTGAATATTCATGTTGCTCTGCTCGGGTGCTGCCGTAGCTTCGTATTTAGCCACTCCCTCCAATAGATGGCTAAGGATAGGGGAGGCACAATATGATTTAATGTTTTCGCTGTTGCTAACTTTGTTCGATGTACCCGCCCACGGCAATGCCATGGTGAGTTATGAGAAATAGTGATGCGCAATCCAGATGAGAGCCCTTGCGGCGGCGTATTGGCGGTGAGCGCGAACACAGGCGGCGCTGCGAAGCTCGCCTCCGTGACGTCAGCTTAGGGATTCTCGCATTTGTCGTCTGCTTCACTCAGGATCTCTCTCCGTGCTGTTTCTTTGCGCTCGGTCAACGTCTGATGCTTGTCCGCACCAGAATTGGCATGTGGGTAACTTTTTACAATAATAATAGGCTTAAAATCGCATACACTAGCTCATGGTGTCAATTAAAGTATAGTTTTGGATACCGCTACGGCAGAAACCTTGCCGGCGCCACCCCATTCCTTGCGAAGCCGGTCCTGACCGGAGCGCGAAGAGTAGGGGCTAGGCGTCAGCTTCTCATGTAAGCATTCGAACAAAAGGAACAGTCAGCTGCTAATAACCGACAACAGCGAAAATGGAAGACCAAAACAAATTCTAGGCCTTCAGGCTGTCGGCTTTGTCAGAAGGCATCACGATTCCCGGTAATCATATGTAATGTAAAACACTTTTTGCAACCTTGCCGAACGCTTGAACGCGTTTTGTCACATCACTTTACGTTGTCAAGGCATGAAAGTTTGCCGACATGCACTATAGACTGCAAAAACTGTAGGTTGAGTTCCAAATAACCCAGTGTGTATATACGCGCGTGCTGATTCTATACCAGGCATCTAACTAGTATGGAGGTTTATTGAGCAAAACCAGTCACGTCTTCGTTAACTTTATATTAACACGTATATGCTTGTTAAGACCTGGAGGCTGGAGGGATATTTCGGAACATCTTGCACAGCCATATCTTCCCGATATTGGGATATGCGTTACAGGAAAACTGCACTCAAGAGGAGGAGGAGGAGGAGAAGAGGAGGAGGGGAAAACTTTGTTTAACAATTAAATCGATCTGGTTAGTGGGCCGGGTCCTCAGTCCAGGAAAAGGGAGTAGAAGTAATTTTCTTCAAATCATAGACCACCATCACGAGTAGAATAGGATTTGTTCTTCGCGCCTGGAAGGGTTGAAAAGCAATAAAGAGCTACTTGGAATTCTTCGGTTTCGAGTCTTGTAATATATGCAGGTATACTATTTAACGTATAGCCAGTATATCATGCATTCAACACCGTAATCATGTCATCATTGTTCGAGTTGAGAGTCAGTTCGTTATGATAACGATATAATTACGATAGAAATTCGGAGCACAAAAGCCGCCTTCGAGTACTGTGGACCACGTTGTTTACGGCGCGATCGCGGTGGCGTAGCACAAACCTTCTCATTGTATTTGCATGTGAATAAACAAAGCACGCTGCGGATATGCACCTTCTTGCACGCAGCCGTAATGGAAGCCAATTTGTGAAGAAGGGAATGTATGCCATACAAAATGAAGGAAATATCCACACGACCTTTGTGAGGCTCCCAAACATCCGGAAACCTCCTAATGAGAAGTTGGTGACGGCGCAGAAAAATTAATGCCTTGGGCAGAAAAAAAAGCAAGAAACATTAATCCGATACAAGGCAACAACGAAAGAAACAGAAGAAAGCAGCTTTATTTCCTGCTGTGCGATGAGCGTGTAGAGGCCGCTGCTTGGTACGTAGTATTAGAGTGTTGAGTATTCATAGGAGCATCTCAAAAATACTGCAGGGAAGCCTACGCATGTTGAATACTTATCGAGAAGCTCTGATCGCTGATCCTCGCGAATAAGCAAGAAAGGACCAGTTGCACACGATCTTCTAACCGATACTCTGAAGAAAGTTGTTCTCTATCTCTTTGTGCGTTGCAAACTTGTGGGGGATAAAGCTTCAAATTATTCAGATGCGTCAGAAGCTGGCAAAATAACTGAGTCGCTAGAAATACGCTTTTTAACGCACTACAGCAACGAAGCGGGCGATTTCTAGCCCAGGCACTGTTGCCCCTCACAAGCGGAGTGTAGCAGACGACAGCGGCGCGAATCCCTAAGCCGACGTCAGAGCCAGGGGGCGCCACTCAAAGATCTCACCGCCAATACCAGGCGTGTACAGAACTTTGAGCCATCCGTATCCCGTACTATTTTCTGTCTTAATTTTATTGCACGCGCTCTTATTTTTATACGAACTGTATCTACATCCCAACAATGTTTGATCACATAAAAATTCCATGATTTAAACGTAGACGACTATAATGCCCGTGCTACACGGTAACTTTCAATTGACACTTGTACTCTCGCCCACAACTGCCCCCTTTGCGTTTAGAATGTCCCAATCGAAGACAATTGGTTCAACGGCATTGAGAAGGTCTTTCAAACAGCCATGTAGTCCAGGCATAAAGATGTCGTGTACATAGAATTCGCAGCAAGCCTGGGCGCTCACTTGTACATGACGCTCATAGTCAATAGCACTTCGTCTTTCTCGCCATATATTGCTACTCTCCTTCCCGCCCTTCCGATTTAATTCCCTTATTTTATATAATTCGCGTTCCCCCTGACAAAAACAACGTTTAACCCGTTAAAAAGTGGAGAACAAAAGCGCTACTGCCATGGTGTCGCATGCTAAAAGCCAGTTTAAAATAAAATAAAACTTCTCAAAAGGCCACAGGTGTTTTTGCACAAATATTGATTGCACAAAAAAAAACTGGCCTTCCGTACCCGTCCACATTCGCTGGAACCGGGCTCTTACAAAACGCGTGAAGGCCAGATTAGCCACAAAAAACAAGTACGTGTACATTGTAATGGTAGCAGTATAGCGGCCACCAAAAACTGCAAAAAAATAGCTAGAGTTTACCTCGGCTAATCCTGGATACGCAAAGCGAAAGCTTGGCTTAGCCTTGTTAAGTGCACGTTTCACTTCTTTGAAGCGACACTAAAGAGTACAAACATCAATAGATTACTGTGCCGAGAATCAAGATAGACCATTTTGCCGAATGGCAGCTGTTTAATAAGGCACAAAACGCCAGCTCCACCACGACGGCAAAAATTTTTAACAGCTGGCCACCAGTTGATAACACAGCTCACTCGACTCTCCCGGAGAACAAGAGACACGCGAAGCAGCCCAAGGATGAACCAACCAGGCTGACTTCAAATCCGACACCGTGCTGTCTTCGATGGGGGAAGGGAGAAGCGGGCAATTAAGGGGTAGATTACCCCGCACAGTAGGCTAAGTAAAATCGAATTTCCTCCACCCCATACTGCACTAAAAAAATGGTAACAGTTCCATGTCCCTTGCTGGAATCAAATACATTCTTTAACGCCGCCTGTGTGGCCGAACCAATATTTTTATATACACGGACAAGTGGAGGTGCGCGACCATGTCGCCTCCGCTCCACAAAAGGTGATCTGGCATTGCGCCAAAAAAATATTTTGCAGTGCAAGGCCGCCTTTCTCAGCTGCTTTTCCTAAATATAAGCTGCTGTCATCAAACCGGCTGAGGGCACCACCAGAGACAACGAGTTCTACGCCACCGTCTCATGGACGAAGACACCTGACGTTGGCGCACGGTACACCCTCCCTCAAAAGGGATGGCAATAAAGTCGATTCAATATCGCTTTTCCTGTCTTTTTTGTGCTAATTCGGTTTGCACCCAAAAACATTTGATGACCACTGTTTATTCCACTTTTATTGGCTAAAGACGTGGAATAGCGTTGCATAAGCGGGTGTGGCTCTCCACTTTATCTCTTCCTATTCTTGGGAGGGGAAAAGAGGAAAAGAATCGGAAGAATTTTTTTCTGGAAACACAGTAATCCGCCTTCCAATCTTGCAAGGTGGTAAGGTATGAATCATTTTCTATCACATGTTGAAATTGCCACGACTCTCGTGTTTGGGTTTAGTTACCAACATTTGGCCGTGATGGGCTACCTTATCCTGTTCGAACTGGGTGCGCGTTTCCAGTTTTTGTCGTGTTCGGCTCCAGGCAAACTTATTTGATGTGGGGGGATTTTCATCCTGTAACCACTGATGTATGCTGCCCCTCATTTGTGAATAACACTCTCTAAATCAATTGTTCCGGAGAGATTAGGACTGAGCGATGAATCCTCCCAGGCCAGCGCCGCGGTATTTCATCCGTCAACGATCGCGTGTGCTCGTGCCTTTATTTACGGCTTGTTCAACGTTTTTGTAATATTAGGGTCATTGAGGAGCAACAGATATCATAAAACAACTTTATTTTTAATAAAACCATGCGCCTTTATTGGCAATGCGATATATCGTCAATGCTTGATACCCGCAATTTATGCCCTGAACACTCCCTTCACTGCTATGAATTTCGACTGCTGGGTCGGCTTAGACTCTCTTCGCAGAGGCAAAGCCAGTGTAAACCGACCCAGCAGACGACATTCACGGCAGTGTTTGTAGAACTGCGGCGGCGCAGCTCATGTTCCCGGAGCCCCTTGTTCCAACAGCGCCCACTTTGTCCAACATTCTTCTTCCGACCCGTAAGAGGCAATATGTAAACAACTGCTGCTTTACATGGTACCAAAGACTCTGAAGATACGTAGTGCGACGTTTTTTACTACACATCTGTAAGGTCACCAGTAGCGCTGCCTGGAATTCTCGACAGCATCTTGCCACACACTTCCTATATCCTATTTAGTGATCTGAAAAAGTCCTTATCCCGTATCGCGGACCGGCGTTTAAAAGCGAAGCTTTAGGCTTCTCTCTGGTTGGGACTGTAACGCAAAAACGCCTTGAAGGAAAGCTAACTTTCCATGAGGATGATGATGAATGATGCTTGGTGAAGTGAAATAAAAAAACGCTTTAGTGGTTGGAATTGAACCTTTGTACCTCGTTACTAAGCTGCCGTCTCCTCAATTGCAACATTTCGACATGTGCGAAACTCATAAAAAATCCGTTAAAAGAAAACTTCGCGTTCAACCATCGTCGTCGTAAAAAGAGGGGTGCATAATTTTGTAGGTTTTGCCACAAGTTGTGCGGGTAGGGTATCACCGCGAATATTCTCTTTTCCTCACCAGACTCATCATGGCACAGAAGCTTCCTAATCATTTCAATGGTGACCAATTTTGTGCACGTGGCTTGAATTACGTGTTTCTGATATTTCGACGCCGTTAACCTATGGACCTGTAGTTAGAGCTCCCTTGGACGCCCTGTGTACCACACTTGAACAGCGGTAATCGCATCACAAAGAAGGCTATGCCACATTCAATAATCTTAGAGTGGGACTACGCAGCCATGTTGCACCGTCGCTGCTATTGGTTGATAATGGCGACAGACGTATCCATCCCCAAATGTAAGCTTCAGGTCGATCAACTACTATTCAATGTCACTCATTAGTTCAACGGCAAACCAACAGGGCTCTAGCCTGTTTTCCCGGACCAACTTCAACACATACCGCAGGCTGACCTCATAGCCACTAGTGTCTAGGAACCCCAAGTGATCGTCTACATATCTGTATAACCCGCCAGCAACCACTTTCATGCGGTCTCGTAGCTCTCTGTCTACCCAGATCAGAACTATATCGCTGAGGTATAAAAAGGGGTCACGAAGACGCAGGTTGGAAAGTTGTCTTAGCAGAAAAGGGGAAGCAACCTGCTGCCAGGCA
Source organism: Haemaphysalis longicornis (assembly GCF_048455015.1). NCBI lineage: Eukaryota > Metazoa > Arthropoda > Arachnida > Ixodida > Ixodidae > Haemaphysalis > Haemaphysalis longicornis. The sequence continues at coordinate 283,147 of NW_027526282.1, read as the reverse complement.
TAATTTTCCACGGCGATGGCACGGAAAGGTACTTATGGTTTACGGGTTTTTAGGGTAGAAAATATCCAGATGCATTCATTCGGCCTTCCTGTCGCACTAGAAAACGTTCAAGGCTTTGCAAATTCACAAATTGCGGTGCTATCTGCTTGACCTTTGCCGGCTTGCCCAAAACAGACTCGAGAGTTTTTTTAGCATTCTTTCGCTTCTCTGCAAACATATATTCAGGCTAACGACGAAGTGTCCTTCCTTATGTAAAACACGTAACCTTAGTTCTTGGCCAAGAGGTATGCTACCCCAGCGCAAAAACTTTAGGTACGTCGCGAATTTTTTCCTACTTCGGTAACCACATGCACACATTGGGACGAATAGCCCGGACGTAGATCATTAAAAATTGTCTTATGAAGGCCACCCTTGCGAAGACCAGCTTGTTCCCCGCTGTAGGTAAGGTCTCCTGTGCGAACTTGGTTTATTCCCAACAAACCTGAGGTGCTACTCCGGTAGCTGGTGCTTACAGAGTACGAGCACCTTCCATTCTTCAAGTTGAGCCTTGCGCTTTTTGGGTGAGTGCTCTCGCACTTTAGCTCAAAGGGACCCCGAGTACTGATCACTTTTTCGGCACGACTCTTTGAACTGCCGATGTTCATCAGCCCCTTAGCACTGGCGCAAGCAGGCCACCCGTCAACAGTCTTTGTACAATCACGCATACGGAATCCTTTCGAAGGCTGATAATTTCCCGGCCATTCGTGATTGCGCGTTTAATTATTTGAGGGGTCTGAATATGGTGCGGGATTGCGCAGGGTAGAGTCATTGTCTCCTTTATCAAAAATCCCTCCTGTCGTTGCACGCTTGCGCATGACCTAGAGCGAGGCTATGTTAAAGAGTGAGCGAGGTTAGGATTAAAACACGAAAAAGAGGTTTCTGTTCTAGAAATTTACGCTAGAGAGACTTGCGGGAGTTAAAAAAAGATCCATAATTTTACATTCAACTGCGAAACGACACCTCGACAAGAGAGGCAACAAGAGAGGACAAAAGATGACGATATCTCTATGGGGTGGTGTTTCGCTTCCGACCTTCGAGATAGATGTCTGGTACGAGTGATAGGAAGATGAGAGACCGATTGGAAAGGGTGACCAGCAGGGTCTACAGGTATGTAGACGATTACCTGGTCTTCTCTTACAGAAGTGTCATGGAAGGCTGGGTAGAAGATGTGTTAAACATATTCGAGAAACACGGCCTAGAGGTAAGGTTCACTGTTTACCTAATGAGAGACTTTCAATTACAGTTTGTAGACCTTTAACTGAGGTTCGGATATGCACACGAAGGTTTGGCATTATCATATTAGGGCAGCGACGGCGTTACTTGGATTTTCCTACTCCTGCTCTAAGAATATTAATAGCATAGCCTTCTTTGCAATCGGTTCGTTATTGTTCAAGTCGTACATCCACAGCGCCCCAGAAAGCGTTAACCAGCGTGTCAACAACCTAACAACGTCCGCAAACCTGAAACATGCAATTGAAGCCGCTGCACAAATCTGGTCCCAGTGGTAAAGGCAGGGAAGCTACAGTCACGTAATGAGTCTGGTGACAAAAAGAGATCTGCCGTGACACTGTACATGTAGAAACTGTCTCATTATTTAAAAATGCCAGACCCCGACACAATATGAGGACACTTTCCATGGCACGAACTAAGCTATATCAGATGTGTGTCTTGGTTCGGTCAAGAATTTAGGGCCCCGATGCTGATTACCCCTACAGATTCGTAGTAAAACACGGATCGCACTCGTACGATCTACAGTAACAGTGGTTTATATGTTGCCTCTAACAAAGCGGGCGCTGTGTGAACAAGAGGATCTAGGAACACGAGCTCTCCCTGGATAGTGACTGTGGAGGTGCGTGGAGGTGCGTGTGAACCGGTGTTTGTGGAAACCATTATTTTAGCAAGGTAGCGGAGTTTGTTAAACAGGACAATAACAGAAGCCTTCGACAGTAGGCCTAGGCCGCGCATCCCTGAGCCAGCCGTCGACCCTGCTTACCTATACGAAATACTCCTATCTAAGCAGCACATGGAGCTGAAAATTTGGTCTTCAAGACCAAAGTTTTCTCAAAAATTATCATCCTAGTTGTCCCCTTTTTTGTCAATATTTCAGCCCTTTCTTATAACGTTCGTGAAGTATCCTGTGCAGGGCATTGTCACCACTTATCTATGTACTGTTTTGTAATAAATATTTTAGTTATCGAAACTGTTCTGTTTTGTGCTCCTTCTGATCCTCGTCTTGTTGCGCAGTAAAGGTTTCTGTTGTGAAAAGTTCACTTTGCAGCCATTATCCTGTGATCATGCCTTCCATGAAGCCAGTAGCCAAACATTTTATTTAAATGTAATGTTAGCAGTATCCTTCATAAAGCTGGGTGCCAGCAGTATCCTTCATAATGCTGGGTGCCAAGTAATAGTCCCCGCTCGTTCTTTCTGGTTATTTACTTTGGGATCCTGTTTAACGCGCTGTTTCTAAATGCCATACCTTTTTACGGGACTTTCCTTGTCGTTGTTTCGGGTTCAGTCAGCAGTTGATCATGCGCTTCGGAGGAGTCTTGTTTACGGAACTTGTGGAGTTTGCCCGATTGCGCCGTCTCCATATACTTCGATTCAAATTTCAGTCTTCATGGCTTCTCCAAGTTTCGCCTTGGACACCACAACTACCAGTAAACTCGTGCTACCCCGATGGTTACAGGTACTTGAAAGTTCCGCGCGTAAGGATGAAGCTGTGTTGTACTAAGTGCCATTCCAAGAAATAGAACCACTTCCTTTCGGGAACAGTGGAGGAACGCCACCGTTCCGTTAAGTGTCGGTAGAACTGTAACGGTAACTCCTTAGGTTTACAAGGGGATGGTAGAGCGAACGGCGTTCCTTGTGTAAAAGTCTGTAGCGGCAGCTCCAGCGACATCGCTGGATCGAGCGCCGCTCCTCGCGCAGCAGCCCGATGGACATGGACACAGGCTGCGTGGCCGCTCGAGCGCACGAGGACACGGGGGTCGCACTGGGGCTGACAAAATAGAATCTGGTTTTGCCTTGCGACGAACGGTCGTCCTGCCTGAGGCTCCTTCCTGTCGCCCGACATAGACCCTACAATTGGTGACCCTACCGAAAACGCCACCGAGGTTAATGTAGAGCCATGTCCCTCGACAACCAAGACTCAACCCGTTCGCGAGAAGCCGGCGAAGCAGTCTCAGCCTTGACCGTTCGGCTTCCGCAATTCTGGGAGCGCCACCCGACGACCTCGTTTCTGCAAGCAGAGGCGCAATTCCAGCTAGCTCGGATCACCTCTCAAGAAACCAAATTTCTCCACGTCGTCGGAGCCGTTCCGCCGACAGCCGCAGAGGAGATCTCCGACATCCTCACTTCGTTCAACCACACCCGCCCCGCAGCGCCTTACGACCAGCTCAAGGCTGCAGTCCTCAAGGCTGCAGTCCTGCAGCTCAAGGCTGCAGTCCTCAGACCAGCTCAAGGCAAATGTCCAATCCCCGCCAAGGTTCATGCAATCATCGACTTTCCCAAGCCAGCGTCAGTGACAAAGCTCCGCCAGTTCCTAGGGCTGGTAAATTTCTACCGCCGCTTCATTAGGAACTGTGCCACGCTGCTCGAACCTCTCGACAGGGTGCTTTCAACCAAACGGTCATCCACTTCACTTGATTGGGACGATGCTGCTGAAAAGGCATTTACGGCCATAAAACGCGCTCTCGCCGACGCTGCACTGCTGGCTCATCCAAATCCGAGCTTTCCGTTGGCACTCATGACCGACGTGTCAAGTTCTGCGTCGGAGCTGTCCTTCAGCAGCAAGTTAAAGGTGCATGGCAACCGCTAGCGTTTTTCTCCATTCGCGTGACTCCGGCTCAGACACGATATAGCGTTTTCGGCCGCGAACTGCTAGCCATGTACCTCGCTGTTCGTCACTTCAAACATCACCTCGAAGGACGCACGTTCACGATCTTCACTGATCACAAGCAGCTCACGTTCGCCTTGAGCCGCCCTGACACCCTCTACACGCCACGAGAGGTACGTCAACTAGCATACCTCTCGGAGTTCACGTCCGACATCCAGCACATCAGTGGTGTGGCCAATTCCCCTGCAGACACACTGAGTCGCATGGACGATGTAATTGCTATTTCACCAGGAATGCTGGAAGCAGTTACCGACCCGCTTGACGTACAAGAACTGGCTACGACGCAAGCCAACGACAACGAGCTCTCCCGTCTACGTCGAGCACCTACCGCACTCAAGCTTGAAGATGTACCGCTTCGTGGTGTGACCATCGTCTCCGACACGTCCACAGGTGTTCCTCAACCCTTCCTACCTGCCTCACATCGTCGCCGCATGTTTGACGCCATACACAACGTGGCCCACCCCGGCATTCGAGCATCTCAAAAACTCATTGTGTCCTGCTACGTTTGGCCCCGTATGAACGCTGACATTCGAGACTGGATACGAGCCTGCACGCCGTACCAGCGTCAAAAGTCCAACGCCATTCAGTTCCCCCTGCCAAGCCATTCCTCAGGCCCGATGAACGTTTTTCTGTCATTCACGTTGACATCGTTGGCACCCTACCCCCTTGCCAAGGTTACCGGTACATTCTAACCTGGGTTGACCGGTTCACACGTTGGCCCGAAGCCTGCCCTCTTCCCGACATCACGGCCTCCACAGTAGCTTCAGCCTTTGTGTCTACCTGGTTGTCGCGCTACGGATGCCCATCCACCGTTGTCACCGATCGCCGCCGGCAGTTCGAGTCATCCCTGTTCACCGAACTACTGCGTCTTCTCGGAACGACTCGTCTTCGAACAGCTGCGTAACACCCGCAGTCGAACGGCCTTGTGGAGCGCTTTCATCGACACCTCAAGGCTTCACTCACTGCACACGGCTGCCCCACCGAGTGGGTCCAACGGCTACCACTGACGCTTCTCGGAATCCGGAGCGCGTACAAAGTGGACCTCTCGTGCACGTCTGCTGAGCTCGTCTACGGTACACCTCTGCGTTTGCCAGCGGACTTGTTCGACGAGTCTCCGCAACCTGTCCCTGCAAGTGAATACGTTGATAACCTACGAGAGGTTCTTCGACACCTTCGGCCTCAGCCCACACGCCTTGCAAAGAACTCGACGACTTACACGCACCCTGACCTCAAAACTGCCACGCATGTGTTCGTGCGCTACGGACCCATCTGAGGACCACTGCGCCCACATTACCTCGGCCCCCCTCCAGTCGTTCAACGTCACTCGACTACTTTCGTACTGGACATCAACGACTCTCCAGACACCGTGGCAATCGAACGCCTGAAGCCCGCGTACTTCGAGCCGCCCGAAGCCACTTCGTTGGAACCTGCTCTGCCCCCTTTAACAAGACGACCCCGGCGTGTCCACTGGAAACATACATGACTTTTTCGCTCGTCACTCCCGCCCCTCTCTTGGGGGAGAGAGCCCTGTAGCGGCAGCTCCAGCGACATCGCTGGATCGAGCGCCGCTCCTCGCGCAGCAGCCCGATGGACATGGACACAGGCTGCGTGGCCGCGCGAGCGCACGAGGACACGGGGTCGCACTGCTGCTGACAAAATAGAATCTGGTTTTGCCTTGCGACGAACGGTCGTCCTGCCTGAGGCTCGTTCCTCTCGCCCGACATAGCGCCCTACAAGTCCAATCACTAGGACTGGGCTGTTTCTTGTTGCCAAGGCTTTATGGCGCTAAAGCTAGTACAAAACGCGGCAGGCCCTACTGCAATGCTATTCTATAAGCTATATAAAAAAAACTCGACCGAATTCGGGAAGTTCGTCCGAACTTCCTCTGGATGTGCTCCTTGATGTTCAAAGGCAGAAGAATAACCACGCAGCCGGCCTCAGCCTGTCGGGTAAGTACACCGGGTGCGCCCGGCTTTGTCACTACGGCGGCTGCAGACGCCAATTATACAGGTGCTTCGGCTCCCCTTTTATTCGTCTTCCGCCGCGACCTCTTATATTTTCTAAAACATGAACACAAAAACCTGGATGATGTTTAAGCTTCGCCTTTAGGAGCGTAACCCCAAAGCCATGCAGGAGAACACGTGGATGCGCCATCCGCAGGCGTAGAAGATGCCAGCTCAAAAGAGGACCTCCCACAGGTGGACTGCACCGCATTCATTCGACATCTCATGCATCGTACGAGACAGTTGAGCTGTCTCATGCGCAACAGCAACCATCCCTGTGAGCTGTGAACCGTACCTATTACATTCTGTCACGGTGCGACGGCACAGACATGACGCTCGAAAGCGCCTCCGTAAACTTTTAAGTGCGAATGCACTTCTTAAGCGAGCCTGAATCGTCCGCCGCCGTAGTCCGCATAGTAACAGCTGCGGGTGCGCGCGCTCCTCGTCTTCCCTAGCAACGGGGGGAGATGGGCGCGCGCTGCCTGGCCAGTAGTGGGGGATTGGCCAGGAATCGGGCGTGAGAAGGGCTAATGCACCCGCTTAAAGGAGTACTGACACGAAATTTCAAGGCTGAGATCCGCTCTAGCAATCAAGTACAACGACAACACAAATAGGTGTCTGTGAATAAATGCATCTTTCTTTCTTTGTAGTTGCGTGTGTTTGTGTGATCTCTCTTTCGCGAACATTACCGAACCGCGCAAATTCAACTCGTGCATTCGCACTTTCACATTCTTCCCCTCATGGAAATGCGGGGAATTTTTTTCACGCACGGAGAGGACCAACGGTATTGTTATGTTCGCCAGGTCTGTGCGACGTTAGGTTTTCGCATTTTGGTTGGCGTTATTGCGACACGTTCCGTTAGTAACATAGTAGTTCGGCGACTCTAGTCTATTGTTACGAACCGGCACCGACCAGAGCGGCCGCCAGGCCGGATGGCCAGCTGAATCCTGGTAGCGTTGCTGTAGGCTGCTGCCGTGGGTGAAGTTGCTCTCTTCAGACGACGAGCAGCCAGAAGCCATACTTAAAAACTGTTTTGCGCATCGCTAATTGAAGAGCGTAAAGTCACCCCAGACAAGGCTGCGACAGTCACTTAATCAGTGTGGTGACATCGTATTGGATTAGACTTCGACATTCTCAAAGCGACTCGATGTACGTGCTCGGAGTAGTTGATATATTTGGGAATTTGACAGCTGTCACGGCAGGTAGAACCGAAGACGTTTGTTCCGCTGGTGCCCAAAACGCGCTGCTAAAAATCGTTAGATTTGAGGAATTCGGACCACGTGGTCGCTTTAGCGACCCCTCAGTTCGTCCTCTGGCTTACTTCATATCCGCCTGCTGTCAGGGGCCAGTGGCAGAAGTCCAGTCCCATCGCGGCATCTTCAATCATATTATTATTGTATGACAGTCCGCACGCGGTTATTCAACCGTGTTGTCCTTCGTTCCCGCTCACAGCACCATTTTGTTCAAGGAACCGAGGACCGGGTCGCGCGACGTGAGTCATTCATTATTAGGCGGATTGCACTCCTATACAATAAGCAAGACAGTAGGAAGAAGATGCTAGTGAACTCGTCCTCTTATTTTCTATTATTTTAAGAAGACCATTCGTAGCTTGGGCACCACACTGAGCCGTTACCTAATGTGACCCATTCGACCACCTGTGGTGCAACCACCAAACTCTACGAAGCTCGACGCAACAGACCGCCGTCCGCTGTGCTACCAATGCGGAGAAACTGGCTACATATCTTCCGGGGTTAACACAATAAATCATTTCAATAGCGTAAATGCAGTTAAAAGGTCTCGCAGAAACTTTGAAACCAAGAAATAGGAAACAAAAGACCAAAAATTACAGGCGTTAGCTTAAAAATTGCAAATCCGCATGTCATACACCGTTCCATAAAGAAATTAAAAAAATTATTTAGCCTAAAGAACAACGACAGAAAAACCACTAGAAAATTATAAAAACAAAACAACGTTGTAACCCCATCTACATGAAGAAGTAGGCATATTGGGTGGACTAGCGTTACGTAGATGGCCATAACCTGTCAAACGGAATAGAGAAACAAAGAAATACGAAAATAAAAATTAAAATGACAAAATAAAGATGATTCTTTCTTATGCCCCATTTAAAATATACGCAGAATAAACAGGCCCCCATAACAACGACAAACAATATGCAGAAATTCGGAAAATTGTCTGCTGATGTGTAGGATCCCTATGCATCTATGTTTCTATTGTGAGTTCTTTAAAGGCGAATTCTTTATTTTTCTAACTTCGGTCCGCCAATTGTCTCCATTTGCGCTATTATATCGATCTCAGGTGTTACATCCGCCAAATATGCGTTATTGTAGAAACAGGGTTCGCCATTTTTTCTAGTGTTTTGCTCTTTTTTTCTGGTTTCGAGCATATTGTCCGACCAATTACCTCAATTTACGCTATTATAAACATTAAAAGTGGAACTTCCGCTAAATCTGCCTTTCTGCGGAAATGCAGTGCCTTACACAGATCACCATTTCGCAATATCTTTTGTATTTGTCTTATATCTTCGTTTTCCAATATTGCGGCCGATTATTTCTCTTCAATTACGCTATTATAACGATTAATGTGTTAGTTTTCCCAAATGTATATTTTTGTGGAAATGCCGGGCGTTACACGGTTCGCCATTTTTGCTTATCTTTCGTTTTTTTTTTAAGTTCTGTACTATCAATTACCCCATTCGCGTTATGCAAACAAATAAAGATGTTACTTCCGCTAAAGAGCAGGTTTGTAGAAAAGCTGGGCGTTACAGGGTCCTGGCTGCGGGGGTACTCGGGAAAGAATGCACCGCCTTAAAATACAAATTAGGAAATCGTTAAAACAGACCGACGCTCTAACATCCCGCATTTGTGCAACAATGCGTAATTGGGAAACACATTTATTCAATAAAAGCGTAAAGGGAGACATTTGGCAACATCAAAATTTTCAGAACCAAAATATACAGAAAAGTAACAAAGGAAAAAAAAATTACACATATTCACGTATTGACCCTCCCTCACAAAACTACGGTAATCATAGGAAAAGAAAGAAAACAACCCGCAAGCAAGAATATCAACCGCGAAAACAAACCAACCGTGTAATAGGCTGCATGTGCTCAAAGACGCGTTAGTTGCGGAGCTAGCACCTGTAATTTTTAAATTAGCGTGAATGGAGATATTCTTTTGAAGGCAATTGCAAAAACCCAAAATTAAAAAAAAAAGGTAAACGAATTATATGCAAGAACTAATGAGCTAATGGGATCGAAATTCTGTATCATCCTCAACCTCTCATAAAAATAGAAAAAATAATTCAACGGTAGAAAAGGAATAAAAAAATATAAATCAGCAAGCGTGCACTTGGCGCTCCACCAGCACAAAAAAAAAACGAATATTGCCGATGTTTTGGTAATGATTTTTTGCGCACCTTGATGTGTACATCATGTGGGACAATCTGCTGCTCTCGCGCGGGTAGCAGAGTGAAGAGAATACAGCGCTTTTGCACGCGCGCCGCGCCATGCACCTGATTATCATTTGTGTTGATTATGTGATCGGTGAGCTCTATCTGCTACCGCACCTCATTTTCTGGCAGTTTACTTATTATCTTTTTATTCCCGTTTATACTTACCTTTTTACTGTATTTATTCACTTTTCTTCTTTTAATCCGAATTCAAGTTTTTCCTCTTCTCTGAGTTAGCGCCCTTTTCCTCGCCAATCCCCCTGAGTGGGTACGAGCCATTTTTTTTGGTACCAAACAACCGACGTCATGCGCGTGTCGCTCGGCAAGCATTCCATCCAACACATTACTTTCTATATCAAGCAAATGAAAAGGCCAAAGAAATACTATCAGCCTGGGTATTTTGCTGTTCATGGCCAACCCAAAGACAAGGGCAAATAAAACTGCTTCCAATTAGTGCGAAATATTCTTAAATTTTTCCCAATTTTTTCAATGAGTCATGCGACTCAGGAACAGGGAATTGGCTTCAAGATATACATACATAAATTGAAAGACAGCCTTACCCTTTTTGGTCATTCCCTGAAATTTCAAAACCAGCGAAGAATGTATGTACTCAAAATTCTTTAGGTCTGGCTATTTAAGGCAGCAACGCGCCTTTATATTTCTTAGTCTCAGTCATTCACCGGCGCTCATGAACATGCATGCCGTAGAACCTAAAACCAATGGTTGTAAGTCGTGGGGTGGTGCAAGCCATGCTAATCTAAATATGTTTTCTGGCGGCACGAAAATAGCAAGTAAATTAAAAAAATGATGGTAAAAAAGGTGAATAACAATATCCGTATTTGTTTCATTATCAATTTTTCGGCCATGTAATCCTAACTTATTTTATTTCTAAAGCATTAGTTAACTCGTTAGCTCAACATTTCTTACTTTCTGAATAAAGAGAGCCCATAAAATTGCAAATGGCTCATGAAATTTCAAAACACGTCTAGCTATTCTTGAACAATAAGCATACATGTGCTCAGTATAGTTCAGCAGCAGCAACATTAACAATACCACACGCGTTACTGTAAACAGTTACAGAGCTAATGTAATCCTGCAAAATCCGCTACATGTTTTTTGAAGTGCTGATTTCCCATGCATCATTAGCAGAGGGCTTACGGATGTTTCTCTTCACTGTAAATTGCTTTAATCCTTTCTGTGCGTCGGTTTTCACTTCATTAAAGGAGCCATGAAGAGAAACTACAAGGTTGTTTTATTCGAAATATATGTTGTTTTATATTGTCCCCAGCGCTTGTCCGTCAGCAAACGATAGTTTATTCACTAAGAATATGATCAATTTATGTTAAAATTTTTATTCTCCCACCAAATTCTGTATTTTGTGAGGTCTTCCGCGATGACGTCAGAAAAGTAGGTCTTGAAGTGAACGCGAACGCGGCACTACGCATGAAGGGAACTACACAGCCCTGTTTATCGTCAGTCATCGCAAATGGCGCTACCATACCGTGGCTGACATTTGCCCGGCTTTGCTTTGTGTTTGACCGTATTTGCGTCTGGCTTGTTTATATTACGGTAGAAAGCATTGGTTTTGTGAAACATGGGGTATACTCGACAAACAGGGTCATGTAATACAATGTCACTTGCGCTAATCGGCCTGTTTTGTGTAAGACAACCCGAAACCGCCATACTGCTGTGCAGCTACGACGAGCCAAGTGTGCGCAGCACCAACAACAGCACGCTCGGGTACTTGAATGCTTACGTTTACTTTCGTAGCTTCCATGCTTACCCCACCCTTCTTATTTCTATACAATGAACATATGCAATACATTTAAGCGAAAATATCTCGTGAAGGAAGATTATGAGCCCTGAATATCATGCATTTGCTTTTGCCGGCCTCCGCCAATCGCAGAGCTGTGTGGTATTACATCATAGGTTCTATTAAGGGAAATAAGCTAGTGAGTCGTATGGCAATTGCCGTTTTTCATAATTATGAAGATTAGTTGAGCGAATTTTAATTAAAAGTGGTGTCAGTATGATGGTAACGAGGCAATCTTTCCAATGAACCGAAGTTGTGTTTTGTCTTCATGGCTCCTCTAAACTACACCCGATTGAGTTTTTGGTCGAGTGTTTTGCCCTTATAGAATCGTAAATTGAAATATACGAGTAACATAGGGTGCACCGTAGTCATACAATCAAGCGTATAAAATATATCGCGGTCTTGAATATATCTTGGACTCTGTCTTTCTCATGCAAACAATCCGTGAGAGCTTTGTCGAACTGCAGTAGAGCAGGTTTTTCGCCCATGTTCTCGCCTACTTCCACAAGATAGGAATCTAAAAGAAAGGCCACTATTAAAACTTCTGGTTCTGCTTCAAAGTTTAGGAGTACATTCGAGTCATTGAGTGGCGTTTAACAGAGCCTAATGATTAAAAATCTCAGCCCTGAGAGGATGAAAAACGTCAGCACTTATTTTCACTTTTTTTTTCCCTTAAGGACTGTTGAGGTATACGGCAGGCTTTTCTGATATAGGTCCCCCAAAGAAATGTATAAACACTATTTTACAAGGTATTTCTACAGCCTCCACCTTATAGGAATAATCTGTATTTACGAAACATTTTGTATGAAATTTTTTTTCTAACTATTGATTTTTTTAATAGATACAAATGCTGCTCCTAAGAATTTCCACAAAACCGATTTTGTGATCTTGTCCTTACACACATATGTAGACGTGAGAGGGATTTTGAATAGGCAGCACTTGAGGGGTCCGGCTTGCAGTAGCGGTATCTTGATACCTATAGTAACAGGTAAGGCGTAACGTAATGCGAAGCGCACCCCAACAAGAGTTTCGAAAAGATAACTGCTTCCAGAGATTTAGAAATAAAACTGCATCTCCAGCGTTACGAATCCTATATCAAGCCCGATGGTCCGGACAAGCACACTTTCATCGTATGCAACGTTTTTGGTCGAGGCTCGAGCTTTGCACTGTGCCGTTTACACGGAGGCTGCCCTAGCTAGGCCAAAAACAAGTACACAATAGCATAAAATCAGGAAGAAATCGTGAATTCATGCAATAACTTACGGAGGAAAGAGTTCTAGGGAGAGGCCCCTAGCATCCCAATGCATTGAAAAAATTGCGGTGAAGGAACGTCATTTTTAATGAGCATATTGACAGTGTTGCTTACTTTTTCACGGCTGTGACATTGAAATCTGGCCGAATGCAACGGCCTATTTTTTGCGGCGCTTTGACTCTCTCTGCCTGGATACACTAGCAAACCACCGTAGTCGCTGCGGCAAACGTCTTTATATTAGGTCAGTTAAAAAATTCGCTGTCAGAGGCCGCCCCAACTGGTATCCCGGCCGCAGTGGCGCTGGCGTCGCGTTGAAATTAGCGGTAAGGTGGCTAGAATTCTAGCCACCTTATCGGCGGAGCGAGCAGCTGCCGCCGTCTGCGGCTCCTCTGCGCTCCCCGCTTAGCGTTGGCGAGAGGCACAGTCCGTGCTTTGGTCGCTTTGTGTTTCTCACGTTGGGAAGTAAAGTGCAATTAATCGCAGCTGAGACGCAGAACACAAAGACCGATATGCTGCACGAGCCCAAACACTGCTCCCATCGTCTGTGTTCTCTTTTGCGAGCCGCCCGTACTGCCCGCAACGCGAAGCTGTTATCAAAACGGAAACAGCAGAAGAGAATGGGGAAGAGTGCTGTGCTCAGTTGGCTCAGCGACATGGTGCGTGCGGCTTTACAAACGGGACGTCAGGGCCTCTCCTAACCTTTTCTTTCCTCCATGCATTATAAATTCTGAAAAAAAACTCAGTGCAGTGTGTCTTCGTATGCGTTTTCAGGGCCTGTGGCGCCCTCTATTCAGTACTTCTGATGCGAACGCCACGCTAATAGTGAACCTTCTCAAGAGAGGGCGCCGCAGTCCTTTTGGCGAATTACTACTCCGCGCATGACATAGTATTTCAAGTTGAGTGGAACTGCTTTAATTTTAACACTACACCCTTGAGATTGCTGTGCTGCGGTCGCCGACGAGTGCGCACATGCTCACATCTGTACCGTAATTACTCTCTAATTACGCAGTTCTGGTTGCTTTAAAAACGATAATTTTGTTACGAGTGTGTGCGCGAAGGTAATGTTCATCGACTGTTAGCGGACTTTCAGCAAACGGTGTGTTTTTCCCTAATTTATCGAGCTCACAATTTTTCGTCGCTGGGATAGTAAAACTAAGCCGAACGCACTGAGCGTTTGCTTAGCCTAAGCGCCGGCATGCTGCCGAACACGATGGAAGAAGACGCAGCTACTACTTTATCAATGGAGGGATCAACGACCTGGGTGCGCATGCAGATAGAATGGGTGGAAATGGCACCAGAAGGCTTCACGAGATCGGCAGGTTCGCTCCACATCGCCGGGCACGGCAAGAAGAAGCAGCAGCAGGGCCAACGAGACGTCCAATGTGAGCCGACCTGCATTACCGTCAACGTTAATTCCAGCTAACGGCGAGGCTAGGCGAGGCAAGAGCGTGAAGAAGGAGGTCATTCGGGCCGACCGCATGCCGAATATGCCTCCAGAAGAGATCAAGATTGTGCTTAGGTCCCCCCGCGGGCTACACATTGCCAGAAGAGGCGTAGACTGCGTCACGGTGGCCGCAATGGCAGCCGCAGGCATCGAGAGGACGGAGTGGGACCACGAAATGGCGTGCCCCAACTACCAGCAGCACATCATGGTCATAAGTTCACCGAACGCAGAACGAGCAAAGAAGTACGTCCAAGTTCGAGAGATCGAGGTCCAGGAAACCCTGTATAAGGTCAACGCGTACTTGACGGCCGCAAACGGCACGGTCAAAGGAGTCATCAAGGGAATACGGACGCAAGACCGCGAGGCAGAGATCTTAGAGGAAATATTTACCAAGAACAACCCAACGGCGGTGGGGGCCAAGCGCATCGGCACATCTATGACAGTCATCACCTTCAAAAGCCAAAAGGTACCAAGGTAAGCAAGGTACGCCTCAACGCTCTACTAGTGTAGCCTGTGCAGGAAACAAGTCAAGGTGTGCAGACGCTGCGGGAAGGCCGACCATCGCCGTGACGTTTGTCCGACACCGAACGCAAACATTTGCCTGGCGTGCGGCGCAAGCAACCCAAGAGACCACCACAAATGCGTCCCCAAGTGCAATCTATGCGTCGAGGGCCACCCCATGGGAGACAAGGCCTGTAGAGCTCATTGAAGATCCCGTTCGTGATCCGAAGACGAAGATGGGAGCGAAGAAACACCGAGAAACACCGGAGGCAGCGCCGACGCATAGAAGCAGCCATCGAGAGAAGGATGCAGAAGGCGATTTCCGCCATCGAAGAGCGGTTGGACGGAGCTAGTCTGCTGTCTTCACCTTCCAATTCAGAGCTCCTGGTATACTCCCCTCGCAAGGTGGGTCGGTAGCCGCTGCCCCCGAGGAAGTGCGATCGCCTGGAGCTGATCACAACGAAAGGCCAGAAAATCCCCAATCTGCCGGAGATCAAGGTGATGGACATGCTGATCAACGGCAACGGTAACAAGAAGAACCTGAAGAAGAAACTGGCGACGAAAATGGCAAGCACTCTGCGGCTGCTCCAGCGCGGATCGACCAAAAGGATAGGCGTGCGTGAAGAGGGGCTTCAGAGACTGGGGCAGTCTTTTGCCATCAGCCAAGTGGCATACACGGCGGCGTACCACAAGTGGACGCAGACCAATATGGCCAAAATCGACATCATGATCCGAAGAAGGTATAAACGGGCACTAGGACTGAACGAATCGACGAAAACATAACGACTGCTGCAACTGAACGTTCACAACACGGTGGATGAGCTCATCGAAGCCGAGCTAGAAGCACAACAAGAAAGACTAACATCCACTAAGAAGAGTAGAGCCACACTCGATACCCTTGGCTACAACTGCCACATTACGGGGAGACAACTCGAAAACCTAGAAATAAAGTAGCATGAAGACGCACGGGTCAGTCCCATTCCGAAGAACATGCACACAGAAGGCAATTAATAACGAAGATGCGCCGGAAAAATACATAATCGAGGAGTACGGTAACGACCCGCGCACACCGTACGTCGATAAGGCGAACTGTGGCCGAGACAGGTAGGCGATGGTAACCATAAACGCACGAACAGGAAGGGTGGCCAAGTCAGCGAGCACAAAGTGCGATAATGGCACCGAGGCACAAGAGACCGCTATCACTCTGGCGATGTCCGAACCCACTTGCAACACGACCCTGAGCGACTCACAAGAGGCCGTCTGCAACCTGGCGAATGGACGATTGAGTGGTAAGGCAGCCCAGATCATCGAATAAATGGGTGCCAAAGGAGAGAGAAGAGCAACATCAGATGTATCCCGGCGCACGCGGGCGAATGCCACCCGTACGCCCTGAACCACAACGAGACGGCCCACAGGGAGGCGCGCGCAATAACACACCGCGCCCCCAGTGTGGGGAGTCGTCCCGAGCGGGCATGGTAGGTGGAGACTAAGGAAAGACCCAGGGGTTAGCGCGAAGAACTCTAAAACATGAGGCTGATGAGACGAGCGTTTCTACCGCCCCACACGGCGCTAGGGCGCGAAGAGGTGAAGAAAGCTACAGAGGCGAAGAGGCGAAGAAAGCTACAGACAGCTTTGATTACGTCACTGGCAGCCTTACACCACATTGTCACGAAGCCAAAGAAAACGCTGTTGTCTTCAAGGGAAACTAGTTCATTGGAGCTAACTTGTGCTCCCCTAACAACTGAAAGAATACACACGTGACGAAGCAGCAGTCAAAAAAGTGACGTCCGCACGTTAGCGTCGGCGATTCGAATGCCACTGGGTCTGCTCTGGGGGCGGGCATTTATCTTTAGGCGCGCGTGTTTCTCGAACCGTTTAATTACATCCACAACAGTGTAGATTAAAGAAGACTATTCTAGGCTAGTGAAGTTAGGGAGGAACATTCTCCTTATCAAATAAGGTAACCCGTGGGGCATAGAAAAAAATAATGCAGCACGCGCATGACTTGGGATACAGATAACACAACCCGTCGTAGCCGGATTGTGTTATAAACATAAACAAACCCATTGCATGATTTCCGGGGATATACACGTCTTGTTTCTAATCTAAATCACACACTTCCCTTGGAACTGACCAAATAACTTATACGATGCTAGAAAACATTCCGGTGTCCAAGCTTCTCGAACTTGTGAACACGTGAACCACCCCTGGGTAACCATGTGTATTCAACCAGATTCGAAACATCCTATGTTATTTTCTTCACCAAGCAAGGTAACATGCTTTCTGCTTCAAATAAATCTCCAGCTCCCGTACTAGAAAAGCACAAATGGGCGCTCACATTAAGCATTGTACTAGCTTATCGTGCGCAGACACGCGCTACTAAGAAAGCATCAAGCATATTATCTCCAAGGCGTATTCCCAAAAGCGTTTATTATGACCTATAATGTGTGCTAGTTTTCTACGGGTAACCATTAACACAGGATCAATCATTTCTGACTCATGGCAGTCTTTTCAAAACTGTTGATAGGAAATCATTTTCACTTTTATAGAAGAACCAGCGAATGGTGTGTCCTTACAGTGAAAGAAAGCAGTACTTACCAGTAACAAAAATATTCCCAGTATTGTATGGCGATGCATGACGATGTGATGTCAACCTGTAAATTGTAGAACTGTTTTTTAAACGTCCAAGATTCCGCCTCTATATTTCTACCCACTTTTAAAATCTTCACAGCTGAATAATTGATCAATTGTATTCAGGTTTAACACGAGCCGTGCCTAATCATCTTAACATGCTGCCAAAGAGTTTAACAGGACTGGCTGATATTTGGAGGCGCCCACGTAATTCTGGTTTGCATTATTCAGCAATCTGTGAGGTCACTACTTACGAAAGGTCATCTACGGGACTCTGAAAAACGTTTGGGGGGGCGCAAACCAGTCGAGCCCCGAGTCGTCACTAGGAATACCCCCAGCCTGCGTTGCCGTGCACACGCATAGGTTGAACTTAAGTGCTGCTCACCGGTCATCAAAGCTTGCAACTCCATGTCGGGCAACTGAATACATTTACAGTGCGCGCGTTTCTTGCACGCTACGCAACGGCAAAGCTTTGTTTGCCGTAAAAAACAGAGGGGCAAAGCACATAGACATCTGTACTGGGCTCCATCTTGGCACGAGATAGTAATAATTGCTCCATCTTGGCACGAGATAGTAATACTTAAATCAATCACTCAATCAATCAATCAATCAATCTTTATTAAAGTGTCCAGGAACAGCCGGAGCCTTCGTGATGGCACACTCAGAAGAAAAAGAAAAGCGGCACTGGAATATATCAGCGGCTGACAGATAAACCAGTCAGAAAATCCAATAAGTAAAACAAAACTATAACACTCTGGAGATAAAAAGTAAAATATTGCCATCCGACCTACATAACCCGATTAGTAGACTGTAATGTCTAATACACTGCAAAAAGCCATCGTACAATAGGCCTAGCATTAGCACAAGGTAAGTAGAAAAAATATCTCTGTCTACAAGTACGAGGTAACGTAAAGCTTCAACTTCACATGAATTTATAAAAGAAAATAGAGGAAAATATTTAGGGAATATAATGGGAAGTTCCAGAAAAACGTGTTACTTTTTCCCGCCCGGGCACCCTTATAAATGCGCTACGTAAGACGAGTTGACTACAAAAGTGCGTCGTAGAACACACAATTACACCCGTATTATCAACATCATACAAAAAACATAATAATAATAATCATCATTTATTTGTGGGTCCAGAAACAGCCCGGGGAGCTTTGTGCCTACGCACGGAAATCCAAACACCCGCAACATGAGGTACATATCTCTCAGAGAAAAAATAACAGAAGAATATTTGCTACACATGAAGAAAACAACACATTTTGACGTAGACGCACAAAAACGCACAAACAAACTAGTAGTGGTTACCCAAGAAAGAAGCTACACATTTTGACCTAAACACAAACAGACACACACAGTTAGAAGCACTCATTGATTCTCACGAGTAATCTCTAACAGTGAGGCATATCTGACTGAAGTAAACAAGACAGTTGAAAAGTAATGAAAGAAGAGAAAAAAAGGATAGCTTATTATGAGTTTACGGAATGAAAGTCAATAAGCTTAAACGACACAGGGGTAAAAGGGAAATACAGAATAAGTAAAGTTGACAGTTACGGAAATACAAACTCACAGGCATGTTTGCGAAACAGAGCAGGGTGACCATTAAATATATCCAGGTAATCAGGGTACCGAGTGTACGGTGCGTAACACACTTGTCTATAACACAGAGTTGAACTTCAACTCAAGGTTATAGTTACTACCTCTCAAAACTGCGGACTCAATCATCTCACAAAGAACGTTGAGGTCAAAATATATGGTTAAGACTTCAAAACGCTATAACACTGAGTTGAACTTCAACTATTTACCTGTCAATACTGTGGACGCAAACATCTTACAAAGAACGTTGAGTTCAAAATTTATGGTTAAGACTTCAGAATGACACAATAGTTTTCTTCAAATGCTTTTCGACCGGGCCAAGATAGGGCTATAAGTACGAAACCGGTGTTATAGACAAGTGTGTTGCCCTGTGTACGTGCATTGCAGTAGAAACATAGGGCACAAGACACGCACACATTTGGGGTTGTAAAAGGTATCATGTCTGCTAGTCAACTTTTCCGGCAGGTAACGAGGAACATGTTGCAGCTCCCCACAAGACACTATGCCATGAATACTTTTAAGGAGGAAGAGAATATCAGCCTTATTCCGCCTGGAGGTTAAGCATGATAGCGTCAATGAAGAGGGTGATCCAGGGTTATAATTACTACTATCGCCAAAGCGATGGTTGAAGATAGACAAAAACTTGCTTGTACCCTCTCAATAACATGCGGTTTGTTTTGCACGTGCTATTCCAGACTACACATGAATAGTCAACATGTAGTTGTGTAGAGCTTGAGAAGAGAGTTCTGCTCCTTAAACCCTTTCGACACGCAACACACAACCCCAAGCGATCGAAGAGCTCGACGAGTAATTACCTGGATATGTGGAGAGAAGCTCAGTTTACTGTCGAAATTGACGCGTAGGTAATCAACCTCTACAGGACGTGGTAGTAATTCACAGTTGATGTTATAGGAGAACACGACGTTGTCAATGTTTCTTGGAGGACGTGGTGGCAAGGTGGAACCACGCACAGAAGTACTCCAAGCAGCCGAACCCGCCACCTTTCTCGCCGCCCCAGTGTAGTCTGTGCTTGGCCGCTCAGCCGGCTAACATGCGTCACGTGGTGTGGGACTGTGAAAGACAGAAGGACGCACGTGACAAACATCGCCCGTCATCCGTATCTACATACGAGGACTGGATCCGGCCAACACACGACCACAAGAGAATTCTACTCTCACTGTGGACATTTGCGTGTGAAGCCTCTATAGTGCGATGGACGTAACCACCTTCCCTTTTCCCCCTCCCACCGCAACAGGCCTAGTGCCGTCCTATTCATAGTAAATTTTACAACAACAACAACAACATCATCGAGATATTAAAAAAATTACAATCAATAAATACTAGTGAGACATCGTTTATGAAGACTGGGAAGAGCAGTGGTCCTAGAACTGAGCCTTGAGGAACACCACTGGTGTCCCCATAGGTAAGAGAAGACTGCCAATTAAAGGGGGATTCACACGAAGGCCATGGCCGCAGCAGGACTGGTGCATCGCGTGATGTCAGCAGACGGTTCTGCTACAGAAAGAATTCACACGAAGGATAAAACGAGCAGGCGACACCGCGCACGGACAAAGCTTACTCGACGCGTGACAGTGTGCACGCCGCGAAAAGCGCAACAGGTTCTAGTGGTTGAGGGTATTGGCAAATATGCACGCTGACTTAAAGTGTCATTGCGCTACGATGGCCGTAGCGTGGCCACGTAGATGAGCCGCGTAAGATCACGTAGGTGCTGGGTGAGAACATGTATGGGCAGTAAAGATGTCGCCCCGCGTTTTCTGGTTCTGCATTTCTTAAACACCTGTTTCCTTTGCTGTCGCTCCACGCACTCTACCTTTTTGGTTTTCCGACGTAGCTGCATACGTTGCTGCGGGATAGCGTGACGTCTCATTTTTGTATCGCCACTGGGCAGGCAGTTTTTTCGACCCATCGTGTTTGTATCTGACAATACATGCCCCTGGGGGAAAAGCCCTGTACCGCCGTGCAATCGTACCGAAAGACAGGCGTCCCGCGGGAAGAGGGCCCAAGAACGTAAAAATGTCAATAAACGAAGGCGTAGTGGCGATCTCGGTACGCCCGCTGCTCTGAGCAGAGAAGCGCGTTTGGTAGACCATGCAGCCTTGTGTGCGCCAAAGCGCAGTATATTGATGTATTCACCCGCGAGAATAACGAATGGCAATGAAGCCTCGCATTTTCGCCCCGCATCATCCACGGTCCATTTGCTGGGGTCACTAATCGGTGACGTTGCATCACGTGGTACGCATTCTGTGTTCCGAATCAGTGATTTCTTCCGCCGTGTGAATCGGCTTTTACACGCACGATACATGACCGAGCGCATAAATTATATCGTATAAAGAATATGAGGGAGGGTTTAATTTCAAGCAGACAGTTTTTGAATAAGATGACGTGGGAGATGACATAAAAAAACCTGGCTCGAATCAAACTAGACTACATCAAATCACGCACCCTCAATAGCAGCCATATAACACCATCTATTGCGCTTAACCAAACATGAACAAAGAGATCTGAGTTCTTTCTTGCCCTAATTATTTAGCTTGGTTGTAAGCTCAATTTTTTCCTCCCTAAAGCTCGCATCACTTCAGCAGAAAACCAACGCGGAAAAGCGCCTTTCTTTTTGTGTTTTTTTCGAACAAATCAATAACAGCCATCGTGAAGACCTTCAGTAAAAGAAACGGTCTGTTCGTCAAAGTCGTTGAGATTAGCTATGTGCAACTGCTCAGTGTTATTAGGAAAATGAAACAAACCAATGTAGTCCCCAAGAGCAAAGTCATAACGACTGCTTCCTGCTACACAAACACGGGGACTGCCATGAAGGAAAGATACGTTATGCAATAAAATATGTAAAAGAGGATGAAGCTTGTGAAGTTTTACACGGTTAGCATTACTGCGAAAGCCCTCTGCACTTTCCAAAATAATCAGACACAAATCGAACACGCTCCTACAGACATTTTTGTGAAGTTGCAGTGCTGCACAGGAAGAAGTGCTGCAAAACGAAGAGGCCTTCCAAAACGTACCTTCTTGTAAAAGTGCGGTAAAGATAAAACAAATAATTTGCACTGCGCTAAATTATTAGCAAGCAGCAACAACCGACGCTTTCGCAGTTTCTCATCTTGTAAAGACAACACGAGCATAGAATAAAGTTTGACAAAAAGTAACTTAAAGGAACAATAATCAGTCAATAAATCAATCAATTTATTTTAAGTGCCCAGGAACGACGGTGTTGTCTTAGTGCTCGTACAGTAACATAAAAAAACATCAAATGACATGATAGATACCCCGCGGATCACTGAAAGCACACTACACTAATACAAGCCCAAAAAAAGGTAATAATAATCCCATCACACTCTATGGAAACCGGTGTTAGCCACAAATAATGTACTACCTAAGTGAACGCACAAACAATTGGGAGATGGAGAACTACGCATAAAAGCTGTACAAACAAGACCTTGAACACAATGCAGTAACCAGGACAGGAAGGTGGCATAGCAAGTTTATGTGTACGGGGTGACACATATACCGTTAGCTAAAAACAGCACTGCTCAGCCCTGCGCTAAACTGGCTCAGGGAACCATCAAAAACATCCAATTTCTCACAAAAAAAGTTGTAGAGCCTTTGCAGCCGATGCATAGGCGAGTGACGACTACCAGCTGCACCAGTATGGAATCAATAGTGCGATCGCGTGCACACCTGGGGAACTCGGAGCATGAGCTGGGACGGAAGTTCTGGGCAGGAAAGGACTCCGTGTATAAGGTCTAAGCATAGGTAGCTAATGTTCACTAGACGACGAAGCAGAACTGCCACCTGGGCGGTAATCGTATATTGAGAAGAATTTATTCTGCACCCATTCAAGATACTGGTTTTTGTACTGCAGGTTTCATTCCAAGCGACAGATTAGTATTCCAATTGGGGCAGGCAAACTGATGAGTAGAGCTTAAAAAAAAACAGAAGTGAAATCTCTGGTAAATCTCCACACCGCACGCAGAGAGCGGGGGGCACACCCTACCATATGTCGTATATGGGCAGGGAAACTGAGGGAACGGTCGAACAGCACTCCAAGGTCTCTAACATCAAAAAATTTAAAAGACAAGCATTATTACGAGTGTACGAGAATTGGCAGGGATGTGTTTTCCGGCTGCAGCTAATAACTTTGGTCTTTGGAGGGTTTAGAATTAATCCTTGCTCGGTACATCAGCGTGCTAAAGATCAGATGTCATGTTGAAGGGCGAGGCAGTCCTATGTGCAAAAAATAATTTTTCAACCTTTTTACTGTCAGCATACAAAACGAAAAATGAGCTCTTCATAGAGTTAGATACGTTTTTAATGGAAAAAGAGAACAGAAGAAGACCCAACGTGGACCCCTGAGGTATGCCACTGGTAGGGCTGTTTGTCGACAGATGTATGGCCATTTACACTGACATAGCAGCGCCTTTAAGAAGGTAGCTGCTTAGTAGGGTAACTACAGAAGCATTGACGCCACAGAGCAAGAGTTTAATGCGCAACAGTGGATGAGTGACAAGGTCAAAAGCCTTACTTCGAACACAGTAAACTGCGTCCATCTGCCTTCAATCTGTGACTGCTTTGGATGCATCCGTCATAAAGGAGGTAAGGTTAGTTGTCGTTGACCACCCAGTTATAAAGCCATGCTCATCGGACAACAATGTATTTTTACGTACAATAGTAATACTGCGTGTAACGCGAACTCAAAAAGTTTGGGCACGGCACAAAGAATTGAAATCGGCCGGTAGTTCGTTGGATCTGTGCTGTGCTGTTGCCTGAATTAAAGGTACGAGATATTCCAGAAATTTTTTATGTAGCAGGAAACGTGTTACTAGTGAAGCCGTTCCTAAATGTAGGTGTTAGAACAGGAACTAGAACATCTTTAAAGCTTGAAGTATGACCGCAGGAATACCATCAGGGCCAGATGACAAAGAAGCTTCCATGTTCTTTAGGCTTTCAAATACAAGCTTCTCGTGAAGACCAACTGAACTTGCCTCACGCACGCTGTTGATAAATCGAGATGTCTCATTGTCTCTGAGAGGTTCGAAATTGCCACGAAAGTGACACGCGAAGGAAGGCTACATCACTTACCTAAGCCCTGAAAGAATCAACCAAACGAATGCGATCATCTGAGTTATTTTAGTGGGAACGAATCAGCTGCCAGAATTTTGAAGGATCACGCGTTGCACTAATCTCGACTTTTTTATGTTGATCGGTGAATTCGAAGCTCTGTGTTCCACTTATCGAGGCCAGAGTCACGTGCCTTTCAATGTGCGTGATCATTCAGCTTAAGCGCCACTCGGAGTTCATTGGAGAACCACATAGAAAATTTCTGCGAATTTGTGCTCTTTGGGATAAACCGGTCCATACATTTTTCACAATTTTTGGTGAAGCCGTCGACTTGCGCGTAAACATCAGTGTGTCAAGACAGTGATCCAATCAACAGAGCAAAGATATTAGTATCAAGCTACATAGTCACCCCGCCTAAAGCCATTGCGGTGAGGGGTAAAAGGTGAGCTTCGAGCTATGTCACGTTGTACGGATAAAGACGCGGAAATAAAAAGTTTTAATGAAAAATTTGTCAGGGCGAACAACAGAAAGGTGTGAATGAAAAACTCGCGCATTCTAAATTTACGTGAAACAAAGGTTTAAAATGTTACCACTCCAGGTCTTAATACGATTTAACTGTTGTAAAGAAGTAAATGCTGAGAAATCAAGAATCATGCTGCACGTTTGATTATTGTTATAATTGTATTGAGAAAAAGTAAGGTCATGCCATTTACATCTGCTGTGTTTGCAGATTGCAAGCAGATTGTGATGGCTGTTAAGGGTACATGCTTACTCGATAGAAGAAAGGACACTATTGATGATGTTTGAATGTTTATGGCGCAAGGCCACCTAGGGCAAACAGCGGCAAGAAAGTGTTTTGATGAATAGCTGAAAACTAGAAATGGTTAGAGGGCACACAAATAAAATCAAATAAAGACTATGAGTGCGGCTGGTGTACATGGCCAGGGTGAAGACCAAGAGTGGTTAAAAGATAAATAAGGTGGTTGGTGTATAGGACCAGGGGTAAAACTTTGGGTGCTATGAGATGAGCTGTAAGAATTGAACTTCTGACAGAAACTTCAAGGTGCGCTGAATAGAAAACATAGCATCGTCTCCCAAAAAGTATGACGGATGTAATGGAGTATGTTTTCTGTAGAGTTCTCTGAAGTGTTTGCGTTCTGTAATGTCGAGTGCCTTGTATTGACTGAGGATGTGTATCACGGATAAGCCCTCCTCACACCTCCTACATAGGGGTCCTGGAGATCCCGTGAGCAGGTGCGAGTGCGTTACGTGTGTATGGCCTATCCGTAACCTAGCTAAGGTAACTTTAATGTGCATTTTCTGTGAGTCGGTAGTGAATTGTCCCAAGTGCGGTTTTATTACGTGTAGTTGTCTGTCTGTTCACTCCAGTCTGCTTCCAAGTTTTACGAAGTTGTTTAATGTGAGCCTTAAGTCTGTGTAAGGTAGCCTTGTTAGGTGTACTGTGTTTGGGAGCGCAACATTCGCGGCCATTTCATCCGCCAGTTCATTTCCGCCAATGCCAGAGTGGTCTGGCACCCAAGACACAGTCACCCCAAGGTTTGAAGAATTAGCTAGAATAATTGATTGATTGATTGTAGGGTTTAACGCGCCGACGCAACGCAGGCGATGAGGCGCGCCGTAGCGGAGGGCTCCGGATTAATTTTGACCACCTGGGGATCTTTAACGTGCGCCGAAATCTCGTACACACGGGCGTTTTTGCTTTTCGCCTCCATCAGAAAAGCGGCCGCCGCGGCCGGGAATCGAACCCGCGACCTCGTGCTCAGCAGCTCAACGCCTTAGCCACTGAGCCACCGCGGCGGGTTAGCTAGAATAATTGATTTGAAGACAAGATTAACGACATCTTTTTTCAATGACTTTTCGGATGACAATTCATGGGCGAGGCTCAGTGAATCTTTATACATGATGGATGTAGGAATATGATGTTCAACTATGTGACTTACAACCAGAAAAATGCCATATGCTTCTGCCGTAAAAAAATACTTGTATTTACATTCATGGTTCCACCTGCTTTAAACTTGGGTCCATGCACCGTACAAGACACAGCAGTGAACGTTTTAGACGCATCACTGAAAAACTTTGCAGCCCTGTGTTCATCCTGCAGAAACTTGAAATGCTGCAAAATCCCACTTCTTGGGGTCCTGTTTCTATTGTATTGTACGAAAGACAAGTCGCATGACACAGGACGCAGATGCCATGGAACTACAAGATCAGAGTGAGATGATTTGAATGTGTCTAAAAAGGAGACCTCATGAATTGTCACCTCGTCCCTCACTCTCTGCGAGAAGGGAACAGAAATTGATGGGCGGTTTAATAGCGTGGCGTTCTGGACGTATCATTTAAAACCGGTTTAAAGGGATGAGTATTTATAGATGAAATTTTGGAGGAATATAGACGGTCAACTTAGGTCCGCTGGTGCGCTAAGCACTATTTTTCGCACTCTGCATAAAGACTGAGGACAGGACTAGTACGGAATGCGCCACAAGAAAGGCGAAGCCCCGAATGGATCACTGGCTCCAGCGTTTTAATTGCTGTTTTCATGGCTGACCCATACAGAACACTTCCGTAGTCCAACCTTGACCCTACCAACGCGGTAATAAAGGTGAAGTTTGCAGCGTATGGTTGGTGTGATAGGACTTTCAGAATATTCATTGTTTTTAGGCATTTTTGTTTGGGTCGTTTTATGTGAGAGATGAAGGTGAGTTTCTCATCAAGCAACACGCCCAAAAATTTGTCTTCCTTTTTTTTACTGGAATTGAATCACCATTGAGTTTTACGTCAGGATATGGCAGGATGCCGCGCTTTTTTGAGAATACAACGCAGGTACTTTTAGAAGGATTAAGCTTAAGTACATTTTCATCTGCCCAGCGACCAAGCTTGTTTACCCCAAGCTAGACCTGACGTTCACAAATGGATATGTTACATGATTTGGAAGATATTTGAACGTCATCTACATACATCAAGCAGGAGATGGTCGGCGGCAATGCCTTTAGGAGCGAGTTCTTCTTAACGATGAAATATGTGCAGCTCAATACGCCACCTTGAGGCACGCCGTTCTCCTGCACGTGAACGTTTGAAAGCGACGAACTGACTCTGACACGAAATGTTCGCAAAGACAGGTAGCTGGAAATCGTGTTCAGCATGTTACCAGTTACGCCATAGATTTTAGTTCTGCGAGAATGCCACAACGACATGCCTTATCATAAGCTTCATCGATATCACAAAATACGGTCATGCAGTACTGTTTGTGTATAAAGGCATGTTTAATGTATGATTCCAATGCGACTAGTAGATCATTTGTGGACGGCCCTATCCGGCAGCCCGCCTGGAAGCTCTAGAGAAGACCATTGTACTCAAGAAAGTGCACGAGCCTACGGTTTTTCATCTTGTCGAGAAGCTTGCACAGGCAGCTTGTCAGGGCAATGGGTCTATAGCAAGAAGGGGAGGGAGAGTCTTTTCCTTCTTGCAAAAAAGCCACGACTATGGCCTCGCTCGAAGACCTTGGCAGGTGCCCCGAAAGCCAAATCTGGTTGTATAGGTGTAGCGGTGTCTCAAGAGTGCCTGCGTGTACGCGTTATATCATAGTGTATACAAAGTTGTCTGGCCCTGGAACTGAAGACTTACAAGTGGCAAGAGCAAGCTTCAGCTAATGAAGTGTGAATTCAGAGTTGGTAGCGTTTCACTTATTCTTGTCATGTAAGGGCATCTTTTCTGCAGGTGTTTTGTACTGCAAGAAAGTGTTAGTGTAGTGTTCCGAACTGGACACGTGTTGGAAGTGTTGTGCGAGTGTGTTAGCCTGGTCTACAAGTGTGTTCCCTGTAGTACTTCCAAGGGGCAGGCTGTGTGTTTGTTGTCCTTTGAGTTTTCGTATTAGTGCCAGAATTTGTGTTTGTCTGTGTATGAGTTGATGGAAGTGAGCAAGGCGCAGCAACTCTCCGTTTTCGCCTCTCGATGCACCCCATTCCCAAACGCCTTTGCCCGTTTAAAAGAATTGAGATTATCCGACGCGGGGTAGCGTCGGAGAATACTCGTAGCCTTGTTCTGGGCCTCCCGCGCTCGCCTACAGCCCTTATTCCACCACGGCCTCCTATGGTTGAGCGGGGCACCGGAGGCCTGAGTAATGGACTTTTCGGCGGCGTCGAGGATGTGCACCGTGATGAGTTGGGCTGGGCTACTTCCTCCACATGAAGGTGTTTTATGGACGTGTGGTGTAGTTTAGATGTTTCTGTGAATGTACTCCAGTTTCCTTTTGATTCATTAAACCTGTTGTGGTAAGATTGACTGCTTGGGCCTTCACCTATATACGTTAGTGAAATAGGGAAGTGGTCATTACAATACGGATGGAGGGCCACGCCCCACTCAAGGCAAGGAAAAAGAACTGCGGAGCAAATAGCCAAGTCAAGATATGTGTATGGATTGTATCCTAAGTTATGGTATTTAGGCTGTTTTTTGTTTAAAGGGCATGCTCCAGAGGATGTAAGAAACTTCTCTATTAGGCGACCGCGGGAGTCAATTCGGGAGGAGCCCCAAAGAGAGTTGTGCGCATTAAGGTCATCTGTCAGAATGTATGGTTCGGGTAGCTGGTTAACCAGTGCCTTGAAATCATAGCCCAGAAGTGCAAAATCAGGAGGGATGTAAATGGAGCATACCGTTATCAACCCATCAAATATTATCGTAAGGATTGCTACAGCCTCAAGGACAGTGTTTAAAGGGGGATGGTGGCATGCTAAGGATTTCTGGGCGACAATGCCCACACCACCCGACGAGAGTGTGCAGCCAACCCTGTCCTTTAGTAATGCGATGTACCTATTTAAGAAATTTGTTGGTTTAGAATTGAGAATACTCTCTTGGAAACACATAATCCTTGGCTGATTGACATGCAGCAACTCGTACACATCGTCAAGATTTTTAAGGAAGGCTCTGCAGTTCCCCTGAATGATGTTTTCTGTTCGTATTATTTACATTTTAGGGTGAATGGTGTGTGTGTGTGTGTGTGTGTGTGTGTGTGTGTGTGTGTGTGTGTGTGTGTGTGTGTGTGTGTGTGTGTGTGTGTGTGTGTGTGTGTGTGTGTGTGTGTGTGTGTGTGTGTGTGTGTGTGTGTGTGTGTGTGTGTGTGTGTGTGTGTGTGTGTGTGTGTGCGTGTGTGTGTGTGTGCGCGCGCGTGTGTGTGTGTGTGTGCTTTTGTGTGTGTGTGTGTGTGTGTGTGTGTGTGTGTGTGTGTGTGTGTGTGTGTGTGTGTGTGTGTGCTTGTGTGTGTGTGTGTTCATGTGTCGTCTTTCGGGGCTTTTACTCTCGGAAGGGGCTTTTTGGGCCTCTCTGTTGGCTTGGACGTCAGGGTCCGCTCCTTGCGCTGCGTTGCAGGCAGGAACGGCCCTACATCAATCTCCTCATCAGATGTCAGAGGGGTTCCAGACGCATGGGGCCCCCTGGACTTGGCTCCCCTTCGGGGGCCCTTTGTTTGACCCGCCACCCGCCACCGCCGGGGGCTGGTGGCACGGACGGTGCGGTGGCGGTGGGAGCCGATGCGGGGCCCCCGGTATCCAACCCTTCGGCACCCTCCAACGCACTGGAGGACCTGGAGGCAAGGGTGGGAGCGGCACCGGTCGCAAACGAAGCGGTTGGCTTAACAACAGCTGCTGCTTCAGCAAGCAGTGTGGCTACGGGTTGGGCTACCTGAGACAACACATGGGGGGAGGGGACCAAGTCCGACTCGCAGTACTGGGTCCCTGCCGAAACAGACGCCGCTCCGCCCCCCGGCGAGCTGCGTCGGCGTACTTCCCAGGGGGAAAGAGGCGAACCTCTTTCGCGCCTCTGGTAAGGTAAGGTTCCTAGTTTCTTTAACCTTGATGATCTCCTTCTCCTGTTTGAACTTCTCGCATGTTCTAGAGTAGGCCCCTTGGGGTCCCTGCCAGTTAGAACAGGTGAGGGTTTGCGATGGGCAGTTGTCAGATGGATGGTGGTGCTGGGCACACTTTGCCCACGTAATTCAGCCACGGCAGGAGTTGGTACTATGCCCAAACTTCATACACTTAAAACAGCGCCATGGGATAGGGATGTTCGCCGAACTGAGCATCGAATGTATCCTGCGTTAATCAATTGTGGAAGTGCTGACCGGTCAATGGTTAAGATCAGGTGTTTGGTAGGAATTTCTTTGTCTTCTCGGCGTATCGTTATGTGCCTGACTGCAGTTACGCCCTGCCTTTTCAGGCCCCCAAGCCCATCGGTTTCGGTTTCATTCATGAGGTGAGGACCTGAGATCACGCCCTGTGAGCTGTTAAGGCTTTGGTGGGGCACGACTGTTATGTCAAGATCTGCGATGCGTGTCTGGCTTAGGAGATTTGTTGCCTGCTGCTGGGTATTGACTTCGACCAACAGTTCTCCGGTTCTCTGTTTGTTTGCTTTGTAGAAATATCCTATTACACCTTCTATGAACTTTGTGACCAAGAACACGGGCAGAGACGCGACAGGCTTTTCTTTTTCAATAGATTCAATAATCAGCAAGCGGGGATAATTGGTTGGCTTTGGGATTGAGATTGTTGGTAAGGACGGAAATGATACTTCGGTGCGCCCCTTTGTTTTGGGGGGGGGGAGGTTGACAATACCAAACGGAATAGTATAAAAGCAGGGAGGTTGCGGTACTTTCTTCGTCAGCCTTACCCTGATAGCTGAAGAGGTCTCGGAGCTCCCTGCCTGGTAAACAGACAGGAAGCTCATACTCTGGAGCTTCACCTGGGCTTTGACTGCCACCGTTTGAGGTATCTACCCTTCACCTTAAAACTCATTACCACGGTTGGTTACAGCGTGCGTATGGGGGCTCGGGGTCCGCGGTGTCGCCAATACAGTCTAGAAGATTTATCTAGGTGCCCTGTGCGGGGAAGGAAGGACACTATTTAACACCAGAATTTCAGTAATAATAAGAATATTAAATATAGTAATAAGACAAAGAAGAAGAAGAAGAAGAAAAAGAAGAATAGAGGTCACATCTAGATTAAGTACAAAGCTTCTTGGCCAATCCGCCGCGTGGGTATTTGACATAATTTGAGGCAACCAACCACCACATGATGTTCCAGTTCACTTTTGCCGTGATCTTTTTGAGCGGGCTGGGCAGCCTAACATAGTGCACGGGGACATGAGTATTCCCTCTGCAAAATATAAATATATAGGGAACAGGGTATTTCCTCTTCCAGAACAACTACTCTGTCACAAAAAATACAAAAAAACAATTATTCATAGTAACATGACGTAACGGAAGAACATATACCATTCAAATTTAAACAAGCAACTGATTATGAAACCTATCAGATATTGCCATGAAAGGGTTAACTACGCGGATGTGTAGATAATTACTCAAGGAATTTTGGTTAGCCATAACCACAGGAACACTTGCAACTTTTTTTTTAAGTAGGCGCACAGGGCACTTGTAGCGTGTACTTGAAGTTTAATTAAAAGAGAACATACGTAGTATCGCAGTGTTATTTTCCCATAATTGGTGAAAGCACTAAATTATATACCGTATGTTTCAGATTCTAAGCAGCCCCCGGTTCTAAGCACCGCCCCCACGACCGGGAAAAAAATGGAAAAAAATTGGCTCTAATCCCCGCTGTAAAGGTAGTTGGAAGTGAACTCAATAAGGGTAGCAACCTGGGCATGTTGCCGTTTCATAACTAAGAATACCTGCGCAAAAAACGGGAGACACCGACGAACTAAGGGCCGCCGTGTGTGTCCGTCCTTTATCTCGTCCGTGTCTACCAGATTTTGGGCAATTATGTTTAGTGGTGGTTGGAAGGCAAAGCTTTAAACGACACCCACAACAATTCCCATGCGACGTCATATGAATTGTCACACGTGGCTCTAGAAACAGTGAAACAAGAGATTCTCCCATCCGTTACTTGGGATTCGCTGGGGCGGGATCCCGAACGCAGCAGCGTCGGCCACGGCAAAGATAGAGGGCTGGACGCCGCAGCCATAGCCCGGCCGTGTGTCGGCAGAAAGAAACAGAGTGGAGCGTCTTTCGAAGGGTGAGACAGCGGAACCTCGCAATCCTGATCTGCTAGCTCGGGGCTACACCACGGTGCGACACAAGCGTAATTGGGCATTTGAGCTCAGTGACCCCATTTATACCGATTTAACCTAGTTAGTTTAGTAAGTTTGAAAATTGCGAGGAAGCTGAGGAAACACTTATAATCCCTATTGATGAGGACCAGGTGCTCATGCCGCCTTTTGTATTACCTCTGCAAACACTACCGAACTGGTATTCATCAGTTTCTAAAAAGGAGTCCCATTCGTGGCAAGCAGTGCTCAAAAAGAAAGCGTTTCTCTAGCGGCAAGACGTCTGTATGTGGTATTTTGTTTTCCCGTCCTTCCAACCAATCATTAACGTATCTTTGCCGTACGACCACTTAATTCCATTGGGTTCGGTTTACCTAGGAGGTGCTGCTGGCAAGTTATTCAAGCCGTGCCTCGGAAGCTCAATGGACGCTAAAACAGGCCCAAAACAACCGTCGCTAAAGCAGACGACAAAGCCATACGGCCGACGTGCCCGCCGGTGAGCAGGCACCTGCGCGCGGAGAACACTGGGTAAATTCGCCGCGCCATTCTACAGTGTGCTCCGTGAGTGAAACCCTCGTCCGCCCGCTCCCGCGCCGCCTCCACAGCGTTGGGAGTTTATTGTCCCGAACGCCGCGAAAGAACTATTGGCTGCTACAGGTATAAAGCTGCGCTTTAAAATTCGTCCTGAATCCAATATCACACAATATTTATATATAGTTCTCTGTATGCTTAATAGCAAACTTCTGCAATAAAACGGCACACCCAATATGCCCTGGTTCTTTGCATTACAGTTTGAAACTCCAAAAATATCACATTGCTTACTTACCAGAGTGCCTAAGTAACCGAGACTTCTATTGTAATGCAAAAATTAAGCTTTGTTTGCTCTAAACGCATACGTCATCACAGCATCATATATTCCTATTGTCCACACGCGAACCACGGGAAACTACTAGTGCGGATTATGCAGATATTTCTGGAGTGAAATGTTTATCTATCATGAACTTGTAATGCTTTCCTGCAATCCATAGGAGAATGCTACAATGCAGTCCTTCCTCTACAATCTGCAAGTTAGAGAATTAAAAAGCTGCGGAAACCCTGGGTGGATCCAGACCTGTATAAGCGCATAAAAAAGAAAACTTCTATGTTACACAATTTTATAAAACCGAAGGTTTCCGAAGTACGCAAGGCGTACAAAAAGTTTAGAAACAAGCTACAGAGCGATTTAACGAGAGCGAAAAGAAAATATTACGAACAGCTATTTTTTCACATACGAGGCCAGCCTAAAAGATATGGGACACGGTTAACAAAATAACAAGTAGAAAAACAAGTAGAAATGTGCCCCGCCGGCATATCACTGGCTCTGAACCTTTATTACCGCGTACACAGTACAGCATAAGCAGTACCGAGGATTTCCCGCATCTTTCCCCGACACCCGACATTTCGCCCACGACTGCGCGTTTACCATCTCGTGAGCGTTCCGGCAGCGCGTCAGTTGGAAACAAGCGGAAGAAACAATCACGAAAAGTGTCCAACAATGCTCCCTCTTCGGAGTACCTGGACTGTCTTTCTTCAAAGATCACAGCCCTACAAACTGAGCTCTCCTCACTGCTGCAAGAATACAAGGACGCCTGCGCCGCACAAGCCCGAAAGACAGCAGAACTTAAAGCACAGCAGGAGAACCACGCCACTCAGGTTTTCATTCAAGGGAATTCTACGTGCCGGACGTCCGGTTTTCATTGCGCCTGGACCGCCACAGAGGTTGAACACCTTATAAGCAGGTTGATAACCAAACATCTCGACATCGCGCCCTCTAAGTACTGGCCCCACGTGTCTCAGTCTGCAGATCCCGCTGTGTCCACAGCAGCACCCCAAGCGACCCCGGCCTTTCAGCATGATCCATCGGTACTATCCAATACAGAACATGGCAGAAAGTAGTAAAGCCCCGTTGCTGCTGCAATTGAACTGTCGCGGGTTGCGCGCCAACGCCGCAGAGCTCAAGGAACATCTGAGGGCTTTGGATCGCAAGCCGTTGGTAGTCCTGCTCCAAGAGACGAAAGTAAAAGGCCCGGGCATACAAGGCTACCGTTCTTATGAGGTACCCACCATTCGCTACACCTCCATTTCTGACCAAGCTACCAGCGTAGTGGTCCAACAGACAGCTTTATACGTTCTGAGAGGAGCCCCTCACTGCCAGGTGCCTACTGCAGGCATGTGAAACGATGTTCAGGAAGTAGTGGCTGTCCGCGTGTCCCTTGGACGGAGAACCTTACTTGTGACATCGACCTATGTGCGTCCTCAATTACCAGGTGCAAATTTTGACTGGATGCGGCAGTTGCGTGCTCTGTACCCCCGGGACGAAGTTGTGATTGGGGGTGATTTCAATGCCCTCAGCACGACTTGGGGATATCGCGTCACCAACATCCACGGCCGCAACGTCGAGGAATCAGCAGAAGATGCGGACCTCATCCTTGTTAATGATCTGTCGTGCTCCACGCGGCTGGGGCAGTCGCCGAGCCAGCGGGACACCATTCCCGATTTGACCTGGGCCACTCCTTCCACGATGTCATTATCGAAATGCGACTCTTCATCTTGGGGAAGTGACCATTACCCCATTTCGATCACGCTTTCCGGCACCGCGCGGAAAATTAACAAGAAGGTCCGGTATGTAGACTGGCCCCGTATCAGGGAGCTTCAATTTTTCGGAACAGAAAGACATCGCAACTCGAACTTAGACTCACTCACATCTCTGCTAAATCCCATTTTGATGGCTGCAAATGGTGCTACGACGGTCATCGAGGTGCACCAGTACACTCCTGCTCCTTACCGACACCTGATCAATCTATGGAATGTTCGCGACGACTTGCAGGAGCGCTATCGGACCGGAGGTCGCACTTATGTTGACCTTGTGCGCCTCCGCCACCAGACAGCGAAGATAAGAAAATACGCGAAGCTCCTTGCCCGCAAGCGTTGGGAAGAGCACTGCGACTCTTTTTCCTCTCACACTGGGTCCCGGAAACGGTGGAGCACCTTCCGAAGCCTATCCGGGCGTACAAAGCTGCAGGGTACAGTGGATACGGTGCTACTTGATACTGGGCAATCCCGTGAGGTCTTCGAAAGAGAGGCGGCACGTATTTTCTTTCCCCAACCCCCGTCTCAACCGCCACCTTATATTTACGCTCTGGAGCCAGTCGACGACAGCAAACAGATTGAGATGCCATTTACATCTGCTGAGCTCACGGTTGGCCTTGAGCAAATCAATGTGTCTAGCACACCAGGAAAACACGGTGTGTCTTGGTCTATGCTTCGCAATCTGCCAGTCGCTCAGAAAGAGGAGCTTCTTCAGGCACTTTGCGGTATATGGATCAGTGGCGTTGTCCTTTCAGCCCTCAAGCACGTTGTTGTGGTACCCATTCCCAAGGCAGGCAAGGATCCTGCAGTCCTTGCAAATTTACGCCCAATCTCGCTTACGTCTACCGCCTGTAAGTTGATTGAGCGGATGGCCACGACTCGAGTGAGTCATCCCTTGGAAGAAGAAAACAACTACTTCCACCGGGCTCAGACAGGCTTCCGACCAAATTTAAGCACCCACGACAGTCTCTACCTTCTACGAAAGTTGGTGCGAGCAAGCCGGTATAAGCGGCCACACATTCTGGTTGCTATTGATTTGCAAAAGGCTTACGACACCGTATCACACGCAGCGGTACTCGATGCCCTAGTAGATGCTTATCCGGGTAAGCGGCTACGCAATTTTTTACGGAGCTTCCTGGCTAACCGCACAT
Organism: Haemaphysalis longicornis; assembly: GCF_048455015.1. Lineage (NCBI taxonomy): Eukaryota > Metazoa > Arthropoda > Arachnida > Ixodida > Ixodidae > Haemaphysalis > Haemaphysalis longicornis. The sequence continues at coordinate 247,571 of NW_027526282.1, read as the reverse complement.
ACGAGATTCGATCCGGCCGCCACGACACCATTTCCTTCACCAATGGCTGCGGGATGCCCGAGGGGGCTATCATCTCCCCTATTCTTTTTAATTTGGGTCTCAGGAAGTTGATTCATGGGGTGTCTGTGGTGGAAGGTGTTCATCTCACGGCCTATCGCGATGGCATCACAATTTCGACTGAGGCAAGTGACCACCCCACAACCTATGCCGGGATGCGTCAATTACAGAAGGCCCTAGACACGTTCTGGGCCCTCCTAGCTCCCACTGGAATGAAAATATCGCTGGCGAAAACACACTTCCTGGCCATACGGGGCACACCTGTAGAACGCTCCCGGATTCATTTAACCATTGGCGGCGTTTCGCTTCAGCCTGCTCCACAGGATTCGGTGCATGTCCTCGGGGTGCCCGTTCACCAGAACGGTGGCGCTACTGAATGAATCAAGCAATTTCGGCCGCAGTGGCGTAGCCTCCTGCACCTCATTCGCCGCATCTCCAACACCTTTGGCGGGGCATCGCAGGACGTCGCTCGGAGTTTAGTGCAAAGTGTACTTGTGTCCAAAGCCACATATGGCGCATGGCGCCATGTGCTATTCCCTCACCAAACACCACACCACCAGCTAGAAATCCTTTACCAGGAAGCGCTTCGAGCTATAACTGGGCTTCCACGACACACACGGATTGAGGAGCTCTATCGGTACGCTGGTCTTCCCACTCTCGAAAGCATAATCCAATCCAGGGCAGAGGGGGCGAAAGACCATCGCAATCTCACTCACCAGGGCCGCCGCTTACTGTGCCATGCCGGTGAGGATTTCGACACATCTGTGCCAACCATACATAAGCACATTCCATCTTGGGAGGATGAGCTCATTACTGAGCAACGGCCAGCACCCACTCCACGTCACCAAGAAACTTACCCATCGCATAGACATGTTCCTTCGGTCACCGAACCTCCCTTGAACACAGAAGACTCAGCAACACTTTCTCTCTTCGTGGCTGCTTTGTGGCGGCGCCATTTACAAACGGCGTCCCTCGCCGCCGTTACACACGTACCAGCCTTAGACACAACCCGCACCTTCAAGATGACCATACCACCTACCGCCACAGCGCTGGAGCTTCGCGCCATCGAGGAGGGGGTCCAGCTGACTGTTCGCCTACTGGCAGCTGATCCCCAAACGTACCGAAGCGTCAGCATATTTACGGACAGCGCAGAGGCTTTGCGTTATCTCATTGGACAACCCAGACGGCACTCAGTCGCTCATAACATTAAACGTTCCTGTGCAACGTTTCGACTGCGCACTGGCATTACTGTGACCGTTCGCCTGACATCCGGGCACGCAAGAGCCCTCGGCAATGAATGGGCCCATCAGCTGGCGAGCGAGGCTTGTGGAAATTTCCGCCCGCAGCTTGACGGCTCCCGCACTGAGGAGCTCTGCTCTGATCCCGATGGCGAACGCCGCTGCCGCAAACAGCGCCGCCGACAGGAGATCCTTTCAACGGTGCCTATCAACCCGGACCCAGTGCCTCCTGGGCTTAGCCGTGCTGCACATGTCTTCCTTAACCGTGCGCGCTCCGGATACGCTTTAACTGATGACGTCGTGGCCAGGTGGAGGCACGCCTCGAATACAACAATGAGGAGCGGTAATTCCACGGCAGCAGCTTCCGAAGACCTTTTATCTGCGGTGGCATCACCATCCGACCCTTCGTATGCCTGCTATGCATGTGGGCAGTCACTAAAGCCAACCATCCATCACCTTGTATGGGACTGCATAGGTCTCGTAGGGCCACGTGAGACACATCGGCCTGCCTGGGTACTCGCTTACGAGGACTGGATCCGTCCGAAGGGCCGCATCAAACAGACTTTGGCGGTTCGTTCTGGACTCCTCCATGTTGGGACACTATTGAGGTATTCATCTCCCCTCCCTCCTCTCCCCCATGTGGCCTTGAGCCATCCCTTTTAATAAATGTTCGTATGTTGTTGTAGTAGAAAAACAATAGCACAGCCACAATTCACGCATTTAGATGGAGAACCGGTAAAGAGCCTTCAGCTAGCCAACTGTATGAATACTCATTTTATTGATGCCGGTCCGCACCCAACACAAACTGATAACGGCGGCCGCGACGCGAGTGGCGTTCCACGATTGTCCAGCTGTATCTTTCTTGAACCTACGAATGATACCGAAATACGGGACCTTATCGGAAAAATAAACAATTATGCAGAGGCAGGAGTTCACGGGTTTTTATCGAGTGTGATTAATCGCTTGGCCCTAGAAGTAAGTGACGTGTTAGCGTACATTATTAATCTATGTCTGTCCACCGGTGTTTTTTCTGAGGAACTTTAAGTTGCTAGAGTGACGCCGATTCATAAAGGGGGAGAACACGACATTGTATCAAATTACAGGCCAATATCTGTCCTGACAGTTTTTTCCTAGGTATTTGAGGGAGTATTCTATATTACACTATCGACTTTCTTTCTTAAACACAATGCAATTTCGAAGTGTCAATATGGTTTCCAAAAAATATAAATCAACAGAGCAAGCATCACTGTACATTAAAGATGAAATAATTGCAAACATTGAAAACTGGTAGTTCACCATTGGACCGTTTTTAGACATGAAAAAAGAATTTGATTCGATACATCATAATTTTTGCTAAGTAAATTGGAGAGAAATGGAATACGTAGCTTGGCAGGTAACCTTTTAAAAAGCTATTCGACTCAAACAAAGCAGTTTCGTCAACTAAACTCCCTTTCCTAAGACATATTAGAGCTAAAACAAGGTGTCCCGCAAGGCTCCAAGTTAGGCCCGTTAAAGTTTGTAGTTTATGTAAATGACATCATTAATATAGAAGGCCCACAAGAACTTGTAGTGTATGCGGATGCCATTAATGTATTTTTCACATCTGATAATATAATTAAACTTTACTCACATGCAAACGTTATTTGGAACAATCATCAAATTGGTTACTAGAGAATAAATGGCAAATTAACGCTGCAAAGCGAACTTACATGATATTTAGGCCGTACAATAAAAATGACGTGAAAGAAATCCCGATTATATTCAACGGAACCAAGTTAAACCGAGTGACACAACAGAAGTTGTTAGGTGTTTGGTTTCAAGGACAACTTTCGTGGAATACGCATATTGCTCATCTGTCTACCTAACTCTCTAAAAGTATAGGTGTCTTATAGAGAATCGGCCATTTGATAATTTGATACCACTATGGTTGAAACAAAACTTCTACAATGCTCTCATTTATTCTAAACTATGCTACGGGATTTTGGTGTGGGGGACCACAACTAAAACAAGTTATAACAGGCTCATTGTATTGCAAAAAAAAATTTTGCGCATATATTTAGATTACCATGGCTTTTACGCAGATTTGAGGACAAGTCCTTTATTTACTGAATATTCCATGCTTCGAGCTGACCAGATCTACTACAAGAAGGTTCTGCACACCATTTACAAGCAAAAGGCCCACAATCAAGTACACAATATATCTTCTGGCTACCATCTCAGGCATACAATATGGCACACTCCAAAAGTAAGAAACAACTATGGTGAGCAATCTTTCCTGTACAAGTCAACTGAAATAATAAATAAATTGGGAGAAAACTAAACCTCGACCCCAGTTAACATTCAAAAAACAGGTGAAAGAAGTGTTACTTCAGCAAAACGCATGCAAAACTGATATATAATTAGGGTTTGAAATATATCTCTACTTGTTTCCCTAAAGGTAGAATTTGAAAACAATTACAAAAAAAATACATTCATATTTAATTTTGGCATAGTAGTGTAACTGATGAAACTTCATGCGTACGAATTACTGCGTTTATGTGTACACTGTGATCCTCGTGTGAATTTTAAACCTATGCTTTGTATAATACATAGGAACTGTACTAATGACTTCGGTTTGTGCTATTTCTCTATTGCGATTGTGCTATTATGCTTAAATTTGTGAACACATGTGTCATTATGTACACTGTAAATCGGGTGGCTGCGGCCTCTGTCACGCCACGTCCGCCATTAGTCTCAGCCTCCCCTTGGTTTTGCCAAGAAATGAAAATCAAATACTCAAATACTCAAGCTTGTAACTTATGCAACCCCTCAGTCTTATATTCCTGCTGTTAGAATAAACTGGGAACAATTTTGTGAGGCAATTATTTTCTTCAGAGCAAACTCAATGAGCGAGAACAAAACAATATAAGTATTTTATTGACTGCCAGCCCCGTATCAAAGCGCCACAAACAGAAACTGGTAGAAGATGCCAACGAAGCTATCACAGTGCATGTATAAGGAAAAGATGAAATTACATGAACAAGCGTTTTCACGCGACTTTACGCGAAAAAGCGTGTTCCATAGTTTGTATCGAACTTTAGTGATATTACCATTTTGTACAAAAGCACCATTTTTAGACCTAATGAAACTATTGAACACGTTTTGCGAATTCTAGCCGTCATTTTTTACGCTGCAAGTATCCCGTAGGGCTGATCCATGACAACCAAAAAAGTCCTTCCTCTTCATAATAGAACGGGAGTGCCCCTGCTCGCCCTTAGCATCATTTGTTGCTCAGTTGTTCAGACGGTAGGGTTGCGAAGTTGCGCTTCATTTCTTCTTCAAAAACGAGCCACCTAACGCTGCTGACAAGTGACAATGGCGGAACTAATTTTTAGTTCGCTCTCAATGACCCTGCAGGTCTACTGTATGGGTCGTGAATATATTATCTTCTGTTGGGAGAATGCCCTCGTCATCCGACTAATGCATGCATGACGCATAATCTCGCTTCCTAAGGCTATGTTCAGACGACCGACGCAAAAGCCGTATCGTGATCCATGGAGGTATAAAACAACATGTCACGCAGTTCACTTGGTGAGCCGTGAAATGACGTCATTCTTTAAAGTTATTACGCCAGTTGCAGCAACAGTTTGAACCCAGGCTAAAGGTTGCGCTGTGACGTTCTTTTGGTGGTTTTTGCAACCGCGTGTGCTTTCGCCGGTGCTCAACGGGCAAATTTTTTTTTTTTTTTGTTTTCTCGCATCTTCTAGGGAGACTCTCTTTCTGTAGACAACTGCGTTTAAGAGCTGCTGCGTCTTCAGAAAACCCTTCAAGGCTTTTTTACCTTTTTTTTAAATCCAAAATTCTTGCCGAACATAGTAAAGCAACATATACAGTACTTATACTAGGCGTTCGCAAATCACCTAAGGCAAAATTGTCGTGATTCCTATCAAATGGCTTGAAAACTTCGTCAAAAAACTGTTCTCTCTTGCTTGGTTAGCGTTCTTCGACCGCTTGAGTTACGTTATTAGAGCGGTGTAGCGGGTAGCAGTTACTGGCTAGCTTTGCTTCGGTTCCACCGATGAGCACATTTGACAGCCAGTTTGAAAGAAAGCCGCAAAAGCAAAGCAAAAATGGAAGCCATACCTGCTGCAACGAGGAAACCAGGCAGTGCCGTTCCGTGCTGGCGATAACTAGAGCTTTCGCAGTGCTCTATGAAAGAGTGAATGCGTTTACAAGAAGTATTGCAGAGTCTATTAAAAATCTCACCACATCCTATCTGTTTCATAGAAAGACTGAGGTTGAAATCAATTGTTCCTTTTCCTTAAGCTGACGCCTTTGTTGTTAATGTGCTCAGCTTTATTTGTACTCAGCAAGACTTAACTCTTCGTGTAAACCACCTGTGGTTATCATGTGTCCTGTCATTGTGCCCACCGTTATCGTGTTTGTGTTTCTTTCTCCTCCCGTCTTCCTCTGAGTCATTATGCGCTCCCCGTATATGCTGCAAGAGTAATCCTGGTTTCCTATTTGTGAAGGTAGCAGGTTCATATTGCGTATGTATATGAGAGTGCAAGGCCACATCCCACTATATAGGTTCAGTTTGAGTGTGCTGGAGACGAAGATCGCCCATGTTGCAGAGGGGCATCTTGAAGTGGTATTCCGTAGGTCGACGTTTTAAACCCCACAAGAAAATTAACCCAAATTTTTGCACTACCTGTGTTCTTTTGCTCCGTCGTTCGCTCGGTCACTTGAAAGCCGCGCGCATGTTTTACATGATGGGGCGCAATTGTTTTGCCATTCATAAATATTTTGCATAATTTTGCTTGCTCCAGCGAATGCTTCCCATTGCCCTGAGTCTGCTCACGCTAACGACTAACAATAAGATTAGGGCACTAGTCAAGGTATCAAGGGCTATTCATTTGAGATACGGGCAATAAGTACAGCTTCCTGTTTTGGGTGGCACTGCTGCACTTTGGGAGCATTCATACCATTGCCCTTAAGTTCTATAACTAAAAATACGTTCCGTAATATGTAGTCTTATATACATATAAAGCACTGTGGTTTTTTAGTGCACGGTAATATAATTAGTGGAGCAAGCACCGTGCTGCTGTCATACTAGACATATCCATGATTACGAATACACACCAAGTAACAAAACTATTAAAACAGCAAACGCTCGCAAGAATGTATTCCACAATGTGTACTCACTTGATTAGTACTAGTTATTGTTCTGCTGCCGCCGGTTGGGGTGAAAAGGCAACGCTGCGACGCTTTTTATATGGAGTAGCCGTATATGTTCCTGACAGGACCAATTGTTTTGCAAGAAAACGCCGCTGCCTGTCAAGAAACGCATGCGTGTAGGCCACCTGAAAGGCCGTGGTGTTCTTTGCTCCGAGGGTTTGCGCGGAGAAAGTTACTTTTGTACAAAACAAAATGCTTCTATGTTGTGAGTTCCAAGAAGCCGGAGTTTTGCTTTTCGCGCGAAATGCCACTAACACTTTCTGTTGCGAGTACCTGGTTGTAAAATTTTATTTTTTTTTCCGGAATAATGACCGCACCGTACATGTTTTTTCAGTTCACGGCGGTTTAAGCGATTTTGTTGCCCTAATGTCATTGTTTCTTTTTATCCACGAGTGGTTGAACCGAACTTTATTTCCTCGCATACAGCCGTACATAGCGGACTTCAAGTACTGCTCAATACAATGACATCTGCCGCCATCGGCAAATGTAAGGGTGAATGCCGCAAGGCCAAGCAAGCATATCATCAAAGGTCTGGCGTCCTCAAGCAATACGGATGTGAAAAAAAAGTATTTTATCAGATTGAAAAAAGACTATGTTTGCTATAAGTGAAGCGTCCGATTCTCGACAAATGTATTTGGTAATGCGTTTTAGCGTACCCGTGTGCAAGTGAATTCATCAATCCCTCTAAATAATAAGTTGCGTATGACTGCCTCAACGCGAGTCCTCCCCCGTATGACTCAGGCGTGCTGGTGTTTGGGACTAATTGATAAAATGAAACATGTCTGGTTTCAAGTGCTATACTATTTCCACAGCTGCTTTAGCACTACTCGAGTGTTGGGCTTTTAATGTTTGTAGCTACATTTCTGTACCAAAGAAAATTTTTTTTTTTGTTTCACCTGTTTTTTAACTTTTGACAGTCAAGTATCCGTAATGCGCGGCAAATTACAGGTTACAGGTAAATTTCAGGCAATAAATCACATGGGCTCACTTTTTACCTCTCGTTTTTGCTGTAGTATTTATTTCTCTTTCTGAAATAATTCCAAAGAATTTATTTCTGGGCTTTCCGATTGGCCGTTTCGATTATCTGCATTTGAATTTGCAGAATATCTTCTTATGCAGGTAACCTACATAACCTATCACAAATACGTATGTTTGCCTTTACGAATAATGGCGAATCTGAGAAACGGCTGCCCTTCTGTGACAACTTTGGTGAACGTGGGCACATTCTAAAGTAGTGCTTCTACTAAAATCTTAATTTGAGCTCTCCGACTTCTCATGGTTGGTGGTTTGCCCATCGGCCTAGTGAAGTCGCACTTGATCTCGCCGAATATGGACCAGGTCACCCACTCTTTATTCCTGATCTGCATTATCTGCATTTGAATTTGCAGAATATCTGCTTATAACCTATCCCAAATACGCATGTTTGCCTTTACGAATAATGGCGAGGCTGAGGAACGGCTGCTCTACTCTCACAACTGTGGTGAACGTGGGCACATTCAAAAATAGTGCTTCTACTAAAATCTTAATCTGAGCTCTCCGACTTCTCATGGTTGGTGGTTTGCCCATCGGCCTAGTGAAGTCGCACTTAATCTCGCGAATATGAACCAGGTCACCCACTCTTTATTCCTGCTCACCATTTTCGGTAAACATTGGGACTAGGTAAGTCACTCAGACGAGGCAAGGCGTTAGCAGCAAAACACAAATAGAAACGGTTCATACAGTATATTTAGACGCTCCTTTTTTATCATTATCTACAACCTATAAACGAGGTATCACTGTTACCACCACTATCTGATTGCTGTGGAAGCACTGATCATGGAGAGAAGCGCGATTATATAGCCCCAGCCGAGGCGCCGGCATCTTTTCTAGTGCCGTGAACTTGACTCGGGTGACATCCACCAGTGCCACGGCAAATGCATGTTGCGAGGCTCGTGAAAGTCCACCGCAAGCAAAGAGTGTGGAAGGTACCTTGAGTCTCCTACACGCCCATTAAGAGTGCAAAATACCTTCCAAAGATCTGTTCCGCTGAAGGTACTACACAGAAAAAAACCCGCCAAACACTCACTGCCACTCGTTTTCATCCAACTCCCGCTAATAAGGACATAGAGTCAGGTTGCCGACCAGCACCCACGTCCACACCCATACTTTCTCACTGCCCCCGTTAAGCAGGCCGACCTCCACACACAAGTGGCAATCACTGCATTACAAAAAGAAACCCAAAACGAAAGCAACATTCTATAGGACCGGGAGAATGTACCGCTAACCTTGAGAGACGGTAGTGGAAACCACTAAGACGGCATCCACCCTACAAAATACACTTAAACAACCCCCTCTTCCTACTACGCCAACACGAGCTTTTCTTTCATCCACGACACAGCTCGCCTTAAAAGCCTCCTTCGTAAGGTTACCTAGACCCTTGAGTGACCGCCTCACCTCCTCCGAAACGCCGCTTCCAGCCACTGCAGAAGACACCATCAACCAGCCCCACCCCAAATATTCAAGCTGGCAATGAGCACTTCTACTGAGAAATCCACCCAGTAAGTTCCCTGCCGTGTCGCGCACTTATCTGTGCCAATAAAACTTGTCCTTAGTGTGACAAGCAGCACGTACCCTGTCAGTACGGTCTAATTAAACTCCACCCCCTAACGGTGCCCCAACAAAGGACCCATAGCGGCTCCGTCTGAACCAATATCCCAGTTTTGTTTCGAGATTTTTTACGCAGACAACCATACGTGTCTGTACTTGACCATACTTGAAAACCAAGCCAAACACAGACAACCTACCCGCCCTACTTGCAATAGCGTCCAGAGGGATATACTGTGTTTGAGAAACCTCTGACACACGATTAAAGCATAAAAAATGAGTTCTTATCTCAACGTCTACAGGACGTACTCAACATTCTTTCTCTGGTAAACTTTTCCCGGCTATTCAGGAGACATGCAGGGTAATTGTTTGAGATTTATATCATATCATATCATATTGGGTTACAACAAAGACACAAAGAAGGACTGAAGGTCTACGGGGCAATCCGGAAAAACTACCTCCACCAATAATACAATCAGCTTAATGCGGGTACTTTAGTACCTCTACTGGCAATAGCGTAGCTCGCGACTCTTCTGCGAGTTTGGCTATGCATTATTACACAACCGCCCAACTCTGGAAATGCTTCCCAACAAATGTGTGCAGCGATCATGACCTCATTAGTCTAAAGCTTCGTCACAAAGAAGCTTGAAAAATTCGTGTTGGGCTGCTTGGCAGAAAAAAGTGGACAACGTTTCCGCACCACATAATGGTCCACAATACGCATGGCTGCAAATGATGATAATCTGACTTTCTCCACACAGCATGCGAATAAACAAAAAATATTTCTATCCCCTATACCATGCTGGTGGACATCTCGATTATCTGTAGTCTCCATGCTGCATACGATGTACTGGAAGCTTCGAATTGCATTCGGGTACAGCTGTTCTACTCTTTCAAGCACGTTGTCGTTCCACCCATTATCAAGCATCAAAAAGACCCAACCACGATGTCTATTCTAAAACCCATCGGCCTCACATCGGCATTGTACAAATACTTAAAAAATGGCCCATACATGACGTAAAGAAAATGCCTTCTTTTTCCACCCCGCGCAGACTGGGTTCAGATCCAGTCTTGTTACAGGGGACACTGTTGGTTTATTACAGCGCGTATTCTGGCGCACACGGCATCACCGACTAAACATCCTCCGCAAGGCTTTCGACACAGTCTCCCACCAAGCGGTACTAGAAGCCCTTTGGGAAGCTTACCCGAGGAAAAGAATTAGAAAATTCGTACGAACCTTCCCGGCAGACAAAACAATTAAAATGCGTGTGATATGTGGGAATCTCCAGCACTTCAAGAACAGCTGCGGAGTACTCCAGGTGCCATAATTAAAGCTATCTCATGTAATATCATAAAGGCAAAGAACACAAAGTCGTTGCTGCCATCAGATGGGTTTACGTCACAGCCTACATCGAAAACGCGGCAATCTGGACAGAGAACAACGGCCACCGTACGACTTGCGCCACCGTACAGCGCTTGCAACGTATGTTGGATGCAATAACGGTCCTCCTGTTTTCTACAGACCTGGAGATGTCCTTGGCGGAAACGAATTATTTAGCTGTGCGCGGCGAAGCCACTAATCGTGAGCAACTTATTCATTTACCTATCGGAGGGCATTCCCTCCATCTAGCTGCTGACGCCTGGATGCGCGTATAGCTGTACCGTTTCAGGAGAAACGGTGGAGCTCAAAGTAGCTGCGAGAGCTCAAATGATCGTTGCGACGTCTCCTACACATCATAGGTTGCATCTCTGGAAACTTCGGCTGCGCTTCGTAAGATATCGCTCGACGCCTAGTGCAGCGAGTGCTGATATCCAAAGTAATCTACAGTGCCATGTTATAGGATGTTACGAAGAACCAACTTCTCCAGCTACACGTCTTGGATATGGAGGCTCTTGGGGCTATTACTGAACCTTGAAGGCTATCACTGGCACTTCGATCCTGACAAGGAGAGCCAGCGTCGCCGACGCCGACGTCGCGGCGAAGTAGCAACGCTGCACAGTTTATTTTGGCACCCCGAATGAAGACTTCCAGCAAGGCAACAACTTATCACCCAGTGGGTCTCAGACGGCATCTCCGGGATATTCCCCATTTGTAGACAACGCAAGACTTCAACAGCCCCTATTTGCACCAAGTTCCTCCACCTTGCTATTGTACCTCGTTGTACGGTTACGCAGGCCATAGCACATCTAAACCCACCTGTTACACAGCATCTGGTCCTGCCGAGGCCTTGCCGTATTTCGCACCATACACTGTCCGGCTTGGGTTCTCTCTTATGAAACGTAAATGCGTCCCACCTGCCCAGTAAGAAATACGTTGGCAGCACTCTACATTTTTGTAGAGCGGTTTCCACGGGTTGTCATTGTTAGCGTCTTCTATGCCCTTCTAAGTCCCCTTGCGGCTACAGGCCATTCCTTATTAAATAAAAAATTTCCTCGTCTTCCTGCAATGGTCTATTTGTGCAATGGGAAACTCGAAAGACCAAACTCTAAACCCGCATCCAGTCTGGCAAGTTGACGTTCGAAGCCGCGGCCTATGCACAACATCTTTGCTAAACTGTGCAGAATCTTGAACAGAGGTGCAAAGAACGCGAAGCCAAGAACGAATCGGGCATCTCCCCAGATTGCGAATGAACTACATCAAAATCCGAACAGCGTTGCCACAGAAACTTTGCCGGCTCATGCAAAACTTCTCCGACAAGAAGCAAGCACTCTTTTAGGAATTGAAAGCCTGAAACCTCAATCAAAGGTAAACTTGTCCTACCCCTTGCTTCTTTCATCAGCTGCCCAAACTTGATCTCGATGCACCGTTCATTATTTTGGAAATGCAAGCAGTAGTGCGAAACCCAAATCGTAACAAAACACCGCATCAGAACCGTTTGCAAAAACAGTACTTACTCACTGCGATTCTCGCGGCACGTCACTATTACTCCCACCCCGAACGCCAAGAATGCACGGACTGTAGGCAATCTTCCCCCTTTCTCACTGACTAGAGCCCTAAATACGTAACCGCTTTTCCGTGTAGATACAGAACAAAATAGACTGCTCCAATTGGAAACGTATGTTTTTTGGACCAATCATCCAAGCGGGATATTTTGAAAACTTTTCCGACATCATAGCTAGCTTCATACCTTATAACAAGCATTGCCCTATCAATCTGAATACTTACTTTTAAGGGCATCACCCCAACGCCCCCACTACCACCACGAACATGCACTGATAGGGATCTCTTCCGGACTGAATGCCCCCTCCCGCCAACTACCACCTGCGACTCCGACCTATAACAATGGACGACCCACCTTCTCTCAGCTAAGCAATTTGCAAAGAAAACCATCGTCCCTGCTCCTCCAGTGCAATATGTAGACACGCACCTCCGTAAGCTTTGGGAGGCTTATACCAGCATAGAGGAGCGCTGGCGGAAACATGAACACCGACGCAACCTTCGCCTGAAACTAGAAACCCTCCGTACGAAGATCGAAGCACACGCACTCACCTTTGCCAGAAATCAATCGAATAACATTTGCGACGAAATGTGAGGCCAGCTCTCCACTAAGAAAGTTTGGCACATCCTCCGTGCCTTACTCGAACCGCGCTCTACTGAGACCCAATCTCGAACCAAACAACTCAAGTGATAGCGGACACTCAACTCTCACCCACTGCCCTATGCGACAGCACCCGCTCCATTTACATCCCACTGCCCTCACCACACCCTGTTGGTTCCCCACAATACACTGGCAACCCCAATCAACAGCAACCCCAATTAACCCCATCACGTTTGCAGAGCTACATCCGGTGATCCAAGCCAAGACATGACAACATCACTAACACCCTCTTACGACAACCAGATGAGGAGGCCCTCGAGCACCTTGTGCAACTTTTTAACCAACACTGGCTTAACCACACCCTCCCCTCCAGCTGGAAACACTCCAACATTACCCTCATCCCAAAACATGAAAAAAACCCCTCAATACACAACCTCCGCCCTATATCCCTCACCTCCTGCGTTGGCAAACTTCTCGAACACGTCCTGCAGAATCGTATAATGCACACCTTGAACACACTCAAGCCTACCCCCCTAACATGATCGCACTTCGACCCAACCTATCCTCTCAAGACGCCCTTATACAGTACCATCATGATTTCCACCAACACCCCCCGCAACAAGACCACACCTCTATTCTCCCACTCAACCTTCAAAAAGCCTTTGACACTGTCTCACATCATAGCATACTTCCGGCAGTTTCATCCCAAAACCTACGCCTACACTTCTATCACTATATCTATAACTTTCCTACACAACGTACTACTACCATCCGCTTTGGCCATGTCCAGTCTGATCTTTTCGACATGCCAGACCACGGAACGCCTTAAGGAGTGGTCCTCTCACCCATGCTCTTTAACCTCACCGTAATCCCACTTTCCCGCTCTCTTCTCACCATACCCACACCATGCAGCACACTGTAAGCAGATGACATTGCCCTGTTGGTTCACTCTGGCTCCGACCAACACATTTAAACCACACTCCCACACGGCCTCAACCAAGTCTTAGACCACATCGAACATTTAACGCTCCAGTGCTGTTCACAAAAATCTGCTCTCCTAACTTTCACGCCCCCTCGCAGCAAGCCCCCTCCAAACCCTCCCATCCAACTTTTTATACACTCTGGCCCAATACCCCACGCAGAGCAACTTAGAGTCTTAGACCTCACCCTAACACACAAGAGATCACCCGCACTCACCCTCCAACACGTCAAGAAATACGTTACCCAAACCACGCATCTCATTAGACGGATCGCCAGCAAACACCAAGGCATCACGGAACAGGACAGCCCCCGTCTCGTACACAGTGTTCTACTCAACCGTATCTTGTAGAACTTACCATACCTTAACCTTACATCTACCCAACTCGACTCACTTGATGCCCTCCTCCGGAATACGTACAGGCATGCACTCTTGCTTACCCCATACGCACAAACGCATCCCTTACTCGACCTCGGCATACACAACACCATACGGGAGCACATATGCGCCCACCGCGTCTCCCAACTAACGCGCCTCGCATCCTCCCCTACAGGGTACTACATTCTCAACTCTATAAACGTACTACCACCCACCATCCCAATCCCACCACTCCCCAATCTACCTTACATCCGTAACAGCCTCCGAATCCGCCCAATTCCTCGCGAAATTCATCCAATTTTCCATGCATCCCGCCGATTAGCACGAGCCAACGACCACACAAAACTATACCCACCATCACCATGCACACTATACACTGATGGCACCCCCTATCCTCACAAATCTGCACACTGTGTAGCTGTTGTTGCCCAACACACATTACTAAACATCACAGCGGCTACCATCCTAACTAGCAACACAACCGCGGCGGAGGAGGCAGCCATTGCCCTCGCGCTCACCCAGCGCCCCAACCCCAATTCGTCCAATCTGACTGTCAGCAGGCCATCCGCAATTTTATTCGCGGTAACATCTCTCCCATGGCATTAAAAATTCTCTCCAAAAATCCTCCATCCGACATCGTGAACCTGCTGTGGACACCAGCCCACACAGGCGTAGGCGCTAATGAAGTGGTGCACGTATGTGCTCGCGAACTAATTGATCTGGTCGCATTTTCATTACGCCTAGACGCCATGCCCCTGCAAGCAAGTCAACCTCCCTCCTACAATACAGGGATATTGCCCTGCACTACCGCCTTCTCCGCCGCCGATGCCCACCCCTGCACCCACGCCTCTCTCCGGAGGCGGGCCACATCCTACAAACACACACTTCCCCACAAAGAACACAATTGATACACAGTCATCATCCACACCTCGTTACTGACCCTACCTGTCCAGCCTGCGGGGCACTCGATACTCACTACCATTCCGTCTGCGAATGCCCCGCAAACTCGTTCCCCCCCCGTTCCCTCCCCTCACCACTGGGAGCAGATGTTGCGTTACCCGGGGGAGTCACGCCAAGTCCTGACCACGTCCCGGGCCCTGGCGGTCGCGGCGGCAATGTGGGTTTCCTCCACCCCTAATACCTGATCCCGATTGACGAAAAAAACGTATTCCTTCCTTACCAAAGGGCGCTTGTGACGACGTCTCTTCCACTTGATGATATTAGCAACGCTAACTTATCTTGGTTACGGACAAAAAATGCTTAAAAACGTGACTATTATTCCATGTATTGTTCTTCAGCAATTGGTCTGGGCTATCTGCGGACGTCCATTTTCAAGATGCGAGTAACAGTATCTTCACAGTACCGTGATCTAAGACCGTTATTTAACATTGGGAAGAAAGATCTCCCATCACAATAATAATCAGCACAACGTGTACACATTTGAACAGCAGAGCTTAAACTTCTCGTTCCCTCTTGGCGCATTACCTGAAACATCAGCTCAGCTTAGCGCACGTGAGCCTGCGCCTTGAGCGGAGTGTCCGGCGCCGTCCAGGCTCGCACGTGGGCTTGCGCCTTTTGAGGAGCTTCCAAAACAGCACCATAAAAAATACCGAGCGTACGTGAGCGCGCGCCTCGTGAGGAGCACCGGAGTCAGCCAGCTGGAACTTCGAGAACACTCTGCTCAGCGTTCGTTGCGTGATCTCTCCCGTGCTGTTCACCTTGTCGTTTCACGTGCGTTCGTGCCGGAGGTGGGGAGCACAGCCGCAGAGTTTGCGGAGGCAGTCGCCCATGCTCACGCGGCCCATTTTCGGAGAGATGAGAAAGCCTGCGGGCAAAAAGATCCGGGCATGCTAGTCATGGACAACTTTCAGGGGCAGGTTACGAAATCAATGTTAAGTGCTTCAGACGGGTCGTCGACGAAGGCAGAGCTCTGCTCTTCTCTGCTGTTTCTCCAGGCTTGCACCGCTAGTGCTCTCTGCACCATTTTATTGTTCATGGGCAACGTAACTCTGGACATTCAGTGGCTATACAGCACAGACGCAAGATGCTATGCAGCAAGCGATTACCGTTTCCATTCACATCCGCTCCCCCTCACACACATGACTAGTGGACGGCGCAATCAAAAAATTGGCTTTGCTGACACTGCACTCGCGGCGTTCAGAAAAGTGGGGTCAGAGTGTAGCTGAGACAGAGCAGACCATTGCATAGACGGCAATCTTCACCGTCCGTCTTTCCCTGTGTTGGGTGTCACTACATCTAAAAGTGGCTCTTACCGTGTTTCCACTACGTAAACCACTACCACAGCTAATCCTGCTTATTCATACGTGTCCTACACCAATGGAGGCTTTCAAAGCAAGGTAACTTACAATTACCGATGTTTTTTGCACGAACTGCATCTTCTACGGAAACCCATACCTCGCCCTTTAGATGCAAGAAAGGGTCTGAGTCAGCACTACATTCGCCCAGCATATAACACTGCAGGCGGTCTTTCCGCAACCTCAGCTACCAAAAACATCATCACCTTGGGAGTTCGCAACACGTGGTAACAGCTGCAAGAAGCAGGGTTCTTCGCTCAACCTTGGGAGCCGGCATTCGGACCTATTTTACAACAAGACCTTGAAGCATTAGTGCACCGCCTGGCAGCTCGAAGGGTAAAAGAACGCTGTATCTCGGTAGCCTTGACAGATCCCGTCCGGGTAGTACCTCTTTCAAGCACTATGCCCTCCAATTACTTACTACCTTAGCGCACCCTCATTGTCGAGATGGAACACTCGCTTCCTGTTACAAAGAATACCCCAGTGCCGTGGAAACGGTTGGTAACGGCTGTACATGGCGCTTCGGCCGCGCATGCTGTATACCGACGTATATGGACAAAACATTATTGCCGCTACCGCAGCCGCAACTTTTCTCAGGGTCGCCGACTCAGTATTCATTGCTATACCCGGCACTTTCTGCACAGAGGAAGTGTCAATTCTTACCGACTCACAGGCAGGCTGAATAAGCTACCAGACTGGCCGAAATACTGTTCATCCTCTTTCACTGGAATTCGCATCATCTAGGATCTTAGCACGCTGCGGTACCCACCATTGAAGTAACTCACACCGCGGCTGACTTAATGTACCTCTAGTCGTTGCCGACCGTTTTCAGTCTCTCTCCCATATAGGATGAACCTCATCAGTGGAATGGCTACAGAGAGATGTTTCACCTGACGGTAATTCCATACGAATTCTAACAACCATTTTAAGCACCTTCACCGCATCTTCCAAATCTAAGACCCTTCCCTGTGTGCTTGCGCTATCAAGTGCTTCCCTGGTGCTTCTCTGTGCTCCCCGTGCTTCCCAGGCCACATGGAGCCGCAAAGCCAATAGAACCTTGTAACCAAAGTGAGGAAATCCAGTCCAACACAGGAAAACGTGTCCTGGGAATGCCTCCCACTGAGTGAACCCCAACAGCCTCTGCTCCAATATTACTTGTTAGACATTACAGTTGCCGTTCATCACGGCAATCACTGTGTGTTTACTTGGAATGAGTGATTTTTTTGGAAACCGCTCCTTTCTGGCTTTCCTATAACAATAATATTGACCTTGTAGCTGCCCAGAAATATCAAGGTGCCAATTTCCAAGCTCACCTAAAAAAATTGCACCATCTTCCCGTGGGGAACCCTGATGAGGATGCGAAGCATCGTGGCAGTTCCGTGTGGTTCCATTGTATTGCCGTTATGTTGAGTGATCTGGTTTTTACTAGCGCCAGAGGGAATTCCGCGTCCGGGTCCACACCGGTGGCAAAGGCACGCAAGAGCTGTTGTGTTACGGTGAGTAGGCGGTGGTTCTCGAGGCGCCGAAACTCGTCCATCATGCTCTTGTCGATGTTGTCTCTGTGATAGAATCGGTAGGCTCCGTCAGCTTTGGTGAGGTAAAGGTTGTTGACATTGGTGCACCGGCTGAGAGCAATGTAACGCCCTCCTCTTCGCAGCTTTGTAGTTGTTGTTGTTGTTCCTTGATACTATTGGCGCATACCCAATCAGGGGATCGGCCAAACATCAGTTGTTAATTCGAATGAGATTCAAAGACAATTAGAAAATTAGAATGATTCAAAGAACATTAGAAAAATTTGGAAGCTTTTTTTTCTTGAGTTGGAGGAATTTAGTTTGGAATTTGGTCAATATTGAAACAAAAAAAGGAAATAAATAAATAAATAAATAAATAAAAATAAGAGGAGGAAGAAGAAGAAGAAGAAGAACAAGAAGAACAAGAAGAAGAAGACGAAGAGGAAGAAAAAGAAGAAGAAGAAAGAGGGAAAGCAGGAGGAGAATAATTAAAAAATATTCAGAAATAGATGCTTTTGGAGGGCTCAGGTGAGGAGGCACAACAAGATACGAATTAGGTTGTAAATCTTTTGGAATTTTCTATGAAGCGCAGAAGAGCAGAACAAACATCCCGGCGGCAATATCCCGTTTCTGAAGCCCCAAATGATGAAAGAGCCGGCACTGATAATGCCAACCGCAGGCGATGAAGCGGCACCTCAAGGAGCTGACGTCTGACGCTTGAAAATCGTCGACATGACAAAAGGAAATGGTCGACAGACTCTTTTTCATTACAGTAACTGCACATGGCAGTCGGCGCCAGGCGAGACCGGTGGAGGTATCTGTTCAACTGGGGCACACGACATCGAATGCTCGTTACAATCGCCTCCAGGTCGCGTGAGGGGCACCAATTCGGATTCCAGGAGAATTTTAGATGAGAAAAATCTCCCAGTGACAAGAAGACTGATTCGTGCTGCCCTTGGAGCTTCAACAATCTACGGAATCTTACGGCGGCTAATAAAGGTCTTGTCTCAATGACATCGACAACAGGCCCGGAGAGTGCTACCCTTGCCAGTGAATCTGCGGTTTCATTACAGGTGATTCCCGCATGCCCAGGGACCCAAAGAAGGTCAATTTCAGTAATATGAGGTGGCAGAAGCGATCGAAACGTCCGTAGAAGAGGTGTCTTTAGGAGAAGAAAGGGCTAAACCTTCGGATAGGGAATCTGTAATTATAAGTGGAGACGATACCGATATGTCAAGCTTTCGTAGTTCCAAGACAATTGCCAAGAATTCCGCATAGAATATAGGGATAAACTCCACCAGACGAACCGAAAAGTACCAATTTAGGGAAGGGGAAACTATACCTATTCCGGGTTTTGGATCTCGTTGAGAAGCACCTGTATATATGATAGTACCTTGCTGAATTGAGGCCAAATGATCTTGTAGGATACTATTGAGCAGTCGGGCAGGTAGCATTTTAGCATTTTGGGGAAAGATGTTCCGGAAGTTGGCCGTTATCGTATGACCCCTATCAAGAGATGGAAGTACGTTATTGAGCGCAACCACTAATGGAGACACCAAGCTTTGTGCTAGAGTAACTTGCGGCCGATAGGACCTGGGCCACTGGGCCGCCAAAAACACAGCTGACTCAGCTACAAAGATAAATTGCGCCCTGTTAACCCCCGCGCCATAGGTTCTCAGGAAAGTATCCACAGTGAGTATTCTAAATCGGTGTATCAGAGGGGGAACTCGGGCTTCCAAGTAAAGTAACGCATTAGATGCATTTTTAGGTAGCTCTAAACAGCAGCGAAGAGCCTGGCGTTCCAGAAGAACTAGGCGATGTAGCTTATACGTAGCAGCACCAGAGAATAGAACACACCCGAACTCTAAAATAGGCCACACGTACATACGGTCTATCATCAGAAGAGATTCACGGCGCATTCCCCTCTTTCTATGGCTGAGGCGCCTCAACATGCCAACAGCACGTGCTCCTTTAGTAGCTATACGCTCTACATGTGGACTCCAGTCAAGTTGGCTGGAGTCCACATGTAGAGCCCAAGATATTTTAAAGAATCAACCTGGGGTATGTTGTGCTGACGGTAACAGAGAGGGATATTAAAGGAAAAAGTGGACTGAAAAGCTAGCACAGAGCAATTGCTGGCATTTATTGTGACAGAGATGCTGTCTAACCAGTAATCTAAAGAATCCAGATATGACTGCAACAATACATACAGTTCGTGTATGTCAGAAGCTGACGCGAAAAACGCGATATCGTCGGCATAAACATAAGTCTGGACACCCGAAACCACAGGGACCGAGCTTAACAGGATAATAAAAAGAACCGGCGAAAGGACAGCTCCCTGTGGTACACCTGTTTTCTGTGAGTCCCGAGAGGAACAAATGTTACCCCTCACACACCAGAACTGCCCGTCCTTTAGGAATTCACGCAGCCATGCTATAATGTATCTAGGGGACTTTCATTTCTGCAAGCGAGACATTAACACAGGGTACTCCACGCTGTCGTATGCTTTTGCTATATCTAAGGTCACGAGAGCCGCAACCTGTTTATATCGATGGGCAAGTTTTATACAACTTTCAAGGTCGATGTGGGCACTTCAAATAGAACAACCTGGGCGAAATCCAATTTTACTTGGGCTGAGGATATTATACTCAGACAAAAATTCCATAATTCGGTGAAGCAAAATCCGCTCAATTAGTTTTACTACGTTCGAAGTCAGAGAGATAGGCCTGATATTATCAACAGCGAGGCCCTGACCAACATTCTTCTGTATAGGAAGTATTTTAGCTATCCGCCACACATCGGGAATCCATGCATTCCTGAGAGATTAATTATTCATACTCAGCATGTCATCCGGTGCATGATCGTATAGTAGTTTTAACATTTCAGTAGTAATGTGATCCGGACCAGGGGCCGCTGCTGGTATTTTTGACATAGCATCAAAAAGCTCCGCATGCGTAATTTCTGCGAAGTCCTCTACCGCTATAGGTGGTGGAGGCGAGGTAGCTAGAGCAGACGAAAAACAAATTTACAGACCCCTAGCGATCAACTCTAGAGACTCGGAGATTGGGGAACCGCTTTCCTAGACCGAAGAAATCGAAAAAGGCCCCGCTTATCAGTGGGTTCAGAAAGAATGGAGCAGCGGTGACAGTTATAGGCCTGTTTGGCATTAGAAACTGCTCGTTTGAACATCGCGGAGTCATACTTATAATTGCTCCAGTTCAGCGGGCAATGGTTATAGCGAAGCCTCTTCCAGGCTGCCTTCCTGCGTCTAAAGTTGTGTGTACATTCTTCATTCCACCAGGGGCTATGTGACACAGCTCGCTTAGACCGTACTTCAAATAACTAGGACTGCGCCGAAGTGGTTAGGGCAGCACAAAGACCCGTCGCCCGTTTCGTTGTGTCTTCTGTAGACAGAGAAGATGCGGCCTCTTTCAGAGAGATTTGTAATTTCTTATAATCTACAAAAGTGCAACTTCGCCGCACGAGAGACCGAACAGGGCACTGAATCTCAAACAATATTAGAATGCGGTCCCTGCTAGTCCCGCTGTCAACAGTAGACCATGAAGAAACTTTAACACCCTAGAACAAATAGTTAAATCTAAAACAGATCGAGTTAGTCCCTGTATATAGGTAGGAGAAACTGAATTTATACATGCCAAATTATTGTCCATAATCCAATCTAACAAGCGAAGACCGGAGGAATCCGTCCGGTAGCCCAAAGAAATATGGTGGGAATTAAAGTCTCCCGCAACAACGACGGGAGGAACAGCCGCAGCAAGAGCAAAATCTAGGGGTTCTGAATCAATAACCCCAAGTGGAAAGTAAACGTTCGCCATTGACAAAGGAAGACAGCCAGGAAGTCTGATCTCCAACACCAAAATTTCACAATCTGATCTTCGAAGCTGGAAGGATACTTTGGCCTTATGAGCGAATTTTGTTGAAACTAAAATCAAAAGGCCTCCCCCCTCGTGTAAGTCTGTCTAGTCTGAACGTGTGGTAATTACATAAGCTAAAGCTTTGATTGCTATTGAGCCAGGTTTCCTGAAGCAAAATGATATCTGGATTAAACTGGGAGCTCAGACAAAGCAAGTCCGTGAATCCGGCTGTAACAGATCTGCAGTTCCATTGAAGCACTTTAAGGGACCCTATGACTCGGGGAGACCAGCCGCTGCTACTGCAGCGTCTAATATGCTATGGCATAGTAATGGGACGAAACTAAATCCATCAGATGATGGGCGAGGCGGTCAGCGTAACAAGAAAGTTCTCTTCGGAGAGGTAAGAAATGGTTCGCATTTAGAGCAGCGAATAGCCTGCGAGTTACTAGCCCCTCTAGATCAGTTTCTCCAACCAAAATGGCAGCCATGCAGATAGTATGGCTCCAGCGATAACGAAGACTGCGAACGTTCATATGCATCTCACCAGAACCAGCAGCGCCCGTTCAATATGCAGAGGTCTTGAACTATTGCGAGTTTCTATTATTAGCCGCATTCTTCATACCGCACACCATCCTAAATGCAGTAACGCTGCCAAGCGAATTTTTTAGTGGAGCACTATGACGCCACAACAAAATGTGCTTAGAGAATCAGTTGAACCTGTTAACCAATGCGGCCAAGGTTCATCTTGTGTCGTGCCCCAAAGCAACCGCAAGAAGAGCACCGATTTCTGAGCCTCATGCAAAACTGTAGCATTAACTGTACAGTAGATGTGGCGGTGGTGTGGCCGGAGTTATACCTGGAGCTCAGTCGGGGGGCCAGTGTTTGTTTCATTCCTGTAGGCACAATTCTTTGAACGGCCCTCGTCTTGGAACGTTCTTGGAGTCATGCAGGGGATCACGTGCGCCTCGGATTTTCTTTCAAATGGCACGACACCGACGAGATTTTTACTAGTTGCATACTTTTTGCAGAACTAAAGACGTGAACTGATATAACCCTAGCCGATAACCTGAATTATTTTGTGCCCAATACCGCGGAGTGTGCTATTATCGCTGGCGCGTAGCTCATTTTTCCTCATATATTTTGTGTGGCACGGAAAGGTGGTAAAGAATTGTTTATAAAATAAGCAGAACTCGAAAACCTAACTGCCAATTTATACGCGTGTACACACCCGTTTCCTTTGATTTTATCTCTTCCATACTCGCAATTATAACACGTTGCCATTATTGTCATCACTAGAGACGCGAACTTCAGGTAAAATGCTTATTCGATTGAGTTCGTATCCAGCCTATTTAGCATATAAGCAAGAATTGAGGGAAAAGAGTCCTTTTCAGCGAGATATACTTGCGCCCAAAGGGCCTACATTCGGGTTCGTGCTTATCTAGAGTTTTGGCGCTTAAAATGTCTTCTTTTTAAGTTACACATGCATTGTAGGGTTTCTGGATTCAATTTTGTGCAAACAATGTTCCCGCTTAATATGCACGACAATCGGCCTTTGTAACCACTTTATTTCGTTTAGGAACACAATCTACGAGCCATGCCACACACGCCGAGATGCGGAAACCCATGCCCGAAACCACCGTAACCTGAACCTGATGTTACTCTTAGCAACTCAACTAAGCCACCAGAACCCTGGGCGCAGCGCCACAGTACCCCACGTCGCCGATCACGGGGCACCGCCATTCGGACCCCGGGGAGGGAATGAGAGAGCGAAATTGTAGAACGAGCATTTCCGCACTTTTCAGGTAGTTTGTTCGCGACTGAAGTCATCTGCCGGGCCGGTTGTAACTTTCGAGGTCGTTTGCGCTCCCGGTTTTATGGGTAAGTTGCAAACAATCCAGTGTGCTATCTGATCTTGGTAATCTGTATGCAGACCATATGCACAGAATTGTGTTATTCCCAGCAGCTTCGCTGGTCAACTTTTCAAGAAAAGGATGACTATTTTTTTGTCCTGAACTACTGCACTTGAGTTACTATCAAAAGCATTCGTAAATGTTGGGAAGAGCTGCGAAGGATGTCCTGCTCCCGCAACAAATATATAGCTGCAGTCAAGAAAGCGGTTTTTTCAGGCGCGTTCGCGCTTTCAAAGAGCAGCTAGCGATGTCGTGAATTCCACCTAGTCTGTCGTGACACCCACCCTGGGGAATTGTATAAGGGTGAAAAACTACAACAAACACTTGTTTGGTGTTTACAGGTTTGATGCCGACAAAAGCGTCGGAGCTCGAACTAATCTTTAAAGGGACACTAAAGGCAACTAGCGAATTGAGCTCAGACGGAAGTTCCCCTAATCCCTCCCTCCGTTTACTTTGCAGCGAAAGATGCTTTAATTGGCGAAAGTGTAGCAATTAAAAACGCATTTAATCCCTCATACCATATTATAACATTTCGTGTGACGTAAACAGCGGCCGGAAGCGATTGTGCAAGCGGTGTAATCAAGAAGGATAACTAAATCCTCTCGAGCGAATCATCTCGGCCGTTGACGTCACTGTCTCAGCGCATACGACCACACAATTGGTCCTCCCCTTCTGTCCGTTACCTGCCACCCTGTCCAACTCAATCTTGGTGCCGCACGGGACATGAGATGGTTGTTAGACAATGTGGATGTGCCGCGCGGCCGTTTACTTCTCCCACAAAACGCCTGGCGGACCGCGGATCCGCAGCGAGAACAAAGGCGCTCTTTTGATTTGCAATTGTGTTATAGATAGTCGCGTTTTGTTACAATAATCATTTTACTTGGGTTCTGTTACAAGTTACCAGAATTTGTACTGAAATCGCTGCTGAGGTAACTACGCATTGAACCTATATATTCCTAAAGTACAGTTCTTAAAGCTTAAATTTGCCTAACAATTTTCAGCGCCTATTATTGGCGCCTAAAACCTTGAATTTTGTGCCTAAAGTTTTGGTCTCTACTCATAGCCTTGTTACGATGTCTCCGTCCCGCAAGCAAACAATTCTTCAACGACAGGTCAAAATAAAGCCCTCTTAAGACTTCTTTTACAAACTGTGTATGCATGTCGCAACATTTCTGATGTTTAGTGAATAATCATATTTATCTGAGCCTGGATAAGTCTTCGCCAAGACGTTTCCCCAGACGCAAGCGCGTCCCTTAATTACGACTTGTACAACTTTTAATCTAATCTTAGGGCTATTAAAAATTCTGGTTCACCGTGGCAAACGATGGCGAAAATCCCAAAAGGGTAATTTTGCTTTCTTTATAATCCTTCTTAAGTTCCGCATTTCGGTTCTCTTTCAAAATGCCACTGGTAGATACAAATTATTTATTATTAATATTATTATTTCAAAAAAACCCTAAAGGTCCTCCGGCGGAGGGCATTACATAGGGTATACATCTAAACACAATAGTGAAACGATAAATCAAAATTTCATTAAAACAAAACACAAGAACAAAAAGAGCAAAGGAAAAGGACAGTGCATCGCGTAATCACAGGAACATTCGCAGAGGAAGGGAAAAAAAGTAGTTCTAGAAGCACCGTATCAAAATTGATACGTCAAAGCACGTGTTCACGCAATAACGAGGAAAACAAGCAATAACGAGGAAAATAAGCAATAACGAGGAAAACAAACGTACAAATGTACAAATGGGAAACAAAAAAGTAATAACGAGGAAAACAAATGTACAAACGGGGCAGTTTATTGGCGTTAGGTCTGCACCCTCTCGTTTAAGGTATCTGGAAATTTCTACACATTTGTTTCGATGACAATGTGTGATGGCAGATTGTTCCATTCTATTGCCGTTCGAGGAATGAATGATTGAGCAAATGCGAGTGAACGACGCGTGATACGCTTCATCTTGTGTGGATGATCACGACGCGGGAAGATGGCTGAAGGTTCACGCATGAAATCATTATGAAGAGACGCATGATAGTAAAGTTTGTGAAATAGTGTTAAACCAGATACAAAACGACGATGGGATAAGGCTTCAAGCCCGGCGCGATTTTTAATGCTGTTACACTGGTGTGACGTGAATAATCCACATAAATGAAGCGCGCAGCCCGGTTTTACAGTGCTTCCAAATCAGTTATTAGGTATGTTTGATGAGGATCCCATATGGCTGAAGCGTACTTTATTTTACTACGTAATAGTGTTGTGTATGCCAGCTTGCGTAAGTGTGCAGGAGCATACTTGAGGTTATGTTTCAGAAAGCCAAGAGAACGATTTGCAGATGCGAGAATATGGTTAATGTGATCATTCCACCTCAAGTTAGTGGTGAGGTGAACGCCAAGGTATTTGCAGGAAGAACCTCTTCCACATGATTGTTGTTTAAGAAGTAAGATGTTGATGGGCGAAAAGCCTTATTAGTGAAAGACATTAATTTTGTTTTAGCAAGGTTGAGGGGTATTAGCCAGGTGGAACACCATGTGTTTACAGCGTTCAGGTCGGACTGGAGATCATGATCACAGTTAGAATGAATATTACGATATATTGCGCAGTCGTTCGCAAAAAGTCTAATATAAAATTTAACGCCGTCTGGTAGATCAATAATATATATTAGAAAAAGTAGAGGCCCAAGTACGCTTCCCTGTGGTACACCAGATGTTACGGGGACTAGAGATGAGCTGTGATTGTTAGCTGATGTGAATTGCATTCTGTTAGAAAGAAATTATTTTATCCATGTGATAACAGTAGGGTCAATGTTCAATTTAGTAAGCTTGTGAATGAGCCGACGATGAGGGACACGGTCAAATGCTTTGGAAAAATCTACGAAGATGGCATCTACTTGGATTCCGGCATCTATAGATGAATTTACGTCGTGAATGAAGCCGGCAAGTTGTGTGTCACATGAATAGTTTTTGCGAAAACCGTGCTGATGCTTAAATTTGAGGTTATCTTCTTCGAGGTATTTAATGACTTGCGAATGTATAATATGCTCTAACAATGTACAAATGGTGCTTGTTAAAGAAATGGGTTGATAGTTAAGGGGTGAGGTACGATCACCTCATTTGAAGAATGGTACCACCTTGGCCACCTTCCAATCTCGGGGTATTACGCCTGTTGATAGTGACTGTGAGAACAAGCCTGACAATAGTGGAAAAATGCTTGGTGCCAAATTTTTTAGAATTGTTTTATTTAGGCCTGTATTGTCCGCTGAAGATGAACTCTTGAGATTAGTAAGGAGAGAATAAATTCCAGTAATTACTATTTCTGACATAGACGAGACAATGTTAGTGGTGATAGTGGCCAATGGTTCTAAACATTCACGCTTGAATACCGATGAAAATGTTTCGTTGAGTAGTTCGGAACAATCTGTTCCAGTTATTGCTGTGCCGTTTTGATCACTACGCACGGTGTCAAGAATTTGCTTGGGATTAATGACACGCCAAAAGCGTCGAGAGTTTGTTGTTAACATCGATGATAAATCATGTTTAAAGAATTTTCTGTGGGTGGATTTGAATAATCTTTGATAATCGTCGTCGCATGCTTTGTACAGTTGCCGGGATTAAGATGATTTATTTTTATCAGCTTGCCTGAACAATCCTTTTTTCTTGTTATTTAGGCGACGAAGTTTGTGTGAGTACCAAGGAGCAGTGCTATCGGTTTCTATGGAGAATACAGGGATGCATTTATCTATGATATTAATAAGTGCGTTTTTAAGTAACAACCAGTTGTCTTCCACTGTGCGCAACAAAATGGCCACTAAAAAATTCTACTCCTAAAAGCGATAGTTTATGGTTAAGGCGATCAAAGTTAGCTCTTTTGTAGCACCTCATCTGTTTGCTGTTAATTTGCCTTTTGATGGGGAACGTAATGAAGCGACCGGTTAGAACGTCATGATCGGATAAACCATCAACATGAGTTATTTCGGAACATATATCTGGATTGTTAGTTAGGATAAAGTCAAGAATATTTGAATAATGTGTAGACCTTCTGGTTGAGCCTGATACTAATTGGGTTAGGCTCAAATTGTGGCAGCAATGGAGAAATGAATGGGACTCAGAATGTGCAAGGTGGGTTGATAATGTTGCCCTTGTTATGTCTGGAAAATTAGAGTCCCCAAAAATGATTACACTAGCATGTGGAAATTTCTCCGCCAGTTTGGTTAAAATGCGGTGAAATTCTTCTGTGAACCCACGAGTCAAGTCCGGTGGGCGAAAAAAAACACCAACAATAATGTTACGTGATTTGAATTGGATAGAAGTTACCACACATTCAAGGAAAGTGTTAATAACTACTGGTATTACAAGATACTGCTTGTTAATTGCAAGAACACCGCCACATCGACGGTGTTGCCTATCGCAACGAAAGATATTAAAACCAGATTCACAAACAAATATTTTTTCGTGAGGAATAGTTTCGTTCAACCAAGTTTCAGGTAATGCTATTATTGTTGCGGTTGTTGAGTCAATTATTGAAGAGAGTGCGACGTTTTTTGAAATAACGCTTCTAATGTTAGTGTATAAAAAGCAATAACCGTTCTCAGTACCAGATTTATCAGCTGTTAATGTGTTTGGTAGTTTAGGATCTGATGAAATGTGTGCGTTGTGTCAGACTGGAGAGGCAACAGAGGAAACAAGCTTCGCGCAGTTTGCTTGCGTGTCCCATATGTACACTTCCTTGTTAATTTTTAGCTTGTTAAAAGCAAGGCTGACGCGGTCCATACCTCGTTTTATGGTTTTCGAAAACTGCCATAGTTTACGCCTTTCATCGCGAACAGCTTCAGCGTAATCGCGAGAAATACCAAAGTCCGTCCCTTTTAGCTTGTGTCCATTACTTAGCACTGTTTCGATTTCTTTTTCTTTAAAAAACTTCACAATAATTGGTCGAGTACGGTCATTTGAAACTCGCCCAAGGCGATGCCCACGTGTTATTGAGGCTGTTGTTATTCCTAGTTTGTCTTGGCAAAACTTTGTAACTATTTGCTCGGATGTGTCCCAGTCTTCTTCTTCACCCGTATCTTGAATAACCTCACAAAAGAGCAAGAACACCACCTTCGATGCATCCAACCCAACACCTTTCCCCACCCAACTAGAGCCCACATTCTGACCCCCACCCTCTACTCCTCGGAATGCCGCTTCTGTGAGGCTCAGGGCACGCTTTACCACATTGTGTGGGGCTGCTAGAAGAACCCCAACCTTCCCCCCCCTGCCCTTCCCCTCCCCTGAGCACTGGAAGAGAGCACTGTCCAGCTCGGACCCTGATGACCAGCTTTGGCTGGTGAAGAGGGCTCAAGAAGCCGGACGGTCTCAAGGGGTCCTGGAATGAGGACTCTTCCCCAAGGCGAACTGCTTTATATGGACGTTTATTCCTCCTCCTCCAAAAAAGAGAAGGTTAGATCGCCTTGAGCGGTTTTTCCAAGTCATCAATCTTATCGTGCATCACTGACATGTCATGCTCGTTGCTGCTGCTTCTAGTTCGAGTGGAAGTTCCCGAGGCAAATTTTGATTCTAAATCCTGTATTTGATTTTGTATTTTTGTTAGATTATCGTTCTGGCTCGAGATTGTTGTTTCTAATGAAAGTGACTCTAGTTTGCCTTCAACTTCCTTTACGCGTTTCGTTAGGGAATCGAGATCGTTTTTTAGTACAATATGCATTTGCAACACTTTTTTTACAGATTCTAGCATGTCAGTATTGCTTGTTTCCAAGCGTTGCACGGCATTGAATACCATGTCCAGTTTTTCTTCTTGCGCTTCGTCATGGGACCTGGATTAACTTCAATGTCCCCTCCAAGCAATAGCATGCGCCATAAATACACTGCTGATCGCGTAAACCGCTTGATACCGCTGGACATGTCGGGGAGCCACGACACCGCAACGAGACAAGGATTGCTGCTACAGTAACATGAGGTTTGAAGGTAACTAACCTGTAGGAGTGCAAGCTGTGAGCGTGACATTCATAATGCGGTGGCGTGGCCCGAACTGTCGAAGCAGGGTGCTTGATTATATGCAGCCAGGTCAGCTGACGTGGTTCCAAGTTGCCAGCCGAGGGGACGGAAATCTACCAGGTTTGGCAGCAGGACATCCGATGGATCCCGGCCGCTTTTTGAAGGTTGTGGCTCGCTGTTCTCGAACAGTCTCACGTGGCAGTATTCGCGCAAGCAAAGCCCAAACGAAGGTGCCGGCGACGTACAACGGGAAAGGCCAAGCAGCGCCCCGACCAGGACTTGTAGGAGTGCAAGCTGTGAGCGTAACATTCCTAATGCGGTGGCGTGGCCCCCAGTTGGCCAGTCAGTTGTCACGATGCGGAAAAAATGGCCTTATCACGTAAAGGTCACCAATGCAGCATTTTAGTATGCTCGATAAACGTATCTACAAACACTCTGCTATACAAAAAAGCTGCCAAGGTAGTGTTTGTCGATAGTCACATCCAGGCAGAGTCTCACCCTATTTCGCACTTTGAGTAGCCTTGCATTGCTACCTACATAAATCCTGATTAATCCCGGCAGTTACTGTAACTCAATTTATTCGTAACGCCACTCTGAATACACTATATCCTACAACGCTGTGAGAAACGTTACCTAAAATTTCAAAACAAAACAAAGTTCACATTTTTAGTCTTCGCAAGCATGAACGCGTTCGTTTCTGATTTTTGTAGGATCCACAATATCGTGTTACTATTTGTCACATCTCCCTTAGTCTATGCTTACACCGACACAATTCTATCATTTAACACTTACGTGCCCTGCCTGCAATGTAAACTATTCCCGACACTATAACTATCGGTGCTTTTTAACGGTCATCCTTCTCTTATGAACTGCAGGAGGTTTTGAGCAGAACTCCTGGCCCTTGATTTTTGTGGGACAGCCAGACAGACAGAACAACTTTATTTGGCCACGGCTGGGGCGATTAGGCCGGCGACGTCTTCTCCGTCGTCCGTCGGGCAGCAGAGCCCCTTTTGGGCAGGGGTCCGGTGCCCTCGGCCAAGCGGGGCAGGTCTTTTTGAATTTGGGGATTTGGGTCACGCAGGGCGGCCTCCCAGTGCGCCTCGCTGCTGAATGGGATGGAGAATGGGGTGGGATCTGTGCCTGGATAGTGGGATGCTATCACAGGCCCATATGATATGGGAAAACGATACGTGAGGGACCGGACAATATGGGCATGCGTCTACGTAGGTGTCTGGAAAGATCGCAGACATGATGTCAGGGGTGGGGAAGGAGCGGGTCTGGAGCTGCCGATAGATGATCGCCAAGGATCGGGATACAACTGTGTGAGGATGAGGGAAAATGGCGCCCTCCAAGCAGTAATGGGCGAGGATGTCCTCGTATGTGTGTAGCCTGTCTCGTAGAGTGAATATTACGCTATCAAGGCGGCGCCATCCAGCCTTCGGAAGACCAAAGCTTCAGCAGCTTCGTGGGCTGCTGAGTTCCCAGTGAGCGCGGTATGGGCGGGAGCCCAGACGAGAGTGAGAGCGGGATCGAATGTTCTGTGCCTTCAAAATGACTGATAAAGTTGCTGGGGAAACTCTTGCGTAAAGGAAATTTAGAATGGCTGATTTATAGTCACTGATAATAGTTGTTTCAAGGTGGAGAGTGCGGGTCATAGCCAATGCGGTGGCGATATCTTCTCCCGCCGTAGGGGATGTCGTAGGTAAGGAGGTGGGAGCGAGCTGGACTTGTTTCGAGTCAACCACCGTGGCGACAGCAGCCGGTCTGCTAGGATAGGTTGCTGCATCTGTGTTTAGTGTGGGGGAGCCTGGGTGGTACGCCTTTGCAAGGGCTTTTGCCCGAGCCAGTCTGCGATCCTCATTGTGTACGGGAATCATATTTCGCGGAAGAGGTTTGATTTGGAGCGTCTGGTGGATAGAAGGGGGATGTCTACCAATTGCTGATAGCTGGAGGTGGGTGGTGAAAGGCCTAAGGAAGCAAGCAAGTGCCGACCGGTGTGACTCTTAGTGAGTCTTTCTAATTGGGCGGTGCGTTCCCCCTCAACTATCTCGTCAAGAGAGTTGTGGACACCCAGTGCGAGGAGTCGGTCGTTGGAGGTTTTTGGAGGGAGTCCGATGGCTACCCTGAAACATTTACGTATCAAGCCATCAATTTTGATTCTTTCACTTTGCTTCATGGTTAGGAAGGGACTCGAGTATGCTATTTGGATAGGACAAACGCTTGTATGAGTAGAATGAGGTTGCCCTCCTTGACACCCTTATGCTTCGAAGCTATTCGAGATATTATTCGCGTAGTTTGGTATACGCCATGGTCGAGTTCACGGAAAGTGTTCAGTGGTGTCCTTTGCTACACAGGTGTGACCAAAGACCCTGATGGGGTCGACGGTAGGGTGCGCAATACACTCTGCGCAGTGAATAGCTTAGAGAGTAAGAAGGCTCACCTCAACCCCGCACGAATATTTTCTTTCTTCTGGGGTCGATGTGATCAATCCGAACATGACTACCGTGGTGGAGCCCGAGGTTATTTTCAGTGAGCACTGCATAAACCCTGCGGAGAAGCTTTGGTTCAGGCCTTTAATCATGCTGGCGGGACTTCTGGAGGCAAGCTATCAACGCGTAGTTTTGTTGTTACCGTCAACGGAGTTGAAAATTTATTCGATCAACAGTTGGTGAAAACACTAAAACGCGATCCTAAAGAGCCGAACACGTTCTCTGTAATTCGTAACGAACATTGCCTCCCTCATGAAGTCCAGGACAGATGTGGGGTTAACGTATTTTCGTTCTAGAAAAAATTCTTCGAGGCCTCGAACACTCACTGCAGTGCCTCAAAGACTGTCATTACATCCTACTAATGTTTCTACTACTACATCACATTTGCTTCATTTCTTCGCTTTCTTTTCATCTTCTGCCAGTAATTGCTTCGAGGGGCTTGTTATCTGCTCAACCATGTTTGTCTCTTTTTCATCGCTTCATTTATTCGTCTTACTGCGCGAAATAGGTCGGGTAGCACACTTGAACACGCCACAGCCTCCGTAAAATTATGGTTCTACGCGGCTGCTCTGCACCTGTTTTGCTCACGTACCATTACGTTGCAGTGTCGTGCGGCTGCAATATTTCTTCAACTTCTACGTTTCAGAATGACATTTTTATGAATGTTGTGAATTTGGCACATTATCACCTAAAACATCCCGCTTCCCGACCATTTTTGGCATATGATACGAACAAACAATAAAAAGAACATTTGTTCTATCACCCGTGGGCTGAAAGGATAGCACAGACGGTAGAGCGTCAAGCGTCAGCTGTAGAGAGGCGGGTTTATATGCTATTGTATCAGATCTGTGATTTTATTTATTTATTTGAAGCCGCCGGAAGTTTTCTTGATTCAACTCCGCTACCAAACACAACGTCTTTATTAAGGTCTTTAATGAACGTCTCTATTTCACTGGTGGTGTTCAAGGAACTAGAAAAACACGGCTCTCTCAAATCCTCCACAAGATAATCCCTAATTAGGAAAGATAAGGCAACCGTCGCTTCTTACTGACATGACATTTCTCGCAGACGGAAGGAAATCGCACATGATTCCAAAGTAACAGTGATTTTTCTGCCCCAACAAGTTGTCCCGACCTTGCAGAAAAGCTAACACTGAGGCTTCCCAGCAGCGGAGGTGCAATGTGCACCACGAGAAAAGTTCGCGCCATGTGTAAAAGCAACTGCGTATTTTTTGCATTTTCAATTATGCAACAAGAACCACGTCGGCCAAATGTGCCGGTGCCTAAATGGAAGGGTACGCGAGCCGAACACCATTTCAAATCCTGCTAGTGGCCACTTCGGCTCACGTTGCATCCCGCGTGGCTGCAGGCCGCGTGGTCAATCATGCGCGGTTATTCCGACAAACATTGCACACCATCCCGGCAAGTATTGAAGTGGCAGAAATTCATAAAAACGTGACCAGTGTTTCAGCGTCCATTCTGTATCCCTCTCAAGAAGACAACTGCTTTATCTATCGGCTCGTGGATAACTTTAATGTATGGCTCAGTGCTTCGAAGGTCAACATATTTTAAGTCTATCCTTTAGGTTTGCCTGGTATTTTCTTGATACAGTGAGGAACGCTGATATATAGAAACTGTGTTTTTCAAATAAGAATTTAATTGCTAGGAGTGTTTCGTGTCGACTTCGTTTCTCGTATTAGTCCCCGTCGTTTGTTCACGGTTTTTAACAGCATCCTTTTAAATACGCCCGTAAGTATAAATGCCCACACCACCTCATTTCAAATCGCCCCTTGTTTTTCCTGCGGTTATATGAAAGACCAAAACAGAAAGCTTCGCATCTTATTATCTCCTTTTTCCACGATCTACATCATCTTTTACTAAATTTTATCCCCCACGCAACTGCAGACTGTTTTATGTGATTCATTTTCATTATTATCGAATATACCTATAGCTATGACTTTGCAGAACTTTATGTCTCTGTAGAATAAATATAAATGTTCAGAGTTTTACAGAGATGCTTTAAAAAGTTTAACTATGGTATCTTGTGCTGTTGATGAATCCAACTTTTTCTTATTGTACAACACATTCTTCAACATCACAGTGACATGTCCATCATCTGTCTAGATTTCCTGAGAGTTGTGCGCTCAATGCCACCTCAGAAGCACGAGAGAAACAACGTAGGCAATCTGATATGCAACACCATCATGCCTGCGTGTGCTCAGAAATTTGAATTATTCATGTGCTGGGTTCTATGTCAATTGTAAAAACTGCTAAACCGTGAATCGAAACAAGGACAGAAAAGTGACAGGACGAGTGCTGACTTCCAAAGAATATAGTACGATAACCCTCCCACCTTTTACACATAGTCTTCATGTTAACACCAGTAAAATATTAAAAACAAAAAACAACAAAAAATAGACGTATAATCTCTATTATCACACCACCATATCAACACGCGTTCACACACTTGCACAATCCATACAGACAACAAACTGAGTCATCCCCGAATTACAGCTCGTGTTCGAAAGGAAGTCTATCTCTTTTTTGGACAACGCAACAGACGCCCATCTTACACATTTACTGCCATGCTTTTAAATTTCGTGTGCTTCAATAATTTCGCGTGTAGTTTGGGTTTGAGTTTGTTCATGTTATTTTCAGTGGAAACGCATCAGCCGGAAGATCCCATTAATGTGATTGTTACGGGACAAGGCACGTGGTAAAAGGAAGTAGGCGGTTTTCTGCAGAAGTATTTATGTGAACTGGCTTTTGACAATCCGTTCAACATAAAAATTTGTGATAAAGTTATTTCCTATATGACGATTATTTCCTATCCAATGACGACCGAGGTTTCCAGGTCTTTTCAGTATATGTGAAAGACCGGTACTATTCGACACCACATAAATTGATTATTTGTAGTGTTGAAGAACGCATAGACCAGCTTGGTGCTATTGCGCTTCAGAAAAAGTCTGGGTTAAGAGTTAGCACTTTTCTGAACTTTTAGCTTTGTATCTTACGTCCGCTTTTGCTGCCTGGAATAATAAGGTCTTCATACAAAGACAAGGCATTTGCATTGGTTTTTGTATCGCCCCTATACTATGTAACATTCTGCTTGCAAGTGTGATACATTGTTGTTGGCGCGTTTGGGATCTGCACAGGTTTTTAAGGGGTTTCGTTACGTGAACGATTTTTTTTGTGTGTTTCTGGAGTGCAGTATGGAAAGATGTGATACATGTGCCTCTGAAATGCTTAACCTGTTTAAGGTTTTTCATGAGGTCCCGGAAAATTGATCAATAACGTTTTTACTTTTGACCCCGGCAATACACGGGAAACAAGTGTGTTCGCTTTACAAGCCTCGCACCACCAAGCCACTTACCCCTTGTCATTCCGCACATTCCAAACTGGTAAAAATGGGAATAGTTGGGCTGTGCGTCTCAGATGCCTTAAGTAAGTCATGCCCCATGCTGTGCAAACTGCCTTCGACGAACACGTCAGTCGTATTCAAGAGGCTG
This sequence comes from Haemaphysalis longicornis, assembly GCF_048455015.1. Taxonomy (NCBI): domain Eukaryota; kingdom Metazoa; phylum Arthropoda; class Arachnida; order Ixodida; family Ixodidae; genus Haemaphysalis; species Haemaphysalis longicornis. The sequence goes on along the minus strand of NW_027526282.1, from coordinate 211,984 downwards.
GCTACCCCTTCCACCTGGTCGTATCGGCAACGGAAGGCTTCTCAGGAACCTGAAATCTTGCCTTCGTAAGGATGCGCATGACGCGCCTGGTCACGTGAGTGAAAGGAAAAATGTTGACGTCGTTCCGTGCATTCATGGCTTCTATCACGATTTAAAAAAATTGCCAACCGTGTACACGTGAAGGTAGCGCTTAACGCTCCCCACAAGATTGTGAAAGTCACCAAAGACAATACCAAGACAGGTGCGAACTACCTTGGGTGCCACGTAAAGCATCGTGTGCAGTACGTGCCATGTGTGGAGCGTGTGGTGTATCGCCTTCCCCTGATGATGTGTGGGTGAGTTTTCGTCGGTCAAACTGGCAGATGCCTTAATAATTGACCGGTTGAGAGAGCATGACAACAACGTCAAAAAAAAGAAACGATGGATTCTTAGCCTTGCATTGCAAATCTTGTGGGTCTAAACCTCAGCTTGACATGTGCGAGATGACAGGAAGGGAAGAGGTGGTAACCAAACTACACGAGATTGAAGCACACGAACTTGACAGGCATGGCAGCAAATGGCAAAGCCGGGCGTTTATTGCGTTGTCTAAAAAAGAGGTACATTTCCTTTCAAACACGTGCTGTACTTCGGGCATGGGTTAATTTGGTGCCTGTATAGATTGTGCCAAGTGCGGGAACGCGTGTTGATTTGGTGGCGTGATACTAGATATTATACGTCTATTTTCTGTTTTTTTTTAATTATTGTAATGTCGTTTAGCATGACGAGTGTCTATAAAAGGTCCAAGTTTTGTCGTTATAAATTCAGTTGGAAGTCAGCGCTCCTCCCGTCGTTTTTGTGCGTCCTCGTTTCGATTCGCGCTGTAGCTATATTTCCAAAGAACTACCAACTACCCCAACAGTACACTTTTTTGAGTTTAATGTCAAGGTGGGGTTGCTGGTGACGAGGTTGCGGACGAAAGGGCCACTGCTGCTGCACTTCAGAACACAGAAGACATAAAAATATTACCCCACGCTGACCTCAAGCTCTACGTGAGACAAGATCATTGTAAAAATGGCAAGCCGAGTGCAGTGGACCGGTAAACAACATAGTACACGCAGTAAAACCCCACGTGGGATGATACACAACTGTCCCCCGCAACAGATTAACTGCAGTTGCCTTATACAGGTTGCAGACAGTTCCCACATACAACACACACACACACGCACACACACACCTTCTCACAGGATTCCCAAGACTCCTGTGCAGTTGGTGCGGAGAACGCATATTCGTAATGCCCTTTCCAAAAGAATGTAAGAAACTAAACAGAACACGACATAAATATTACCCGGAACTCTACAGGAAGCAGATTCCATCCCACGAATCATACTTTTTGGCAGCTAATCCCCTGCTTCCTATTAAACGTGTTTTTACGTATCCATCAGAGGTTGCATTTACAAAACTTCGGTCGTACCACTCATATTAGAAAACTGACCCTTTAACGCTAGTGCGTTTTAAACAGCAAATGTAAGTTCTACACTACATGTATGTTTTTCGATTTGTTGCACTAAACGCCCTCTGATTGCCTTTGCCGGTAAATCATCATTCTAAGACCGCAAAAAAAAACAGCCCCCGTACTTGCGTGTGTAGGTAAGAAAACTGCGTTCAAGGCAGGCTTGAACCCCTCCCCATCTAGACCGTGTTTCCCCAAACCATTTCACCAGTTTATGTGTGTAATATTTCTAATTCGCAAAGTGGCGTCTTTATAAGGGCGACGAAGTACCGTAGACCGAGAAAACGGGTCACATTAACTGCCCAAATAATTATATAAATGAAAGTCGCAACAACACTTTCATTTTAATCACAAAGTTTAAGAGGAATCATGACATGAATAGGTATTGCGATGCTTTCTTTAAAAAAACGCCTTGTGCTTGCGGTACGACAAGATCCGTGTTTCGGTTGGCGTAATTTTCGAAACAGTGAACACTATTATTTTCAGTTCAATGCAGGGTTCCTTTACTCTCTTGTGACCTTACCTTGAGTTGTCAACATTTCCAATTTTACTTAGGGACAATTCCTGCTGTTCTTACGGTGAATGCTAACAACCCTTTATACTGGATCTCTCGCAAACACGAAGCAGTGTGCGTGTTTCTGGAAACAGTTAAGTGAATCATTCATTTTGATCCTCCAGTAACACACCCTACTGAAGTTGTGCACAGTTGGACTTCTAAGAAAACTTTTCCCGTACGCTAGGGGCTCGAGTACTCTTCGTTTGAACCTCTCTAGTCGTATAACCTTTATTTTTACTTTCAGAAAACGTAAAAATGCAAAAGCGTCACTATTTTTCACGCCGCTTTCTCTTTTGTATACCTACCAAAACAAAAAACACGTAGCCATCCGAAAACATTGCAGGAGCTATTTACGAGGCCCATCATTCCGAACCAAGTGCGAGAACCAGTGCGAATAAACACTCCGTGCATTGTTATGACCTACCGCCAAAGATGCAACTAAGTCAAGAACACTTTCTAACCTTTGAGATTCGTGCCCACTACTTTCTCCCTTCCATCCTACGGAAGCCTTCAGGACTGCCTTAAACAGAGAATAAAATAATTATCTTACTTGAACAAACCGACGACGAACGAGAATAGACAGATGCGGGAAACTGCAAGAAATTCAAACAACATTGCATGACCTCTCATATTGTGGCAATGAAGCGCCCATAGCTAAAACATTTTGAGACAATGTTCGGAAATATAAACATCGTAACCTGAACGATAAACTCATGCCTGGAGCCCTTTGCAAGGCGACGAAATCAACCATGAGTTGATTGGCCTCTGCCCACTCACCATACATATAAGGGAATCTGAAATGATCCAGCATGCCAAAAGCGATACTGTTGACGCGTTGTCTCCGAAAAACTTGTAAGGCTTAAAGATTTCATGATAAGAAGAAACGCGGTCACAGGTTTTCCGCAGCCCCCCGCAAGAAAAACTATTCTTGACGACGCATTTTTCTCTATCAGTGCTTTTCGCGAAATAAAACTTGGACCTCATTTAACTGCACACTGGGAACGCGGTACTTTCTTTGTTATTCTCCTCGGCCAGAACCTCAAATATAAATCGCACTTTTCACACCTTAAGCAAAAAACCGCTTTTGGTATACGAAGTTTGACGAAGGCTCGGCACTTTTCCTTGATGATGATTCGTTGTCTTTATATTTTTCTTTTTTAACAGTAATTTCCACTATGGCATCGTTTTATAGGGCAACGCGTATAGTTCTCACGTTTCATCGGTTTAATACATTCAAAATCAGTGTATTTGCGTTTTAACGTTTTGTCGATGTCCTTCCTGTACCTCGGGCCTACTACGTCAGAATAACATACTCTCAATTAATGCAGTATTTCACTATAACTTGGCGATATTTTTTTCACATTATTGTACTGTTACCATTCAAATGATTCCATTGATCTTGTTAGTTTATGAATCAAAAGCTGCACCATATTTTACAGAAATAGTAATTTTTATTACGAACTGTTCGCAGGAATTATGGTAAAACAAAGCTTGTTTTGTAGATTGGAAATTCTGGAATAATTCTCTTGTTACGGTCAAGTCATCGTCTATTACAAGCTTTAAAAAAATCATACCGAGTTTCTTTTGGTTTGATTGCGATCCTGCTTTTGTTCGCATGTATGATTGGCATTGTTACATTTTCTTGTGCCGTTATTTCCTTCGTGTTACTTGGAATTGTTGTATAACTTCTTGTATATTGTAGCGTGGGTCTAACTCGGACGATCCTCCGCACGCGGCTGCCGTGTGGACAGCGCCGGCGTGGGAAAGCAGGCAAGAGGCAAGGACAACGGGCGGTAATCCCCTGGGGTGGTTTATTCTCCAAACCACCCTCGCGCTCCCGTCTTCGGCGTCGTCGACGGGTCCCGCGTTGCTTGAGCGGCCGAGTCGGTTGACTCAGGCGCTACCGGTGATCCAGCCACCCTACCGGTGACGATGTTCGTCGATGCTCGCTGACATGAGCCCGTTTCGCCCGGCTCCTGTTCCGGTGGTCGTCGCCTCCCGAGTCCCGCGCGCTCTCTCTGCGCCTCTCTTCTCACCTCCCGAATGACCACATGTGCACCGCCCTGCCGCCCCATTGGACGGCCGGGTTTCCGCGTGACCCATGACGTGCCCTGGAGGCGGCGGAGTGAGGGGAATGGCGCCTCCTCTCCGGCCCTTGCGGGCTTCCGCGATTGCTCCCCTCTCCACAATATATATATATATATATATATATATATATATATATATATATATATATATATATATATATAGAGAGAGAGAGAGAGAGAGAGAGAGAGAGAGAGAGATACGGGACGAGAGACTCGGTAAAGATACATATCAAGATTGCAGTCGTCATTGCCAGTGCTATTCGGCTTTTTTCGAAATATTTAATAGGGCCGAATGACGTGTGCTTGTCACGTTTCTTTGATTCATTGATAAATAAGCGAAAATATAAGTCGAGAAAAAATCCGCCCTTTTTCCGGGAGCGGGACTCGAACCCACATCTCCGCATAACCGGTGCGGTGCGTTCGCCATTACGCTATCCCCACAACGGCTTCTCTCTCGACTTTAAAGCGGGGGTTTATATTTACAAGAGCTCTGAGGCCGGTCAACTAGCGCCGCCCCTCGACTACCGCGGGAGACGTAGAACGTCTTCTTTCCCAGCGGCCGCCACGTAGAACGGGGTCGGAGGTCGGGGTTAGCAATTGGCATATCCGAACTGCTGGAGCCAGTGCCTCGTAATGCATGTAGCAGAACAGAGAGATACGGGACGAGGGACTCGGTAAAGATACATATCAAGGTTGCAGTCGTCATTGCCAGTGCTATTCGGCTTTTTTCGAAATATTTAATAGGGCCGAATGACGTGTGCTTGTCACGTTTCTTTGATATATTGATAAATAAGCGAAAATATAAGTCGAGAAAAAATCCGCCGTTTTTCCGGGAGCGGGACTCGAACCCACATCTCCGCATAACCGGTACGGTGCGTTCGCCATTACGCTATCCCCACAACGGCTTCTCTCTCGACTTTAAAGCGGGGGTTTATATTTACGAGAGCTCTGAGGCCGGTCAACTAGCGCCGCCCCTCGACTACCGCGGGAGACGTAGAACGTCTTCTTTCCCAGCGGCCGCCACGTAGAACGTGGTCGGAGGTCCGGGTTAGCAATTGGCATATCCGAACTGCTGGAGCCAGTGCCTCGTAATGCATGTAGCCGAACAGAGAGATACCGGACGAGGGACTCGGTAAAGATACATATCAAGATTGCAGTCGTCATTGCCAGTGCTATTCGGCTTTTTTCGAAATATTTAATAGGGCCGAATGACGTGTGCTTGTCACGTTTCTTTGATTCATTGATAACTAAGCGAAAATATAAGTCGAGAAAAAATCCGCCGTTTTTCCGGGAGCAGGACTCGAACCCACATCTCCGCATAACCGGTGCGGTGCGTTCGCCATTACGCTATCACCACAACGGCTTCTCTCTCGACTTTAAAGCGGGGGTTTATATTTACAAGAGCTCTGAGGCCGGTCAACTAGCGCCGCCCCTCGACTACCGCGGGAGACGTAGAACGTCTTCTTTCCCACCGGCCGCCACGTAGAACGTGGTCGGAGGTCGGGGTTAGCAATTGGCATATCCGAACTGCTGGAGCCAGTGCCTCGTAATGCATGTAGCAGAAAAGAGAGATACAGGACGAGGGACTCGGTAAAGATACATATCAAGGTTGCAGTCGTCATTGCCAGTGCTATTCGGCTTTTTTTCGATATATTTAATAGGGCCGAATGACGTGGGCTTGTCACGTTTCTTTGATTCATTGATAAATAAGCGAAAATATAAGTCGAGAAAAAATCCGCCGTTTTTCCGGGAGCGGGACTCGAACCCACATCTCCGCATAACCGGTGCGGTGCGTTCGCCATTACGCTATCCCCACAACGGCTTCTCTCTCGACTTTAAAGCGGGGGTTTATATTTACAAGAGCTCTGAGGCCGGTCAACTAGCGCCGCCCCTCGACTACCGCGGGAGACGTAGAACGTCTTCTTTCCCAGCGGCCGCCACGTAGAACGTGGTCGGAGGTCGGGGTTAGCAATTGGCATATCCGAACTGCTGGAGCCAGTGCCTCGTAATTTATGTAGCAGAACAGAGAGATACGGGACGAGGGACTCGGTAAAGATACATATCAAGGTTGCAGTCGTCATTGCCAGTGCTATTCGGCTTTTTTCGAAATATTTAATTGGGCCGAATGACGTGGCTTGTCACGTTTCTTTGATTCATTGATAAATAAGCGAAAATATAAGTCGAGAAAAAATCCGCCGTTTTTCCGGGAGCGGGACTCGAACCCACATCTCCGCATAACCGGTGCGGTGCGTTCGCCATTACGCTATCCCCACAACGGCTTCTCTCTCGACTTTAAAGCGGGGGATATGCAAATTGGTATGGCGGATATCCGGATATGCCAATTGCTAACCCCGACCTCCGACCACGTTCCACGTGGCGGCCGCTGGGAAAGAAGACGTTCTACGTCTCCCGCGGTAGTCGAGGGGCGGCGCTAGTTGACCGGCCTCAGAGCTCTTGTAAATATAAACCCCCGCTTTAAAGTCGAGAGAGAAGCCGTTGTGGGGTTAGCGTAATAGCGAACGCACCGCACCGGTTATGCGGAGATGTGGGTTTGAGTCCCGCTCCCGGAAAAACGGCGGATTTTTTCTCGACTTATATTTTCGCTTATTTATCAATGAATCAAAGAAACGTGACAAGCACACGTCATTCGGCCCTATTAAATATTTCGAAAAAAGCCGAATAGCACTGGCAATGACGACTGCAACCTTGATATGTATCTTTACCGAGTCCCTCGTCCCGTATCTATCTGTTCTGTTACATGCATTACGAGGCACTGGCTCCAGCAGTTCGGATATGCCAATTGCTAACCCCGACCTCCGACCACGTTCTACGTGGCGGCCTCTGGGAAAGAAGACGTTCTACGTCTCCCGCGGTAGTCGAGGGGCGGCGCTAGTTGACGGCCTCAGAGCTCTTGTAAATATAAACCCCCGCTTTAAAGTCGAGAGAGAAGCCGTTGTGGTGATAGCGTAATGGCGAACGCACCGCACCGGTTATGCGGAGATGTGGGTTCGAGTCCCGCTCCCGGAAAAACGGCGGATTTTTTCTCGACTTATATTTTCGCTTATTTATCAATGAATCAAAGAAACGTGACAAGCACACGTCATTCGACCCTATTAAATATTTCGAAAAAAGCCGAATAGCACTGGCAATGACGACTGCAACCTTGATATGTATCTTTACCGATTCCCTCGTCCCGTATCTCTCTGTTCTGCTACATGCATTACGAGGCACTGGCTCCAGCAGTTCGGATATGCCAATTGCTAACCCCGACCTCCGACCCCGTTCTACGTGGCGGCCGCTGGGAAAGAAGACGTTCTACGTCTCCCGCGGTAGTCGAGGGGCGGCGCTAGTTGACCGGCCTCAGAGCTCTTGTAAATATAAACCCCCGCTTTAAAGTCGAGAGAGAAGCCGTTGTGGGGATAGCGTAATGGCGAACGCACCGAACCGGTTATGCGGAGATGTGGGTTCCAGTCCCGCTCCCGGAAAAATGGCGGATTTTTTCTCGACTTATATTTTCGCATATTTATCAATGACTCAAAGAAACGTGACAAGCACACGTCATTCGGCCCTAATAAATATTTCGAAAAAAGCCGAATAGCACTGGCAATGACGACTGCAACCTTGATATGTATCTTTGCCAAGTCCCTCGTCCCGTATCTCTCTGTTCTGCTACATGCATTACGAGGCACTGGCTCCAGCAGTTCGGATATTCCAATTGCTAACCCCGACCTCCGACCACGTTCTACGTGGCGGCCGCTGGGAAAGAAGACGTTCTACGTCTCCCGCGGTAGTCGAGGTGCGGCGCGAGTTGACCGGCCTCAGAGCTCTTGTAAATATAAACCCCCGCTTTAAAGTCGAGAGAGAAGCCGTTGTGGTGATAGCGTAATGGCGAACGCACCGCACCGGTTATGCGGAGATGTGGGTTCGAGTCCCGCTCCCGGAAAAACGGCGGATTTTTTCTCGACTTATATTTTCGCATATTTATCAATGACTCAAAGAAACGTGACAAGCACACGTCATTCGGCCCTAATAAATATTTCGAAAAAAGCCGAATAGCACTGGCAATGACGACTGCAACCTTGATATGTATCTTTACCGATTCCCTCGTCCCGTATCTCTCTGTTCTGCTACATGCATTACGAGGCACTGGCTCCAGCAGTTCGGATATGCCAATTGCTAACCCCGACCTCCGACCCCGTTCTACGTGGCGGCCGCTGGGAAAGAAGACGTTCTACGTCTCCCGCGGTAGTCGAGGGGCGGCGCTAGTTGACCGGCCTCAGAGCTCTTGTAAATATAAACCCCCGCTTTAAAGTCGAGAGAGAAGCCGTTGTGGGGATAGCGTAATGGCGAACGCACCGCACCGGTTATGCGGAGATGTGGGTTCGAGTCCCGCTCCCGGAAAAACGGCGGATTTTTTCTCGACTTATATTTTCGCTTATTTATCAATGAATCAAAGAAACGTGACAAGCACACGTCATTCGGCCCTATTAAATATTTCGAAAAAAGCCGAATAGCACTGGCAATGACGACTGCAACCTTGATATGTATCTTTACCGAGTCCCTCGTCCCATATCTCTCTGTTCTGTTACATGCATTACGAGGCACTGGCTCCAGCAGTTCGGATATGCCAATTGCTAACCCCGACCTCCGACCACGTTCTACGTGGCGGCCTCTGGGAAAGAAGACGTTCTACGTCTCCCGCGGTAGTCGAGGGGCGGCGCTAGTTGACGGCCTCAGAGCTCTTGTAAATATAAACCCCCGCTTTAAAGTCGAGAGAGAAGCCGTTGTGGTGATAGCGTAATGGCGAACGCACCGCACCGGTTATGCGGAGATGTGGGTTCGAGTCCCGCTCCCGGAAAAACGGCGGATTTTTTCTCGACTTATATTTTCGCTTATTTATCAATGAATCAAAGAAACGTGACAAGCACACGTCATTCGACCCTATTAAATATTTCGAAAAAAGCCGAATAGCACTGGCAATGACGACTGCAACCTTGATATGTATCTTTACCGATTCCCTCGTCCCGTATCTCTCTGTTCTGCTACATGCATTACGAGGCACTGGCTCCAGCAGTTCGGATATGCCAATTGCTAACCCCGACCTCCGACCCCGTTCTACGTGGCGGCCGCTGGGAAAGAAGACGTTCTACGTCTCCCGCGGTAGTCGAGGGGCGGCGCTAGTTGACCGGCCTCAGAGCTCTAGTAAATATAAACCCCCGCTTTAAAGTCGAGAGAGAAGCCGTTGTGGGGATAGCGTAATGGCGAACGCACCGCACCGGTTATGCGGAGATGTGGGTTCGAGTCCCGCTCCCGGAGAAACGGCGGATTTTTTCTCGACTTATATTTTCGCCTATTTATCAATGACTCAAACAAACGTGACAAGCACACGTCATTCGGCCCTAATAAATAAATATTTCAAAAAAAGCCGAATAGCACTGGCAATGACGACTGCAACCTTGATATGTATCTTTGCCAAGTCCCTCGTCTTGTATCTCTCTGTTCTGCTACATGCATTACGAGGCACTGGCTCCAGCAGTTCGGATATTCCAATTGCTAACCCCGACCTCCGACCACGTTCTACGTGGCGGCCGCTGGGAAAGAAGACGTTCTACGTCTCCCGCGGTAGTCGAGGGGCGGCGCTAGTTGACCGGCCTCAGAGCTCTAGTAAATATAAACCCCCGCTTTGAAGTCGAGAGAGAAGCCGTTGTGGGGATAGCGTAATGGCGAACGCACCGCACCGGTTATGCGGAGATGTGGGTTCGAGTCCCGCTCCCCGAAAAACGGCGGATTTTTTCTCGACCTATATTTTCGCCTATTTATCAATGAATCAAAGAAACGTGACAAGCACACGTCATTCGGCCCTATTAAATATTTCGAAAAAAGCCGAATAGCACTGGCAATGACGACTGCAACCTTGATATGTATCTTTACCGAGTCCCTCGTCCCGTATCTATCTGTTCTGTTACATGCATTACGAGGCACTGGCTCCAGCAGTTCGGATATGCCAATTGCTAACCCCGACCTCCGACCACGTTCTACGTGGCGGCCTCTGGGAAAGAAGACGTTCTACGTCTCCCGCGGTAGTCGAGGGGCGGCGCTAGTTGACGGCCTCAGAGCTCTTGTAAATATAAACCCCCGCTTTAAAGTCGAGAGAGAAGCCGTTGTGGTGATAGCGTAATGGCGAACGCACCGCACCGGTTATGCGGAGATGTGGGTTCGAGTCCCGCTCCCGGAAAAACGGCGGATTTTTTCTCGACTTATATTTTCGCTTATTTATCAATGAATCAAAGAAACGTGACAAGCACACGTCATTCGACCCTATTAAATATTTCGAAAAAAGCCGAATAGCACTGGCAATGACGACTGCAACCTTGATATGTATCTTTACCGATTCCCTCGTCCCGTATCTCTCTGTTCTGCTACATGCATTACGAGGCACTGGCTCCAGCAGTTCGGATATGCCAATTGCTAACCCCGACCTCCGACCCCGTTCTACGTGGCGGCCGCTGGGAAAGAAGACGTTCTACGTCTCCCGCGGTAGTCGAGGGGCGGCGCTAGTTGACCGGCCTCAGAGCTCTTGTAAATATAAACCCCCGCTTTAAAGTCGAGAGAGAAGCCGTTGTGGGGATAGCGCAATGGCGAACGCACCGAACCGGTTATGCGGAGATGTGGGTTCCAGTCCCGCTCCCGGAAAAATGGCGGATTTTTTCTCGACTTATATTTTCGCATATTTATCAATGACTCAAAGAAACGTGACAAGCACACGTCATTCGGCCCTAATAAATATTTCGAAAAAAGCCGAATAGCACTGGCAATGACGACTGCAACCTTGATATGTATCTTTGCCAAGTCCCTCGTCCCGTATCTCTCTGTTCTGCTACATGCATTACGAGGCACTGGCTCCAGCAGTTCGGATATTCCAATTGCTAACCCTGACCTCCGACCACGTTCTACGTGGCGGCCGCTGGGAAAGAAGACGTTCTACGTCTCCCGCGGTAGTCGAGGTGCGGCGCGAGTTGACCGGCCTCAGAGCTCTTGTAAATATAAACCCCCGCTTTAAAGTCGAGAGAGAAGCCGTTGTGGTGATAGCGTAATGGCGAACGCACCGCACCGGTTATGCGGAGATGTGGGTTCGAGTCCCGCTCCCGGAAAAACGGCGGATTTTTTCTCGACTTATATTTTCGCATATTTATCAATGACTCAAAGAAACGTGACAAGCACACGTCATTCGGCCCTAATAAATATTTCGAAAAAAGCCGAATAGCACTGGCAATGACGACTGCAACCTTGATATGTATCTTTACCGATTCCCTCGTCCCGTATCTCTCTGTTCTGCTACATGCATTACGAGGCACTGGCTCCAGCAGTTCGGATATGCCAATTGCTAACCCCGACCTCCGACCCCGTTCTACGTGGCGGCCGCTGGGAAAGAAGACGTTCTACGTCTCCCGCGGTAGTCGAGGGGCGGCGCTAGTTGACCGGCCTCAGAGCTCTTGTAAATATAAACCCCCGCTTTAAAGTCGAGAGAGAAGCCGTTGTGGGGATAGCGTAATGGCGAACGCACCGCACCGGTTATGCGGAGATGTGGGTTCGAGTCCCGCTCCCGGAAAAACGGCGGATTTTTTCTCGACTTATATTTTCGCTTATTTATCAATGAATCAAAGAAACGTGACAAGCACACGTCATTCGGCCCTATTAAATATTTCGAAAAAAGCCGAATAGCACTGGCAATGACGACTGCAACCTTGATATGTATCTTTACCGAGTCCCTCGTCCCGTATCTCTCTGTTCTGTTACATGCATTACGAGGCACTGGCTCCAGCAGTTCGGATATGCCAATTGCTAACCCCGACCTCCGACCACGTTCTACGTGGCGGCCTCTGGGAAAGAAGACGTTCTACGTCTCCCGCGGTAGTCGAGGGGCGGCGCTAGTTGACGGCCTCAGAGCTCTTGTAAATATAAACCCCCGCTTTAAAGTCGAGAGAGAAGCCGTTGTGGTGATAGCGTAATGGCGAACGCACCGCACCGGTTATGCGGAGATGTGGGTTCCAGTCCCGCTCCCGGAAAAATGGCGGATTTTTTCTCGACTTATATTTTCGCATATTTATCAATGACTCAAAGAAACGTGACAAGCACACGTCATTCGGCCCTAATAAATATTTCGAAAAAAGCCGAATAGCACTGGCAATGACGACTGCAACCTTGATATGTATCTTTACCGATTCCCTCGTCCCGTATCTCTCTGTTCTGCTACATGCATTACGAGGCACTGGCTCCAGCAGTTCGGATATGCCAATTGCTAACCCCGACCTCCGACCCCGTTCTACGTGGCGGCCGCTGGGAAAGAAGACGTTCTACGTCTCCCGCGGTAGTCGAGGGGCGGCGCTAGTTGACCGGCCTCAGAGCTCTTGTAAATATAAACCCCCGCTTTAAAGTCGAGAGAGAAGCCGTTGTGGGGATAGCGTAATGGCGAACGCACCGCACCGGTTATGCGGAGATGTGGGTTCGAGTCCCGCTCCCGGAAAAACGGCGGATTTTTTCTCGACTTATATTTTCGCTTATTTATCAATGAATCAAAGAAACGTGACAAGCACACGTCATTCGGCCCTATTAAATATTTCGAAAAAAGCCGAATAGCACTGGCAATGACGACTGCAACCTTGATATGTATCTTTACCGAGTCCCTCGTCCCGTATCTCTCTGTTCTGTTACATGCATTACGAGGCACTGGCTCCAGCAGTTCGGATATGCCAATTGCTAACCCCGACCTCCGACCACGTTCTACGTGGCGGCCTCTGGGAAAGAAGACGTTCTACGTCTCCCGCGGTAGTCGAGGGGCGGCGCTAGTTGACGGCCTCAGAGCTCTTGTAAATATAAACCCCCGCTTTAAAGTCGAGAGAGAAGCCGTTGTGGTGATAGCGTAATGGCGAACGCACCGCACCGGTTATGCGGAGATGTGGGTTCGAGTCCCGCTCCCGGAAAAACGGCGGATTTTTTCTCGACTTATATTTTCGCTTATTTATCAATGAATCAAAGAAACGTGACAAGCACACGTCATTCGACCCTATTAAATATTTCGAAAAAAGCCGAATAGCACTGGCAATGACGACTGCAACCTTGATATGTATCTTTACCGATTCCCTCGTCCCGTATCTCTCTGTTCTGCTACATGCATTACGAGGCACTGGCTCCAGCAGTTCGGATATGCCAATTGCTAACCCCGACCTCCGACCACGTTCTACGTGGCGGCCGCTGGGAAAGAAGACGTTCTACGTCTCCCGCGGTAGTCGAGGGGCGGCGCTAGTTGACCGGCCTCAGAGCTCTAGTAAATATAAACCCCCGCTTTAAAGTCGAGAGAGAAGCCGTTGTGGGGATAGCGTAATGGCGAACGCACCGCACCGGTTATGCGGAGATGTGGGTTCGAGTCCCGCTCCCGGAGAAACGGCGGATTTTTTCTCGACTTATATTTTCGCCTATTTATCAATGACTCAAACAAACGTGACAAGCACACGTCATTCGGCCCTAATAAATAAATATTTCAAAAAAAGCCGAATAGCACTGGCAATGACGACTGCAACCTTGATATGTATCTTTGCCAAGTCCCTCGTCTTGTATCTCTCTGTTCTGCTACATGCATTACGAGGCACTGGCTCCAGCAGTTCGGATATTCCAATTGCTAACCCCGACCTCCGACCACGTTCTACGTGGCGGCCGCTGGGAAAGAAGACGTTCTACGTCTCCCGCGGTAGTCGAGGGGCGGCGCTAGTTGACCGGCCTCAGAGCTCTAGTAAATATAAACCCCCGCTTTGAAGTCGAGAGAGAAGCCGTTGTGGGGATAGCGTAATGGCGAACGCACCGCACCGGTTATGCGGAGATGTGGGTTCGAGTCCCGCTCCCGGAAAAACGGCGGATTTTTTCTCGACTTATATTTTCGCCTATTTATCAATGACTCAAAGAAACGTGACAAGCACACGTCATTCGGCCCTAATAAATATTTCGAAAAAAGCCGAATAGCACTGGCAATGACGACTGCAACCTTGATATGTATCTTTGCCAAGTCCCTCGTCCCGTATCTCTCTGTTCTGCTACATGCATTACGAGGCACTGGCTCCAGCAGTTCGGATATTCCAATTGCTAACCCCGACCTCCGACCACGTTCTACGTGGCGGCCGCTGGGAAAGAAGACGTTCTACGTCTCCCGCGGTAGTCGAGGGGCGGCGCGAGTTGACCGGCCTCAGAGCTCTTGTAAATATAAACCCCCGCTTTAAAGTCGAGAGAGAAGCCGTTGTGGGGATAGCGTAATGGCGAACGCACCGCACGGGTTATGCGGAGATGTGGGTTCGAGTCCCGCTCCCGGAAAAACGGCGGATTTTTTCTCGACTTATATTTTCGCTTATTTATCAATGAATCAAAGAAACGTGACAAGCACACGTCATTCGACCCTATTAAATATTTCGAAAAAAGCCGAATAGCACTGGCAATGACGACTGCAACCTTGATATGTATCTTTACCGATTCCCTCGTCCCGTATCTCTCTGTTCTGCTACATGCATTACGAGGCACTGGCTCCAGCAGTTCGGATATGCCAATTGCTAACCCCGACCTCCGACCCCGTTCTACGTGGCGGCCGCTGGGAAAGAAGACGTTCTACGTCTCCCGCGGTAGTCGAGGGGCGGCGCTAGTTGACCGGCCTCAGAGCTCTTGTAAATATAAACCCCCGCTTTAAAGTCGAGAGAGAAGCCGTTGTGGGGATAGCGTAATGGCGAACGCACCGAACCGGTTATGCGGAGATGTGGGTTCCAGTCCCGCTCCCGGAAAAATGGCGGATTTTTTCTCGACTTATATTTTCGCATATTTATCAATGACTCAAAGAAACGTGACAAGCACACGTCATTCGGCCCTAATAAATATTTCGAAAAAAGCCGAATAGCACTGGCAATGACGACTGCAACCTTGATATGTATCTTTGCCAAGTCCCTCGTCCCGTATCTCTCTGTTCTGCTACATGCATTACGAGGCACTGGCTCCAGCAGTTCGGATATTCCAATTGCTAACCCCGACCTCCGACCACGTTCTACGTGGCGGCCGCTGGGAAAGAAGACGTTCTACGTCTCCCGCGGTAGTCGAGGTGCGGCGCGAGTTGACCGGCCTCAGAGCTCTTGTAAATATAAACCCCCGCTTTAAAGTCGAGAGAGAAGCCGTTGTGGTGATAGCGTAATGGCGAACGCACCGCACCGGTTATGCGGAGATGTGGGTTCGAGTCTCGCTCCCGGAAAAACGGCGGATTTTTTCTCGACTTATATTTTCGCATATTTATCAATGACTCAAAGAAACGTGACAAGCACACGTCATTCGGCCCTAATAAATATTTCGAAAAAAGCCGAATAGCCCTGGCAATGACGACTGCAACCTTGATATGTATCTTTACCGATTCCCTCGTCCCGTATCTCTCTGTTCTGCTACATGCATTACGAGGCACTGGCTCCAGCAGTTCGGATATGCCAATTGCTAACCCCGACCTCCGACCCCGTTCTACGTGGCGGCCGCTGGGAAAGAAGACGTTCTACGTCTCCCGCGGTAGTCGAGGGGCGGCGCTAGTTGACCGGCCTCAGAGCTCTTGTAAATATAAACCCCCGCTTTAAAGTCGAGAGAGAAGCCGTTGTGGGGATAGCGTAATGGCGAACGCACCGCACCGGTTATGCGGAGATGTGGGTTCGAGTCCCGCTCCCGGAAAAACGGCGGATTTTTTCTCGACTTATATTTTCGCTTATTTATCAATGAATCAAAGAAACGTGACAAGCACACGTCATTCGGCCCTATTAAATATTTCGAAAAAAGCCGAATAGCACTGGCAATGACGACTGCAACCTTGATATGTATCTTTACCGAGTCCCTCGTCCCGTATCTCTCTGTTCTGTTACATGCATTACGAGGCACTGGCTCCAGCAGTTCGGATATGCCAATTGCTAACCCCGACCTCCGACCACGTTCTACGTGGCGGCCTCTGGGAAAGAAGACGTTCTACGTCTCCCGCGGTAGTCGAGGGGCGGCGCTAGTTGACGGCCTCAGAGCTCTTGTATATATAAACCCCCGCTTTAAAGTCGAGAGAGAAGCCGTTGTGGGGATAGCGTAATGGCGAACGCACCGCACCGGTTATGCGGAGATGTGGGTTCGAGTCCCGCTCCCGGAAAAACGGCGGATTTTTTCTCGACTTATATTTTCGCCTATTTATCAATGACTCAAAGAAACGTGACAAGCACACGTCATTCGGCCCTAATAAATATTTCGAAAAAAGCCGAATAGCACTGGCAATGACGACTGCAACCTTGATATGTATCTTTGCCAAGTCCCTCGTCCCGTATCTCTCTGTTCTGCTACATGCATTACGAGGCACTGGCTCCAGCAGTTCGGATATTCCAATTGCTAACCCCGACCTCCGACCACGTTCTACGTGGCGGCCGCTGGGAAAGAAGACGTTCTACGTCTCCCGCGGTAGTCGAGGGGCGGCGCGAGTTGACCGGCCTCAGAGCTCTTGTAAATATAAACCCCCGCTTTAAAGTCGAGAGAGAAGCCGTTGTGGGGATAGCGTAATGGCGAACGCACCGCACGGGTTATGCGGAGATGTGGGTTCGAGTCCCGCTCCCGGAAAAACGGCGGATTTTTTCTCGACTTATATTTTCGCTTATTTATCAATGAATCAAAGAAACGTGACAAGCACACGTCATTCGACCCTATTAAATATTTCGAAAAAAGCCGAATAGCACTGGCAATGACGACTGCAACCTTGATATGTATCTTTACCGATTCCCTCGTCCCGTATCTCTCTGTTCTGCTACATGCATTACGAGGCACTGGCTCCAGCAGTTCGGATATGCCAATTGCTAACCCCGACCTCCGACCCCGTTCTACGTGGCGGCCGCTGGGAAAGAAGACGTTCTACGTCTCCCGCGGTAGTCGAGGGGCGGCGCTAGTTGACCGGCCTCAGAGCTCTTGTAAATATAAACCCCCGCTTTAAAGTCGAGAGAGAAGCCGTTGTGGGGATAGCGTAATGGCGAACGCACCGAACCGGTTATGCGGAGATGTGGGTTCCAGTCCCGCTCCCGGAAAAATGGCGGATTTTTTCTCGACTTATATTTTCGCATATTTATCAATGACTCAAAGAAACGTGACAAGCACACGTCATTCGGCCCTAATAAATATTTCGAAAAAAGCCGAATAGCACTGGCAATGACGACTGCAACCTTGATATGTATCTTTGCCAAGTCCCTCGTCCCGTATCTCTCTGTTCTGCTACATGCATTACGAGGCACTGGCTCCAGCAGTTCGGATATTCCAATTGCTAACCCCGACCTCCGACCACGTTCTACGTGGCGGCCGCTGGGAAAGAAGACGTTCTACGTCTCCCGCGGTAGTCGAGGTGCGGCGCGAGTTGACCGGCCTCAGAGCTCTTGTAAATATAAACCCCCGCTTTAAAGTCGAGAGAGAAGCCGTTGTGGTGATAGCGTAATGGCGAACGCACCGCACCGGTTATGCGGAGATGTGGGTTCGAGTCTCGCTCCCGGAAAAACGGCGGATTTTTTCTCGACTTATATTTTCGCATATTTATCAATGACTCAAAGAAACGTGACAAGCACACGTCATTCGGCCCTAATAAATATTTCGAAAAAAGCCGAATAGCCCTGGCAATGACGACTGCAACCTTGATATGTATCTTTACCGATTCCCTCGTCCCGTATCTCTCTGTTCTGCTACATGCATTACGAGGCACTGGCTCCAGCAGTTCGGATATGCCAATTGCTAACCCCGACCTCCGACCCCGTTCTACGTGGCGGCCGCTGGGAAAGAAGACGTTCTACGTCTCCCGCGGTAGTCGAGGGGCGGCGCTAGTTGACCGGCCTCAGAGCTCTTGTAAATATAAACCCCCGCTTTAAAGTCGAGAGAGAAGCCGTTGTGGGGATAGCGTAATGGCGAACGCACCGCACCGGTTATGCGGAGATGTGGGTTCGAGTCCCGCTCCCGGAAAAACGGCGGATTTTTTCTCGACTTATATTTTCGCTTATTTATCAATGAATCAAAGAAACGTGACAAGCACACGTCATTCGGCCCTATTAAATATTTCGAAAAAAGCCGAATAGCACTGGCAATGACGACTGCAACCTTGATATGTATCTTTACCGAGTCCCTCGTCCCGTATCTCTCTGTTCTGTTACATGCATTACGAGGCACTGGCTCCAGCAGTTCGGATATGCCAATTGCTAACCCCGACCTCCGACCACGTTCTACGTGGCGGCCTCTGGGAAAGAAGACGTTCTACGTCTCCCGCGGTAGTCGAGGGGCGGCGCTAGTTGACGGCCTCAGAGCTCTTGTAAATATAAACCCCCGCTTTAAAGTCGAGAGAGAAGCCGTTGTGGTGATAGCGTAATGGCGAACGCACCGCACCGGTTATGCGGAGATGTGGGTTCCAGTCCCGCTCCCGGAAAAATGGCGGATTTTTTCTCGACTTATATTTTCGCATATTTATCAATGACTCAAAGAAACGTGACAAGCACACGTCATTCGGCCCTAATAAATATTTCGAAAAAAGCCGAATAGCACTGGCAATGACGACTGCAACCTTGATATGTATCTTTACCGATTCCCTCGTCCCGTATCTCTCTGTTCTGCTACATGCATTACGAGGCACTGGCTCCAGCAGTTCGGATATGCCAATTGCTAACCCCGACCTCCGACCCCGTTCTACGTGGCGGCCGCTGGGAAAGAAGACGTTCTACGTCTCCCGCGGTAGTCGAGGGGCGGCGCTAGTTGACCGGCCTCAGAGCTCTTGTAAATATAAACCCCCGCTTTAAAGTCGAGAGAGAAGCCGTTGTGGGGATAGCGTAATGGCGAACGCACCGCACCGGTTATGCGGAGATGTGGGTTCGAGTCCCGCTCCCGGAAAAACGGCGGATTTTTTCTCGACTTATATTTTCGCTTATTTATCAATGAATCAAAGAAACGTGACAAGCACACGTCATTCGGCCCTATTAAATATTTCGAAAAAAGCCGAATAGCACTGGCAATGACGACTGCAACCTTGATATGTATCTTTACCGAGTCCCTCGTCCCGTATCTCTCTGTTCTGTTACATGCATTACGAGGCACTGGCTCCAGCAGTTCGGATATGCCAATTGCTAACCCCGACCTCCGACCACGTTCTACGTGGCGGCCTCTGGGAAAGAAGACGTTCTACGTCTCCCGCGGTAGTCGAGGGGCGGCGCTAGTTGACGGCCTCAGAGCTCTTGTAAATATAAACCCCCGCTTTAAAGTCGAGAGAGAAGCCGTTGTGGTGATAGCGTAATGGCGAACGCACCGCACCGGTTATGCGGAGATGTGGGTTCGAGTCCCGCTCCCGGAAAAACGGCGGATTTTTTCTCGACTTATATTTTCGCTTATTTATCAATGAATCAAAGAAACGTGACAAGCACACGTCATTCGACCCTATTAAATATTTCGAAAAAAGCCGAATAGCACTGGCAATGACGACTGCAACCTTGATATGTATCTTTACCGATTCCCTCGTCCCGTATCTCTCTGTTCTGCTACATGCATTACGAGGCACTGGCTCCAGCAGTTCGGATATGCCAATTGCTAACCCCGACCTCCGACCACGTTCTACGTGGCGGCCGCTGGGAAAGAAGACGTTCTACGTCTCCCGCGGTAGTCGAGGGGCGGCGCTAGTTGACCGGCCTCAGAGCTCTAGTAAATATAAACCCCCGCTTTAAAGTCGAGAGAGAAGCCGTTGTGGGGATAGCGTAATGGCGAACGCACCGCACCGGTTATGCGGAGATGTGGGTTCGAGTCCCGCTCCCGGAGAAACGGCGGATTTTTTCTCGACTTATATTTTCGCCTATTTATCAATGACTCAAACAAACGTGACAAGCACACGTCATTCGGCCCTAATAAATAAATATTTCAAAAAAAGCCGAATAGCACTGGCAATGACGACTGCAACCTTGATATGTATCTTTGCCAAGTCCCTCGTCTTGTATCTCTCTGTTCTGCTACATGCATTACGAGGCACTGGCTCCAGCAGTTCGGATATTCCAATTGCTAACCCCGACCTCCGACCACGTTCTACGTGGCGGCCGCTGGGAAAGAAGACGTTCTACGTCTCCCGCGGTAGTCGAGGGGCGGCGCTAGTTGACCGGCCTCAGAGCTCTAGTAAATATAAACCCCCGCTTTGAAGTCGAGAGAGAAGCCGTTGTGGGGATAGCGTAATGGCGAACGCACCGCACCGGTTATGCGGAGATGTGGGTTCGAGTCCCGCTCCCGGAAAAACGGCGGATTTTTTCTCGACTTATATTTTCGCCTATTTATCAATGACTCAAAGAAACGTGACAAGCACACGTCATTCGGCCCTAATAAATATTTCGAAAAAAGCCGAATAGCACTGGCAATGACGACTGCAACCTTGATATGTATCTTTGCCAAGTCCCTCGTCCCGTATCTCTCTGTTCTGCTACATGCATTACGAGGCACTGGCTCCAGCAGTTCGGATATTCCAATTGCTAACCCCGACCTCCGACCACGTTCTACGTGGCGGCCGCTGGGAAAGAAGACGTTCTACGTCTCCCGCGGTAGTCGAGGGGCGGCGCGAGTTGACCGGCCTCAGAGCTCTTGTAAATATAAACCCCCGCTTTAAAGTCGAGAGAGAAGCCGTTGTGGGGATAGCGTAATGGCGAACGCACCGCACGGGTTATGCGGAGATGTGGGTTCGAGTCCCGCTCCCGGAAAAACGGCGGATTTTTTCTCGACTTATATTTTCGCTTATTTATCAATGAATCAAAGAAACGTGACAAGCACACGTCATTCGACCCTATTAAATATTTCGAAAAAAGCCGAATAGCACTGGCAATGACGACTGCAACCTTGATATGTATCTTTACCGATTCCCTCGTCCCGTATCTCTCTGTTCTGCTACATGCATTACGAGGCACTGGCTCCAGCAGTTCGGATATGCCAATTGCTAACCCCGACCTCCGACCCCGTTCTACGTGGCGGCCGCTGGGAAAGAAGACGTTCTACGTCTCCCGCGGTAGTCGAGGGGCGGCGCTAGTTGACCGGCCTCAGAGCTCTTGTAAATATAAACCCCCGCTTTAAAGTCGAGAGAGAAGCCGTTGTGGGGATAGCGTAATGGCGAACGCACCGAACCGGTTATGCGGAGATGTGGGTTCCAGTCCCGCTCCCGGAAAAATGGCGGATTTTTTCTCGACTTATATTTTCGCATATTTATCAATGACTCAAAGAAACGTGACAAGCACACGTCATTCGGCCCTAATAAATATTTCGAAAAAAGCCGAATAGCACTGGCAATGACGACTGCAACCTTGATATGTATCTTTGCCAAGTCCCTCGTCCCGTATCTCTCTGTTCTGCTACATGCATTACGAGGCACTGGCTCCAGCAGTTCGGATATTCCAATTGCTAACCCCGACCTCCGACCACGTTCTACGTGGCGGCCGCTGGGAAAGAAGACGTTCTACGTCTCCCGCGGTAGTCGAGGTGCGGCGCGAGTTGACCGGCCTCAGAGCTCTTGTAAATATAAACCCCCGCTTTAAAGTCGAGAGAGAAGCCGTTGTGGTGATAGCGTAATGGCGAACGCACCGCACCGGTTATGCGGAGATGTGGGTTCGAGTCTCGCTCCCGGAAAAACGGCGGATTTTTTCTCGACTTATATTTTCGCATATTTATCAATGACTCAAAGAAACGTGACAAGCACACGTCATTCGGCCCTAATAAATATTTCGAAAAAAGCCGAATAGCCCTGGCAATGACGACTGCAACCTTGATATGTATCTTTACCGATTCCCTCGTCCCGTATCTCTCTGTTCTGCTACATGCATTACGAGGCACTGGCTCCAGCAGTTCGGATATGCCAATTGCTAACCCCGACCTCCGACCCCGTTCTACGTGGCGGCCGCTGGGAAAGAAGACGTTCTACGTCTCCCGCGGTAGTCGAGGGGCGGCGCTAGTTGACCGGCCTCAGAGCTCTTGTAAATATAAACCCCCGCTTTAAAGTCGAGAGAGAAGCCGTTGTGGGGATAGCGTAATGGCGAACGCACCGCACCGGTTATGCGGAGATGTGGGTTCGAGTCCCGCTCCCGGAAAAACGGCGGATTTTTTCTCGACTTATATTTTCGCTTATTTATCAATGAATCAAAGAAACGTGACAAGCACACGTCATTCGGCCCTATTAAATATTTCGAAAAAAGCCGAATAGCACTGGCAATGACGACTGCAACCTTGATATGTATCTTTACCGAGTCCCTCGTCCCGTATCTCTCTGTTCTGTTACATGCATTACGAGGCACTGGCTCCAGCAGTTCGGATATGCCAATTGCTAACCCCGACCTCCGACCACGTTCTACGTGGCGGCCTCTGGGAAAGAAGACGTTCTACGTCTCCCGCGGTAGTCGAGGGGCGGCGCTAGTTGACGGCCTCAGAGCTCTTGTAAATATAAACCCCCGCTTTAAAGTCGAGAGAGAAGCCGTTGTGGTGATAGCGTAATGGCGAACGCACCGCACCGGTTATGCGGAGATGTGGGTTCCAGTCCCGCTCCCGGAAAAATGGCGGATTTTTTCTCGACTTATATTTTCGCATATTTATCAATGACTCAAAGAAACGTGACAAGCACACGTCATTCGGCCCTAATAAATATTTCGAAAAAAGCCGAATAGCACTGGCAATGACGACTGCAACCTTCATATGTATCTTTACCGATTCCCTCGTCCCGTATCTCTCTGTTCTGCTACATGCATTACGAGGCACTGGCTCCAGCAGTTCGGATATGCCAATTGCTAACCCCGACCTCCGACCCCGTTCTACGTGGCGGCCGCTGGGAAAGAAGACGTTCTACGTCTCCCGCGGTAGTCGAGGGGCGGCGCTAGTTGACCGGCCTCAGAGCTCTTGTAAATATAAACCCCCGCTTTAAAGTCGAGAGAGAAGCCGTTGTGGGGATAGCGTAATGGCGAACGCACCGCACCGGTTATGCGGAGATGTGGGTTCGAGTCCCGCTCCCGGAAAAACGGCGGATTTTTTCTCGACTTATATTTTCGCTTATTTATCAATGAATCAAAGAAACGTGACAAGCACACGTCATTCGGCCCTATTAAATATTTCGAAAAAAGCCGAATAGCACTGGCAATGACGACTGCAACCTTGATATGTATCTTTACCGAGTCCCTCGTCCCGTATCTCTCTGTTCTGTTACATGCATTACGAGGCACTGGCTCCAGCAGTTCGGATATGCCAATTGCTAACCCCGACCTCCGACCACGTTCTACGTGGCGGCCTCTGGGAAAGAAGACGTTCTACGTCTCCCGCGGTAGTCGAGGGGCGGCGCTAGTTGACGGCCTCAGAGCTCTTGTAAATATAAACCCCCGCTTTAAAGTCGAGAGAGAAGCCGTTGTGGTGATAGCGTAATGGCGAACGCACCGCACCGGTTATGCGGAGATGTGGGTTCCAGTCCCGCTCCCGGAAAAATGGCGGATTTTTTCTCGACTTATATTTTCGCATATTTATCAATGACTCAAAGAAACGTGACAAGCACACGTCATTCGGCCCTAATAAATATTTCGAAAAAAGCCGAATAGCACTGGCAATGACGACTGCAACCTTGATATGTATCTTTACCGATTCCCTCGTCCCGTATCTCTCTGTTCTGCTACATGCATTACGAGGCACTGGCTCCAGCAGTTCGGATATGCCAATTGCTAACCCCGACCTCCGACCACGTTCTACGTGGCGGCCTCTGGGAAAGAAGACGTTCTACGTCTCCCGCGGTAGTCGAGGGGCGGCGCTAGTTGACGGCCTCAGAGCTCTTGTAAATATAAACCCCCGCTTTAAAGTCGAGAGAGAAGCCGTTGTGGTGATAGCGTAATGGCGAACGCACCGCACCGGTTATGCGGAGATGTGGGTTCGAGTCCCGCTCCCGGAAAAACGGCGGATTTTTTCTCGACTTATATTTTCGCTTATTTATCAATGAATCAAAGAAACGTGACAAGCACACGTCATTCGACCCTATTAAATATTTCGAAAAAAGCCGAATAGCACTGG
The DNA here is from genome assembly GCF_048455015.1 of Haemaphysalis longicornis. Lineage (NCBI taxonomy): Eukaryota > Metazoa > Arthropoda > Arachnida > Ixodida > Ixodidae > Haemaphysalis > Haemaphysalis longicornis. Next base: position 187,758 of record NW_027526282.1, on the reverse strand, counting down.
CAATGACGACTGCAACCTTGATATGTATCTTTACCGATTCCCTCGTCCCGTATCTCTCTGTTCTGCTACATGCATTACGAGGCACTGGCTCCAGCAGTTCGGATATGCCAATTGCTAACCCCGACCTCCGACCACGTTCTACGTGGCGGCCGCTGGGAAAGAAGACGTTCTACGTCTCCCGCGGTAGTCGAGGGGCGGCGCTAGTTGACCGGCCTCAGAGCTCTAGTAAATATAAACCCCCGCTTTAAAGTCGAGAGAGAAGCCGTTGTGGGGATAGCGTAATGGCGAACGCACCGCACCGGTTATGCGGAGATGTGGGTTCGAGTCCCGCTCCCGGAGAAACGGCGGATTTTTTCTCGACTTATATTTTCGCCTATTTATCAATGAATCAAAGAAACGTGACAAGCACACGTCATTCGGCCCTATTAAATATTTCGAAAAAAGCCGAATAGCACTGGCAATGACGACTGCAACCTTGATATGTATCTTTACCGAGTCCCTCGTCCCGTATCTATCTGTTCTGTTACATGCATTACGAGGCACTGGCTCCAGCAGTTCGGATATGCCAATTGCTAACCCCGACCTCCGACCACGTTCTACGTGGCGGCCTCTGGGAAAGAAGACGTTCTACGTCTCCCGCGGTAGTCGAGGGGCGGCGCTAGTTGACGGCCTCAGAGCTCTTGTAAATATAAACCCCCGCTTTAAAGTCGAGAGAGAAGCCGTTGTGGTGATAGCGTAATGGCGAACGCACCGCACCGGTTATGCGGAGATGTGGGTTCGAGTCCCGCTCCCGGAAAAACGGCGGATTTTTTCTCGACTTATATTTTCGCTTATTTATCAATGAATCAAAGAAACGTGACAAGCACACGTCATTCGACCCTATTAAATATTTCGAAAAAAGCCGAATAGCACTGGCAATGACGACTGCAACCTTGATATGTATCTTTACCGATTCCCTCGTCCCGTATCTCTCTGTTCTGCTACATGCATTACGAGGCACTGGCTCCAGCAGTTCGGATATGCCAATTGCTAACCCCGACCTCCGACCCCGTTCTACGTGGCGGCCGCTGGGAAAGAAGACGTTCTACGTCTCCCGCGGTAGTCGAGGGGCGGCGCTAGTTGACCGGCCTCAGAGCTCTTGTAAATATAAACCCCCGCTTTAAAGTCGAGAGAGAAGCCGTTGTGGGGATAGCGTAATGGCGAACGCACCGAACCGGTTATGCGGAGATGTGGGTTCCAGTCCCGCTCCCGGAAAAATGGCGGATTTTTTCTCGACTTATATTTTCGCATATTTATCAATGACTCAAAGAAACGTGACAAGCACACGTCATTCGGCCCTAATAAATATTTCGAAAAAAGCCGAATAGCACTGGCAATGACGACTGCAACCTTGATATGTATCTTTGCCAAGTCCCTCGTCCCGTATCTCTCTGTTCTGCTACATGCATTACGAGGCACTGGCTCCAGCAGTTCGGATATTCCAATTGCTAACCCTGACCTCCGACCACGTTCTACGTGGCGGCCGCTGGGAAAGAAGACGTTCTACGTCTCCCGCGGTAGTCGAGGTGCGGCGCGAGTTGACCGGCCTCAGAGCTCTTGTAAATATAAACCCCCGCTTTAAAGTCGAGAGAGAAGCCGTTGTGGTGATAGCGTAATGGCGAACGCACCGCACCGGTTATGCGGAGATGTGGGTTCGAGTCCCGCTCCCGGAAAAACGGCGGATTTTTTCTCGACTTATATTTTCGCATATTTATCAATGACTCAAAGAAACGTGACAAGCACACGTCATTCGGCCCTAATAAATATTTCGAAAAAAGCCGAATAGCACTGGCAATGACGACTGCAACCTTGATATGTATCTTTACCGATTCCCTCGTCCCGTATCTCTCTGTTCTGCTACATGCATTACGAGGCACTGGCTCCAGCAGTTCGGATATGCCAATTGCTAACCCCGACCTCCGACCCCGTTCTACGTGGCGGCCGCTGGGAAAGAAGACGTTCTACGTCTCCCGCGGTAGTCGAGGGGCGGCGCTAGTTGACCGGCCTCAGAGCTCTTGTAAATATAAACCCCCGCTTTAAAGTCGAGAGAGAAGCCGTTGTGGGGATAGCGTAATGGCGAACGCACCGCACCGGTTATGCGGAGATGTGGGTTCGAGTCCCGCTCCCGGAAAAACGGCGGATTTTTTCTCGACTTATATTTTCGCTTATTTATCAATGAATCAAAGAAACGTGACAAGCACACGTCATTCGGCCCTATTAAATATTTCGAAAAAAGCCGAATAGCACTGGCAATGACGACTGCAACCTTGATATGTATCTTTACCGAGTCCCTCGTCCCGTATCTCTCTGTTCTGTTACATGCATTACGAGGCACTGGCTCCAGCAGTTCGGATATGCCAATTGCTAACCCCGACCTCCGACCACGTTCTACGTGGCGGCCTCTGGGAAAGAAGACGTTCTACGTCTCCCGCGGTAGTCGAGGGGCGGCGCTAGTTGACGGCCTCAGAGCTCTTGTAAATATAAACCCCCGCTTTAAAGTCGAGAGAGAAGCCGTTGTGGTGATAGCGTAATGGCGAACGCACCGCACCGGTTATGCGGAGATGTGGGTTCCAGTCCCGCTCCCGGAAAAATGGCGGATTTTTTCTCGACTTATATTTTCGCATATTTATCAATGACTCAAAGAAACGTGACAAGCACACGTCATTCGGCCCTAATAAATATTTCGAAAAAAGCCGAATAGCACTGGCAATGACGACTGCAACCTTGATATGTATCTTTACCGATTCCCTCGTCCCGTATCTCTCTGTTCTGCTACATGCATTACGAGGCACTGGCTCCAGCAGTTCGGATATGCCAATTGCTAACCCCGACCTCCGACCCCGTTCTACGTGGCGGCCGCTGGGAAAGAAGACGTTCTACGTCTCCCGCGGTAGTCGAGGGGCGGCGCTAGTTGACCGGCCTCAGAGCTCTTGTAAATATAAACCCCCGCTTTAAGGTCGAGAGAGAAGCCGTTGTGGGGATAGCGTAATGGCGAACGCACCGCACCGGTTATGCGGAGATGTGGGTTCGAGTCCCGCTCCCGGAAAAACGGCGGATTTTTTCTCGACTTATATTTTCGCTTATTTATCAATGAATCAAAGAAACGTGACAAGCACACGTCATTCGGCCCTATTAAATATTTCGAAAAAAGCCGAATAGCACTGGCAATGACGACTGCAACCTTGATATGTATCTTTACCGAGTCCCTCGTCCCGTATCTCTCTGTTCTGTTACATGCATTACGAGGCACTGGCTCCAGCAGTTCGGATATGCCAATTGCTAACCCCGACCTCCGACCACGTTCTACGTGGCGGCCTCTGGGAAAGAAGACGTTCTACGTCTCCCGCGGTAGTCGAGGGGCGGCGCTAGTTGACGGCCTCAGAGCTCTTGTAAATATAAACCCCCGCTTTAAAGTCGAGAGAGAAGCCGTTGTGGTGATAGCGTAATGGCGAACGCACCGCACCGGTTATGCGGAGATGTGGGTTCGAGTCCCGCTCCCGGAAAAACGGCGGATTTTTTCTCGACTTATATTTTCGCTTATTTATCAATGAATCAAAGAAACGTGACAAGCACACGTCATTCGACCCTATTAAATATTTCGAAAAAAGCCGAATAGCACTGGCAATGACGACTGCAACCTTGATATGTATCTTTACCGATTCCCTCGTCCCGTATCTCTCTGTTCTGCTACATGCATTACGAGGCACTGGCTCCAGCAGTTCGGATATGCCAATTGCTAACCCCGACCTCCGACCACGTTCTACGTGGCGGCCGCTGGGAAAGAAGACGTTCTACGTCTCCCGCGGTAGTCGAGGGGCGGCGCTAGTTGACCGGCCTCAGAGCTCTAGTAAATATAAACCCCCGCTTTAAAGTCGAGAGAGAAGCCGTTGTGGGGATAGCGTAATGGCGAACGCACCGCACCGGTTATGCGGAGATGTGGGTTCGAGTCCCGCTCCCGGAGAAACGGCGGATTTTTTCTCGACTTATATTTTCGCCTATTTATCAATGACTCAAACAAACGTGACAAGCACACGTCATTCGGCCCTAATAAATAAATATTTCAAAAAAAGCCGAATAGCACTGGCAATGACGACTGCAACCTTGATATGTATCTTTGCCAAGTCCCTCGTCTTGTATCTCTCTGTTCTGCTACATGCATTACGAGGCACTGGCTCCAGCAGTTCGGATATTCCAATTGCTAACCCCGACCTCCGACCACGTTCTACGTGGCGGCCGCTGGGAAAGAAGACGTTCTACGTCTCCCGCGGTAGTCGAGGGGCGGCGCTAGTTGACCGGCCTCAGAGCTCTAGTAAATATAAACCCCCGCTTTGAAGTCGAGAGAGAAGCCGTTGTGGGGATAGCGTAATGGCGAACGCACCGCACCGGTTATGCGGAGATGTGGGTTCGAGTCCCGCTCCCGGAAAAACGGCGGATTTTTTCTCGACTTATATTTTCGCCTATTTATCAATGACTCAAAGAAACGTGACAAGCACACGTCATTCGGCCCTAATAAATATTTCGAAAAAAGCCGAATAGCACTGGCAATGACGACTGCAACCTTGATATGTATCTTTGCCAAGTCCCTCGTCCCGTATCTCTCTGTTCTGCTACATGCATTACGAGGCACTGGCTCCAGCAGTTCGGATATTCCAATTGCTAACCCCGACCTCCGACCACGTTCTACGTGGCGGCCGCTGGGAAAGAAGACGTTCTACGTCTCCCGCGGTAGTCGAGGGGCGGCGCGAGTTGACCGGCCTCAGAGCTCTTGTAAATATAAACCCCCGCTTTAAAGTCGAGAGAGAAGCCGTTGTGGGGATAGCGTATGGCGAACGCACCGCACCGGTTATGCGGAGATGTGGGTTCGAGTCCCGCTCCCGGAAAAACGGCGGATTTTTTCTCGACTTATATTTTCGCTTATTTATCAATGAATCAAAGAAACGTGACAAGCACACGTCATTCGACCCTATTAAATATTTCGAAAAAAGCCGAATAGCACTGGCAATGACGACTGCAACCTTGATATGTATCTTTACCGATTCCCTCGTCCCGTATCTCTCTGTTCTGCTACATGCATTACGAGGCACTGGCTCCAGCAGTTCGGATATGCCAATTGCTAACCCCGACCTCCGACCCCGTTCTACGTGGCGGCCGCTGGGAAAGAAGACGTTCTACGTCTCCCGCGGTAGTCGAGGGGCGGCGCTAGTTGACCGGCCTCAGAGCTCTTGTAAATATAAACCCCCGCTTTAAAGTCGAGAGAGAAGCCGTTGTGGGGATAGCGTAATGGCGAACGCACCGAACCGGTTATGCGGAGATGTGGGTTCCAGTCCCGCTCCCGGAAAAATGGCGGATTTTTTCTCGACTTATATTTTCGCATATTTATCAATGACTCAAAGAAACGTGACAACCACACGTCATTCGGCCCTAATAAATATTTCGAAAAAAGCCGAATAGCACTGGCAATGACGACTGCAACCTTGATATGTATCTTTGCCAAGTCCCTCGTCCCGTATCTCTCTGTTCTGCTACATGCATTACGAGGCACTGGCTCCAGCAGTTCGGATATTCCAATTGCTAACCCCGACCTCCGACCACGTTCTACGTGGCGGCCGCTGGGAAAGAAGACGTTCTACGTCTCCCGCGGTAGTCGAGGTGCGGCGCGAGTTGACCGGCCTCAGAGCTCTTGTAAATATAAACCCCCGCTTTAAAGTCGAGAGAGAAGCCGTTGTGGTGATAGCGTAATGGCGAACGCACCGCACCGGTTATGCGGAGATGTGGGTTCGAGTCTCGCTCCCGGAAAAACGGCGGATTTTTTCTCGACTTATATTTTCGCATATTTATCAATGACTCAAAGAAACGTGACAAGCACACGTCATTCGGCCCTAATAAATATTTCGAAAAAAGCCGAATAGCCCTGGCAATGACGACTGCAACCTTGATATGTATCTTTACCGATTCCCTCGTCCCGTATCTCTCTGTTCTGCTACATGCATTACGAGGCACTGGCTCCAGCAGTTCGGATATGCCAATTGCTAACCCCGACCTCCGACCCCGTTCTACGTGGCGGCCGCTGGGAAAGAAGACGTTCTACGTCTCCCGCGGTAGTCGAGGGGCGGCGCTAGTTGACCGGCCTCAGAGCTCTTGTAAATATAAACCCCCGCTTTAAAGTCGAGAGAGAAGCCGTTGTGGGGATAGCGTAATGGCGAACGCACCGCACCGGTTATGCGGAGATGTGGGTTCGAGTCCCGCTCCCGGAAAAACGGCGGATTTTTTCTCGACTTATATTTTCGCTTATTTATCAATGAATCAAAGAAACGTGACAAGCACACGTCATTCGGCCCTATTAAATATTTCGAAAAAAGCCGAATAGCACTGGCAATGACGACTGCAACCTTGATATGTATCTTTACCGAGTCCCTCGTCCCGTATCTCTCTGTTCTGTTCCATGCATTACGAGGCACTGGCTCCAGCAGTTCGGATATGCCAATTGCTAACCCCGACCTCCGACCACGTTCTTCGTGGCGGCCTCTGGGAAAGAAGACGTTCTACGTCTCCCGCGGTAGTCGAGGGGCGGCGCTAGTTGACGGCCTCAGAGCTCTTGTAAATATAAACCCCCGCTTTAAAGTCGAGAGAGAAGCCGTTGTGGTGATAGCGTAATGGCGAACGCACCGCACCGGTTATGCGGAGATGTGGGTTCCAGTCCCGCTCCCGGAAAAATGGCGGATTTTTTCTCGACTTATATTTTCGCATATTTATCAATGACTCAAAGAAACGTGACAAGCACACGTCATTCGGCCCTAACAAATATTTCGAAAAAAGCCGAATAGCACTGGCAATGACGACTGCAACCTTGATATGTATCTTTACCGATTCCCTCGTCCCGTATCTCTCTGTTCTGCTACATGCATTACGAGGCACTGGCTCCAGCAGTTCGGATATGCCAATTGCTAACCCCGACCTCCGACCCCGTTCTACGTGGCGGCCGCTGGGAAAGAAGACGTTCTACGTCTCCCGCGGTAGTCGAGGGGCGGCGCTAGTTGACCGGCCTCAGAGCTCTTGTAAATATAAACCCCCGCTTTAAAGTCGAGAGAGAAGCCGTTGTGGGGATAGCGTAATGGCGAACGCACCGCACCGGTTATGCGGAGATGTGGGTTCGAGTCCCGCTCCCGGAAAAACGGCGGATTTTTTCTCGACTTATATTTTCGCTTATTTATCAATGAATCAAAGAAACGTGACAAGCACACGTCATTCGGCCCTATTAAATATTTCGAAAAAAGCCGAATAGCACTGGCAATGACGACTGCAACCTTGATATGTATCTTTACCGAGTCCCTCGTCCCGTATCTCTCTGTTCTGTTACATGCATTACGAGGCACTGGCTCCAGCAGTTCGGATATGCCAATTGCTAACCCCGACCTCCGACCACGATCTACGTGGCGGCCTCTGGGAAAGAAGACGTTCTACGTCTCCCGCGGTAGTCGAGGAGCGGCGCTAGTTGACGGCCTCAGAGCTCTTGTAAATATAAACCCCCGCTTTAAAGTCGAGAGAGAAGCCGTTGTGGTGATAGCGTAATGGCGAACGCACCGCACCGGTTATGCGGAGATGTGGGTTCGAGTCCCGCTCCCGGAAAAACGGCGGATTTTTTCTCGACATATATTTTCGCTTATTTATCAATGAATCAAAGAAACGTGACAAGCACACGTCATTCGACCCTATTAAATATTTCGAAAAAAGCCGAATAGCACTGGCAATGACGACTGCAACCTTGATATGTATCTTTACCGATTCCCTCGTCCCGTATCTCTCTGTTCTGCTACATGCATTACGAGGCACTGGCTCCAGCAGTTCGGATATGCCAATTGCTAACCCCGACCTCCGACCACGTTCTACGTGGCGGCCGCTGGGAAAGAAGACGTTCTACGTCTCCCGCGGTAGTCGAGGGGCGGCGCTAGTTGACCGGCCTCAGAGCTCTTGTAAATATAAACCCCCGCTTTAAAGTCGAGAGAGAAGCCGTTGTGGGGATAGCGTAATGGCGAACGCACCGCACCGGTTATGCGGAGATGTGGGTTCGAGTCCCGCTCCCGGAAAAACGGCGGATTTTTTCTCGACTTATATTTTCGCTTATTTATCAATGAATCAAAGAAACGTGACAAGCACACGTCATTCGGCCCTATTAAATATTTCGAAAAAAGCCGAATAGCACTGGCAATGACGACTGCAACCTTGATATGTATCTTTACCGAGTCCCTCGTCCCGTATCTCTCTGTTCTGTTACATGCATTACGAGGCACTGGCTCCAGCAGTTCGGATATGCCAATTGCTAACCCCGACCTCCGACCACGTTCTACGTGGCGGCCTCTGGGAAAGAAGACGTTCTACGTCTCCCGCGGTAGTCGAGGGGCGGCGCTAGTTGACGGCCTCAGAGCTCTTGTAAATATAAACCCCCGCTTTAAAGTCGAGAGAGAAGCCGTTGTGGTGATAGCGTAATGGCGAACGCACCGCACCGGTTATGCGGAGATGTGGGCTCGAGTCCCGCTCCCGGAAAAACGGCGGATTTTTTCTCGACTTATATTTTCGCTTATTTATCAATGAATCAAAGAAACGTGACAAGCACACGTCATTCGACCCTATTAAATATTTCGAAAAAAGCCGAATAGCACTGGCAATGACGACTGCAACCTTGATATGTATCTTTACCGATTCCCTCGTCCCGTATCTCTCTGTTCTGCTACATGCATTACGAGGCACTGGCTCCAGCAGTTCGGATATGCCAATTGCTAACCCCGACCTCCGACCACGTTCTACGTGGCGGCCGCTGGGAAAGAAGACGTTCTACGTCTCCCGCGGTAGTCGAGGGGCGGCGCTAGTTGACCGGCCTCAGAGCTCTAGTAAATATAAACCCCCGCTTTAAAGTCGAGAGAGAAGCCGTTGTGGGGACAGCGTAATGGCGAACGCACCGCACCGGTTATGCGGAGATGTGGGTTCGAGTCCCGCTCCCGGAGAAACGGCGGATTTTTTCTCGACTTATATTTTCGCCTATTTATCAATGACTCAAACAAACGTGACAAGCACACGTCATTCGGCCCTAATAAATAAATATTTCAAAAAAAGCCGAATAGCACTGGCAATGACGACTGCAACCTTGATATGTATCTTTGCCAAGTCCCTCGTCTTGTATCTCTCTGTTCTGCTACATGCATTACGAGGCACTGGCTCCAGCAGTTCGGATATTCCAATTGCTAACCCCGACCTCCGACCACGTTCTACGTGGCGGCCGCTGGGAAAGAAGACGTTCTACGTCTCCCGCGGTAGTCGAGGGGCGGCGCTAGTTGACCGGCCTCAGAGCTCTAGTAAATATAAACCCCCGCTTTGAAGTCGAGAGAGAAGCCGTTGTGGGGATAGCGTAATGGCGAACGCACCGCACCGGTTATGCGGAGATGTGGGTTCGAGTCCCGCTCCCGGAAAAACGGCGGATTTTTTCTCGACTTATATTTTCGCCTATTTATCAATGACTCAAAGAAACGTGACAAGCACACGTCATTCGGCCCTAATAAATATTTCGAAAAAAGCCGAATAGCACTGGCAATGACGACTGCAACCTTGATATGTATCTTTGCCAAGTCCCTCGTCCCGTATCTCTCTGTTCTGCTACATGCATTACGAGGCACTGGCTCCAGCAGTTCGGATATTCCAATTGCTAACCCCGACCTCCGACCACGTTCTACGTGGCGGCCGCTGGGAAAGAAGACGTTCTACGTCTCCCGCGGTAGTCGAGGGGCGGCGCGAGTTGACCGGCCTCAGAGCTCTTGTAAATATAAACCCCCGCTTTAAAGTCGAGAGAGAAGCCGTTGTGGGGATAGCGTAATGGCGAACGCACCGCACCGGTTATGCGGAGATGTGGGTTCGAGTCCCGCTCCCGGAAAAACGGCGGATTTTTTCTCAACTGATATTTTCGCTTATTTATCAATGAATCAAAGAAACGTGACAAGCACACGTCATTCGGCCCTATTAAATATTTCGAAAAAAGTCGAATAGCACTGGCAATCACGACTGCAACCTTGATATATATATATATATATATATATATATATATTTATATATATATATATATATATATATTTATATATATATATATATATATATATATATATATATATATATATATATATATTACGTTTACGGTTGAATGTATGCACATTACACCTTAAATTCACTTGTCTTTTATACTGCCTAATATTATGATGAGGTGACATGCCATTTGCTGCGTTCACAAATATATTTGTGTATTCACATTCGAGGGTACCTTACGGTCTGTTGACTATGGCACCCTCCTCTGTAAAATATTATGTTAATATTCCTCTTTTATGAAAACCCGCCGCGGTGGCTCAGTGGCTAAGGCGTTGGGCTGCTGAGCACGAGGTCGCGGGTTCGATTCCCGGCCGCGGCGGCTGCTTTTCTGATGGAGGCGAAAAGCAAAAACGCCCGTGTGTACGAGATTTCGGCGCACGATAAAGATCCCCAGGTGGTCAAAATTAATCCGGAGCCCTCCACTACGGCGCGCCTCATCGCCTGCGTTGCCTCGGCGCGTTAAACCCTACAATCAATCAAAAAATCAATCTTTTATGAAAGAAACTGTGCCTTTTACTTCCACTTTCATGTAAGACTTCAAAACATTACCTGTTGTAAATTGATTCCTTCACGTAATCCAGCCATTGTCAAAGCGCACGAAGCGTTGCAGCGATCAGCACAGCCCTGTTCCCCTTCAGAGTCGACTAGCTTCAATAAACCATGTTAATCAGGCGGGGCATCACTGGGTCTATCTTTATTTAAAAAAAAACAATTTTATGCGAGGCCTACAAAGCCACCATTCATTGCATAACACATTTCCAGGGCAAAACATCCACACTAACTCTCGCGTACTCTGTGCATACTCCAACTTTATAGGTCATCATCTCTAAGCACATTCCAATTGCCTGGCTACAACTAACTCCCTGACACAACTCTGGTACAATTATACTTCGAAATATATCAGGGCAATCGGGTTTGCGGCTGACATATCACATATAATTAAGTGAAATATTCGAACTTCAACCGAACCTAGCTAAACTGCCTACATGGAGTACCTTACTTCAATGCATACAACACAAATCTACATAATTAGCAGTCAGCTTCGCAAATGAAACAACTGATTTGAAAGCAGCGCAAAACACGCCCCAAAATATTTTTTTTCCTAATCCAGGTTTTCTTTAACTTAGACGAAAGACGAACTTAGTTAAAGGGAATATCGTATACTTCAAGCACGATGGTCGCAAAAATACGCGGTTGCGTAAGCTATTTCAACTCATCTTAAAGCCAAGTCAGTGCTCAAAGAATTGAGAACACAACTGCCACAACTACTAAAATTTGCAGCCCCAGCCAGCACTTCGAACACGGTAGCGGCAATACCAACAAGAACGCCGTCTACTAGCAAACAAACCAACACACTATTCTTTACAGAAAAGTGCGCAGGGGGCCAGGTTAATCTTTTCTATGCATCCACTATAAACCGCAGATGAGCCAGTTAAGGTAATAATTTTGAGCATTATAACAAAACTGTACGCCGCGAGGCGGCCCAGATCAAACCAGCCCTGTGGAAATGCCACAGTTACAGAACAGGTACCAACAGCAGAGCAAGGTGACTTGAACGGCACGATATGAAAGCAGGGCTAAGAAACGACGTGGCAGTGAGCTGCAATTTTTTTATCAACAATACACGCTACGAAGAATCAAATATGCGCAGACCTCCGAACTACAACTTCCTAAACTGGTACCACCATGAGCTTTCTATATTACGTTGTTTGCTTTTACGTCTGTGCCAATATTTTGAAATTTTCCTCAGCCACCGCTCACCTAGCCCTGGCCCATCTGGTGATTATCTTTGAGGCGATTCAGCGTCACTGCAATAACAAAATGGTCGCTCCGAAGGGTACCTGCCCATGTGCATTTTCCGCATTTGAGAATACTTCTCGCCAGGTGAGGTCCTGGAAACTGTCGCACTGCTTGGCATGATAGGCGTCGCGCATAATTTATGCTGACTCAATGGAGGCAATTGGAGAACTTCCTATACGCAAAACTATTGGCCGCACTGTCCCCAGAATGAAAAAATCAATTGCGGACGACCAACAGAGTGGCCTACAATACCAAGCTTGATGGGTCCCTGCACATGAAGAGATTGAATGCAGTGAGGAGGGCCACAGAATTGCCCAGAAGAAACTACGTATTCATCCCAAGGTAAACTCTGTTGAATCTGCTCATCAGATGCGGAGCCCGGCATCAACGCACACGATGGCTTTGACGGAGGCCGATAAAAAGGCCGTTCTTCAAATCCAAGTTCCGGAGGGCCCCTACCTGTTGGCCCAGAACTGCCAGAAACGGGCTTCCGGGGCGCTCTGCAGTTCCCGACGTCACCTGAGGGAGTGTTATGCCTATGACTCCTGCACTCGACGCACAAGTTTCGTCACTCCCTCTCACACCAGCCAAATCTTTACGGCCGCCACCACGCACGTCAAGAAAGTACAAGCAGCAGAAGCTCTTGCAATAGCCTCCGCAGCCACCACCCTCGCCAAGCATCCCTACATCACTCTAGACTCCGACTAGAAGCAGGCATGCCGCCCCTACAAGGTAGGTCTAGCTCCACCCCAGGCCATTCCTCTCCTCCAATGTCTACCCGACGTAACGACCATCACGATCGTCTGGGCTCCCGAACACTCCGGCCATTCGGGGAATGAGGCGGCCCACGCCGCAGCCCGTGCTCTGCACTCCCGGCCTTCTCAACCGATGGTAAGCTAAACCCACCACCCTGCACGAACGACCATGACCTCCATATTCATCTCGATAATGCGTATCATGCCCTTCTGTCTCACTACGCCATTACCTGCCGGGTCTACCCCTTCACACCCCTCCCTACCTAAACACCCAGCCATAATCTACCGTCACCTTCAGACCGGTGCCTTCTACAATCACATTATCCTGCGCCGGGCCGCACCCATCATCTACCCCGTCTATGTAAACACTGCACCTCGTACACTCCTGTGGCCACTTTCCTAGGCCAGCCCATTTCACCACCCCGGAGCAGTGGGAGGCTGAGCTGACCAACGCGGACACGGACCGCCACAGGGCCTTGGATTCCAAGGCCATCAAGTCGGCCCGGTCAACAGGCACCCTAGACGAGGGTCGCTACACCACCACCCTCTTCCCTTTTCTTTCGGTCTAATAAAAGTTTTATACTACAGTAATCTCATCATTCTAACCACTTTCTTGGCGCTCTTTGTCCTAGCTGGACTTGTGCCATTAATATTCAACCCTCATCATCATCATCAATTCACTAGGAGCCACACCTCAAAGGAAGCCACTGCTTACACTACTGATATTAATCAGAGAAGCAGGCACTGAGGACTGCTTGCCTCGCTGAAATAGTCGGGAAAATCCTTGCCTCGTATGTAACACCGTCTTCTATGGGCAACACCTCCCGCTGTTCCCCTCACTTTTAGATCTTTTAATCGTTATTGATTGATTGTTGGGTTTAACGCGTCGATGCAACGCAGGCGATCAGGCGCGCCGTAGTGGAGGGCTACGGATTAAGTTTGACCACCTGGAGATCTTTAAAGTGCGCCGAAATCTCTTGCACATGGGAGTTCCTGCTTTTATCCTCCATCGGAAAAACGGCCGCCGCGGCCGGGCATCGAACCCGCAAATTCGTGCTCTCTTTTAATGGTGAATGGACGGAGTTTCAATTTCCGCGTTCGTACTCTTCGCGCGGCATCGTTTTACGACCTTTTGTTTTACAGCAACGCTTTCTAGCTCTACCAGCCAACGGTTCTTTCGTGCCGTGCGGGACAAAAGACTCCCAACGCGGCGGAGGCGGCGTCGTTGGGAGGGGGAAGACGGGGGGGTGCAGAGGGCGGGGGTTTCTCTCACGGAGCACACAGCAGATGGCGGGGCGAATTTACCCAGCGTTCCCCGTGCGGAAGTGTCTGTGCACCGCCGGTACGGCTGTTTGTCGTCTGCTTTAGCGACGGTTGTTTTGGACCTGTTTTGGCGCAGCTTCGCGTACATTGCGCGCTGCTTTCGTACGGCTTGATTAACGTGTTCGACAGCACCTCCAGAGTAACCCGTACCAGACAGAATTAAGTGGTCGCACGGCAAACGTACGTTAAGGAACGGTTTGCAGGGCGGGAAAACAAACTGTGAAAACAACATACAGACGCCTGGCCGCCAGAGAAACGCTACCTTTTCCACACTGCTTGCCACGAATGGGGCTCTCTGTTTGGATTAAATTGGTGGATACCAGTTCGGTTGTGTTTTAAGAGGCATTGCAAAAGGCGGAAGTAGCAACTGGTTCTGATAAATAGCAGTTATAAAAGTTCCCTTAGCTTTCTCGCAATTCTCCAACTTACTGAACTAGTTTATATCGGCATACCTGGGAGTCTCTAAGCTGACGTGCCGGATTGTTTCGGTGTGTGCACTTGTGTCGCGCGGTGATGTAGCCCCAAGGTAGCACACCAGGATAGATACGTTCAGCTGTCTCCCCCTCCGAACGACGCTCCTCACCATTTTCTTTCTCACGACTCACGGCCGGGCTACAGCACTGGTGGCCGCCGCTCTAACCCAGCCGTAGCCCACGCTGCTGCTGCGTTCGGGACGCCACCCCCGCAAATTCCAGGCAACGGCTGGCAGAATATCCAATTTTACTCTTTGTAGAGCCATATGTGGGAATTCAAGTGACGTTGCATGGGCAATTGTTGTGGGTGTGGTTTAAAGCGTTATTTTCCAACCACCTTGAAAGCCTAGATTGGAGCCAATTTTTTGCACTTCCTGGAAGAACTTATGCCAGTGTCGTTTGGTTAGCTGTTTGCTAGTATCACGCATGTTTCCTTGATGTGCGCAATTTTTAACCCGTTTTTTTTTTATGTCGATCCAATTTCTCTTCAATTTTTGTTTGCGTGTACTTTGCATCCTTTCGCAAGCAATGTGCATAGTTCTTAACCTATGGTTTCTTTGTTGTAACTTATTTTTATTAGAAAAAAAACAGTGGTATCTTGGGTTATCTACTTGTGTTTTCCGTAAAATATTCTGGAGTATTCTATGTTTACTAATGTTGACATGCACGATCCATGTCCGCAGTTTTGGTAGTTTTGAACGACCTGCCTTCATATAATACCTTCCAAACATTGTTTAGATCTGTCTTGGCCTGGCGGTTCCATCCAGTGAAAGACACAACCAACGTTTCGCTCTTAGGTACACCAAAAGAGGTTCTCGTCTTCAAGAGGCCACACATCTATACCAGTGTTGAAGATAGGCCATATAAAACCAACCATTAAAACAAAAATACCGACCTCAGTACTCATAAGAAAGGGAAAACAACGTCCCAGGATTCCTGCGCAAGCTTTTTAACGCGTGAAAATTCCGTAACATTGAGCAAAGTCAATCGCGTGCACGATATGGGAGGCCCAACAAGAGAGAGGAAGACCATGACGGATGAGAGCGAACGAGTTAAGGATGTGACCTGGCAGCCGTAGCTGAGTACTGTTGTCTCTCGGAGACATTTGCTTTCCAGCAAGCAGATACGCGACCGTTGCCTGTGCGGTTTGGTCCCATGTGCGTTTTCAGGCGCCATCTTCGGAAAAGCAAGCCAATGAAAAAACGGTCATTCATCCTTTCTCTACGACGATACTGTTCTTGTGGGCAAAGCACTTACCGTCAACATATCTGAATTCGAGCATACTCGTCAATTGGAAGGTTTCTAACGTTTATTGGATATTTCTAGAAACGTCAAAGCAAATGAATAATTGGTGCTGTATACAAACACTCCGTTGCGTATGAAAATGTTCTTAACAATGGTGAGGTTCAATGACACTACAGGGCGGTGCAGAAAGGGATATAATAAGAAATTTATAAAAATAGGTGAAGACGGTGTAGCAAGTCAAGTTAAAATGCAAGTTCCGTGCAGAGGTTTAAGCCGCAAAGTCGCACTCGCAGAAGCCTGGTCCTGTGAGAGCTCAGACTTCAAGGCCGAGCCTTCGAAGGAAAAGAAATCACTTCAGTACTGCGAAAATTGTTTCAAACAAATATTTGGATTCAATATGCCTTAACAAATGCTTTGAAATAGCTACTAAGCATGTGTTCAGGGCAGTTGCAATCACTGCCGGCCTTGTCAGCATCGTAGAGCTCATGCAGCACGAATACACCATATGGTTTCACACTGCAGCTTCTATACCATCAAGGGGCCGCTCTGACAAAATACAAGCTTCTTTGTTCGAAACATGCGGTGTTTCATAGGGCCTCCAGGGCTTGTACAGCTGCAAACAATGCTTTGTTCAATGAGAAATTGAAAAAAATTAAGTTAAAACTTTGACTCTGCCTCCAAATCGTGTGTTTTGCGACGTCTCCGATGACGTAACAAGGACAGCCAGTCAAGCGAAGTTTATTGTGCGGTTTACTTGGAGCGGACTGGGGAACTCCTTTTTCTACCGTTAGTCTGCCTTAATGACGCCACCATACTGCGCCGGACTGCTGTGTACCTTTGCTTTGTTTCTGGCTCTTTTTGCACCTAGCTTCTTTTTCTTACGGTAGGTACGAATCATTTTGTGAAACATTAGGTATGATCAACAAACAGCGTCACGTAAGAGAATATCGCTTCCGCCAATAGGCCTGTGTGGTGTTCCACAACCCCAAAGCGCCAGACTGCTGTGTAGCTATAACAAGCATAGTGCGCGCAGTACCAACACCAGAATGTATGACTTTCTTACGCGTCCTTTTGTATTGTACTCTCCATTGTTTATCCCACCATCCTTACTGCTATAAATTTAATATGCATTATATTTTAGCCAGATAGCTCGTTCTGCAAGCTTATATTCCCTGCTTAATTTGTACTTCCTTTTGCCAACCTTAGCCAATTGCGCAGCTGTACCTATTATGCCATGGGTTCTAGCACCAGAAAAGAGCTAGTGAGCAGCATAGGTATTTCGTTTTTTCCTAATCGTATAGCATATTTTACGGAAGTGTACCTTAAAATTGGTGTCAGTATAATATAAAATGACGCAATCTTTCGATGCAACGAAACTTGTCTTTGGTCTGAATGGCCCCTTTCAGGGATAAAAGGCTAGCCTGCCGAGAGTCGGTGGCATTTCAAATCACTGCCCCGAAAAGGGGCATGAAGGCAAAATACGTTTTTTTTTTTATTCGAAAGATGTCATGTTTTGTAATGCCCCCAGTACTTTTAATTTGGCAAACGACGCTGTATTCACTCAGGGAGTATACAGTTTAGGTTGAAATTTCGATTCTCCCGCCAAAACGCGTGTTTTCGTGACGTCTGCAATTAGGTCGCAAGGGCGGGTCTCCAAACGAACGTCCAATTTGTCTAGGCTGTGCCACGGCCGTACTGGAGGAGCGGCGAACGCGCACTTTCAAAGTGCGCGCCCGCCGCTCCTCCAGCCCGGCCATAGCTGTGCCACGGCCTCCGCGATCGGCTGCCGGCGGCGCGCCGTTGCTCCGGCCGTCCCATTCGGCGCGTCCCCCAGCAAAAACATGTAATTTGTCTAACTCCGCATCGCGCCGCGAGGTGGCGGTGTTAGCCGATGGTTCGGCAGCTTGCACGTGCAAGCTGACTCCACTGGCCGGCTTTGTGGGGCCTCAGTTGCTGCGTGTTTTTACGGCCGGTAGTCGCGTAACTGTGTTGCAGCTTTATTTTTGTTCAGCTGACAAACCGAACTACCGGGTCATGAAGTTCGCTTGTCTCAGAAGCTTCGAGGAACAGCACTGAAAAGTTAATCGCGCTGTGATTGCTGCGCTTGATCGGTGCAGGACATTTCCGTGCGGACATTCAGGTGCGCGGATATTTGGGTGCGAAAACTTCTCGGCTACAGAATTATCGGGTGCTTGCTTGTTGGAACAGCAGTTATATTGTTATTTCCCCATAGGGTGGGTTACGGGCAACAATCGGGCGCAGTGGTTGCATTTTTATATTGGCGCCGTTTGATTTTGCCAGTTATTTTTAGAAGTTGAACATTTGTATATTTTTGCTTGATACCTCGTCTAAAGGAACACCTGTTATGCAGCCGATTGATAATATTCTTACACACATGCCTTTTTTTAATTTACAAGATTTCAATTTATATTCGCTTTTTGCGGCGTGCAACTTAGCTAACAATTAGCCGCCGTTTACGATGGTGTTATTCCTTCTTTATGCAGTTTTCTCTAACCGAAAGACACACTGTTACTATCTAAAGAAAGCAGCATTACAAGCATTCGGTTGCCGCCTAAAACGCAGAAAATCTTACGAGGAGTTTTATGCAGGTTGTGCGCTGTCACACTAAAATTATTTTGCAAACACTGTTGTCGCCACCTTTTTTTTTTCATACGGACAAGTCTCGCATATTTTCGTGTGGAAGAACGGGCCCTTGAAAACACCTGCAGTGTGTACATGACCAACGCAAACATGAAACCTGTCATCGTTGCTTTACACATGGATGGGCTTCGATATCAGTAATTGAACATTTAAATGTCTTTAGTCTTGGGTCCAAAATAGGGAAAATTGGGCTTGCCAGTGGTCTCCGAAATACGTTTAAGAATACAATGAAATCGGGGTGCATCTGACTTCAAGTTGTTTTATTTGTTGCGACTGAAATTGGAACTGTAACTTGCTTAACGCACATGTGTAGAACAGATTGCCATATCTTTGAGGCTATCGCTCAACGTACTACTCTTTAAACGTGTTAATCCTAAAAATATGACGGGTGCTTCCATCCAACAGGCATTATTAATTCGAAGGCCAGATAAGAGCACAGCCATCCGTCGTGCGTATGACGCGATCGCGCCCCGCGATCTACTAAATTGCATTGACCATGCAGATTATAGAAAGTACGTAAGCTTGGATAAAAAATACCTGAAAAATAATCACCTTTTAGCGAACCGAACGTTATTTAAGCACCAGAAATTTTCCGTTGGTAGTAGGGAATATTGTCCGTGTGTCGAAGGCGTCATGCGGCACATGTTAGAGAAGTCGCATAGCGGCAATCGTAAGTAAAATAAATTCATTATTATCAGGTTATATGAGTCGCTTTGCATCCATAACATAAGCTATGCTATTTTTTTATTGCGATACGAAGCGCTAAAGTTGACGAAACGCAATTTCGAGAAGCGTTGCAGCATACCTGGCTTTCGTTTCAACCATCGGCTCCGCGCGCCGCGGTGCGGCGGAAAACGGCGAAACGGCCTCTTCGGAATTACGCTCTCTCCGGGCGATTGGGACGGCCGGAGCAACGGCGCGCCGCCGGCAGCCGATCGCGGAGGCCGTGGCTGTGCAGCCTTGGTTGTCGTCAGTCCTCCCAGATGGCGCTGCTAGACTGAGCCGCGACCGTTGTCCGCGTTGCTTTGGTTTTGACAGTATTTGAACCTGGCTTGTTTTTGTTACGGTAGAAAGTAATCGTTTTGTGAAACGTGTGGTACGCTCGACAAACGTAAAACAGCTTCGCTAACGCCAATGGGCCAGTGTTGTGTAAGACAACTCCAAAGCTGCGGAATGCTGTGGAGCCAACCCAAACTTAACCCCGCCGTCCTTACTGCTGTAAAAGGAATATGCGTTACATTTAAGCGCAAATAGCTCATCCGGAAAGCTTGTAATCACTGCCTAATTTGCTCTTTCCGGCATCAGCCAATCACGCAGCTAGGCATACGATATCGTAGGTTCGGTTGCGGGAATTCAGCTAGTGGGTCAAACGACCATTCCCTTTTTTCTTAATTATATAGCTTACTTCGGGGAAGTGTGCATGAAATGTTGCGTAAGTACAATTCTATCGAGGGAATTTTAAGAATGAACCCAACTTATGTTTTGTGTGCATGGCGAGAAAGGTTGATTTTTTATCATACTCCCCCCGCCAACAGTGGCATTCGCAACCACTTGTCAATAAGATGAGAAGGATGTTTCAGAGTTCATTTAGTATGAGGTCTGTTTCTCTTGAGGTATACGTACTTTCAAAGCTGCTTCGCGTGGCCTTGCAATCAAATGTTCCGCTCGGTCTTTACCCTGACGGAAAGCTGCACGAAGGTTTAAGGTCCCCACAGTAGAACAGTACTGAATAATTTAAACCGTCTGAACAGTATAATGTGCGCCATGATCAAGGCAGGCGGTGTTTACATGATCGCCTTCACATAGAAAGCATCTAGAGTTTCGGGGATGAAATAGGCGGTGTTGCAGATAGTAGCGAAAGTATTTACCGACTGAGCCAACGTGGGATATACATAATATGAGTGTGCCAAACTAATGTATGCGCCCCTCTTACCATTTCGTACGAAAACATGGACGTAAGATATAAGGAACGCACTCACAAGTATGCACACACACACACACACACACACGAGCACACGGTGATCTTTACACCTTCTCGCGTGCACACCCACACTTGGGTCCTCATTGCCAACCCCATCCACCTGTTGTTCAGCTTCCGGAGAGTAATTTTTCCGGATTTCTTACCGCTGTCATCAAAACACAATTTTTGCATTCCACACTCTTTACCCTTATTCCCCCTATCAAGTTAACTTTCTTCCCCAAGCTTTGTACGTATATAAAGTGTCGAGTTACCATTCTCCGAATCCAGTAGTCCACCTCCTGTTTTTTATCCGCATGACATGGCCCACCACTTTTCACTTTCTGCCCGTTTTTTTTTTTTGCCCGTCCTCTTAACCTCCCACCTATCATCTTTCTTACTGTGGCTTTCTCCCCCGACGCAAGTTTTCATTTCAGGTGATCAGTAAAACCAGCTCACCCCTAGCCCTTACTCCTCCGAAGCAACAGGGGCGAGCAATTCTACCCTACCTATTCCCCCTTTCTAATAGGGGCACTCTTTGCCCTTTCCTGCCATGAGATAGAAAGTACCCCCACTGAATTGTCTGAGTAAAACGCTCAGAGTCGATAACAATGACGACGTATCGTGCCGAACGCACGTACAAGCGAACACGTTTTTATATAAACAACGTTTTACGTCTTCAATCATCCCACCATCATTTACCGATGTTCTTTCTTCCCGTCAGTATTCACACGGCCCTTGGCAAGCCCAGTTTCCCGCCAAACCCGAAACTGATGCCACCTCACCCCATTGCCCTTCACACCGTAACATACGCCACCAAGGGGCAACATTGAGTCGTGTAGCTACAGAAGTCGAAAAAGTGCGAAAACCCTAAAAACCCTTCCACTTGTACAAAAAAAACATATTTCCTTGGCTGAGAGAGTACGTCTGAATAGCATCTAAATACAGAAACACAAAAACAACTGAACAAACGACTCACTTCAGCATCCTGCACCGCTGTTCATCCTGTCTAATGCTTGCCGTGTCGATGGGGGTGTTCTCTTTCAGGCTCCAAAGTCTCTCATGCGCCAGAGAACCCGGAGGCCTGGCGGGAAAAACCAAATAACCTGCAATTGACTATTATTCGTTTTCTTTATTCTAACGGTAGTGCGGCCACCAAAAAGCAGACAGATTTTTTTTAAATTTGTTAACAGCTTTTTGGGTTTTTATAATAAGCCACGCGGATTATCTGTTTTACAGCTTTGTAGAAAATGTCGCAGCTTTTTTTCAAAATCCATGCCTTTTTTTACTGGCTGTTTTTACGTGTGACATTTTTTTTTGCGCAACAAGGCAAGCGTAGTAAAAAAACCACAGAGAAGCCACATCCAGCGATTGTCATTGCGACGCTATTACCATTTTACGAGTTCTGAAGCAAACATGGGTAGATCAGAATTCTCCTCACCCACCCACCATCCCCTCATCCTTCTCTGCACGTTTTCTGCCCAGCCCCTCATACACCAAAATCAGCACCTCAAACTAAAACTGTAAGTCCTATGTTGAAGCCACCTAAATGACCTGTAAGGTGAAAAAAAATTTAGACTTCTCTTACTGATACTGCCATTACACTACCCCCCAAGCCAACCGAGTTCCCCTTTCCCAGTAAAAGACTTCATTACTACTCAGCCACTCCCTCCACAGTCTTCGGTTTGATGACCGAATTGTTCTTGTTCTTCGCTGTTTTTCTTATGCCCCACCACTACTTCCCCTTCTCGCGTTCAATATAAAATTCAGGCTGTACACCAGAAGAATAGTTCCGCAGATGCTAACAGACAAATCATTCATCCGCTGTTGTGGCAATAAAGGTTGACGAGCTAGTTCACTTCACCAATCCCCACCCTCTTGTGTAGTCCCAACCTCCATTTTATTCGACCCGAATGTTAAATTGTGACCTATGCTTCGTTCTCCCTGCCCACTACCACCAATACAGTCCCAGCCTTCATGGCTCGAGAAACCTTCTTCGTTAATAAGGTCTTATTGATGCCTACTGCGGAAGCGTCGACAAACATGTTGCCTCGCCAAAAAATTCGCCGAAGTGAAAATGTAACAGCAATAAACACCAGGTTCCATCTCACCAAAATCGCAAACAGTAATAATTACGATAATGCGCACCAGTGTTTTCATACTCAGGCAAACAATCCCCAGTTTCATCCCCACTTCAAAAAGGTTTAAGCGAAAACTGCAATGTGTCTCATGATCCCTATCCAGACAATGGTCCAATTCTTCAAGAGGGAAAATTTCATGCCACGCTAATAAAGTGTCCACCATACGCCGTTGCCATTCCGCCAAACTAACGATAAAAGTGGACACAGGAGCTACCTAAGACTGTCTCCCATTGTAGTGCGATCATGGTGCTGTTCTTAATTCCATGAATCTTACCACCCAGAATTCAAGGTACTGTTAGCTCATTGGGGCCGTAGGGAAGCCTAAGGCGAGGCAGATCAATGGGATGTCTGAATATCCTGACGCAGCCCCGCCTTACAGTATTGTTTCGATACCATTTGACAGCACAGCGCTGAGAAGGATTTCGTCTAGGTGTGTCGCAGAAGTTCGTGTCTCTTGATAAAGTATCAGAGAACCACCACTAATGCACGGAAGTCAGCCACCACAGCCATTTTTATGTTTATCAGCGTTGCGAGATTGGCGTTTCTACAGCTTCTCCGCTAAATTCCAGCCGGTCGTTTAACAACCCTACCGAAGATGCAGCAAACCACTTCTTTTGATACACTTCTGCTGGTGAAATGCTCTTACACGGATTATTTTTTATTCTTATTCATAATGATGTCAGTCGCCCGCACCCACCCCGCAGAGAGAACAAGCAAAGTCTACAGAATTGACCGACTAAAACGCAAAAAAATTTTGGCGCCCATGAGCCGTAATAATAATCATCATCATCAGCCTATCTACGCCCACTGCAGGGCAAAGGCGTCTCCCATGGATCTCCAATTATCCTGGTCCTGTGCTAACTGCGACAAACGTATACCGTCGTACTTCTTGATCTCCTCTGCCCATCTAACTTTCTGCCGCCCGTGCCACGCTTGCTTTCTCTATTGATCCACTCTGTTACCCTTAATGACCAACGGTTATCTTGTCATCGCATTACATGCCCTGCCTAGACCCACTTCTTCTTAATTTCTACTAATAGTCTTTAACACGCGTTTGTCCTTTGACCCATTCCGCTCTCTTCTTCTCCCTTAATGTTACACCTATCATCTTCCGTTCCCTTGCTGGCTGAGTCGTCCTTAATTTAAGTTCAGTCCTCTTAGTGAGAATCCTAGTTTCTGCCCCGTACGTGAGTACAGGTAAGATGCAGCGGTCATACACTTTCTTCTTCGGGAACACGTTTAAGCAGCCATTCATTATCTGAAAATGCCCGCCTAATGCGCTCCTCTCGCCCCCCACTCTTATCTTTCTAATTATCACTGTCTCGTGGGTGGGATCCGGGGTCAATACTTGGCCTAAGAAGATATATTCGCTCACCACTTCCACTACCTCGCCATCTATCTGTAACCGCTGTGCTCTCTCGAGGTTATTATGCATTACTTAAGTTTTCCCATATTGAATTTCAGGCACATGCTAATGCTCTGCTTGTCCAATACGGCAATCTAGCTTTGCAATTCGTCCCTCGAGGTACTTAGCAACTCAACGTCGTCAGCAAATCTGAGATTACTCGGGAATTTTCTATTCACCATTACTCCCACCTGTTCGCAATCTAATGTCTTGAATACTTCTTTTAAACATGCTGTGAATAACATGGTAGAGATTGTGTCTCTTTGTCTGGCGCCTTTTCTTAAAGGTATTTTACTGTTGAGCGATTTTATGTAGAGCGATAGTATCAGTGGAACCATTATTGATATCCTCTAGTAACCTTGCATAATGCTCGTCTAGACCCTGAATCCGCAAGGCCTGAATTACTGATTAGGTATCGACACAGCCAAATGATATCTCATAATCTATGAAGGCAATATACAGGGGTTTAGTATATTCTCCGCATTTCTCTATCACCTGAGTTATTGTGCGAATAGGGCTCATTGTTGAACATCCTTTACGAAAGCCTGCTTGCTCAATGAACCATCGCTGTCAAAATAAATGTCGCATAATGCTAACTCACCAATAATCATGGCGGCGGGATGAAACAATAGAAGAAAAAAGTGCCGATACTCTGAAATATTATCTACTGATACTAGCACAAAATGAACTGCAGCTTGAGTAGACGCATGCACCATTTAGTCGTAAGAGGGCTGAGAGACTTTTGTGAAGATTCCAAGGAATAAGTAATCTTGCAATTGCCAAAGCGCTTATTTATATGACACCCTTCGTACTCGCTATTTTACGGTATCAACACTGTACCATTTAAAGCGAAGGTCCACACGGCAACGGTTCGGTTCATTTTTTTTTTTGGTCCATTCGCAGAAACCCCTATTGCAACACCAAATACTCATTGTAACGATGCTGTGACACTTGCTTTATTGTATGTTTTGCAACACAAACATGCAACAATTGGCTGCTAAGTAAGACCTTTATTTATTTCTAAGTTCTCAGTGTCATTGCGAACGCTCAAAAGCTCCTCTCTGCTATAAACACATAAGCACATATGCCAAGACTAAGACTACAGGACGCGGCTGTAACTATTCTCTCTCAGAGGTTCATTAACAAACAATACAGCGAATTTGGTGCGCGGGAGCAAGTAGAAAGGGCTCTGGAACGAAAATATCCTGATACATGTATTAGAAGTCGTACATATCTATACTACGATACATTTTTTTTTACCTGTTGGAATATTTTGCAAATACTTTTGTAGACACATAAAAAAGTATTCTGGGATACAAATAAAGAATACAGCTAACGAAACACTTTATTTCAGCAGCGTAATTGTCTAAACATACATTTGTTACGCTATTAAAGCCAAATACAGGACTTAAATTGAATCAGTGCAACCAGGGTATCATCAAAAGAATACATAGCTTCATTTTAAATGCAAGGAAGCGACAAATATTGCACCTAACTAAATGCAGCTTCTCCAATAGCTCTGCAGACTGCGCCTATCTTTCTGTTTGACAGCTTTCTCGACGTTTCACGCTACAATGGTTTGTTTTGGGGCGTGAGTTCACACACCTGAGCTATTCCTAGTACGAGAACCTGCGTCTTCACTGACCTAAATGAAACACAGAGGCACTTAAGTTTCTGTTAAAAACTTAGCTCTTTCCCTTACTCTGAACACGCAGTTTTTATTCTACCACTACGACAATGATATGCTTCAAAAGCCTGCGGGACAATGAAACAAGGAAAATCTTTGTTTCAGAAGGGAGCGGATAAAATTTGGCACAGAAACTCACAAAATACACGAGAAAACGATTTGCAGAAAGTAACGTGCATGATTGCGGCGTCCGCCACTCCCTTATTAAAAGTAAAACAGCGAGTGAATGAAAAGTGGGGGGGGGGGGGGGGGGGGGCAGCTATACAAAACATGTTAACCCCATTCCCCGCGTGTCCTATCGCTGAGTCCAACAATCGTGTCAAGAAGTGTGTTGGCCCGAAGGCGCACTATATCTCCCGAAACACCCGAATATTTTAAACAACGCCGGAGTAAGTGCCGACGAAATGCGTTGTAAACCTTTCTTCGGCGCAGCCGCCAGCGACGCAGTTCCAAGAAACCCAATTCAGTCCGAGTACACCTACAAGCCATATCCATAAACGCTTGTGTCCAAATCCATTCATCTTCCCCGCGCTTTGACTGATTTTACAGACTGCAGAGACATGCATCCCGTCGACGCGTACGCCGACTCTTTCTTTTCTTCGTGTGACTGACCGAAATGATCACGCACATGTCTTCTTTAGGGCGACAACTTTATTCGGGCCGCTTCATCCGCGCCTTGTTAACTTAAAATTGCCTGATGCTGTGAGAAATTCATGGGCTGCAGAATTAAAGAAACTTGTATCTTCCAAGCCGAGTAGTCTCCGAAACTTTGAATACAACGGTGTGGAAGTTCAGAATAAGCAAATGATTAACTAATATCGTGAGCATGCGACAACTGCCTTTCCACCACTCACACCACAAAACTGGGTATGAACAAAGGGGGCAAATCGCCGGCAACAGTTCCACTGTCAGCGCTGAGACCTAGGTAATATCGAGTGCGGAGACATTATAGGATTCAGCTAGAGAGAAACAGATGGGCATTCATCCTGTATAGCCGGCACCCGGTAGGCATGATGTCTTGTCTGACATCTCTGCGACTTCAAACGCTGCTTGGCGGTCACGGAAATGCCATGCCTCTGTAGAGTCGACTACACTAAATTTAGAGCTGGCCATTCGATTACATAACGGAAAGCTGGTGGCTATGGGACTCGTCACGGTCGGGGGAAAAGACCGCCGCAGAGATATAGGTGCAGTTGAGACCTTTATACGGTGGTTGTTAGCTGCTGTTGTAGTTCATACTGATTCAATTTTTTTCAGTGACAATCCTTTCTTGTAAAAGAAAGACGTTGTATTATCTTTTTTCTCTGTTCTTGCACAGCAACAGGGTTGACAGGCTGATAAGACTTCAGTGGCTGCAGTACATAAAACACGCTATTTATAAACGAAGAACTTTCTAAGCAGTGGCTTCTTCTGTTTGGCGTCATTCTCTCGCTCGCATCACTGTTCCCACAAAGAACACGCGACAGCCATCTGCCCGATCGTACGTCCTACAAGTTGAATTCTGTTTGGGAAATCCTCGTCCCCCTTCTGCTAATGCCATATCCAGCGAGAGATTGTGAGGTGCTGCTACGGACACTTTCTTTTGGCGAATCATCCATGAAAGGCACTATTGGCTGATTTTGAGTTGTAACCAGGACCTAATTATTGAATTATGCCAAACAATTTGAAGAACCATTTTTGCCTGATGCAAAAACTTATCAGGTTTGTACCATGATATCAGTGCGGTCGACTTGTTACACCCGCACGCATGCTTCACCTCCAATCACAAGTGCTTTTTGGTGGTCGGTACCTAGCTGTGGAAAGAACGGATAATTGCCGGTTCCTTTACATCCGTTCTTTAGGATGTGAAAAAGAACAAGCCATTCATTTTATACGGACACTTCACCTGCACAGGAAAGGGGGAAGCCATTAGAATTGTGTAGATATTTCAAACTGTTGCAGTGTGATCGCATTCTAAGATTTGACAAGACCGTAATAATAGGACAGCTCTACAGCTGTATTATGCTAAACATGGCGGTTTATAGCGGCAAGAAATCGCACCAAATGGTTTCCTGGCGAATGGTTTGGTGAAGCCACGGTCCACTACAGCAAACAAAGCATGATTTGCGGCCCGCTAGCAGTCTTGTGGGTGTGCTTGGCGAGCGACGTCCTGCTGGCGGGTAGCTTCGGTGACTGTGCGACCACTTGCTCTGAGGCACGTACGGCAGGCGCTTGCGTTGCAATGAGCTCAGCTTGTGGTACGTGAGAGGCAGAGTTCGTAGCTTCGCCCATGACTGCGTGAACGCGTTCCGCTTTGCGCTAGCGTGTCTCCCATCGCACCATACCAGTGGGAGAGCGACAGTGGCCAGTTGGCATCTTTGCCCTTCTGCCTTAATGCAACAGTTTTCTTAGTTGGTGTCAAAATGGACGAATAAGCCTCCACCGTGCACGAGGCCATCACACCCGCACCATCGGCGGCAACTAAGCACCGCAGCTTACGCTACTACAGGGGCTCATTAGCGCCATGACTCACTACTTCGCTTCACCCCTCGCTAGTCGGCAGCACTATCTGAATGAAGAATGTCGTATGGAAGGATATGAGGCGCATTCGTCGAGTAGTGGGAGCTGTGTTAATAGGAGGTCAAAATGAGGGCAATTGAGAGGTCCATTGTTATCCGATACGAACAGAACATTATAGACAAAAGACTAAGATCAAAGATAAAAAACTTATCCGGAATGGGTGTAATGTGCATGGGGTGCTTAGTGAGTATATCAGAAACATGAAACAGAACCTTCAGACGCTTGATGGTGAGCGCTACCGGGGATAGCTCGTGAGAGCGAGAGGGAGCGGTTAACCGATGGAGGGGCGCCTAGTAAGCGTGCGGTGGGTATAGAACGGCGGTACGCTCGACATAATCATATAACCGAAAAAGTGGGAAGGACGGCGGACGGCTGATCAGCAAGAGATTGAACGGACCTTTTAGCACAACTACAAAGAATTATTTCGCTTCCACAGGGTTACGTTGTACACGTTTAAAACCGAGGTTATTAGTGCTTTTGCAGAGATTGATGGAGAGTACAAAGAAAATTTAGGTTAACCTCTTGCAGTTGGATACATTGATTGTGCGATTGTTTTTCTAAACAACAGAAAGTCTCCGAGTCCAGAAGGGTTAATTGTGGCCTTTTACAAGGTCTTCAAATACGATTTGTCATGACTCTTGGCATCACTATTTAACGAGGCCTTTGAACTAAAGGCATTGCCAAACTCTTACGGAGAAGCCAACACCATAAATTTCTCGGTTTGTGGTTTAATGAAAATCTGTCGTGGTCTGTTTATATTTCCAAACTTGCTTCTGAACTAAGTAACATTTTTGGCCTATTTTATAGGATTTCTAATCTACTGCCTGTTTGATTAAAAGTGCCTATGTATAATGCCCTGTTTTTTTCAAGACTTTCTTATTGTAATCTTGTTTGGGGTACGACCACGTCTTCCAATTACCAAGAATTACTTGTACCGCAAAAAAGAGCTTTGCGGGCTATTGAGGGATATTATGGTCACCACGAAACTTACGTACGCAACCATTGTTTGTTGAACACTCCATAATAAAAGCCGACCAAGTGTATTATCTGCGGCTTCAATACATTCACCCGAATCGCTTGTACTCTGTTCCTGATAGCAACATAGGTTACAATCTTCGCGTGCTAAAACTAAGAGTTCTGCGAACGCGAACAAATTACGGTGAACAAAAACTGAGTTGTCAAGTATCTAACGCCCTAAACAAATTCCCCTTTCCTGATGAGTTTTTTCTATATCGAAACACGTTCAAGAAAAATACCAAACAACATCTGATTGAAGGTGAAAGTCTAATGCGGAATATAAAACAATGACCTCACGAGCACGAGCAGCGTCACGTAGCTCTCAGCACCCCTCTACAGTCGCTGCCATGAAGAATAATGCAACCTTTTTCCCACGCCACTTCCCGCCAGGGTAGAATTTGGTGCTGTTGGAGCGAATGACGAGGTGCCAAAGTGGATGCTATACAGGCCGCCCAGTGGCAGCAGAAGATAATGCGGAGTTGGTGATGGCCAGGGAGGTGATAACGCAACAAAAGTTCCATGGATGCAGAGTGGTAAACAATGTAAGAAAATGCGACTGATAAGGCACAAATAGATAAGGCACAAAAGGTTCTTTGATGCAATTTAGCGTAACACACACCTTTCACTCGCTCCTGTAGCTTTTGCAACGACGTTACTTGGTCGATGTCTGGTATTGACGCCAATTGTAACCTTAAAAATGTTTTTTTTTTTGCCAGCCTTAGCGGCCGTCTTAATTTTTATAAGATATGCAAAGAGGTTTGATATCTTCTATGCGCAATAATTGATAGCCTGCTTAGGATCTTCATGAGCTCAGCGTTGGTTACGCTGCATGTCGTCATAGCTGTACGTGCACACGTGACTGCTTCCATATGTTTTGCTTACATAAAAACCATTGCCAATTCACCGTGAATTCATGAAGTGGACTCATGAAGCGGCCCTGACGAAGACCTGAGAGCGACTATCTCGACCGCACGCACCGCAGTGCAGCTGGTGCGGCTCCCCATTTGGGCACCTGTGTTTGTCGGTCCAATAAGGCAGTCCACGAGACGTCCAGGCTCGGTCACATGAATTATATCTCTGCTAATGTCGTAAAACCCGCCACCGAAGGAACTGGGTGAAGGGCAGTTGCGTGCGATGAAAAAAAATTTTATGGTATGCTGTCAGCATTAGCAGAACCTAAAAGTCCCGCCGGCAACGTTAGGTGCAAAGAGTGCTGCGCCGATGAAAAAAGTGGCCATGGTTTGTTTTGGTCCTTCCTACCAATTACGGAGAGACTTTCATGCGGCGTGCTAATTTTTTCATATTTTTTCAAGGTTATTACGCCGAAATGTAGCATTCCATTGCTGTAATAAGTACAGCATCCTAAATTTATAATAATATAGCTGGAGTGACGGCCGACCGGCACGGCAGCGCCTTATCACGGTGTCCAGCAGCAAAATAGGCGAGAGTACGCACACGTGCATAGGGCTATCTGCTGAATGAGTGTCGTCTGCCCAATTGAAATGTGGTCGCTACGCTCTAAAGCCACCTTAGTTGCCTTTTAAGCTGTCTTCAATTTTTCTGTGAACTTGTTGGCCTACTTGATGCTTTTTTGAGGGCCCTGGTAGTTTACACGTCCTCGGGGAAGTATTTGTACCACAAAATATTCGTTGAAAACCGAACTTTTTAGGATCCGAGGTGAAGGCCGCCAGTCAATGCTCTCACGAATGTAATACATCAGGGATTGCAACACTTGTACTGTAGACGTACACAAAAATGTTGCAGTAAATTAATCCTGATTACTTACTATATGCGCGAAAGCAAGAACTGTTGATCCTTGCCAAGTTGGTTTTCAATTTTCTCCTATCCATACCGCAAAAAAAGGTCCAAAGAAAAACTAGACGTACAGGCGCTGTACTTCCAACTACTTTTACTACTGAAACATCCGACATCACACGCAAACGAAAAAAAAATGTCTAATCCTTCAGCCGCCTTATCCGCAAAACAAATCTCCTATCTCTAACGTTTGTAAGCTGTTGTTGGCAGTGTTGACATGAAAGTTTCTATGATTTTCTGTCGTGTTCTACCTTCCTTTTTTCTTGTTGCGATACTATGTCTTGCGTATTTATATGCCAGATGTCACAGCAATACAACTACTCGAGATTGATTGTAGGGTTTCACGCGTCGAAGCAACGCAGGCGATGAGGCGCGCCGTAGTGGAGGGCTCCGGTTTAATTTCGACCAACTAAGTATATTTAACGTGCGCCAAAATCTCGTGCAGACGGGCATTTTACCGTCTAATGATTTACTTTTTTCTTGCCACAATTTTTCTGGCGCCTAGAAATTTGATTTTGATATTCTGGAGAGTGCGTCCAAGTGGGCTGATTATTCGTCAGCGGAACTTCGGGGCCTTCTTGGGCCTCTTTTCCAGCTCGAAGGCTTAGTACTGAAGAGTTCAAAAAAATTTCTGGTTTTTTCTAACTTTAGTGGCTACACAAACGTTCTGCCTTAATTAAAGGGTTGTGTATAGTTCAGGGTGTAATTGTCCTTTGGAAATTTGTTGTAATTAACGCTGAATTCAGTGTATATGTCCTTCCCATTTCGAAACTTTTAGGTTTTTCTCAATATACATGCTATACGACCAGTGTTGGAGTGTTTTATTTGGACAGGGGATAGACCAGCTTTGACGCTACGGTAAACAGCCCATCCAAAATATGGCGTTATCTTCCGCGATATGCAGATTATTAAACCTACACCATCGGTTTCCATTGAACTTCGCAATCGCTTTATTTCTGAAGAAGGTGGACCTCGTTAGAATCAGGGGAAACATTCCTGTTTGCAACTTAAGGTAAAATCTCTATTTTCAGGACCACATATTCCGAGTTCAATGTTTCAAAAAGATTCAATTTTTATTTGCACTTGTGGACACTATATT
This sequence comes from Haemaphysalis longicornis, assembly GCF_048455015.1. NCBI lineage: Eukaryota > Metazoa > Arthropoda > Arachnida > Ixodida > Ixodidae > Haemaphysalis > Haemaphysalis longicornis. The sequence continues at coordinate 155,657 of NW_027526282.1, read as the reverse complement.
TTGTTTCCTTCTGGTTTACGGCGGCCGACTTGACACAAAGTCTGAACATATTGCCCTTTTATGTCGTAGGAAACGGCTTCTTTTCTCTCCTACAGTCCGACCGTGCGATTCCCGAGCTCCCCCGCAGGTATTCCAATCATTGTGCAGTTCTTCCCCGTTGCTTCCCGTAGTTTGACAGCAAACCACCCATCACAAAGTGTCGGGGCAGTAAAATTGCATGTCTGAAAGAAAAAAAGATATATTTTAGCGACCCCAAATTTTAATAGAAAACGCTGTGAGTCAAAAGCTCCCTCGACCTGAGCCACTTAGAGGCAAAAATGACTGACACTACTTGAGCATCGCAGAGACAAACCCTTCTATTTTCAGTTTGCGGCTGAGTCCGAGCAAATATTCAGTGGATGGGTACCAACAAGGACCGGTTTGCACGAAATATCAGATATTGAGGGCAAGCGAAAACAATTACATTTTCGTTATACAGTGCAGTTTACTACACTACTATACCATTATCAGCCCTAGGTCCAGTATTTTTTCTTAGCACATTTGTCAAACTTCATAAAACAGGCTTGGCATCATTTCTGATATTTGCAAACGGTCACTTACTTCCTAAAGTCATGAAGTTTAGAAATAGAACACCTGTCATACACACAAATATACACGCACCCACACACAAACACGCACACAAACACGGGTAGAGCTCCTTGCAGTTACACGTAGCACTAATGATAGTCGTGCACAGATACTGTTCCAAAATATGCATAAATGACAACAATGTAATGGGCAAAAAGGGAATGACCCAAGATAGCGTATATGTACCAACGGAGTATATATTTAATGTACGCCTAAGCAGGCAGGGCAATAAAGTAATTGAAAAAAGTGCACTGATAATTACTATACTGCTAATGCGAAATTTGTGCGCCGCGCGAACGGTCACAGTCCGGTCTCTGTCCCAGCACGTATCTTCTGTGTGAAAAAGTCGCGTGATCAGCGAGCGCACGGTGCCACGCGATACTCTGCCGTTACCTCGGAGGGTTTCGCCGGCGCAGCGCATGTTGTTGAAAATCGCTTTGGACCCTCCCGTGCAAACGACATCAGGTTCGAAAGTGCTACAAAGAGGGAGAGTCTGGCGAACGTGTGAGAGCGATGGCGCTCCGCGCCGGCGACACAAATGGTGAAGGTATGAGGGGGAGGCTGGGAGACATACTCAGCCGTGGTGACGCGCTGGCAGATGATACCTTAGCCGCGAGTGCCCCCCCCCCCCTTTCTCACATTTTTTCAGCCCGCTACTCCTGCGTTCTCTTTCTTCCTGGGGTGTTTCGTTCGCTCGCTGGGGTACGCGGACATCGCATTCGAATTCAAGCCCCCAAACCTGTGTACCGGCCGCCAAAGTGCGGCGCTCGAAAATCATTCCTCGAAAGGTAAGTTTAAATTACAGTGATTACGTACGTTTTATTGAAGCAAACCAAACACGAGGCGGGCACAAGATACTATCCTACTCTTGAGCAAGGCAGCCCTGTGTTCCTTCTGGAGTTAGGTGACGTCCAACAGTCATGTATGATAGGGAAAGTATGTTACATACTCAAGTATGTTCGTATGATTGCAATGTTCTTGACTGATTGCGTGTTTCAACAAATGATTGGAGACTGATATAAGGGGTTGCAGACTAAATGCCACGCCATTCGATTTGCGCAAGGGCCGCCGCGGCCGCTTTTCTGATGGAGGCGGAAAGCAAAAACGCCCGTGGGGATGAGATTTCGAAGCACGGTAAAGGTCTTCAGGTGGTCAATCTTTATCTGGAGCGCTCCAGTACAGCGTGCCTCTTCACCAGCGTTGCGTCGGCGCTTTAACCCCGACGATCAATCCATCCATTTGCATACACCTAACTTGGAACTTTGCTTTGTTTGTCGACTTCTTGCCATTCTTTTTTTTAAAGCGAAACTTTTTCTTAGTGGCACCGATGACGTCCCGACAAAACACTAAGGCATTCCCCCATATGCCGGTTGGTCGACCGAAAAGCTCTGCTCATAACCTCTGGAGACACCGCGCGATCGTGAAAACGGGCTTCGATTGGGTCAAAACTGGTTACATCAAAATTGCGAAAAGAAACAGTATAGATAAGACCATAAACGCGTGCATAATGAATAAGAAGTACAATATTATACAGTTATCTCATGAACCACTTATCGATGTATAAATTTAAATCTTTGGTAGATGTGATTATTCATCGCGAGAAAAATCATCCCACTGGTTCGTTCTTCAATCCAGGCATCGGCCTTTGAATGTTCGAGGATTTACTGGACGCACTTCTAATTTGGAGCTATGGCTGTGAGCTGCGGAAATTTTCACAAATGAAACGCAGCGTTCAAAAAAAAAAGTTGGATCCAGCGGCAGAATTCAAAAGACTGACCGAAGTTGTGATATCATCCGACCTACATATGACTAGTCTTGAGCAGTACTCCCGAAGTAGGAACATTGAGATGAAAGGACTCCCTGCTATGGACAAGTAAAATCTTTCATATATGCCAGGATGCTTGGGATGCTAAAGAAGAATTAATCTCTGAAACTGACGACGATATTTGTCATCATGTACAGAGGAGAAATCAGTGTTTCTTAAATGTGGTTGTGTCGTTTCCATCACGTGCAAAGCGGTACGCCGTGGTTGAGAAGGTGCGTAATAAATACTATTTCCCGTCCGATTTTGGCTTCTCTGAATCCTCACTGGCGTTCGCAAACGAGAATTTTGGTGCTACCATTAAGAAACTGTTTGGCCAGGTCGTTGCACGAAAAATGGAGCAAAACTGAAAGTGCGCATAGGCAAACGACGCCAAATTCTTGCCCGCGAGACAGATTGATCGTCTGTACTGCGCATAACCTGCGATCATGGCATGGATAGAAATAAGTAGCTCCACGGGTGATTAAGCGTGCATCGAATTGTTAAGTAAGCGTGCGTGGCTTTCCCTCTTCATAGTAAATGTGGCGTAACCATTGTATATTCAATCAAAAAACATCGCCACCATTTTTTACATTATTACACAGTACACTTGCTGTGAAGCTCATACCCTGGATTCTGTATTTGTTATCGTTGTATTTTGGTTTGAATCAGTCACCCCGAACAGAACGCAGTATCACCAAGGGCGTGATATATTCAGAATGACCGGATACAACAGTTACCACTTAAACCGCGCGACTAAAAAGGAGGTAGCGTATTGCCTTTGGACACAAAGTTTTAGTTGCGACGTGATCAAATATTACAGCGTGATGACAGATAATTTTGACATACTTATTATAATTAGCGGACAGCTTATTTTTCAAGTTTTGTACCGGCCACCAAGTAGGAACACATCTACCGCCCTCTCATTTATTGATGTGTTTTTCGCGCGGATAAAACAAAATTCTTTAAAACTGGTTTTTGGTGGTCATGTTAATAATAATGTAGCTTTAGGTCCGAGCAGGTAAGAAATTTGAAGTGCATGGGACAAATCTCGGATCCATTCATCTAGATAGGAGTGAAACAATGTGATGAAGAGCGTGATGAGTGGTAGCAGTGAGCGGATAACGGTGCTTTAGCCCATTGTGGCGAATCACTGCTCTGCACTTCCAGCACATTTCACGTTGACTGGGACGGCTTTAATTCCTCAGTTTATGTTGTGTTACGTTTCTGCCTGTGGGCCTTGGACGTTATAACGTGCTTACGAAGGCACGGAGTGTCATTCTTCCAGAGTGTCTATGAGGGATTTACCCGAAAACGAGGAAATTGCCTCAGCTGCAAATACGGGCGAAGCCATTTAGAGCCTGTTACGTTCGAGCAGGCGCCCCGGAACTGGTCTCCGTCGCCTATGTCATGTGAGGTAGCTTGGTAGTGGTGGCTAGCAAATGTTGTTGCCATTGTGGGGACGACAAGAAGCTGAAGGCAAGCTTAACCTGTTCAGTAGATGGTGAATGAGTCCAAGCAATACAGCAACAATACCCTTCCGGGCGATGTTACATTACAAGATTTCGAGAAGAGTGACAGCCGGGATTCGCTTCTCCAAAAGGAATGAACTTCTGCAATCGGGGCCTGCGTATTTATTCCCCAAGCTCAAACGGTTAAAGAATGTTCCTCCTAATTTTGGACACGGCACGAACATAGTACGGGCACACACAACACTCTTTCCAGAGATCGTGAGCGGCAGTGAGTAGCGGCGCCGTGACGCTAGAAAGAGGGGAGAGAGGAGATCTTGGCTGCGGCGTCCGTCCCCCATCCATAAACAGGTCTCAAATTGATTCTTTGTGCAGCCGCCGAAGTTTGAATCACGCCGGTCGTTCTCCGGCATGTTGTGATCTGTCCGTGGCAGGATTGTTGCAGTAGCCACCTTTGGCTTTCTTACACACCGGGGCACTCCGCAAAACTTGTTCCAAGCGCGAACATGGTTGCGGCAGAACAACCGTGCAAGGCAACAGAATCCTAAATTTCGTAGGAAAACTTGTCAACGATTTTTTGGGGGGGTGTTTGCTATAGAAAATTCGAAAGCAACCAGCTCCAGGTTGTTCGTATGATTAACCAGCGGCCACAGACTAATTAAACGGTGGACACCTTTCCTACGTGTTCCAAGAATGAAGCATGCTTCATTCGATTGAGGCGTTTGTAACAGGAGCTCGCGACGCAATTGCAGTCGCGCTTCCCGTTCTCCTAATATTCCGTTGAACAGCGAGAGAGCGCATGATGACACATTATTGAAGCTTTGTGTCGCAGCACTTCATCAGTGAGTACCAGCCTCATTGTGGTTCAAATACTTTAACAGTCGCCTCCAACAAGCACGCTACAACTATGAGAATGCCCTTTGGCATCTACAAAACTTTTCTACATTCTTTACTTTATAAAAGGGCCAGTGCAACAGCTTTTGGCACATGGTTCTGCCGTGGCTACGTCATCAACCATCAACATTCTGAAAACTTACAACTATCCCCGTTTTTTGTCCTTGACGCAATTGATAAATCCAAACCCGTCTCCTCCCAGTCTGTATTCCTCGTCTCCAAGTTTCTTGAAGGAATCATTGGCAAATCTATCGAGGCAAAAAACTACAAACAGCGACGTGTTGGTTGAAGACAAGACGCAGAAGCAAGCCACAAATCTCCTGACCCAAATCCGCATGGAAGATCTGGACATCCCTGTCACACCCCACCGCAGCCTCAACAGCTCGCAGGGTGTGATATCTGAGCCAAATCTGCCTAGTGAAACAGAGGGCGACCTTCTGGAAGGCCTGAAGGATCAGGGTGTTACAGCTGTCAGACGAATTACCATCTGTCGTGATAACATAGAAATACCACCAAAGCACATAACTTTGACATTCAACAGATCAAAATTTCCTGACCACATCAATGCTGGTTTCATTAGGTGTGGTGTACGTTCGTACATACCTAACCCGCGCCGCTGCTACAAGTGCCAGCGGTTCAGGCACGCTACAACTTCTGGCCACGGCAAAACGACCTGCACGAAATGCGCCGCACATGATCATCCCATCAAAACCTGTGACTTTACCACCTTCAACTCTGCAAACTGTCATGGGCCGCACGCGCCATAGTCCCGCAGCTGTGAAACGTTTCAACAGAAAAGAAGATTATCAACGTGAAGGTAACCGAGAACAACTTTTTCCCAGAGGCGCGGAAGAGGTTCGCCTCTTTCCCTCTGGGGAGGTACGCCGACGCAGCTCGACAGGGGATGGAGCGGCGTCCGGTTTCGGCGGGGACCCAGTACCCCGAGTAGGGACTTGGTCCCGCCTCCGCCCCACCGGGTTACCTCATGCAGCCCAAGCCGCCTCCGCACCACTCGCTGGGCCAACAGCGGCTGTTGCGACAACAACGTCTGGTGGGAGTGATGCTGCATCCTCCTCTTCCGCTCCACCATCCCAAACCACAGGCGAGGGCACGGAGGAGATGGAGACGGAGGAACCAGCGGCAGCGCCCACCCCCACCGCACCGCCTGTGCCATCCGAGGCATTCCTGAAACCCTCGGCGGTTGCGGGCAAGGAAAAGCGCGCCCCAAATGGTCTGCGGTCCAAGGCGTCTGATCACACAGGCACTCCGAGGACATCCGAGGATTGAATGGACGTCGGACCGTTCTTGTCTGCGGTGCGCAGCAAGGAACGCGTCCCGACGCCAAAGCGTCCCGTCAAGCCAAAAAAGACGGGAGTCACAGCCCCGAAAGACGACACATAAATATACACACTTCAGTAGCTCTCACACTGAATAATAGGAAGAGAAAACATATTCAATGGAACTGCAGAGGCCTTAGCAACCTTGGCAATGTGTACGAGATACTTCACTCCAATCAGCCAAGTGTAATGTGTCTTCAAGAAACATATCTAAACTCAAAACACACAAACTTCTTGAATAGCTACATCGTATTTAGGAAGAACAGGGATGGTGATGGTACATCTTGAGGTGGTGTCGCCATCATTGCCCGAAAATCGTTGTCCTGTCACACCATCCGATTACAGACTGTCCTTCAGGCTGTCGCCATTAGAACCATATTCTTCAATAGGGTTGTACCTGTATGCTCTATCTCCATTCCTCCTGATTTTCAGCTTTCGAGATCCGATTTCGAGGGCCTTGTAGATCAACTACCCGAACCTTTTATGTTTGTTGGTAACCTGAATGCACAAAACTCTTTATGGGGCTCCTCCTGCACAGATGCTCGAGGCCACCTAATCGAGAAATTCCTTACATCTTCAGGAGCATGCTTGTTCAACAAAAATAAGCCCACCTATTACAATAAAGAACACAACACATACTGATACCTTGACTTGGCCATTGCTTCCGCAGTTCTCTTTCCTCTTCTCCACTGAGGTGTTGGCACTGACCCATATGGCAGTGACTACATCGCCACCTCACTAACATATATAGGTAAATGCCCATGCAGTTCATCTTTCCAGAACAGGTTCAATGAAGCAAGAGCTAACTGTAATACATTTACAGAGACATCCAAACTACACTGCCCAACCATAACACACTTCATGTAGATGAAGCCACTCAACTGCTCACGGCGCACATCCTCGACGCCGCCTAAAAGTCCATTCCCCACGCCTCTGATGCCCTGCGCGATCAGACGAAGTCGTGGTGAAATGAGGGCTGTAGGCGGTCGCGAGAGGCCCAGAACAAGGCGTGGGGTAACCTTCTTTGGTACCCCACGCCTGGTACCCTCCTCTTGTTCAGACGGGCAAAGGCGTTTGGAAAACGTGTGCGCCGTGAAGGAAAAAGATATAGTTGGCGCTCATTCATAACATCAATAAACTCATACACAGACACAGGCAAGGTATGGAGACGTATACGCAAACCCAAAGAACGGACACACAGTCTGCTCCTGGTCAATACAACAAGGGACACACTGGGAGACCAGGCTAACCTACTCGCACAACCTTCCAACACGTGTCCAGTTCAGCACACTACACCAACACTTTCCTCGAGCATAAAGGCTCTTGTGAAAAGAAGTACCTATGCGACAACAACAAATCACAGACATATTACAACTCCTTGTTTACACTACATGAGCTGAAGTCTGCTCTGAGCACAGGTAAACCCTCAGGTCCAGGCCCAGACAACATTACGTCGACAAAGATACAACACCTACACGCAAACACACATGAAACACTTCTACATCTACATATAACAAATGGCTTTCGGGGCACATCCCACACTCTTGGAGGGAGGCCATAGTAGTGGATTTCTTGAAGAAGGGAAAGAACCCGTCGTCCCCCTCAAGTTACCGATCCATAGCCATAACGAGCTGCCTGTGCAAGCTTCTCGAGAAAATGATAAATCGCAGGCTCGTGTACTTCCTTGAGTACAATGGTCTTATCGAGAGCTGCCAGGCAGGCTTTAGGGTTGGGCCATCGACGAACGATCAACTCGTAGCTCTTGAAACATATATAAAGGATGCCTTTGTGCATAAACAATTTTGACTTATGGTATTTTTTGACATGAACTCGCTCCGTAAGGCATTGCCACCAACCAGTTCCTGTTCAGTTTATGTATATGATGTCCAGATATCTTTCAAATCATGTAATTTGTCAATCTGTGAACGTCACGTCCAGCTCGGCGTGAACGAACTTGTTGGCTGGGTGGACACAAACGGTTTTAAGATGAGCCCCGCAAAAATTACTTGCGTTGTGTTCACCCGTGTGCGCGGGATCCATGCGGGCCCTGAGATTACTATAAACGGCGTGTCGATACCGGTTAAAAAAGAGCACGAGGTTTTAGGCCTAATATTCGACAACGAACTACCCTTTCGTTCGCATCTCACAATCCTTAAACAAAAATGCCTAAAAACTATATTCTTAAGGTCGTCTCTCACGAATCGTACGGTGCAGACACTGCACTGGTGTGCACTGCACTGATACTGCACTGCACTGGTACTGATACTGCACTGGTATGATCTGCAGATACTGCACTGGTATGATCTCGCTTGGACTACAGCAGCGTCGTTTATGGGCCGGCAACGAAAACAGCATTCAAAATGCTTGCCCCCAGTTCTGCATTTGGGGCTTCGCCTTGCTTGTGGTTCGCACCAGCCCTGTTGAAAACCTTTATGCCGATTGCGACAAATGGCCCCTGTATCACCATAGGATATGCACTGACTTGTATGCCTCTAAAATCATGTCTCTGACAAATCATCCGTTTAACCCGACCATTCATGACGCATCCCCACAGCAGATCTTTTTAAACCGTCCATATATTCCCATGCCGTTCCCTCTCATCGTGAGAGCAGAAGCTCGTGAGCTAGCAGTGTCAATTTCGTACATCCACAAGACACCCATCATTGATTTTATTGCACAATTCCAACTCAAGGATGTTTCTTGTGATCTGTCCTTTGTGCAATTCGTCAAAAAGAGGGCACCAAGGGAACCTATTATGCAGCATTTCCTCTTCCTGCAGCATAAGCACCAGTGTTCCGAGTTTTACTGTGACGCTGTGATGCTGTGTCTTGTGCTGCGCACGGACCGAACTTTATTGTGACGAAAAGAATGAACTCCCAAAACAGCATTTTTACGGCTGAAGCACACGGCATTTTACTTGTTTTACATCACATTGTCCAACATCAAATTTTAGAGTCCATCGTGTATACGGATTTTTTTAGCGTTGTACGCGCGATCGTATCAAGAAAACGGTCAAAAAATTATTTAATCAATCTTGTTTTTAAGGCCCTTATGTCGGCATACGCCTCAAATCTTGAAATAACAATATGTAGAGTTCCTGGCCACTGTGGAATTGCCGGGAATAAAACCGCAGATCAAATGGCCACTGCTGCTACCCTCCTGAATACTGTGGATATAATAGCAACGGTGCCGTACACGACATGAAGCCACACATCAGACACCAACTTCGCAACACATGGCAAACACACTGGAGTGAATCGACCGATAACAAGTTACACGTAATAAAACACACTTGGGATCATGCACTACTGACTCACACAACAGACACATTGAAGTTACCTTAGCTAGGTTGTGGATAGGCCATACACATGTAACACACTCACACCTGCTCACTAGCTCTCCAAGATCCGTGTGTAGCAGGTGTGGGGAGGGCCTATTCGTAGTCCACATCCTAAGCACATACAAGTCACTCGACACAACAAGACACAAACAATTCAACGAACTATACAGACAACGCATTCCGTTACACCCTTCCTTGTTTTTGGGTTACAATGCCATGGTTTCTATGCAACACGTTTTTAAATATGTGTCTGATGTAAACTTTTTAAACCTCATTTCTTATCATGCGTATTCAAAACTGGCCCTATACACCAGCCATCATCATTATCTTTGATTGATTTTACTATGTCCGGTTTACACCTTTTTATACCAAACTTTTTGTCGTAATCACTTCTCTTTATTAAAGGGACCCTGCAACACTCTTCGTACAGTGCAAGTAAACGTGCGCGACATTTAGATTACACTGCCAGGAACACCCGAGCCAAATAGTACACACGTACCTGAAGCGGTAAGCGCGCAAATCGCCGTGAAAGACGCGGAAAAACCAACCGCCCTCTCTTCAATTCTCCTCATTATGCACCCCTGGCATAGCCTCTGCGACGTCAATCGGGCCATGGCTGTCCTGGCTGTCCTATTGGCGGTCGCTGGTCTACTTAATGACTAAATTCTAGCATTTCCTGTGACGATCCGCCGCCGTCGGCGCTCTGTATCAACCTCTTCTATGTCTGAACCTCTCCGAGCTTTTGGTGTTTCTTTTGTTTTGAGTGAGCGCGGAGTTTGAGGGACGAACTAAATATTCCACTTTCAACCAGCCCATTTGACAACAAACGTTTATTGCTTCAAAAACGCCCTACCAGCCTGAGTGCTTGCTTGCGAGCTGGCCGCCATGCCTGCTTTTTTGTGGCACCAGACCCGAAATAGACCCGTCCACGTTGCGGGGAAAAGGACAAAACTCCCCGGCATGTGACATATCGAAGGCCGCCGAACATAATGCCGCCCGCCGCCCCCCCCCCCCCCTACCCCCCCCCCACCCCTCTCCGGGAGAGAGCGCCCAGCTTTCGTCGCGTTGTCCGCGGATGAGTTGAGAGGGAACATTTATGCGCGATTTTTCATGTCGCGTAGTTTCGGTGATAGTGAACGGATTCTCATACTTTTTTCGGGAGGAGATTGCTGGGACAATAGACTTTAACCCGAAATGCATTCCGCGTGGTCGATGATAAGTGTTGCAGGGTCCCTTTAAATAACTTCTTCTCTCGCGCTCTTCCCCCTCGTTGGCCTTGCGCCAATAAATACCAACCATCATCAGATCATCCTGTTTTACCTTGTTTTTCGTACCAAAGGAGCTTTGGTTTTTTACTTCTATTGAGTTCAGTCGTTTACTGTCTTCGTGGGAAGCTGGCAGGAACCAGCTATCGTATTTATAGCAGCAGCGCACCGCTATCGCAGTGCTGATGTAAACGATCCTCGAAAACGCTCTGAAAGGTTCGCCACATGGAGTTATAAACATTGTCGCGGTATGTGCTCCTTTTGCTGCAAATGTCATCGAAAAGCGGAAGCCTTCTCTCGCTTCTACCATGTAAATTCCTCTCCCAAAATCTTGCAATCTGCCCCTCCCGCCTCGCATCCCCCCGATAGATACAGTGAAGCTTCTCTAAAGTCGATTGCATTTTTACCCATACCCTTGCGGGCGTTCCACCTTGTGCGAGCGTTGTAACTGTTGGACTTCTTGCAATGCTGCCACGAAGTCTATAGAAAGAGGGGGGAAGGAGGGAGGCTTAAGAACTTTTTGTATTTTTTTACTCAAAACAACTACTTTTAATGTAGATGTTTTATATGGTATCGAAATAAAAGCAGCCAGATATTTTTATTCCAAAGGACACTGCAAATACCACTTAGGCATTGATGTTTTGCGTCAAATATACCTAAGGGTTTCTTTTTCCAAAAAACGTGTGTTCCCGGATTTTCGAAAGTGTGTTTCTATAGTTATTGATTTGGAAACGTTTTGTCTATATAAACTTGTTTGTCAGCAATAGCTTCGTCTTTTGGCCGGATGGCTGAGTCGAGGAAGCCAGTAGCTCGAAACGACTATTGGGTTCAAAAATCCACTTCGTATCTCGTCGCCTCGCTATACAAATGCCTTCGAAAGTCTTCTACCGCCCCTGCGACGTAACCCCTCCTCCGCATTCCTCTCCAACCCGTCATGCACGTTCTTCCCCTTCAATTCGCTCCACTCATGGGGCACTGTAGATGGCTTTGTGCAATGCTATTCAATTTTCCCGCATTCACAAGGCTCACGCTGCATCTTTTCAATCTGTTTTTCTTTTCATTTTGTTTGTTGTTCTGCCTGGAGCATCAAATGCAGGAGCTATGTCCTTTTTCTTCTTGCTTTTATTTCCCTGGAGCTGAGCCAGTCAGTGCGATTTTTAAGGTGATTTTTACTTGCTATCGTAAAACAAATTCCAACATGTACTAATAAAAAAACGTATGTACTAGTTGTTAAGTACCCATATGTGTCTGAAATGTCCCTGAGGTCTCCACCGTGCTTAATGAATCGGGAAGGACATGTGTGGCTTAAGCGAACTGTTTTAGTATCTATACTTCTTTATGACGAATGGTTTTAACTTGAGGCCCGGCAGCTGAATCGCGGGACAGAGAGGTAGACCAAAATTTTGGCGTTTAGGTAGCCCACGAAAGACTTTCTTCTTGAAAAAGAAAGAAAAACCGTACTCAATTTATTGCTGTCGCGTAATCAGTTATTATAAAGTGGCTCGTCCAATTGCGTCGCCCTTGGCTGCCTTGATACGCTTTGTGCTGCGCCGTGCGAGGGCGATGCAGGCTTGGAAGCTACCGAGAAACCCATCTCAAGATACTGTTTCGCGTACTGCTTGGAACTGCGAATCATAATTCTATGCGGTGCGTTCCAATGATTTACCTCTTGGTGGTTTTAAATTGTGGCAGCAATTGTAGGCGATGATGACAAAGGTTAGCGGATTCCCGTTAGTAACGCGGCACAGCTAACGTAGACGTTGCGCCACTGTACAATCACCTCGCCGGTAAAAAAACGCTTGATGATATTTTTGTGCCAGTCTGACTTCTTTTTCGGATATATTCCTAGCTTTTTTTCCGCTCTTTACCACCAAACATTGTAAGCTTCCTTCACTAACCTCTACTGCTTTCCAATTCACTTTTCCGTTAACCTCAAAGCAAGGGCTTTTGGAAGCTGGATGACTCGCTCACTGAGGACTGGGCGGATAAACTTGAACTCCGTTGCAATATGTCGAATGGTTTCTGGCTCCCTGCCGTAACCTGCGCATACTGGTTCTGTACCTGGTCACGGATAAGCGTTTTTGTCCGCAAGCGGCCAGCCCGGGCTTTGAAAAGCAATGCGCTCCCTTTGGTATTACCACAAAACTTTTCCCGCGTGATCTCCCACTCATCTGTCAAGGGCACACCAGAAAGATATGCATGAAATCTCGCGCGAGAGAAAAAAATAACAAAGAAACGGAAATTTGAAGTCCGCGCCAGGAGCGCACGAATGAACAATCGCCGTGCCTAAACACCGATGCATTATGGCCAAATATGGTAGCGCACTGGTCAGCCAATCAGAGAACGCCGCGCAGCAGGCAAGTGGCGTGATGAACATATATGGACACGCAAAGGCAAGCAGCCATTCAGAGTGCGCCGCTATCTCTCCCAGAGGGGTAAAAGCGGGGCGCACAAGGCGAAGGAAAGAGGCACGGAACCGGGAGGCAGAAGGAGGATTTCAGGAACGAGCCACGAGGATGCGGCGAGACCATCGACCGTGCCATCCGAGCTTGGGCAGGAGCGGGCCGCAGCGGCTGCGGCATCCTAGGCGCCCCAACAACCTGTGTTTTCATGCCCCAGTGACATCGGTTGGGCACCAGCTGTTCAGCCTCCACGCCCCGTCAACCAGCGCTTCGAGGGCCCTACGTTCGTGCCGAGACCTACCTGGGACCTCCAGAAGCAGCGGCTACCAGGGGTAACAACCGAGGAAACATTTCGCGACGCATGGAGCACACGCCATCCCAGAAACTGCCGCGCGCATCGAACGCCGGCATCGAAGCGAGACGACGACAGCTACCACCAAGTCGCGGCTACGCAACGGGGGCGATAAGTCAGATCAGTCGACCTAGATAGGCCAGTCCATTAGGGACACAGTCGTAGGACACCACTAGGGAGTTGTGGTGGGAAAGGAATTAACTAGGACTTGATATAATGAGTATATTTAGACTAATTGTATAGAACTTTGTCGTACAGTCATTGCGTTTTGGTGTGAATTGTATTTAAAGATATTTAGTTAGGGGTTTGAGTGTTTATTGTTTCTTGGAGTAACGGCTTTTCTGGTGTGTAGAATAAATGAGTGTTTTCCGCCAACGGCTTTCCTGCGTTCATTTCTCTGAGCTGATTAAGACAGCCTCACCATTCATCACGTGACACTCCTGCTTCCCGATTCTGTAGATATCCAAGGACTTCTTTGCGTCCATCCTTTTTTCCAAAGTTGTTGCGCGCTTACAGGTTTTATATACTCTTTCCTAGGCCTTTTGGTTGTTGTTCTCCACTGTGTGTCCACGCTTTTAAGTGCAATGCACTTCTTAAGCGACTCTGAACCTGCGTCCACCGGCGATGTCCGCGCACGTGGAGATGGGCGCGCGCAGCCTGGCCGCTGACATGTACATACCCACGTGGGGGATTGGCCAGGAATCTCCTCGTCTTCCTTGGCAACGGGGGGAGATGGGTGCGCGCTGCCTGGCCGCTGACATGGCACATACCCACGTGGGGGATTGGCCAAGAATCGGGCGTGAGAAGGGCTAATGCACCTGCTTAAAGGAGTACTGACACGAAATTTCAAAGCTGAGATCCGCTCTAGCAATCAAGTACAACGACAACACAAATAGGTGTCTGTGAATAAATGCATCTTTCTTTCTTTGTTGTTGTGTGTGTGTGTGTGTGTGATCTCTCTTTCGCGAAGATTACCGAAGCGCGCAAATTCAACTCGTGCATTCGCACTTTCACATTCTTCCCCTCGGGGAAATGCGGGGAATTTTTTTTACGCAAAGATACCCTAAAACTTTGGCAGCCCATCTCGTGTCAACAATATTTCTAAGGCGTTCTTCAAACCATTTTTCGCTCTGCAATTCTCTCACTTCAAAGGAGGTTCGTCCCAAGTGTTCCTGCACTGCCTCATTTGTTGTTTTGCTGTGTGCTTCTAATGCCGATTGACCTACCGCCCTATAATTTATTTCAAGCCCTGATTGAATCTCCGATTCGACACACACTACTGTTTGTGAAAGGGTGAGTGCGGATACCATTATACCCTTCCACATTCCTCTCACTGCTTAATATTTGTTATATACACATAGTTATTTGTGTCTCACTATAGAGGCGTTTCTTTTTGCTTTCTTTCTTACTGCTCTTGCTGCGGTTTTAGATAGGTCTCGGCTGGTAGTATAAGCAGACTCAGTGCTTCTGCCTTTATTCCTGCGCGTCAGAAAAACTATTCCATGATTTTAACTCGCCACAAAAAGGCTACCAGAAAGATTAAAAAAAACGGGCTTCTGCAAATGGTTAAGAACACGACTAAGCGATAGCGTATAATAAAGTCTTTTTTAACAGTTATTGCAAAAATGTCACTTGCAAAATACCCCTTAGTTCTAGCACGTATTCCACTCCGAGATATTGGAAAGGCTTTCGCTACTTTTTTTTGGAAACTTCTTTCGCAAAAATCACGGACCTGGTCAATGACATAACAGGTGTCTCTGGTTCTTCTTTTTTTATTTCCGGCCACAGCCCTACAAGTTCGCGCGACGATTCCAAATCTTGAAAATACAAGCTCCGCACACGACAACATTCATGGCAGTAGCATCAGAGAGAAGGCAGACGTAATATGCGGTAAGTTGACCAAACTAATAAACCTCAATAATATGTGGAGTACTTCCACTAGGACTATAAAAATGCTAATATTTCTAGCCACTTTGCCTTTTGTCTTTTTCCGTGATCATTCAATTTTTGTGCTTCTCTGTAACTAGCGCGAGAACGCCGCATTTCAGAAATACAGGAAAAAAAAATCGCTCTACTAAAGTGAACATATTCATATCCCTCGTAAAGCACTGGGTAGGCGATATCTAAATTAAATCACCCCTTCGTGTGAAGCAATGACACGTTTTTTCTTGACAACCTACAAACCCCAGGATTAGAGGGACAGTTGGGCTTCTTAACATTCGCCGCTGTTTAAGTACGCGTATTTAAGCTCCCATAATCCGCCGGGACGTCTTTTTTTCTGGTACATTATGTGCTCGCGACATCTATTCGCCCTTGCAGTGGGGTGACAGTAGTTCTACGAATTTTATGTGAGCATTTTTGTCGCGCCCTTAGAAATATAGGCAATCGGGGAATGTAGGCCCACCAGTCTAGCATGAAGGTAAAAACCTTCACACTCTGAATGTAAAAGATCTTTTTTTTTTACAGAGAAAATATCACGTGTTCAGCAGAGAATTTTGGTAACTTATGCCCTTTTCAATCGTATTTATGGTGTTGCCGACTTTTTATTTGAGCACAGATACTTCTTGCGCAATGGTTGCCTCGCGAGTAGATGATTTTGCGGAATCAAACTAATCCTCTGAGACTGCAGCTTATTTACAAAACACTTGTGTTGCTTTGCGATTGCATATGGCAAGCTACGGTGACGACATTTAACACTGTTATTGTCGGTGGAGTAAACTTTCCGTAGGTTGGTCGCAGATGCTCAATTTCTGATGATCGTAAATATCTGAATGTCTCTGGTTTCTTGTTCATAGCCACTATCCAAATATGCAAGCACATGACGACAACAAAAAACAAGGCGCTGTATTTCGGTATGTCAATTCCCGTTTCTCGAGCACCTACCTTGGTGATCTTCCTCACCCAAGTGCCACTTGCCCGTCGTCCGACTAGACTTGAAGATATAGGCTGTTTCTGAATTTCGCTTCCGTTTAATATTATCCGCGTTTGGTTGTTTAAGTCCAGTGTAACCTGTCTTTTACCAGACCCTCGAATCATGGGTATTGTGACGTTCACTAACAGCTGGAAAGGCGTCACCAGACCATGGTTGATTTTCCACTCAAACACCTTTTCGCAATTCAAGGTGCTCTCATTTATCCATCGTAGTACAGCAGTCCGTGTATCACACTCCAGTGACGATACTGAAGCCTCTAATGGGTATCTGCAGAGAAACAGTGAAGAAGATCAGCCATTTTTTTACACAGGTAGCGTTACAGCGCAGCACTATTTTGGAGCAAACCGAGAGCACAGTGCAGACAAACACGACCTTCTTAGCCACACTCAGCTTGTATGGGATATCCCAAATAGTGTTGAATGGCTGTGTTTCTTTGTTAGGATTTACAAAACTATTAACAATTTAGTACCAACGATAAGCGTTTATCATGGCCAATAACCTTATCTAGTATGCGCACCCACAGACGCTTGGTTTTTTGTAGTAGGTGGCCTGAAAAGCAATCCAAACACATAAAATAAAGATGTCCAAGGCACCTACCTGCGTATGTAGGAAACAAGATAAAGCTTAAAAGGTCGCTCATTACCATAAAAATATTCTTTGCATTACGGTGTTCTTCACGTGGCATGTAAACTATATCATTGCAATATATATATTTGTTGATTCTTGCAGGGTTTGACGCGCCGACACGACACAAGCGATGAAGCAGCGGTAGTGAAGGGCTCGAGGTTAATTGTGATCACCTAGGGATTTTTAACTGGCGCCAAAATCTCAAAAGCACACGCGTTTTTTGTTTTTTTTTTTTGCCTACATTCTAAAGGTGGTCGCAGCGGCCAGGAATTATACCCGGGACCTTGAGTTCAGCAGCGCGACGCCGTAGCCACGGCACGACCGTGGCGGGTGCAATGTATGTATATCTATTTGTCTATATATCCATATATATATATATATATATATATATATATATATATATATATATATGTATGTAGTTTGGAAATGAGGGGCCCGTTAGGAAATACAGAAAGAGACGTCGGCAGTCTACAACGCCAAAGAAGGCATAGGGGAATGGTTAGACTCTTTTTACCGTTAGTGACGTTACAATAATATTTTTTTATTAATTACGTGAGAAAGAAAGAAAAAAAAACACGCGCCCAGAGTGGGGACCGAACCCTCGCCTTTCGATTAGATCTCGAATGCCTTACCAATTCGGCTATCTGGGCGACTGTGTTCTCCTTCGCTTTCTGGGGTATTTATATTTGCTACAACTGTATCTGACGCTTGCGGGTGGTAGCCAGCGCCACTCAGACTACGCGGGGAGAAGGGGACCTTCTTTTCAACCCCCGCGGCCTGACTCGAACGTCTACAGCCTGTCATAAGCGGGTAACTGGCGAGAAACCCTTTTATGCTACCTTGGCATCTAGCTGCCAGAACCGAGGCCCTCGCTAAGCTTTCGCACGATAATATGGTTTGGAAATGAGGGGCTCGTTAGGAAATACAGAAAGAAACGCCAGCAGTCTACAACGCCAAAGAAGGCATAGGGGAATGGTTAGACTCTTTTTGCCGTTAGTGACGTTACAATATTATTTTTTTATTAATTACGTGAGAAAGAAAGAAAGAAAAACACGCTCCCAGAGTGGGGACCGAACCCACGCCTTTCGATTAGATCTCGAATGCCTTACCAATTCGGCTATCTGGGCGACTGTGTTCTCCTTCGCTTTCTGGGGTATTTATATTTACTACAACTGTATCTGACGCTTGAGGGTGGTAGCCAGCGCCACTCAGACTACGCGGGGACAAGGTAGTCTGAGTAGTCTGAGTGGCGCTGGCGTAGTCTGAGTGGCGCTGGCTACCACCCTCAAGCGTCAGATACAGTTGTAGTAAATATAAATACCCCAGAAAGCGAAGGAGAACACAGTCGCCCAGATAGCCGAATTGGTAAAGCATTCGAGATCTAATCGAAAGGCGTGGGTTCGGTCCCCACTCTGGGCGCGTGTTTTTCTTTCTTTCTTTCTTTCTTTCTCACTTAATTATAAAAAAAATAATATTGTAACGTCACTAACGGTAAAAAGAGTCTAACCATTCCCCTATGCCTTCTTTGGCGTTGTAGACTGCCGGCGTTTCTTTCTTTATATATATATATATATATATATATATATATATATATATATATATATATATATGTATATAAAGTGGTGAAAGGAAGTGGTGAAAAAATGCCCGCCGTGTGGGATCCGTACCCACAACCTCCACGTGGGTTCCTACCCGGCGGGCATTTTTTCACCACTTTCTTTCTGACTCAAAAAATTTTTCATCTGTTTCTATGACCCACCACAACCTCCCCTTTGCTTTCCGAGGTTTTCTTGACTGCCAACCCTTATTTTCTCTTATTTTCACACTCACAAAGCGCGCAGAAATAGTATAAGTAAAGAGTCGGATACACAGCAAGAACAATAACAAACAATGTTTACTTACGTAGCGGCAACGGGACTTGCCTTCATCAGAGTTAAGTTACATGATTTTGCTGTCGCAAACATTTTGAACACGTTTCTTATATAGGTTTGCATAAAACTGTGAGAAGGAGCCGAAAATGTTTCGGAAATGGAGAGTGTGCATACAGTCAGGCTACGCCTGTGTTACAACATCAACAAACAAACAAAAAAAGAAAAAAGGGGCGGAGCGAGAGAGAGGAAAAGGGGTCGTGTTAACAATGCAGCGTTCAAGGTTGCACCATGACGGGTCAACGTATGCCGCCCGGGCTGCAAGTTCAGACCATGGGGGAAACTGGACAACCGCGGTTTGAAAAGAAAGGGAAGAGTATACAGTAAGGTATTCAGTGGCTGGGGAGACTGGTTCGGGGGGAAGCGAAGATGGGTGTGCCCTCCGCGGATGAAGAGAATAGATAGGGGGCACAAAAGAGCATTTCACAGAAGCTAGCAATTGAACAGGAAATAGGTAGGGTCACAAAAGGATAAACATGAATAGATCACAAAGAGTTAAACTTTCTTAAGTGGTGGTGGGAACGAGGCCTCCTTCCCCAGGACAAACGGCATTGTTGAGCCGCATTAGGCTAATAAAGCTGCTGTATTAGGAGAGTTTATGCGAATTCTGATGGCAAACTCGAGGGTAGGAATAATGAACATAGTTATAAAAATTATGAAGCCGCTAATTTTAATCGAGGGATAAGCACGTTAGTTTTCCGTAACTTTCAATAATTCCAAGTGTGGCTGACCCAAACTTATAAATGAGATAAGATTCCCGAACCTCGCGGTCGTGGTGCGTTTTGAAGGCGGATTCTAAAATCGTTGCTTTAAGATGTTCAAATACATGCCCGGGACTGTTCACATGTCTTGACAGGGGCAAATAAGGGCAACTTTTTGCATGAGAGCGGTGATTATTGAACCGCATTCGGAAGGGCGTTTCAGTTTGGCCGATATATTGTTGCCTACAAACACTGCACTTTAGAAGATATACGACATTAGCGGAGTCACAGTTAAAGTTACCTTTTATATTTACGTAGTAGTCTGAAGCCGTGCTGGTGGCGCGCTGTGTAGTGTTCATGTGTGGGCATACTTTACATCGGGGTTTATTGTAGGGCATGCAGCCAGTAGTTGCCGGTCGGTTGATACGAGAGTTAGTAAGAAAGTCACCTAAATTCTTATTACGCCGGTATACAACGCGTGGTGGTTCGGGGAATATGCTTTTTTAAGCGGTCACTTTGCATTAGGATATTGTGATGTTTTCTTAGCACGGTTGACACTCTTGGAGCGGAGAATGAGTGGGTTAAAACTAAGTTAGTTGGCGGGTTCCCGTTCGGGGCTTTTTTCTTACAGATTTCGTTACGGTCTAATTGGTTGGCTCGCACAATAGCGTCGTCGATAACTTTTTCCGGGTATTTTTTATTCAGGAGGGCCGTCTTGAGTTCTCGACAGTTTGAGTCAAAGTCGGCTTGGTTTGAGCAAATTCTCCTAAATCGGTGGGCTTGGCTGTAAGGTATTGCTGTCTTGCAGTGTCTGACATGGCTACTTCGGAAGTGCAAATACTGCCGCGTGTCTGTCAGTTTTCTATACAGTTTAGTTTGAAGCCGACCTTGGAAGGTAGTAACGGTGACGTCCAGAAAGTTTACACTGTGTTCCGAATAGGAATGAGCAAGGGAAATACTAGGATGGGCTAGGTTAAATGCCTCAATGAAGGTGAGGAGCTCCGCCTCACCGTGTTGCCAGATCATGAATATGTCATCAATATACCTTTTATAGTACATTGGCTTTAAATTTTGGGTGTCAAGAAAGTTTGATTCGAGGTGAGTCATAAAGATATTAGCCTAGTTAGGTCTGATTCGAGTTCCCATTGACGTTCCGCTGACTTGCACGTAATGAACTCCGTCGAACTCAAAATTGTTAAGTTCAAGAATAAGCCTAAGGAATGTTTGCAGAGCAGAAGAATCGATAGGTTTGTCGCACGATGACTGCTCATACGCAAGGGATACAGCGGCGATGCCATCTTCATGGGGGATGTTAGTATACAGTGACGCAACATCAAGGGTGATTAGAAGGCAGTTATCAGGAATTTAAATTTTTGAGATGTCTGAGAGAAAGTCATTGGTATCCTTAATAAAGGAGGGAAAGCTGGGCGGAATGTCGCAAATGAGATTATCCACATAGCGCGAGAGGTTTTCGGTAACAGTGCCAATGCCAGAAACAATGGGAAGCCCTGGGTTGTTCACCTTGTGAATCTTTGGGAGAAGATAGAATTTACCGGCTACTGCGCTTAAGGGGATCAGGGAACGAGCCGTGGTTTCATTTATTGTTTTATTTTTAACAAGCTCAGCAAGTTTATCTTTGACAATTTGCTTATAATCTTGAGTGGGATTATTGGGTAGTGCTTTATAGAACGTCGATACTGATAGTTGCTTATTGGCCTCGTTAACATAGTCGGTTTTGTCAAGGATTACGATTGCGCCTCCCTTGTCGGCAGGTTTAATAATTATGTCGGGAAAGCTTGCGAGTTCCTCTAGGGCTTTCCTTTCGTTGGTAGTCATGTTGTGGTGGAAAGAAATTTGTGTTTGGTATGCTTTTCGCACATCGCGTTGGACAGCTTTGATGTACATGTCGAGGCTACTATCACGCTGTGTGGGAGGGGTCCAGTGCTTATAGCTAGGTAGGGTTCTGCGGGCTTCTTCCGTCGCGGGGTGATCGTAGAAGTATTCTCGTAGCCTCATGTTTCTGGCGAAGTTATCTAAGTCCTTAAAAAGTTGAAATTCATCAAAACCACCAGTAGCCGGGCAAAAGTTTAGGCCCTTTGACAAGACGTTCCTCTGAGCTGGGGAGAGGGTTATACTTGAAAGGTTCATTACATTCCCGGTAAGGTTTTCTTTTGTGACGGCAGGCGAGGGAAAAATATTATTACAGGAGTTTAACTGAACTGTTTGGGGTGCAGTAGTCGAAGCATTTATTACAGTCGTAGTGACATTATCGGCCGTATTGTCAGAGTTGGGGCAGTTACTAGTGCCGGAGCTGGTTAGGTTCTTACGCATGTGGCCAGTGTTAGAAATCTTATCTCGGTTAAACTTTCGGTCTTTTGTTCGGACAAAAGACCGAAAGTTTAACCGAGATAACATAAGGTAACCGAGTTTAACCGAGATAAGGCACTGTTACCGAAAACCTCTCGCGCTATGTGGATAATCTCATTTGCGACATTCCGCCCAGCTTTCCCTCCTTTATTAAGGATACCAATGACTTTCTCTCAGACATCTCAAAAATTGAAATTCCTGATAACTGCCTTCTAGTCACCCTTGATGTTGCGTCACTGTATACTAACATCCCCCATGAAGATGGCATCACCGCTGTATCCCTTGCGTATGAGCAGTCATCGTGCGACAAACCTATCGATTCTTCTGCTCTCCAAACATTCCTTAGGCTTATTCTTGAACTTAAGAATTTTGAGTTCGACGGAGTTCATTACGTGCAAGTCAGCGGAACATCAATGGGAACTCGAATCGGACCTAACTACGCTAATATGTTTATGGCTCACATCGAATGAAACTTTCTTGACACCCAAAATTTAAAGCCAATGTGCTATAAAAGGTATATTGATGACATATTCATGATCTGGCAACACAGTGAGGCGGAGCTCCTCACCTTCATTGAGCATTTAACCTAGCCCATCCTAGTATTTCCCTTGCTCATTCCTATTCGGAACACAGTGTAAACTTTCTGGACGTCACCCTTACTACCTTCCAAGGTCGGTTTCAAACTAAACTGTATAGAAAACCGACAGACACGCGACAGTATTTGCACTTCCGAAGTAGCCATGTCAGACACAGCAAGACAGCAATACTTTACAGCCAAGCCCACCGATTTAGGAGAATTTGCTCAAACCAAGCCGACTTTGACTCAAACTGTCCAGAACTCAAGGCCGCCCTCGTGAATAAAAAATACCCGAAAAAAAGTTATCGACGACGCTATTGTGCGAGCCAACCAATTAGACCGTAACGAAATCTGTAAGAAAAAAGCCCCGCACGGGAACCCGCCAACTAACTTAGTTTTAACCCACTCATCCTCCGCTCCAAGAGTGTCAACCGTGCTAAAAAAACATCACAATATCCTAATGCAAAGTGACCGCTTAAAAAGCATATTCCCCGAACCACCACGCGTTGTATACCGGCGTAATAAGAATTTAGGTGACTTTCTTACTAACTCTCGTATCAACCGACCGGCAACTACTGGCTGCATGCCCTGCAATAAACCCCGATGTAAAGTATGCCCACACATGACCACTACACAGCGCGCCACCAGCACGGCTTCAGACTACTACGTAAATATAAATGGTAACTTTAACTGTGACTCCGCTATTGTCGTATATCTTCTAGAGTGCACTGTTTGTAGGCAACAATATATCGGCCAAACTGAAACGCCCTTCCGAATGCGGTTCAATAATCACCGCTCTCATGCAAAAAGCTGCCCTTATTTGCCCCTGTCAAGACATGTGAACAGTCCCGATCATGCATTTGAACATCTTAAAGCAACGATTTTAGAATCCGCCTTCAAAACGCACCACGACCGCGAGGTTCGGGAATCTTATCTCATTTATAAGTTTGGGTCAGCCACACTTGGAATTATTGAAAGTTACGGAAAACAAACGTGCTTATCCCTCGATTAAAATTAGCGGCTTCATAATTTTTATAACTATGTTCATTATTCCTACCCTCAAGTTTGCCATCACAATTCGCAGAAACTCTCCTAATACAGCAGCTTTATTAGCCTAATGCGGCTCAACAATGCCATTTGTCCTGGGGAAAGAGGCCTCGTTCCCACCACCACTTAAGAAAGTTTAACTCTTTGTGATCTATTCATGTTTATCCTTTTGTGACCCTACCTATTTCCTGTTCAATTGCTAGCTTCTGTGAAATGCTCTTTTGTGCCCCCTATCTATTCTCTTCATCCGCGGAGGGCACACCCATCTTCGCTTCCCCCCGAACCAGTCTCCCCAGCCACTGAATACCTTACTGTATACTCTTCCCCTTCTTTTCAAACCGCGGTTGTCCAGTTTCCCCCATTGTCTGAACTTGCAGCCCGCGCGGCATACGTTGACCCGTCATGGTGCAACCTTGAACGCTGCATTGTTAACACGACCCCTTTTTCTCTCTCTCGCTCCCCCCCTTTTTTCTTTTTTTTTTTTTTTTGTTTGTTGATGTTGTAACACAGGCGCAGCCTGACTGTATGCACACTCTCCATTTCCGAAACATTTTCCGCTCCTTCTCACAGTTTTATGCAAACCTATATAAGAAACGTGTTCAAAATGTTTGCGACAGCAAAATCATGTAACTTTACTCTGATGAAGGCAAATCCCGTTGCCGCTACGTAAGTAAACATTGTTTGTTATTGTTCTTGCTGTGTATCCGACTCTTTACTTATACTATATATAAGGTAAGTAGAGACAGAGATAAACGAGGAAGACATTAAAAATAAAAATTAAAGTTTACTGACGTTTCACGACGAGGACTTCCTTTCTTCACAGTACAGAATAAGTTAGTCTTAGGGTTATATATATATGCAGAAAATGTAGCAAGGGCGAGGGAAGTGCAAGGCAAGGGAGAGTTTGTACAATGACATCATGATTGGTGGGCAGCGAAAGAATGAGAGAAGTAGACGCAGGTGGGAGAAAAAATATACAAATAAAAACGTGCAATAAAAAAGGAAAACAAGAACCCACAGTCACGCGGTACAAACATAAGAAAAAAGTGCCAAACAAGAAACGAAACAACCAGAAAAAAATAGCAAGGCAATTCCCCCCCTCCCCCATGGCAACAGGGGTGACAGAGGAGTCAAAACAAGATATGCCCATGCACGTGGTTTACAGCGGCGAAAAAATCAGTCACGCGGAACGAACAAGATCCAGAAAAGATATGCCCATGCACACAAAGAGCAACCATCTGCCCATACACACCCGTTCTAGGAATCAGGGTCAGGTGATTGAAACATGGCTCACTTGGCTTCTGTTGGTGGAAGGGAAGGCCAATTCACGGCCAAAAGCAGTAAGACAGGCAGTTTCTACAGGATATGAGTGTACACTGGTATACAAAGAGCAGAAAAAAAGACAGGGTCAAACAAGTCAGGAAAAGACAAAAAACAGAAGGCAGGTGCACGGGTATGACGCGGACCCGGGCGGTATGCATCTGGCCGGCGCATGGTACCAGTTCGGGGAACGCCGAGGCGGTCGGCAACAGATATTAGAAAACAGCAATACAAAAAAGAACGAGGAGAGCAATCACACACGCTCGCGTGCACAAATTGATTCCAAGGTTAGAGTGTCAAAGCTAACAATGGTACCGCAGCCTTCTACCCACAACATATAGTCCAGACTTGCTTGTCAAATTTGGTTTAGTGAAGCCATTGTGCTAAAAAACGCGGTGGTGGCAGGAAACTATAACCATCTACGGCGGGTAGCCAACTGATAAGAGAATATTATCGAGGGAAAGAAATGAACAGGCACAACACTTGCCTGAGAAATGCAGCCGAAATTTTAATCGGAGGAAAGGCACGTCAATTTGCCATAACTTTCATTGATGCCAAACGACGCTGGCTTAAACTTATAGATGAGGTAGGACACGCGAACCTCGCGATCGTGATGCGTTTTAAAATAAGAATCAAGAATTCTGCCCTTCCGTTGTTCAAAAGAATGACCAGGGGGGTTAACATGTTTTGATAGAGGCAAAGAAGGGCAGGTTTTTGCATGAGAGCGCTGACTGTTAAACCTCAAACGAAAGGGTGTTTCAGTCTGGCCGATGTACTGTTTCCTGCAGAGGGTGCATGCCAGCAGGTATAGGACGTTGACGGAATCACAGTAAA
This sequence comes from Haemaphysalis longicornis, assembly GCF_048455015.1. NCBI lineage: Eukaryota > Metazoa > Arthropoda > Arachnida > Ixodida > Ixodidae > Haemaphysalis > Haemaphysalis longicornis. The sequence goes on along the minus strand of NW_027526282.1, from coordinate 129,837 downwards.
AATTCCCTTTTACATTAACATAATAGTTTGAAGCTGTGCTGGCGGCGCGCTGTGTGGTGGTCATTTGTGGGCATACATTACTCCGTGGTTTGTTACAGGGCATGCAACCAGTAGTCTGTGGTCGGCTGATGATGGATTTGGTGAGAACATCGCTCAAAAAAGTTATCGCGCGATGGTATATCCCCCTTAAATATTGAGTATCCCCCGCATCTGCCCCGATTGGTCGTCAAACAGTTCCAGCGCAAAACCTGATTGCCTATCCAGTGGAAATATTGTCAACTTGTCAAATGTAGATTTATCCGACGCAGGAACTAGCGTCTTGTCGCGCGGTTTAAGTTTTGGCTCGGCCACTGGCGGTTATAACTTGTTCCAGTTACTCAAAGATTTAGACGACTTCGCACATAGTATGCGCCTGCGAGAATTTTCTGACGACCGTCCCGCTTCGAATCATGAACCTTCGTTACTCCCTTCCTGCAAACATTGGACCCCACCTACCCAACGAGATCCGCTCTTTCCAGCCCCTATAGGTGGCGCTGCGGAAAACGGCAATGGCGGACGAGACGGTGATCGGGCCGCCGTAGCAACATGCGTGCCAGCATCAGTAGCGGCCTGAAAGCCCATTGCTCCACTTGAAACAACTGCTTTCTTGAAAAATAAATGCATGCGTACGTTGCTGATTGCGAGACAACATTCGATTCGTTTCAGGGTGTCTGTTGCGGTGTAGAAAGCGCTGTGTGCGAGGCAATCCGCTGTGCATGGCCCAGGCCGCACGGAAGTGGTTTGAGAAAAACCCTGTCTTATTGGGCAAACAACCTGCTACAGAATGTGCAACGCTAAGTTTTGGGAGTGCACGTCCATCAGTGTACGTTTTACTTTAGGCGTGTTCGTTTCCGTGCATACACACTATATAAGCAGAAGCCCGTGCGCACCATGCGCGGGTGATATGTGTGTATTGCGGTGTTTTGCTTGGGTGTAGTAAAACCTAGTTACGACATTTAGTAGTCAAACGGCGAAAAAGAAACTCCCATTACGTCGTATCAAGTGGTGTACAAACGAACGTGTTAGCATTATATAAAAAAAATATTGTAAGCCCACGTATTTACGCCATGTAGCATACATTGGCGTATGATATTGAAGCGTACACTGTTAAACTACAGGTAGTACTTTACAGGTGTGCTACTGTCTTGTGATAACTAATTTACGTTAAAAACTAATTTACGGCCGAAATTACGTTATGTTGATTTGACTGCCGGTAAGATTTTTAAGTGCGGCGATCCTTATTGCCAAAGCGAAAACGGGGGCTACCAAATGCATTCAAGAGCTCGCATTTGAACTACCAGACCCAGTTACAGTATTGCCGTTTCTAAAGCATCCCGCTTAGACAGACTTATTTCGATGTTCAATGATTAATCAATAAACACATCCCCACATTTGCTTCTCGTCTTCGCGTGCAAAAAGTTTTAAGTTGTTTCTTTATTGAAATAAAAGCAAGCGGATTGGACAGCCTCTGCTGCTTATGTTTGGAAGGAGTGGAATTGAGCCAATTTAATCACAGATATAAGCGAAGATCGGTTGACACATTTTGCGGCAGTGAATGTAAATAGTAACCGAAAAAGACGATCACAAGGTTATACAAAAGGCTTACAAAATCAGCCTCCTCACCGCAAATAACTATTAAATGTGGCAGGCGTAATTCAGTAAAGAATAATTAAGGCCCCACGTACGCACGCGTGGGTCCGAAGGACTTCCATTTTTCTCCGCAGCAGACACCGATGAGTCTCCGAACTCTTTCGTTTAGATGCAGCTTATATAGCTTTAACAAAGTTGAGAGAATATGAACGCTCGTTAAGTCTATATTTTCCGATTATTTATACGGCATTGTCGAGTACTATATATGCAATTACAATTTTCCTGTCGCTTCTGCGAGCCCGTGCGGATGCCGCCGGCCGCCTCCGCCGGAGCAACCGGTCCGCCGATCACCATCTCCCGGCTTCGAACAAATTCCGCGCGGCGTCACTAGCGTCGCTGGAAAGAGCGAATACGTTCCTTGATATTTACATTAAAGCAGTACAGCAGGATGTTATCGAAAGCTATCAAGGCCGCAGATCTTTCCGCAGAAATCTTTATAGTAATGAAACGGCAGCTATTGACAAACTGAGAGAGCGTCGTGATATTATTATAAGCGTGCCGATAAGAGAGGTGCCATTGTTATAATCAATACCAGTGACTATGTCAAAGAAGCACACAGGCAACTTGCTGATAATTCGTTTTACAGGAGCCTGGATTACGACCTAACGCCAGAATTCAAATCCACAATCGAAAATACTCTTAAGAGCCTCTTCGAGACAGGGAATATAACTTTGCGTCTTGCTAAATCGCTGCTTCCATTCAGAACTGTTGCCAATCGTTTTTATCTGTTACCCAAAATCCATAACAAAGACAACCCGGGGCGCCCCATTATTCCTGGAATAGGCACTGTGACAGAGAATCTTTCGGGCTTTGTTGATAACCTCCATAACAAAATACCTCCAACTCTGGCGTCTTTCATTAAAGACACGAATCACTTCCTATCTGATATAGCCGATCTTAACATTCCCTATGGTTCGCTTCTTGTAACTCTTGGTGTGGCGTCGCTTTACACTAACATCCCGCACGCATATGGTATAAAGGCTGTTCTTCACTTATATCAACGCTCGGATGACGACAAGCCGATTTACAGTTTCGCGCTAGCAACCATGCTCAAATTAATACTTGAACTAAATAATTTTCAATTTTCCAATGAGCACTACCTTCAACTAAGTGGAACTTCTATGGGCAGAAGAATAGGCCCTAATTATGCAAATGTCTTTATGGGTGTCCTAGAAGACAAATTTATCGCTGATGCACCCATCAACCATTTTTCTACAAGCGTTTTATTGATGATATCTTCTTAATTTGGCAACATAGGGAAACTGAGCTTTATTCCTTTATCGCTGATTTTAATAACGCCCACCCGTCTATTAACTTCTCTCACAATATCTCAGAATATACAATTGACTTCCTCGACGTAGCCATGTCCCTAGTTAATGAAAAATTGCCGAATAAGCTCTATAGAAAGCCCACTGACCGGCATCAGTGTCTGCACTTCGAAAGCTGCCATGTTAAACACAATAAAACTTGTATACCACACAGCAAGCTCTTCGTTTCAAAAGAAGCAAACACTTGCCTAAAGGGAGACACTATGAAGGCGCCCCTTACACCCTCTACAATCACCTCTACCGTTAGTAAGCAAGTCGCCGAAGTCTGCCACCATCCTATGGATGACCGCAAAGTAGTCGTCTCATTAAACTGCCTCACACCAGCTTACCTCGAGACGCCTCCAAAAAACTCAGTTCAGGACCCTAGGCCTAACCTCCGATCTACCTACATCCGAAACCGATACACCCCTGCCTCGTCATCGTGTGCGATTCGACATTCCGTCTGGGCGGTGGCTTTCTAGCGCGCTTCGTCGGCCCTCTCATCCGGCGCCGTGGCGATGGCCACCAAAAGAAGAGGAAATAACGACACGAGTGAGACGTGCATAGTGCGCCAGCACCGCCCGGCAGTTCGATTGTGGAAAGTCTGCACGCTGGTACTCTGCCTCAGCCACTTCCCTGTAACCCCGCGATTCCCAACAAAGCAATCAGCCCAGTTTTGGTACGCCAAGGCTCTGGCCTTGCTTTCGTCGTTCGTATGTTACATTTTAGTGCTGTGAGACCCATCAGAATGGCCGCGTGGTACGAAGTAGACCACCGAGGCCCCCTACAAATTGAGCGTCATAGAACCCAGCAATTCTTATCGCCATTGACCGATGTCGCGTTGCCTTCAGCGGAAGGTCGGTATGGCTGGCCCAAGCCGCCTAGTGATCACTGACAAAATGCGTACGATGGATTAGCTGCTCCGCGAGCAACGTATGCTTCGTGGTGCAGGTTTAAAGCAGGTCAAGGCAGTTAGGAATCTTCTCGATGCCACCTCATCGTCTCCGCCCGACCTGCAAGAGGCCATTGATGAGCCAAAGAGCAACGACACCGCACGTCATGCGGTAGACATGAACATCGCCGATATTCTTCAGAGTAATGTAGTTGAATTGGACTACTTCGAAGCCTTGACGCACCAAGGAAAGATCTGTCGTGCTATGAACCGCCTGCGATTTGCCTTGAACTCTCAGAAGGCGCCCGGCGCGAGTCACTAGTAACCGCACATCACGCAAGCCAATTCCCCCTCGTCCATTCACTTTTTGTCGAACAGCGATCGCCCGGCAACCCATCGAAGCAAACCACCTGACGTAGGACACGCACATACAGCTCAAAAGGTACCCTACGAACGTTGCAGGTTCCCGCATTTAAGGGTGAACCACCTGAAGTACAGAGCCCTGGGAACAATTTCGAGAGGACTACGGGCGAACACAGGGAATTGTACGACATGGAGCAGATAGATACGCGGTTATTCGCGTCTTTCACTTCGAAAAAACGGAGGGAGACTCCACACCCCGTTGTGCACACGACGACGAACAGAATATTGCGTCGGGATAGCGTGAGGCCAGCAGGTACGTCGGAGTTCAGCTTCTCCAAGATGGCGATGCAGGAACCCGTTTCCTTTAACGCGACACGCGACGCAGTACAACGCTTCTTACCCCTACCAGAAAATTAGAAGCCGATTGGTCCGGTAAGTTCAATCAAGTCACCCTAAGCAACAAACTGTCGTCATAACCCAGGCTTTGCCAATACAAAATGCTGAAATTATGCTCACCGCAAAGACATACCGGTCCCCGCACGGGGCACCTTGAGTAATCTTCGTGACGGTGAGTGGCGACACCGCGTACCCCGAGCCCCCATACTTAAGTTGTTACCTACCGTGGCTAGAAGTTGAAAGGTGAAGAGTTAGCAGCCGTGAACGGTGGCCGTCGAAGCCTTGGTCAAGATCCGGCCGATGGGCTTCCTGCCTGTCTACCAGGCAGGGAGCTCCGGGACCTCTTTGACTACCAGGGTAAGCTCAAAGGAGAAATTACCCCCGTCTCCCTGCTTTCCAATGTATCATATGGCATTTTCCAAACACCCCCCCCCCCAACGTGATCGGCCCCCGAAAAGGGGCCGCACCGAAGTTTTCGTTCCCACCGCGTTCAACAACTGTCTTGTCAACAACCGTTAATAACTATGCTCGTTTTCTTGTGATTGAGTCAGCTGACTCAGCAAGACTTGTCGCTTCCATGTCCGTATTCTTGATCTATAAATTTCTGCAAAGCACCATTAGGTGGCAAATATCAAGCTAAAAAGCTCAGGACCGGAGAAATCCTTGTAGAACTCAATACCGAACAACAAGCCCGCACTCTTCTTGCACAAACCCGCATCCATGATCTGGACATCAGGGTCACGCCCCACAGGAGCCTAACAGCTCCCAGGGTGTGATTTCTGAGACAGATCTCCTGACGGAAACAGATGCCGACCTTCTCGAAGGTTTAAAGGATCAGGACGTCACAGCTGCTGTGCGGCGCATCTCGATGCGCAGGGACGACAAGATAATCCCCACCAAACACATTATCCTGACCTTTGACCGCTCGGCACTTCCACAATATATAAATGCAGGCTTCATTCGATGCTCCATTCGTCCTTACATTCCGAACCCGCGCCGCTGCTTCAAGTGCCAGCGGTTCGGGCACGTTACAAACTCTTGCCATGGCCGAACGACTTGTGCAAAATGCGCGGCGTACGATCACCCCAGCGACAACTGCCCATCCGACACCCTCACGTGTGTGAACTGCGGGGGGCCGCATGCAGCGTACTCCCGCAAATGTGAAAAATTTGAAACAGAGAAAAAGATCATCAACATCAACATAACTGAGAACATCACCTTCCCAGAGGCGTGAAAGAGGTTCGCCTCTTTCCCCCTGGGGAGGTACGCCGACGCAGCTCGCCGGGGGGGGAAGCGGCGTCTGGTTTCGGCTGGGACCCAGTACCGCGAGTCGGACTTGGTCCCGCCGCCGCCCCCCCCTTTGGTTTCCTCATGCAGCCCAACCCCGTACCACGCCGGTTGCTGAGGCAGCAGCGGTTGTGGTGCCAACCGTCTCTGTTGGGACCGATGCCGCTCCCGTCCCTGCCTCCCTGTCCTCCAGTGCGTTGAAGGGTGCCCAGGGTATGGACACCGGGGCCCCGCACCGGCTCCCACCGCCACCGCACCGCCCGCGCCACTTCTGGTGCCCCCGACACCAGCGGCGGTGGCGGCTCAAACGAAGGGCCCCCGAAGGGGGGCCAAGTCCGGGGGGCCCGGTTGCACGGGCACACCCAGGACATCGGACGACGAGATGGACGTCGTGCCGTTCTTGCCTGAAACGCAGCGCAAGGAGCGGCCTCCTACGTCCAAGCCTACAGATAGTCCCAAAAAGCCCAATCCAAGAGTCACAGCCCCGAAAGACGACACATAAACATACACACTCCAGTAGCTCTCACACTAAATAATGGGAAGAGAAAACATAATACAATGGAACTTTAGAGGCCTCCTTAAAAATCTTGACGATGTGTACGAGATGCTGCATGCCAATCAGCCAAGTCTTATGTGTCTTCAAGAAACGCATCTAAACTCCAGGCACACAAATTTCTTGAATAGTTACATGGTAGTTAGAAAGGACAGAGATGGTGGTGGCACATCCTCCGGTGGTGTGGCCATTACTGCCCGAAAATCCTTGGCATGCCACTCTGTCAAATTACAGACTGTCCTAGAGGCCGTGGCCATTCAAACCATAATCTTTAGTAGGCTCATAACATTATGCTCTCTTTACATCCCTCCCGACTTCCAGCTCTCGAGCTCGCATTTCGAGGGTCTGGTAGATCAGTTACCCGAACCTTTCATTCTTTTAGGCGACCTCAACGCACACAACTCTCTTTGGGGCTCTGCTCACACGGATGCCCGAGGTCGCCTTATCGAAAAATATCTAACATCTTCGGGAGCATGCCTATTAAATAAAAACAAGCCTACATAACATAATATAGGACACAACGCATACTCGCACCTCGACTTGGCTATTGGTTCTGCAGTTCTCTTTCAATCTCTTGAATGGGATGTTGGCACTAACCCATATGGTAGTGACCACTTCCCTCCCACATTAACATACATAGGTAAAGGCCCGAACCGTTCTCCTTCCCATAACAGGTTCAATGAAGCTAGAGCGAACTGGAGTACATTTACAGTAACATCCAAACTACACCACACATCCTTACGAATCCTACACGTAGAAGAGGCTACCCAACTGATCACGGCGCACATCCTCCATGCCGCCGAAAAGTCCATTCCCCAGGCCTCCAGTGCTCCGCACAACCCAACGAGGCCATGGTGGAATGAGGAATGCAGGCGGGTGCCACAGGCCCAGAAGAAGGCGTGGGGTGTCCTTCGCAGGTACCCCACGTCAGCTAACTTAATTTCTTTTAAAATAGCAAAGTCCTTGGGAAAGCGCGTGCGCCGTGAGGCAAAACGGGATAGTTGGCGCTCCTCCATAACATCCGTAAATTCATACACAGACACACGCAAAAGTATGGACACGAATACGTAAACTTAAAGGACAACATACACATAGCCTGCCCTTGGTCAGCACGACTGGGGACACACTGGAAGATCAGGCTAACACACTTGCACAACACTTTCAGCACGTGGCGGGCTCTGCACACTACACAAACACTTTCCTGAAACATAAAGCCTCTTGTCAAAAGAAGTCCCTAAACAACAACAACCAATCACAGACTTCTTACAACTCCCTGTTTTCACTACATGAGCTGAAGGCTGCTCTAAGCACGTGTAAACCCTCAGCTCCAGGCCCAGACAACATTTCATATACAATGATACAACACCTACACGCAGACACACTTGAAGCACTTCTACATCTATATAATAAAATATGGCTTTCGGGGCACATTCCACAATCTTGGAGGGAGGCCATTGTAGTGGCTTTCTTGAAGGAGGGAAAGGACCCGTCGTTCCCCTCAAGTTACCGTCCAATAGCCCTGACGAGCTGCCTGTGCAAGCTCTTCGAGAAGATGATCAATCGCAGGCTCGTGTACTTCCTCGAGTACAATGGTCTTCTCGAGAGCTGCCAGGCAGGCTTTAGGGTTGGGCGATCGACGAACGATCAACTCGTAGCTCTTGAAACATATATAAAGGATGCCTTTGTGCATAAACAATTTTGTCTTACGGTGTTTTTCGACATAGAGAAAGCCTATGACACCGCTTGGCGGTACGGTATCCTCAGTGACCTAAAGTCAATCGGTGTTGCAGGCAACATGTTGAACATCCTTTGCAGTTATATGTCGGAGAGGACCTTTTGCGTCAGAGTGGGTCGTGCACTGTGAAATGTTCACGTGCAAGAAAATGGCGTGCCGCAAGGTGGAGTGTTGAGCTGCACTCTCTTCATAGTAAAAATGAACTCTCTTGGAAAGGCACTGCCACCTACAATCTCTTATTCCATGTATGTAGATGACGTGCAGATATCCTTTAAATCGTGTAACCTGTCCATCTGCGAACGTCAGGTCCAGTTCGGCGTCAAGAAACTTGCTGGCTGGGCTGACAAAAATGGCTTTAATCTTAATCCCGCGAAGAGCTCTTGTGTTCTGTTCTCCAGGAGGCGTGGCGTCCACCCGGACCCAGACATCACTCTTGCGAATGTGCCAATTCCTGTGAACAAGGAGCACAAGTTTTTAGGTATTTTATTCGACGAAAAACTTACATTCATCCCACATATCCGAGAGCTCAAATGCAAATACTTAAAAACAATGAATATTCTTAAGGTCCTCTCACATCAATCTTATGGGGCCGACAAACAACTCCTGCTGCGCCTGTACACAGCGTTGGGGGGTTTCGGCTCGACTACGGCAGCGTCGTGTATGGGTCGGCTACAAAAACAGCACTGAAAATGCTCGACCCAGTGCTGCATCTTGGCCTTCGCCTCTCATGTGGCGCATTCCGCACTAGCCGTGTTGAAAGTCTTTATGTCGAGTGCAAAAAATGGTGCCTAGGGCATCAGCGGGAGTATGTTGACCTGTTGTATGCATCCAAGATCGTGTCTATGACCAACCATCCTTTTAATCCCATCATGAACGATACATCAAATTTACAACTCTTTCTAAACAGGCCATTTATTCCCTTACCGTTCTCTCTCAGAGTTAGGTAGGAGGCTTCTGCACTCAATGTCCCCCTTTCAGACACGCACAAGACACCCATTCATAATTTCATCGCGCCATGTTATCTTCGTCCTGTATCACGCGACCTGTCATTCACTTTTGTAGAAAAAAATAGGGTACCGAGGAATGCAATTCTGCAGCACTTCCTGTTCCTGCAGGACAAGTACAGGTGCGCAGAATTCTATAGCGACGCGTCTAAGACTGGTTCTATTGTCTCTTGTGCAGCAGACGCACCAAATTTTTGAGTTATCAAAACAATAAATTTTCACAGCAGTATTTACACCGCAGAAGCGTATGGCATTTTACTCGTTTCAAATCACATCCTCGAACATAAGATTCCAAAGTCCATCGTCTACACAGATTCTCTAAGCGTTGTGCAGGCATTGTCATCAGGAAGGTCGTCAAAAAACTATGTAATCAATGTTCTTTTAAAGGTCATAATGACTGCATATACTTCAGATTTAGAAATAACCATTTTCTGGGTACCAGGTCACTGTGGGATTCCTGGCAATGAGACCGCTGATGAAATGGCTGGTGCTGCTGCTCTCATGACGACAGTTGACATAACAACAGTACCTTACACCGACCTAAAGGCGCACATCAAACGACAGCTTCGTAACACATGGCAACTACACTGGAGTCAACAAACAGACAACAAACTATACGTGATAAAACCACAACTGGGACGCTACATAACTGACTCGCACAACAGATACACTGAAGTCCCTCTGGCTAGGCTGCGGATAGGTCACACACATGGGACGCACTCCCACCTGCTCACTGGAACTTCGGGACCCATGTGTAGCAGGTGTGGAAAGGGCCTATCCGTAGTCCACATACTAATCACATGCAGAGCACTTGACACAACACGACACAAACATTTTCCTGAAATATACAGACGACACATTCCTTTGCACTCGTCATATTTTTTAGCCGACGAACCAATGTTTTCTAGTCAGTGTGTTTTTAAGTTTTTACCTGAGGTGAACTTTCTGCGGCTCTTGTCATATCACGTGTAATCATCCTGGCCCTATCTCCATCCTGGCCCTATCTCCTCCTACCAGCCATCTCCATTGTCTTTTGTTTTGCATCACTTTTACTTTTAGTCACATGTTTTAGTATTTACGGTCTCATCACAGTTCAGTAACTTCTTCTTTGGCGCTCTTTGCCCATAGTCGGCCTTGCGCCAATAAACCCCAACTATCATCATCAAGGACATACCGGTAGGAGCCAGCTCTGAGGTACATTCGAGCGTCCCAAAGAAAAACAAACATGACGAACACGAGGCTATGCATGCCGCAAGCAAGGGCAGGTAAGCGGCTCCCTTCCAAGTAAAAGACGAAACCCGTGAATATAAGGACGTGAACAAGAGGATAGACACACCACGATGTAGGTTCGAGTTTGAGTTGATATGAAGAGTTTATGAAGGGCGAGTCCTTACCGGAAGTTCTTGAAACTCGACTACCACCCAACAAAGCAGCAGCGCGCAAAGTCGCATTCATACGTGCTCCATCCCCCTGACGGTGAAAAAGCGGGAGCACCCTCTCTCCTCGCTTCGGCTCTGTGTGAAGCCACAGGAAAGCCGCATGTGACCTGACCCCAATTACAACAACAAAATCGCCGGAATCAGAAACAACCGAAAAGAAAAACCTGAGGCTGGCAGAAGACTTATTCAGGAACACTGCTCCTCTCGCTGCAACACTAGCTGCAGCGGCACAGAAATCTTAGAGTTTCCCGACACCACCTCCAGTACAGCTACCTAAAGCATAAACGACTATAACATTTCATGAACCTGGGTGCACAGGTCGGTTGTCACCCGCTTCACCTTGGCGGCGCCAGGCTGCACAGAAAGCTGCACGACGGGAAATGCACTGATGTAAACAAAAGAAGGCCTCCTTTCTCGACAGCTTTCCCAAGATTGACCTAATGTAAAGAAAACCAAGCTTTGAGGATTTTGGCAATATCGTCCATCCTCGCACTGATTCTGTCGCGAGCGGGACTGAGGGATGTGATCAGTCACTGAAACATGTCGACTGTCGTTGGAAAGGTGAAATATGAGGGTAGCTGCCCGTGCCTTGTAACTTTGTAGAAGACTAAGCAGGTTACCTTCCTCCACCGTATCCCTGTACTCGCAAGACAGCTGAGCTGACGCATCGGTCAGTCAAGAAAACCAGTGCCGTCGCGAGGCGCTCATCAAGAAAAGTGACCGGCGTGGTTACGAGCGACGTGGAAACATTCCGCGCTTGCCAGGCGGAGCCGTAACTCAGAGTAGGGAAATCTGAAACGTGCCAGGAGCCGCGCATCATATCCTAACGCAATGAGGAATTCCAGCTGCTACTCGAACTATCGGACCACCTAGGGTCTCTCTGCGAACATCGTACCATAAGGAAGGTGTAAGACAAGTACGCAGGAAGGGTATTTAAACACGGTGCCAGCTGAAGCCCTCTGACAGCCAGAAATTTCGGTTTGCGCTGCAACACTTGCGTCGGAACACTGAAGTACGCCGCTCGCACTCATTACAGCAGACGTGACGGTTGCCCTCGCGGGAGTATGTTAAATTTCCCGCTGGGTATGAATCAGCCATCATTACTATCATTATTGTGCAGATTTCCCGTGTCATTAAAGTGGTCAGCCCCTAATTGGGTATCTATGGCTCCACTCTCGCTTCCGTCATCCTTTCCTTACAGGACTTTATCATGTGTAAGATGGTGTCGACATCTCTGCAAAGGAGTAATAAAGGTAATGAATACTGATCAGGGTGCACACGATAAAGGTGTGTTCGACCAAGAACTGTATTATTCTGAAGGAGCCACCACAATCGACCTTTCTTGTGGAAAGTGAGGGGTGGGCTAAAGTTTGGGGATATGTGATATCCATGTATAGTGTTGGGCCAGGCGGGCTTATATAAGAAAGGTTTCATTATCTGAACTATGCGCATATCGTTTACCGCACATGCCACGTATTATGCCGACGTTTAAATCATATATTTTAACTATTTTTTAAGTACTTAACTATCGGCACCAAGATTGCTCTCAACGTTCGAACATAAAAGCAATAACAGAGAACAAACCGGTTCTAACAAAGCTTCAGAGCATGGAAGCACGACCTCAAAGACATCGTCAGAAATATAACAAAGTGCATTTGCGTTGGTAAGAGCAGCAAACCCAGATGGGGAAGAAGATTCCGGGTAAGCGTTTAGTCGCGGTAGCGAAATCATGCATAGTGATCAGGCTGTGCACCATCCCTAGCTTTAAGTAACTCGCCACGGGCATCAGCGATAAAGTTGTTGCTGCAGGCTACTGACTAGAGAAGATGCAGCCCAAAATCCGGGAAAGAAGCCAACTGCTCTTGTTTAAAACAGGCGGCACGGGGATAATGAAAGTTGTCCTTTGGGCAGCAAGGGAAGTCGAAGGCTGAGCTGCAGACCCGTTTGGGATGACAGTATTAACAGCAAAACAACCCCTGGACATACCGTGGTGGCTCAGCGGCCAAGGCGTTGTACTTCTGAGCACAAGGTGACCGGTTCAGCGGCCGGCCGCGGCGGCCGCTTTTCTGGTGTAGGCGAAAAGCCAAAACTCCCGCTGTACGAGATATCGGCGCACGTTAAAGATCTCCAGGTGGTCAAAATTAATCTGGAGCCCTCTACTACAGCGCGCCTCATCGCCTGCGTTGCGTCGTCGCGTTAAACCTTACAATCAGTCAAAACCCCGCCAGGCTCCGCCAAAGACGTCAAAAATCTGGACGGCAGAGAAGAATGCCTGTACGCGTCTCATGGTGGTCCTGCCATCATGACTATTCTAATCGTAAATCAAAAATTATTGTCTTCTACACACCAACTATGCTATTTCATTGCTAAAAATAAGGAATAGGAGAAACGAAAATCTTACTCCCCAAAGTGGTAGCGTCGTTCAGTCCAGTAAGAAAAATTTTTTGTAAGGCCATAACTTTCCACAATCTCGTGTCCAAATATTCGCGAAACGTATATGCTGGCTTGGTCGTTGAGGTCTACCAACGTAGCGGCAGCAAGCTCTGAAGATAAAACCATCGGTTAGTCATAAAATGTAATTTCCCACCAGCATTCATAATCACTGGTTTTTATGTGTACACTTCAATGAATAAATTCAGAGAGCTGTCTGACCGAAAATGAAATGGAAAATATTAAACCACATAATTACTTTCACACCTTAATTCATAAAATCTTCGGGCCCTCTTAAGCTGTCCGGCAATGGTGAAGTTAAGCGCTTTAATAAGACCGGTAAAGGTGACTGGCGATATCACTTTCTACGTGGTGTGACTGCACTAGAGAAAGACGCCATCAGCTGGAAAACGCGTAAAGTACCTTAGCATTCATCAGCGTTGTTTATACGACAGTAAAAAGATTACCACGGCATATGTGCAAATCCGTAGCATTCTACTCCCAGTTAGTCGACAGCCCCAACCGGGAATCTCCTGCATCTGCACAAAAATGCATAAACAGCGTAGATAGCGCAAAGCTTCGTTACACAAGCGTGAATTGGAATAATTTGAAGAAATAATTTCAAGATACAAAAATACAAAAATACAAGCTAAAACCTCATCAAAGAGAACGGGACACATCAAATGTATGTATTTACACACCGCCCGTACAAATCAAAAGCCAAAACATCGGCGAAAAGAAGTACAAAACCAACACTACAATTTCAAAAAACATCAATCGTACCCAAAGCATGGCACCTCTACAAAACTACACAATTGCCAAACGTAAATGTACTATATTGGTGACAAATCAGGCAATACTTTAAACAATTGAACAACTCACTTGTACTTAGTCCCTCCAAGCCAAATCTAGATGCAAAAATTATAAAAATCTCTGGAGTAAGAATGCTGCGCCTTAGTAGACAAGCACGAGAATTCGTTATTATTTTTAAAGCACGGTAAAAGGGGCCATGCAGACAAAATACAAGTTTGTCTTTTTTGAAACATATCGTGTGTTTTATAGGGCCCTAAGCGCTCGTTTGGCAGCCAACGATGGTTTAGTCACTAAGCAATTAAACATTACAAGTCAACATTAAACTTTCCCGCTCAATCGTGTTTTTGTAACGTCGCCAACGATGTATTAAGAGCAGGGCCTTAAACCTTAATGAGCCTACTGACCGGGCTGTTACCCTTTCAGAGGCGCCCGTTTGAGTATCTTGTTTACAGCCCACTTTGACAGATGGCGTTGCAATACTACTGCTGAAGTGCCAGTGTTTGGTTATCTTGTTTATAGCCCACTATCGCAAATGGCGCGGCAATGATGCTGAAGTTAAGGTGCCTAAAATACTAAAGTACTACCAACTGTTCCCTCCGTCTCCGTCGCTCTCCTCTTTTGTTATCCCCTAACCCCGGCGCCGCGCTCCCATTAACTACGCGGCGGAGCCGCCATTTTTTCTTGCCCGCATCAGAGTAGACGCCCTGGCAATGCTACATGCAGCTCGCTGCACTTCTTTTTTTTTAGATGCGACGCTCAGAGCATCTCTTGTCGGCGGCCCTGTCCTTCCTGCGTGCGTCTGTTGTTGTCCGCAGCCACTCTCCCGCTCTCCTCTCCGATAGCGAACACTCTCTCGCGAGGGGCATTGGATTGGATTCGATTGGCTTGGCTTGGCTTGGCTAGACTTGACTTGGATTGGATTAAAGTGGATTGTGTTGCGTCATAGCCGCGGCAGACGCACTTGCGCCGGCGCGTGCCCAGCTGAGAGCGTGTGAGGCTTAGCGCGCTCTTACTCCGCCGGTGGGCGGCGCTGCGCGCGGTGCTACGCATGTGCAGTACTCTCTCGCTCCGCGGTGTCCTCTCCTTCGGCCGCGCTGTGCATATAACCGGTGTGCCGCTCGCCGGCGACCTTTCGGTCGACGGTTGCTTTCCGCTGCGCTTGAACTCCCCTCAGCGTCGCATCACACCAGGGTTCCCGCGAGGGGAGGTGGGGGTAATTTTTGCAGTTTGGTTGTTTTAGCACCCCAATCACTGTTTGGTAGCATTTATATAATTTCTAGAACCCTCTTTTAGCAACACGTACGAATTGAGGTTGTGTTTAATATTTTTGTCTACAAAACATATTCGTGCGGGGTATATGCCACGTGGGCCGTATAGGCATAGCGCCGTGTTTTTTTACGTGGGATGCAGGATCCAACGTGAGCCTTGCAAGTTACCTTGTTGGGGTAACTCGATCCTTCCATTCGCGTGATTGAGTTGTTGTTGTGCAAACACTGCACGGAGGGCTTGCACATGGTACGCGGCAGTATACCGAACGCGTCATTCGCAAATATAGTTTGAGCGCTGCGCTAGCTGTGTTGCGTTGGGCGTGAATCATTAGGCGGTGCTCAGTCTGCGCTCGTATTCACTATTGACATACATCCTACCTTTTTTCTAGGCATTTTCCGTTGCCTTGGCATTTTTGTAGCACGTGTATTCCACCTCTACTTAGGCTATAACAATAATAAATAATAATAATAATAACTATAATACATACACGCACACCACTTTTTTTCGCTTGGGCACGTACAGCGACTTGAAAAATTTTTTGCGCCGAATACATTAAATTCCCGGTGTGGCCGTACGTTCGGTTGCGAACAGAGTAAAACAAGTAGGCTTGTAAACCTGGGACAGGCACTAGAGAAGACGTCGTTCAGTCGATCGGGAAAACTGTGAAATTAGATTGTGGCCTTATTTCTAATACGAACAAGATATCCAGGCCCTCAAGAAACTATATATACCAATTGCTCGTGCAACTAATTACAGCAGTTAATTGCTCATGCAATACCTTTTTTACAGGACGTGATCGCATACAGCCGTTATTAATGAAGGCAGGGACATAATTGTTTATTGTTTTGTACTGGGGCATACTCTGGCACAATAGTACATGGCACTCACGTAGGAATACCCGATCCAAAGCCACAAACGCAGCCATATCACAATTATGAGCAACAGAAAACAACAATGTGTATCACAAAAATAGACTGCTGCCAACAAATAACGACTGTATTGGAAAAAAGGTCCGTGATGACGTGATGCAGGTGGCTTGAGCTGCTGAGGTGGCTTTCTGTGAGAAAAAAATGCTGGTAGTGGCATTTAGGCTGTTTTTTGCTCCAAGCTTCTGCAGTAACCGTTCCTCAAATTGGTCCTTCGTGAAATGATCCTATTTTGAAGAAAAGAAAATGTCGCCACCGAGTCTGAGATGCGCAACAAACACTCCGCATGTTCAAAATATAGCATTGCAGGGGAGCGTTAGTGACCGTTCAAGCACACCCTGGTCAAAGTCGTGTTCGCGCATATCTGCTCTGCGCCGCATCCACGCTTAACTAACTTACAATAAATGTGTATAAAAAGCGGCTTTCTGGAAAAAATAGCTCTGCAGAAATGAATTCTTCTAGCGTGTTTTGGTTCCCGTCACAATGACCCGATAGGCTCTGCAGGTGACCATTAAGCTGAAGTAAGCTCGCACACTGCAAATAAACGGCCTCTGGTGTAACGTATACACGAAAAAAGGGCGTACAGATGTTGCCATGCGAATATGCATTTCATGTACCCACACAAACGTGCGCGAATTTAACAAAGCGGCAACAGAAACTGCGAATCAAATGTACTATTATGAGCAATATCAAAGGGAACACAGGAACGCTTGGCAAACAGCCTCGAAACAGACTTGGAATGATACGGGGATGGCGCTGTGAAAATCAAAGGGGGAAGGAGGGCGCTCTTCCCCTAACTGTTAGCACTCCCACCACGCTGGCATTTCTATACAAAGCAGCAGCTTACGTCATTTCGCCGAAAAAATGGTATCGTCCGACAGCCGATAAGACGCACGGCGGGAATGGGAACAGTTGTTAGAACAGCGTCCCCCTTTCCACTTTGTTTCCGACAGCGGCCGCTGCGTATCACGCATATGTGGGTCTGAGGGTGTTTTCTATGCGTTCCTGTGTTCCCTTTCATATTGCTCATAATAGTACATACGTCAACGGCGCGGAACCTAAATTAAGGTCGCTTTCAATTCTTTTACCTAGAAGCAAATTTTCTATTCTCTCTATAGCCGCAATGTGCGCCGAACTAACCGGCCTTAATTATGCAGAAAATCGCTCCATTGACATAACAAGGGGCTCATATTACTACTCGGCTAGCTTGCACGCAAAACATGACTTCGCGCAACAATGAGCTTACACGCACTCGACCTTCTACACGGTCCCACGCCAGCTGCCTTTGACCAAAGCAAGCGCTAATTTAGGTACTTGAGGAACCGCAAACTTACAACCGACTGGACGCGCTACGCCGCGAATACTTATGCTGGGAAGTAAGCGCGCTAACCACACATACACGTCCTCCGGTCCAAAGCAAACCTTACTAGTGACGAACTCTCCGCTGCGCGTAATGCCAGCTCATTAAAAAGGTGGACGACCATTGCGGAGCCAATATTACGAGTTTTTTTTAGCGACCGCTTAAACCCTCGCAGAATTTAACAAAGCTAGTACAGAAATTCCAAAACTTACCTTTGCAAAGGTGTGATAATAGCGTCGGGTTGAAGACACCCGTCCAAATTTATGCAGTCAAAGGTTTTTCCTGTCCGTGTCGCGCTTCATGGACACAATTACGAGTGAAGTCTTTTGCCATCCGTGGCTGTAGTCGGGCAGTCAAAGGCACAACACATCGGCATCGGGAAAATCCATAAAGTGACACCTACGCCACACTTGTTCAAAATGAGAAGCTAACTTTTCGGTAGCAATCTGTTGTACGCTTCCGGCTCCGACAATGCCTGGTCCGAGGTAGCCCCAGCAGCGCAGACAAAAATGGCGAAATGAAATGACGACCCGGCCGCGAAAGGGAGAAAACAAAATGCGGGAGCAGGCGTGGGGGGCTGCGACAAGTTGGCCGCTGGCCAATGGCGCGCGGCGTTCGCTTACGAAAAATAAAATGGCAAAAAAAAAACGAAGGAGGGAAGAAGCGCGGGTGAGGGCAAAAGGGGCCTTAGCTGGAGTGGCAATGTTCGCGCTTTGCTCCTTATTGTTAGCAATTTGTTCTCACTTTACTCGTTCGCACCTGCCGTATCTTTATTGAGGTTTAAACTTACCATTTCCTAAAACTTAAGGTATGACTCAAGAAACATGGCCTCTTTAGCGACCGTGGCGCTTACGTCAGTTTGTTGTTTCGGACAAGTCCAATGCGTCCGACGGCTGTGTTAGCGGTGGGAGCTTGCAAAGTGCCACACTAACTGCTTCGGTGATTGCGTGTTCGTTCGCAACTTAAGTTGTTCACCCAAAACTTCTCACTGCAGCAAAAAGAATTTGTGACTGCATGTAAGCGCAAATAGCTCGTTTGGGAAGCTCATGAGCCATGCCTAATTTGCGTTTGCTTGTGCGGGCTCAGCCAATATTCCAGCAGGGTTTATCACATCATAGGTTACGTTGGGGAAACGAAATAAGGGGTCTCATGGCCATTCCTTTTCTTCTAAATATGTAGCTTAACTGGGCCAAATTTACGTCAAACGTGGTGTCACTATGATTCCAACGAGGCACTCTTTTGAATGAACCAAACTTGTATTTTGTCTACGTGGGTCCTTTAGGCCATGTGCGCGCAGGGAAGCGTTTCCAAGATATTGACACACTTGAAGTGAGCGACGCACTTACCCTTTTTGGTTATTCCCTGCAATTAAAAATCAGCCGTGAGAAAACGTACTTCGAAAACTATTTCTGTGTGACAAGTCAAGCCAGTCCGGACGCTTTACATTTCTTGTTTTGGGTGATCTATATGGTGTTAAGAAACAGTTAAACCGCAAAACCACATAATCATTCTTTTCAAATCCTCAGTGCTGAGGCATTGTACAGTAAATATATATTTCGGCAGCCCCAAGAGGACACTTGAATTAAGAAATTTTATTGATACAAAAAAGTAACAATGGCGTTGTTTCCCATATTGCTAGCGGTCAACGTTTCTCACCGCAAGGTATCAAACTACATTTTATAGAAAGTTATTTTTAAAAACTAAATATTTCTTAGCTGTGGTATGCAGATGTCACAAAAAATGACCGAGTACAGAAACTTAAAGGGATACTGAAGTGATTTGCAAACATTGATGTATTATTAGCGCAAATTGTATACTCTGGAGTCGCTAGGCCGGCTGTGACCTACTCTCGCTATGTTTACGCGACTTTATTTAGTAGAACAAATTCCAAAATGTTGGCCTCTGTGCCTCCTCCTTGCCAATTTCGTATGAAGTTTCGTATGACTTTATTACAAGATACCTTGGCTTGACTGAGCCTCTACACGAATCGCCGACCCTCCGACAGAGTCAGTCGGCCCAGCTTCAGCAGGCCGGCGCCGGCGGGTAGTCGCTATTCGTACGTTCAGTTAAAACTAACCCGTGGCAGGAAGAATGTGCGTTTAGATTGTTGTTTGCAGATTATAGCAAGCTCTAAGTCAAAGACGCTCTACAGAAGCGCTGCACAAGCGCAAAGCAACGCTTCGTTGATTGGTACACTGGTAGAAAAATCTAAGTCTAACTGAAGGCAGGAGAAGAGTGAGTAGAGTAATATAGGTACTAAGAAATTAAAATCAAACGATACTTTTGTCACACAGCGTAAAACTAGGGTGCGGGAAGCACAATTGTGGTGGGTGAACTAGCCCAGTGTTCACCAGCACGACCACACATCTGCGAACGCGTTTCCGCCTGTGAAATGCAGTCGCTAGACATACGATATTGTGGGGATTTCTGGAACGCTTACTCCACGAGCGCTATGCAAGAAACAGTGATCTAAGATGCTTGAAATGGTAAAACTAAATAATAATGAAAACTTATTACAGGTTTTATACTTTACATTTCCGCAACGGGCATCGCTGGCTCATGGGCGATTGGTTTGGAGCACTATTAAAGCTATAGTGTTTTGCAAGTGCATGGCAAGATTGAATCCCCGATAGTTGATGTTTTTTTAAGTTGTTTTACCTGTTTTGAGGAATGTTTTTTTTTCTATTCTGAATTCACCGTTTTTTTCGCTGTAACATTCGTTGCTCCACGAGCGAGTTTGCAGAGCGTATGCAGACGCGCTGTGCGCCGTGACGCGCTGGCGAGTTCTCGTTGACGCGGTGTGCATAAGCACCGACTGCTTGCGGACGCAGGTTTAAATCAGCAAAGCCGTGGCTGGGTTCCAACACGCCTCTTACGATATAGGCACGAGAAAATCGCGCTCCAAAAATGTGGCAAAAGTGCACCGCATTTTTTTGTCGTGAAGCCGGGGGCATTCATCCACTGTGTACGCCACGGATAGTGATAGTTAAGATTCCAAGCCGTGGTGGTAGGCTTCTCTGAAGCATTTTAAGGCGACAACATGGCAGAAGAGTGGTTTGCTGATTGCTGAGATATTGAGAACGGCTATCCAAAGATAAGGTCGGATGCAAAGAACTGAATTAATGTGCAAAGGTTGCAAAGGTTGTTTTTTACTGAACCCAAACCGAAACTGGTTTAAAATCTGCTTTTTGACATAGTCCATTCACGTAGCACTTTGTTTTGACGTCACTGATGTTAGTTGGTGCGGCCGCCGCAAATTGCGCATGGTAGTTTCCTTTCCTTCAGTCTTTATTAAATATCCAACTTATTAGCGCTCGGATAAGCAATGAAAATTGGGGTTATTTAAGCCAGTGCGCAGTGAAAACAAAAACAAGACCTTGACAAATGCACTCAAGTGTCCCTTCAGCACAAGTGAATGAATCTTTGAACAAAAGTACACGTATGCTAAGTTTACTCCAACATTGTTGAAACAAGCGCACTATCGCTAACATCAAACACGCCTTCCTTCTCATTATCCCGACAACGCCCACAACGCTCGGCACAGCTCGGGAACCGCACACTACCTATATTCTGCGCTGGACGCGCTGTCTTGTCGATGTTACGTGGACGTCTACATAGGTTACACGGACTTCCCGACACAGAGCACCTCGCCTTCTTAATACAGATTTTCCTTGGACAGAGACTGCACCTACCTGGCAAGAAAGGCATACTGGACGCACGGCAGGGAACATTCGCAGACTATCTCGGTCTGCAAACGTGGTGTACATTAATTGACTTCACGTTTGCACCGCAGCACTTTGCCGAAAATTCTTGCGCATTCTGTTGGGAGGTTGTATCTTTTAATAAATCCGCCAACTCAATTACAGTACCCCAGGCACCAGCAAACACGCGGCACATGCACAGTTTCTGAAGCGCACCGATCTTCCGGTATTTCTAGGGTGACTGGCTTCCCGGGCTTCGGAATGAGCGTGATTTCGGCATGTTTCCGTTGAGGGGGAGGTAGTTGGTTGTCCAGCAATGGTTAAAATAGTCAAGCCGTGCGGCTCTGCATTCGTATATGAGGTTACGGAGTAGTTTGTTGTGTATTCGGTCTTTGCCTAGTGTGGTGTTCCGAGTAAGGTTGCTGATGGCGAAGGTGAGTTTAATGAGAGTTAAGTGGGCGTCAAGGTCGGGATTTTCTTTTCCTCGGTAATTGCTATGTGGAATGTTTGGTGGTTGTGTTGCGTGGTCTGCGCATTGTGTGAGGAGTTGTGCGTGGAGCTGAGTTTCATTAATGTGGTGATTGTGGGTTAGGCGACGGATGGTGTGGCCGGTGTCTGCTTTCCTGGGCTTAGTACCCAGCATGAAGCGGAGGATGTTACATGTGGAGTTAATGCTGAGAGTTCCTTGAAGGTGGTTACAAAATTGTGTCCAGTTTTGTTTGTGTAAGGTGCGAGCATAGTCGGCTGCCGGTTGTTTGATGTGGGCGATGCGTGCTTTGAGTTTTTTGCGGTGTTTTTGTCTTTCCAGCGGAGGATAAGCCCTCGCCGGGCATCCCATAGATGCAGGAGATGCATGTCCACCAAAGGGTGATCTTCTGCTATAGATAGGTTGCGGGTGTGGGCTTCGACAGTGTTGAGGGTATCTTGGGTCCATGTTTCAATGTCTTCAATTGTGGTTTGGAGAGGGGAGTGACGAAAGGATTTCCAGTCTGTGAGTTTAGCATGGCCAATTTTTTAGGAATGCGGGTGTGATTGATGGTGAATTCAATGATATAATGATCACTGCCTATTGTTTTGTTGAGGCGTGTCCAAGTGGCTCGTGGTATATTGTGAGTGTATGTGAGGTCGGGGGTGGAATCTCGTGCCACGCTGTTGTCGATGCGGCTGTGGTATGAGGGGTCGGTCCATAGCGTGCGAAAAGCTTGTTGTGCCGCGTCGTGCATTTCCGCTCCTTTTTTACTGGTTTTGGCATAATCCCAAGCAGTATGAGGGACGTTAAAGTCGCTGAGAAGGACTAGGCGGTGATGCTTCATAATAGCTTTAACTTACTGAAGGATGGAATTTATAGAGAGAGAGAGAGAAAAGACTTTATTGACCACTTCCGGCATGCAAGAGACTCGGTCCGGCCACGCAGGGCTCGGCCTCGTCCCCCTGTCTATCAGTCTAGGCTATTCAGTCCTAAGACTTCGGGCTTAGACCACGAGGCTTTGTGCCCGGCCGTCGCTCGGACTAATCGAGGTAGGCTGGGGAGTGCTGCGGGGGACTGTAGATGTTAAGAATAAAGAGACAGGTGAGAGTTTTCTTAGGCGGCATGAGTTCAATGAAGGTATATTGCCAAATAATGGGAAGGGTGTGTGCTTGTGCAGTGTGTGATTTATGAACGAGTATGGCGGTGCGAGGCTGATGTGAATGTGTGTACGTGATGTAATTACGAAGTGATACGTGAGGTGTTTCCGTTTCTTGTAAAGCAATCACATCGGGAGAGTGAAATTGACTTAGATGGGTCAGGGAGGGCTGCTTATTTTTATACGTACGACAATTCCACTGCCAAATAATCAGTACTGAGGGAGATGGGTGGGACGCTTGAGGCCTGGTAGACATGTTAGATGAGGGGCTCAGGCTGGCCGGAAAGTGGGGTGACCTGAGAAGTAGTCGCCTTGGCTTTTTTTATGGGGAGCGGGCATGGTTTTTTCCAAGTGTTTGATTGATTGATTGTAGGGTTTAACGCGCCGACGCAACGCAGGCGATGAGGCGCGCCGTAGTGGAGGGCTCCAGATTAATTTTGACCACCTGGGGATCTTTAACGTGCGCCGAAATCTCGTACACACGGGCGTTTTAAGTGCGAATGCACTTCTTAAGCGAGCCTGAAGCGTCCGCCGCCGTCCGCATAGCAACAGCTGCGGGTGCGCGCGCTCCTCGTCTTCCTTGGCAACGGGGGGAGATGGGCGCGCGCTGCCTGGCCGCTGACATGGCACATACCCACGTGGGGGATTGGCCAGGAATCTCCTCGTCTTCCTTGGCAACGGGGGGAGATGGGCGCGCGCTGCCTGGCCGCTGACATGGCACATACCCACGTGGGGGATTCGTCAGGAATCTCCTCGTCTTCCTTGGCAACGGGGGGAGATGGGCGCGCGCTGCCTGGCCGCTGACATGGCACATACCCACGTGGGGGATTGGCCAGGAATCGGGCGTGAGAAGGGTTAATGCACCCGCTTAAAGGAGTACTCACACGAAATTTCAAAGCTGAGATACGCTCTAGCAATCAAGTACAACGACAACACAAATAGGTGTCTGTGAATAAATGCATCTTTCTTTCTTTGTAGTTGTGTGTGTGTGTCTGTGATCTCTCTTTCGCGAACATTACCGAACCGCGCAAATTCAACTCGTGCATTCGCACTTTCACATTCTTCCCCTCGGGAAAATGCGGGGAATTTTTTGCTTTTCGCGTTTTTTCCAAGTGTACAATGCGTTCCGCCTGTTCCTGGGCGACTGGGGCTAGTGCAGCAATGATGTGCTCGAGGTTGGTGATGCGGGCAGCCAGCGGCTCAAGGAGACGGGCAATGGTTTCGGTGACGGTTATCACAGTGGTAGATTGAATGGGGCCGTAAAAGAGGGTTGTGTTTGAGCCAGTTTTTCTTCGAGGTGGTGATAGTTTTGTCGCAGTCGGTATGGGAAGGAGTCGATGCTGACGGTAAAGGGTCTGGTCCTGGGACCGTGGTTGGCGGTGTGGAGGGGGTGAAAGGGAGGTGGGAAAGGTTTGGTGTGGACGGTAGCAGATTTGGGAGCGGGGGGTTGGTAAATAGTGTGGAGGAGGGGTGAGGCGGTTGAGTAAAGGGCGTGGGAGGGCGTCCATTTTGTTCTAGCAGTTTGTGGACGGTTTTTTTTTTAAAGACAGGATGCGTTCTTGTAATTCTGCGTTTACTTTGAGAAGGGCGAGTGCTGCGGGGGATGCGGAGTTGGTGGGTGGGGGGGGGGGGGAAGAGGTCTTGATCAATTGTTGTTTGTGCGGGAAAGCGGCCATGAGGAGTGGGAAGTTGTTTGGCAACGCTTGCCCAGCTCACCCTGGAATTTAATGCTGTAGTGGCGACGTTGGCCCGTGACGTTTGCACATTCTTAGGTGGCGTGGGAGGCGATAGGTACGTCGGGTTGGTGCAAGCATGAACTGGCGGTGGTGGCGGGCGGAGTCGGCGACGGCAGTCCTTACTGGCCGTAGGGTAGGAAAGCCCGCACAGTTGGCATTACGGGTTACAGATGAGGTTGACGGAGGGATTTTTAACATGGCAAGTGGAACGGATGCGCGTGTCGTGGTTTGCGCATACGTAGCGTGGATGACCCAGGTCGCCCCAAAGCGTGCATAGCTGGATGGTGTGACGGAAAGGGCGGCAGCGGGTAAAATTGCGCGTATGTAGAAGGGCACTCGTTGTCCGCCAAAGGTAATGATAGCTGACGTGGTGGAGCCTAGGAGTCGTGCATGTAGAATTGGTGCGTCGTCCGAGGCGAGAACATTGGGCAGGTTGGCGTTGGTTGTTGTCGGTTCCAATCCATGTATGACACCCCGAGTGGTGCCTGGTGGAGGTTTTAAGTATGGCTGGAGGTCGTAAGTAATGTGGCTGAGTTGGTTGTGAGTAGTGGCGCTTAACGCTAGGCCGCATGCCTCGTCGGCCGTGCTGGCGATCATGAGGTTTTGCCGGGTCTGCACTTGTGCGATCACAGATTCCTGGAACGTGGTGGGTTCAATGCCAGTAGCGGCTTGTAGCCCGTTCGTGATGACTCGATCGGTTCAGGCAGAGATGTTCAGGCCGGTGCGGGGGCGGTAGACGATTTTATAGTCGTTTTCTGGCAGTCGAGGTAGGCCGGGTGGCTTTGCGCTGCGATGTTTCGCAGCTTGGTCCAGTTGAGCCTTTTTAGCTTTTCGATCAGAGAGAATTTGTCTGCAGGGGCCTGGCGGGAAGATTGTATGGCCACTGTTTGTGTCGAATTCCGTGTCACCATGATGGTCAGAAATGTCAGGGTTGTGATCGGTGACAGCGCTAGTCAGGGCTGCTGGAAATGCATCTACCCCGGCACTCACGGTGGCTGGTGTGGTCTGTGCCACGGGACTCGCCGTGTGGGATGTCATTATTTCTGCTTCCATTAGTTCACTTCCTTAAGGCTGTGGAGGCAGTTTGCATTCAGGACATGAGCCGAGATTCTTGCGGTTTTCTTGATTTAAGTGTCGGAATAGTTTCTGTGTTAGAGCTGTTTGCCTCTATGTGAAAATCATTGCTCCGAGAGCGTGGCCTTCACATATGACTGTTTGATTGTAGGGTTTAACGCGCCGACACAGCGCCGGCGATGAGGCGCGCCGTAGTGGGGTGCCCCGGATTATTTTGAGCACCTGGAGTCTTTACCGTACCCCGAAACCTCACCCACGTGGGCGTTTCTGCCTTTCGCTTTCATCAGAAAAGCCGCAGCCGAGGCCAAGAATCGAACCCGCGTTCTCGTGCTCGCGCCTTCGCATAGATAGCGAGAATCACGACACGTTGTTGAATATGGGGTGCTTTTCTCGATGACTGTGTCCCCGCAAAGGAGGGTGATATATAAGTAACTCAATTTGTTTCGGGGGTCAAGTTAAGCCCCATAAAGACAACGATGTTGCCTTTTTGGAGTAAGGACTCTATCTCGCGATCGCTGCCCCCAGCCATCCAGAAAGTGATATACCTTGCATAAATGCTTAGATGCATGCCGGGTACAGAGGCAAACTGCAAGAGGACGTTATCATCGGCACGTTAAACAGAAAAGATGATAAAACCGAGCCTTGAGGTGTCCCATTACAACCCATGTTATTGACTGGCGATTACATTCCACCGACTGCTTTTTTAACGGTGTGATAATAGACGAAATCTTCAGACTGATTGTATGCCAGCTTCCAGACATCAAAGGCGGCTATATCGAACAGGATAACCATACGAAGAACGTTTTCAAACACTTGGGTAAAGTTTAAAGGAACAATGACCGAGGTGTGGACTTGTGAGCATTCTTACCCATCAATCATGTAGTACTTAAGCCAAACTTTTACTTTTTTCGGGCGTAATTTTTATCAGAAGCCGAGTTTCTCTTGAGGGGTATGTTGGCAGGACTCCATATAATTGTTGCGCCGTTCCAGAGCTACGTGTTCAAGCAATTTGTCTATACAAGAGGTGAGAAACAAACGTCTGAAATTTCCAGCTACAGCGGCTTTCCCAGTTTGAGGAAAAGCGTTATCTCAGAAGTGTTTCAGTGTGACGTATTAGTGC
This sequence comes from Haemaphysalis longicornis, assembly GCF_048455015.1. Lineage (NCBI taxonomy): Eukaryota > Metazoa > Arthropoda > Arachnida > Ixodida > Ixodidae > Haemaphysalis > Haemaphysalis longicornis. The sequence continues at coordinate 103,118 of NW_027526282.1, read as the reverse complement.
CCGTTTCCCAGCAATGAATGAAGTAGCTTGTGACAGCTTCAATGGAGCTACCGTAAGCTTAGGCGTGTTCCGGTCTGACGTTACAATGACCAGTTCACAGAAATCATTCAAGTAGCTTGTGAGAGCTTGAATGAAGCTATCATCCAGGTCCTGAGCGTGTACTGGGAATGCCATCGGCGCCCGTGGCGGATTTGATACCAAGGTCAATAAATAAACATGAGGATGGAAAGAGCGGGTCATGTTAATCGTTGTGCCACTGCGACCTTTCAAGTTTTTATAGGCTGAGTTAACAAGCAATCGCATCTCCTACTCAATTAGGCGCTCCTCACCATATCGAGAAGCATTCATGTTTACGCAAAAATATTCTGGGGGGGGAATCGGAGGCCACGCGTTCCCGTTAACACATTTCATTTTTGTCACGCTATAAGCAGTTTATTCTTCGCCATTTGTTGGCAGGACCAATTTAGGAACACTCATTTTTGACGGTTCAGAAGAATAGGTATACTTAAAAACAATGGTAATATTGGTCAGTAACGCTTTCTACCTTCATTATATTTCAAGAAATTCGCGCAGCGTACGTTAAATAATCGCGCTACGCTCAGTGAATGCACCTATAAAGATTTAACTTCAGATTGAGCGCGAAGTGTCTAACATGGTAGTTCGATGGGAGTATGCAGCAGCGCAATGAACGCGACGAAGCGGAGACGAGACAAACAGCTTGTGCTTGTCTCGTCTCCGCTTCGTCCCGTTCATTGCTCTACACCCTACTCTCAAAGTCATGTCAGGCAAGTACTGACCAGGTAAGTATCAGGTAAGTACTGACCATTGCTCACTTAACATATCCCGTCACATACCAGTACTTCGAAATGTTCCCTAACCAAGAATTTCTTCTCGGGTTGCAAGGGTTCGCGCAAGGTTAATGGAGTACACAAGGGTCAAATGAGCCTTATTTGCTTTAGAATTAAGTAGAAAAAACACGTGAGAGAGATGCATTTAATAAACTGATGTGTACAGTTGGGCGCTGGCGAATATTGCGCCACGGCGCTCATTCGTATGCATTTAGAGTAAAGCCCGCTTATATCGAACAGCGCGAGAATTGTAAAATAGTTCGATATAGCAAAAATTTGATATAGAAAGTTCAGCAAAAAAAAAAACTTCCATGAGAGCAATCCTGCCGATGGAGTCCCGAGCTAATGCTGAGCTCTTACAACACTGCAGTTCACTATTGATACCACACTTTCTCGGACAGAAAATATAAATTTATTGGGGTGGAAGAACAGAGTGAGTTTAGCCTGCTTTTTGGAGCACAACGCGTTGCTGGTGACTGCTTGTTCCACGGTATCTAAATAGTCGACAAGCACAAGACCGCTGCCCTCAATGGCACTGCAGTATCGCCACAGCAGGGCCACGGCAGCGATGGCTTCGCCCGTGCTCGGAAGCGGTACTGAGTCCTCAGCGTCTTCAACAGAGCGGAGGCAAGCATGGATGCAAGCGAATAACGGCGAACCCAGCGAACCGTGCAAGTGCAGGCAGCGTGTAGCGCGGAGTTGAAGATCGGCAACACTGCAGCCCGCAGCGTCCAATGTGGCGCTTTCCGCGCCAACAGCATGCATGCGTGGAGCTGGTCCACTCTTCCACGACCGGCTTGGACGCGCTAGAGCTCGCGCGGGAGTCGGAACTGACATCCGCGCCATCACTGCTCGCCAATGTATTGCGGGAAAGCCTGCCGCATGCCTAAGGGGAGCGAAAAATCTGGCGCGGAAGAGTTCGATATATCCATTGTGAGCAATATCGAGTTCGATATAAATAAGGTTAAAATACGTATAATTTCTACCAGAATTATACAAGGGTTCGATATAGGCAATAATGCTATACATCTGTATTCGATATACATGGGCTTTACTTTATCTCTGAACGCTCCCCTTTCCAGAACAAATAAATTACATCAGGAAAATTGGCAATCCAGTCAGAACAAGGTACGTTAGGAAGTACACACGACACCTTTCCCTGTCGTGCTGTACCAAACCGTTGTATCCAAAGGTATACCAAAGCGCTATACCGGAATGCTTTCGCGGGTGCTTTACCCAAAGCAACGCTATGCTTTAAACACTATTCAAAAACCGTGCGTCGCCACGCGCAGGTAATAAATGAGAAACGTCATGAATCCAACTGCATATTCTGTAGCGATAGTAAAGGTATGAATTAGACGAAAACTCCATAACATTTGCACGTTTTTGTAATCTTGACCTTAAACCAATGCGCATTTTTTTCCGACCCACGACGGCGTTTCTGAAACGTATTAAAAAGTAGTACAGACTGAGGGCAGCCCCATTGGTACGCCAAGTAATACAAAGTATTACGAAATAGTTGTCACTTTTCAGGTACCAGCAAGCAAGTGTGGTCTCCCTGCAGTTTGGTACGCCAAGTAATACAAAGTATTACGAAATAGTTGTCACTTTTCAGGTACCAGCAAGCAAGTGTGGTCTCCCTGCAGTACATAAAAATATATGTGTTTAGTTTTAACGCGGAGACGCTACACATGCGTTGGGGCATGCCGTAGTGGAGGGTTCCGGATTAATTTTGCCATTTGGGGTTCTTTCACGGGCCCTGAAATCTCGAGCACACGGGTACTTTCGCTTCTCGCGTTTATCAGAAAAGTAGCCGTGCCCGAGAGAACCAAGCCAGCGTTCTTGGAGTGCACAGACATATCCCTTACCAGAACTAAAAACAGTCCCAGTATGGTATTGGGAAGCATGACGATGTCCTTGGCAACCTGGAAAATATGCCACGGTTGGTATTAAGTGGCAGATTGCCACCTTCTTGTTTAAACCAACTTTTAAAACATTCTTCAGAAGGCAAAGATAATAACACGAAAGAAATGTAAGCTACGAAAAGACTTTATAAAACCCGTAATTTACGTTACAAGAGCTGTGAAATGGTTTAAAACTCATGTACTATGTTATTTATTCGCCGAAATAAATGCTTTCAGTATAATGAAGAACGTGTCAGACCTTTGATAGGAATGGCACGTTTACAGGTCGCCCAATCATTTCTACGAGGGGCCTTCCCAGTTCATTCACCCCCACCTAATATTTACTTCACAACTTTAGGTTATTTTTTTATATCGCCTGCTCGTTTACCACGTCAGCATGGATTTTGGAATTTATGCCATCCCACCTGACTTCTTTCCCTCTGTAAATCCAACAACATTCTTGAAAGTCGACTTCAGCGCAACTTTGTGCAAAATGAAAAAAAAACTTTTATGCGTAGCTGCTTAATTGTTCTTCCTAGCGTAGTGTATGATATCCCCAACTCTAATTTATTTGATACACCACGTGCAAATTACATTAACGCTCTCCTTCCGACTCATCTCGATATAATCATTTCGAACAAATTTTAATTTTTTGCCAATCATCTCTTTTCCTTTCTTCTCGGCTCTATTATCTAGCCTCGATCCTCGTTTTGTCTATTTGGTTCAGCAGGTGTGTTCTCCTGTAGGCGACACACGCACAAGCAAATTCAACTTACGTCATTTAGGTTGCATTAACATTGGTTCAATCTTTCGGTATGAGGAAAACAATCATACCAATTTTTTGGCGTTATTCATTTACAGATATTGTTCCAGCATGTAAAGTTAGTAGTGTAGGGAATTTCGAGGGAGCTTTTTACGTACATTTCGACGGGGTGCTATTTATAACTCTTAATAAAATGAAAACTTGTAACAAATAAAAAAAGTATCTTTCAGGAATTGGTACAAGCTATGTGCTGTCACAAAACGTATGAGGTACCTTTATGTTTTTAACGTATATTTTTGAAGGGGCGAAATCTTTTCCATACCTTTATGAGCTGTTCTTTACTGAAAATCACAGTCCCAGCTTTTCGTAAAGCATTCATCATAGACACATATGCCAGACCTCTAGACTTTACAAGTGTTTTGAGGCTGCTACGGCATGCTAGTGTTTGGTAGAATGCATACACACAGTTAGAGTTCAAAAGCACTATATATTAATATTTAGGTTTCGACAGTAGTAGAAGTAACTGTTAAACACCAGACAGGCCTATCACCTAACAGACCTCGCGCTTATAGCTGTAGATGTAAAAAGTGGTTGTGCCAAGTTTTATATAGTCATGCACATCACAGCCGGTAGATCGCCATCAATCTAACTACAATTGCTGGCGTCTTAATAAAGGATATCCCTGGGACAAACGTTCTGGATGTTCACACACAAATAAAATCTTAAGGAACGCTCGTACAATTTGTCACTTTATTTCTTCGTCCACCGAATTCCAACGATAATTTAACGATATCATTATTGTGCACATAATAAAGGCGATTCAGTGTTTAAAAGAGCTTTTTAATATCTCGTAATCAGTACTCAGCATTTACCCCCACATTTCTTTAAATGTCGTGTACATACCTCAAAGTTTCATTCACAAATCCCTCTTCTCCACTTTTATGCTAGCAGCCATGCATAAACCAAGAATGTTCAGATCTTAATACAAATTTTTCATGTGCGGTGCCTAAAGCCGTACGTTTCGGTCACAATCATGACAGTTCTAATCCACTCGCGGTGACAGAAAGAGAAAACAGACGCTCCTGAGTGTAGCGAATTCGCCTACTAAAGTTGTGCCGGTAGTCTAAACCTATTTATATTCCTTAAAGATCGCCCACCCGACAGCCCACGGATTGTTTGGACACATCACACTGCAACTTGAAATAATTTGAACTAGAAAGGAAAATTTTCTTGTATACTTCAATGAGACCAGTGTAAGACCACCAAATGCTTTTACAATGCTGTAATGCTTTAACAATGCTTTAAATGCTTTAACAATGTGCAGTAGTGGTGGCAGACCTTAACTAAAGCTCCTACGTAGCAAAAAGTACCAGTAAAGAGGGCGCCAATGTTTAAGCAGTAACAAAGAATTACCGGAGTCGTGCCTAATAAAATCTACAGAGTAGTAGCCGTAGCAGACACAAATTTTTGTAACTATTCGTGTGATAAAAGATCTGTACACCAATTGCCGTCTTGGTTCCTCGTCCTAACTATAATGAAACTCTGCAAAATTCCTCAATGCTTACGTACTAAGCAACAAAGCCTTGTATTCTACTGCAAAAATTGAGCTTTTTCTGCTGTAACATCATATATTGCTATGGCTGACACGACACCCATGGATAACTAGTACCTGTCATCATATATTTGCCTTTTGCAAACAAGGGGTAATTCTTCAAAAAACAGGAAACTTATGCTACCCCTTAGGTTTATGATGTTCCCTAGTATAAAAATAAAATCAACGTTATGGCGCTAATTTTATTTTTCAGTCCGAAATCGACCACCCCCAACAAAATGAAATACGTGTGTTATCCACTATAATGTACTCTCGGCACCACACCACACCACAGCACCATTAACTGAAAGTGATAGACGATGTCAAGGCAGTTAGCAGACTGCGTGTATTAAACGGTACATCAATTTACATTTTAACCAGCGTCACCATGCGGCTTCACGTAATACACGTGCTACCTAGTTTTTATTGAGGTCCCTTGCTATTCAGACTTTATACTACAAGCACCTTTTTTAATAGAACTCAATGGATCCACAGAAGTTTCGTGGCTAGTAGCGCTCGGTTTTTATCCTGTAGGGCTGATAATTAACAATCAAAAAGTCCTCCCCCTTCATAACATTGCGGTAGTGCCCCTGGGGGCTATAAGCCGTCATTTATTACCAAGGTGTTGAGAGGAACATCATGCAGAAGTAGCCGTTTATTTTTTTGTAAAAAACCAGACAAATAATGCTGCGTAACATGCGCAAACATGTATTTTTACTTCACACTATATGATCATGCAACTGTAATCTGCTTTTGTAGTGAGTATGTTGCGTTTTGTTGAAACAGTTCTGGGTGCATTCAACTAATGCTCGCCTAGAGAGTAGCCTTCGGTTCAAGTGTTGCCCCGCGGCCTGCTTTTGGTGGCTTTAGCTCATGTGAGAGCCTGCCTAATTGCTTACCACGCAGCATTTTCGTTTCCTTGCGTATTCTACGGAGACGCTCTCTCTGTCGGCCGCTGTATTTCAGAACTGCTGAATATTAAAGGCCTACCAACTTTTACTGAGCAACATTCTTCGAAGAGTACCCCCTCTCATCCAGGACCATGCAAACCAAGCATTTCCCAAACAATGCTTGCTTGGGAAAGCATAAATGGGAAATATTGGACGGACAGATGATGGCAAGACCCAAAAATAAGAAACGTAGAAAAAGTATATTTTTGAAAAGGTGATCCCACAAATTAAAAGTTACGTATCCCATACAGCTTCACGAGGAACCTAAGAATAAAAAGAAGACGTTGGCAAAAGAGGGTTGAAAATACGAATAAGAAATGTCCCAAATGAGTGAACCGTGTCACACACTTCATTTTCACAAATATGCAGATTTGCCGAATGTGACACCTATATTCGTTATAATAGCGTAAATGAAGATAATGGGCCGGATTGACACCAGCACCAAAAAATAACAGAACACAAGTGAAATTTTAACAATAAATATCTGACGAAATTAAAAATATTTATTTGACACTTCGATCAAAAAAGCCAAAGAATGAATGAAAAAGGCCGCAAAATCATATTACAAATATCAGAAGAAGGAGAAGACTATTTTTCAGTTGACGTTGTTAATGCCTTCTGACGGGACAGGAGCTAAGGGCATTGAGTGCCTGATGAGGGCTCCTGACCCTCTGGAGTTCGCAACCGAGGAGTTCACAGCAGAGGACATGTTCAAATCAAATACGCGTGCTTAGCAATAAGATCCAGCAATACAGAGAGAAAAAAAATAAGTAAATTAGAAAAAATACAAAAAAATCGTACATTCCATTAATGAGAATCCCAGGTTATACAATATATATAAAACATGTTTGCAATGCCTGTTACCAGCAGACACAATAGAACACGACACATTTCTTGACTGATAGTTCATGTCTTTAAAAAACCACGTCTACGCAAAATACAGTTTAAGTTCCTTAGAGTGAGACAGGCCTAGTGATTGTCATATCTCACTTTCTTTTCTATAAACACCCCCTTGGTTTCAATCTTAAATATGGTTGCACTAGTGTTAAATTTTAAATGATCCCCTAGAATGTTCAAGACATGTGGTATTTGATAAGTGGCCGATTGTTTGGCGTAATTAGTCCTAGTTTTAGGCGTATGTCTTATTGGACGCCGTACACAGTAATGACGGTTTTTTGCGTCACCATCTACATATAACTGTTTTTGTGTACCATCCAAAGAATTCTAAAGTAATGCAGCTGGTCAGCGCTAAGTATAGAGTGTTTTAAAAACAAAGGTGAAGTTGGCAGGTCTTGGAATTTTCCTTCGAAATTTTCGAAACGCCGTATATCTTTTTTTGCAAGACAGCACGCTTATTGTAATTATTTTGTGAGGTTATTCCCCACACCAAGATTCCGTACGTAAGTTTCAATAGAATAGAGAAGAATACATGTTTATTTTTAGCCATACGTGCATTAAGTGTGATATTTTATAAAGGCATCCAACTGTTCGTGCCAGAGCCGTAACCTAATGATTTACGTGTACTGACCAGTTTAACTGTTCTGGAAACCAAACACCAAGAAACTTTTGTTCATGTACCCGTGCAATAACATGACCTCCATATTTGAGATTTATATATTCGTTTAAGGGCTTATTGATTGGCCGGAAAATTATATACACAACGTCACATATAATCGCAGCTTGTTTTGTTGTAACCAATTTGAAAGATGCACCAGATATTCGTTTAGAATAGATTCCAGAAATGTTAGACTGCCTGATGAGAAAAAATATTCCTGTCTTCTGCATACATAACATCAGAAGAATCTGGTATATTCACAATATTATTTATGTACACAAGAAATAATAACGGGCCAAGCAGGGATCCTTGTGGGACACCTTGTTTCAATTTCATTTCGGCAGATAATATGTCATTGATGCCAACTATTTGATATCGATCACTCAAGTAGTTTTTCAGAATTTGTAATGCGATCCCATGAATCCCACAACTAGATAATTATTTAACAGCAAATCAAAATGTATTGAATCAAATGCATTTTCATATCTAAGAAAAGACCGAGTGTGTATTTTCTGCTTTTCATATTTACGATTATCTTTTCCTCGATATATGCCAGAGCTTGTTCAGTTGACCTAGGCTTTTGGAAGCCGTATTGGTTGGTTGCTATTATTTGATGCTTGTCTAAAAAGGAAGTGAGTCACTCATCGATCACGCCTTCGAATATTTTAGATAGAGTTGGAAGCACCTACATACGACGATAGTTGGAGACGTTGTTATGTTCCCCACCTGTGAATATAGCAATGACTTTGGCCAGTTTTAACTGTCTGGGAAAAATGCCTGTCGTCAAGGTGAGATTAATAATAAAGGATAAAACTTCGCATATCAATGGTGATATCAGTTTTAACTCTGCGGGCCCTATTTCATTCTATGCCAGACGCTACATTGGTTTTAAGTTTGCGGATTAAGTTTCCCATCTCAACTGCGTCTGTTGGTCGCACAAAGATGGACTGAGGCGCACCGGGGCCATCGGTTAACGCGTTATCTGCGCTAATGCTAGGTCTTTTGTACGAGCCCCCATTTATAAAGTGGGCGTTGAAAGCATCGGCTAATCTCTTTCCTGCAAGGGCTTCACCGTCTACTGTTAAATTCTTCGATACATCGACTACATGTACTTTTGCCAGTCAGAGCTTGCACTACCTCCCAGATTTTGCGTTGGTTATCGTAGATCCTTTCAGGGGTCTTTTGGTAATAATCTTTCTTTGCCTTTTTCAGGTCCGACGTTAGCGTATTTCTGTATTTTGTGTACTTTAAAAATGCTTCATGTTCTCTCGAACGTACAAAGTCATGAAATAACTTATTTTTAGATTTAATTTTCTTGTAAAGACTAGGGGTTATCCATAGCATTCGGCAACTTTTAATGGTCGTGTGGGAAAGCCTCTGTAACCGGAAAGCTGCATTGTAGCTTTTACGCAAGAACCCGAGAAACATATCATATGCATCACCAGGATCGGTTTGGTTATAAACGCAGCTCCAGTCATGCGCTTCTACTAATCTACAAAAGTGTTCCTGGGCCTCGGTATTTTGTTTGCGTCCAAGGCGGGTCCGAGTTCGGACTTTACTTTGTTAAGTGCTGAAGCAAGAACACAGAATACCGGAAGGTGGTAACTTAAATTATACGAAATTATTCCGCTTGTAACGCCATCCGAACTCATATTTGTTGCACAAATATCAAGGAGAGTGGCACTTCTATTGGAGAGCCTAGAAGGTAACGTTATATGATTTCTAAACCCATAAGCTGATAGAACTGTCGGAAATTCTTGGCTGCACGGGTCACCCGACTTTATATCGATATTTATGTCGCCAATAATTATGTAGGAGGTGACCGATGCTAGCTTTTTGTCTAAAAACTGCAGAAACATGGTTTTATGTCCGTGCAGTGGTCTGTACACCAGACTGATTGTGATCTTTCCAGAATGCATCATCAAGATTTCAATGTGTTCATTCATAAGAGAAAAATTTGCTACTAATCCATAGTTTAGAGTATCTTTAAAATAAATACCGAGCCCTTCACCTTTCTTTTTTTGTCGACAGAGAAGTTCGAAACGGTAGCCCGGAAAAAAAGGTACATCAGCTTTATCCCTAATCCAGGTTTCAGAGAAAGCTATTACATCAAAACTTATTGATACTGACTGCAAGAAAATGGTGAAATAATCACCTTTCTTTCTTATACTTCTACAGTTTACATGTAGTATGGAGAACGACTTCTTAGTAGATGGCATTTGAGAGTTGAATTGCAAAATAGTGTAATACTAGCAAGAGTCATTCAAGTCGATAAGATCGAAATTTAGTAGCAATTGCCATTTTCATGCTCCAATTTAGCTGCGGATTTGGACCAACTTCCCTTCATGAGGTATGTGAATCACAGGCGCGTCTTCGTCCTTTCGCACCAGCACCCTTCCATTAGTTGTCCATGCAAATTTCCACCCTACTTCTTTATTTTTTTAATGGCAGCCGATAGCAAAGCTTTGTTCTTTTGGGTCAGATGTTCGTTCACAAAGAGCGGTGTGTCTTGCCCGCATCCAAGGATAGAGCAGGTCACTCTCTTTTTTCTGCACTTTGCCAGCACGTCATTGCGCGTGCTCCCTCGAACAAAACAAACAAATACGTCTTTCACGCCTCTCTTTGCGGTGCTAACCCAGTGACATATATCGATGTCAGTAACGTCTATGCTCTCGCCCACTGCCTCTCCTATTTTTTGCACGACCGTCACGGGGTCGCTTACCACGGGCGCGCCCTTTATCTCGAGATTTTTCAGGTGCTGAAATTGCTCCAGTTCATCACATCTTTCGGATAGCCTTTTGTTCTCCTCTCTCAGCTCTATGTTCTGCCTAGCAGCTGTTGCGTTTCCAGCCTCACGTTCTTTATATCTGCGGCAGTGTCCTTGACGTCATTGCAAATATCAATGCAGAAATATATACCGTCTTTAAGTTCACGCATCTCAGCAGGAAAATCCTTATTAAAATCCTTAAACGTTTTTAGCAGGTCACGCAATTCTTTTAAATCTGTCACCTCGTTTTCAGCATCCTGTCCAGCATCCTTGCCAGTGTCCTTGTTAGCATTCTTGCCAGCACCCTTGCCACTATTTTTTCCCATCTCCAAAAAAACAATCTACGCCTTGTTCGGCAGCAGTGCACAACAACGACCAAAATAAATCACTTATACGGTTTCTCACCTGCAAAACCGGAGTCAAGGGTTTACGATATGGCCGGTTTGTGCACCACTACCGAATTGCGTAGCGCCGACAATGTGGCGGGAAAACACGTAAACGATGTCCGCAAAATGCCCGTTACCAGGGCCAAGTGAAACAATGGGCGGTGCGGGCTTCTTCACTGGGCCCCAGAGATGCGCAAGCACCGCAGTTGCAGGTTTCCAGCTTTTGATCGCGCTTCCCTGGTCGCAGCCCGTTGAGTTCTTTGACCGTGCCGGCACGTGCGACGATCGAGTCCGGTCAGCAGTGCGGGGGGTGGCTTCACCGCGTTGAATCAGTCCCCAGGCGCTGATTCCTTGCACACGATGGCTGTGTTCCGCGACAGTCCGCAGTCAATCCAGCAGTGGACCTGGAATCCTGGACGCAGTGCACAGGCCTGTCGTAACACGGGAGCGTCGAGCTGTCAGACACACACACAACCTGATGAGCACGGCCTGCACTTGTAGCCACCTCGTGGAGTTGACCGGCTCAGAAACAGAAAACTCCGCCTCTTTGCCGGAAAACTTTTTCGACGCAGACGCCAGGAATTCGGGTAGTCACGCGTGAAACGTAAAATCACAAGCTTCACCAGAACTAGCGAAAGCGCAAACCTGTGCTGGCCACACTGGTCTTCGAGACAGCTGCGCCCAAGGGCAGAAAAAAATCAAGAAAAAAAGTTATCGGTATGTTATGGTCGTTTAGGTGAAATTCCTGGTCGATTACGATGCGGTGCTTTGCGTCTTTCAGTTCTTCTTAAGTTCCGATGCGTAGTTCGAAACCACAATTTTCGATGGAAGCGGGAAATTGGAAATATGGTTGAAATACGAATACAAAATAGGTTAGACGGACAAACACTGCAGTACGCCTTGCATCTTCTGAAAAAAAACATGATGAGCGATATCAAAGTATTTCATCGTTATAATGGTATATCTTTACGTCATTTGGGAAAAGAAGAAAGAGAAAACTTTAAAAGAATAAAGTTATTCATCGTCTTTTGTAGCGTGAGCTACAATATCCGAGGTGGAGCAGTTTCGCGTCGCTCCTGGAGAGCCGTGCTGCGCAAGCGCGGCACGTGGCGGCCCGGTCGACTTGATGATCATGCCAGGGTTGGCTGGGTGTGAAACCGATGGCTCGTGCGTCACAGCAACACCGGCGTGCACCTGTCGAACCACACCCCACGCGTCCAGCGTCTTCGCCGACCACCGTTCCGCACATAACGGCCCGGTCCACTTGATGATCATGCGAGGGGTGGCCGGGTGTGGTACCGATGGCTCGTGCGTCGCAGCAATATAGCGGGGTGTTTGCCAGTGTGGTATAGCCATAGAGAAGGAGAGCGAAACGGCTCACAGCCGGCCCACCTGAGCCGTCGCCGCCGTGACTGGACTGCACTGGACTTTAGCGGACTTGATTGGATTGCATTATATTGAACTGGATTGGATTGAAATCGTTTTAGGAGCAGTAGCAATGATAATCAGATATTCCTACACCAGCACGAAGCCTAAGAAAAACCAGCTCAACCTTAGCTCACTCTACATATATACTAGCATAGCCGAACTAAGCCACTGCTAATTTTTACTGCCTGTGGTGACATTTGTCAGTAAAAAACTCTTTGTAGACAAGCGATATACGAAAGCTACGCATTAGTAGAAAATTCTCCAAATTTTCGCACAGTTTTTTCTTATTGGGGCAGAGGCTCTAGCCAATTGCTCCTGTTGCTTACATAGACCCCTTTGAGCAAATGTGTTCGGCGACGTTTCAAGTTAGTATGATTTAAATCAACTTGTAAGCCTTCAGAAGTTACAATGTGTCCTTTCATTGTAATCATCGTGGTCCTATTTTCATTGTCTTCTTTTCTCGGGTTCCTCTCAGTGCTTTTTCGTGCGGCATATATATGCTGTAACAGCAATCCTGTTTTGCTGTGTTTTGAAGTCCCATTAATAAATTGCAACTTTAGGAGTCAGTTTAAACCCACAACGCACTCAACAAGTCTGGTTTCTGGACACGAAGATCGATCGTGTTGCAAAGGCGGCATGTTGCATTGTATTCCGTAATCCTAAGTTTCAAATTACACAGAAAAATTACCCCAATTTTTTACTCTACCTATATTCCGTTTGCACTGTCGTTCGCTAGGTCACGCTAACAATGTACAATATGATTGTTAAACTAATAATTGTTGCATTGTCTATTCAGATGAGGGTCTGACGATAAGCACAGTTCGTGTTTTGGATTGTACTACGAAACGTGGGGTCTATTTATTGAACTGTTGCATGCAAGGATACAAGGATACAAGTACGTGTCAAATTATGCAGACAACTATAACTATATCAGCGTGTCCAACCGGAACTGAACCGGTACTTTTGCCGGAACAGAACGCGAACCCGAACCGTTATTTTTTGAGCACGCTCAACCCGAACCGGAACTGAACCGAAAAAAGAAATAACAGTTTCCTGTACATGCCTAAACGGTTTGACCCTCCGTTCTTTATATCGCACAGTCAATGCCATTCAGGGCTTTCCTTCTTTCAGGTACCATCAACTTCGTACCCGCTCGCGCACTTTCCCTTCCAGAAAATTGAACACTATCACGCTCTATGTAACAACAGGGGAAATGAATGAGCACCAATGTAGGAATGGTCTGTTGCTGCTGGAAGCGCGAACGTAGTGCAAGCTGACCAAACGAAATGTCATTCTAGGCAGCTTTCAGGGGATATAAAGCGATTTTGCCCAACCCTAGCTGAGACTTTATTGGAGCAATCAGGCTGCAGGAGTGCTCCACTGCGCAACAGCGAAAGCCCACACCCGATGTGTGCAAACGTTTTGCATTTCGTAATTTGTTTAAGAGATCCCTCACTAGCAAATTGTTAATACTTGACAAGTGTGACCGCAGGAGCTGCTCAGTGACTAAGCCGTTTGCTGTTGACCAAACGTGGCCTCGATGTCCCTTCCCCACGACCGTTTTTCTGAAGTGGATGAAAATCGACAACGTCGTGTATCGAGATTTTCATCCACGTTTTCACCCCCCGCTGGTTAAAATAAGCCTCCCGGCCTGCAACATAAGCTGAGCCTCGGGTCAGAGATATCCCACGGGACATCAAATGCGCCAGTTTTTTTTTTAATGCGTTAGCACGAAAAACAACAAATAAGAAAAGGCGAATCACGTTGTTTTAAAACAATACGCAAGAAGTAAGTAAAACCGAATAAGTAAAAAAAGCACCAAAACTTAGATATTGCTCTATACATTTCTTTCCCTGCCTTTCACAACCAGATGTGTCATCAATGCGAAGGAAGTGAGTTTCTTGGTTAGTTTTTGAGGACAGTACAGTGGACAAGTTCCGTTTTTTACAGGTACAAATAACAACAGATATATCAGAAAAAACTGTTAAGGTGAGCACTTAAACCCTTGGCAAGAAACTAAAGCCGTCGACCTTGTCTTCGAAGCAGAAGCAGTAATGAAGCAGATGACACGTGCAGAAAGGCAGTCCGCTACCTCACACTGTCCCATTCCCCAACGATCATCTTCTCTGCTTGTTCGGCAGCTTTGTCTCTTTCAGATTGCTTTTTTTTTAAGTGCACTTGTACTGACTCCCCAACTCACTACATAAATTCTACTGCTACTCATTCCGGAGGGGAGTACTCCTGTGAACGAATTAAAGAGCGTCTAACCAAAAAAGTCCCATCTCATGCTCCGCGCGTCAAATTTTTCTTTCATTTTGTAACAGCATAATCTGTTTTATGATTCCGCCATCTAGCACAGAGGACGATGACCGGAAGTCAGGTGGTACGATGACATGCTGATTGTAATACACATCCGCTATAGCTATCGCAAAAGGAATTGCAGTGGTCAGAGCAATAATGAAGTGACTAAGCGTTAACTAACGCTTCCTTTTAACAAAAGTGTGGCTAAAACATTCGATAAGGTGACAGCTAACAAATTATTCAGGGTGATCAAATAATTCAGTTCTTTAATCGTATTTATGTGCCTTTTCTAGAATTTTTCTGTTTTGTTACAAAAATAAAAAATGTGTGCATTAGTATTAAGCGCTGGTGTTTGAACGCGCCAGTACGCAGGCCTAAATTTAAGGTTAGCGTGATGGGCGATTCCATTGCGACGATTCCGATTTCAACAAAAAGGAAAGGCCAGAAAATATATCCCAACTTAATATCTCTTGGCGGTGGCTTTATGAATAGTCGCTAGGACAACATAAAGTCTGGGCGAGTAAGTATGTGGTCAGTCGTCGTCACTTCATCTTTTTTTCTAATATCTCCAAATTATATGAAGTTTGCTTTGCAATTGTGCCACTGCCCTTGGGGAGCAACAGCATTTCGAATTTTCGTTTGTATTTTGATTTGACAGTCGTTTTAAACTACTAAACGTTTTATTTTTTATTTCAGTGATAATTTAACTCACCAAACCTGTTCGCGAACCGGTTCGGCACGTGATTTTGTCGAACCGGAACTGAAAAGGAACGAAATGATTTCGCCTGAACCAGAACCGTAACCGAACCGGTATTATATTCGGTTCGACGCACTGAAATATATAGCACCGTTTTTGTGTTTTAGTGGCAATGACATAATTACGGCACTAAACACAATGCTTTTGTCACAGCAGACCTATCTTTGATCACACGTACATACCAAAGAATAACAATATATAAAACACAAGACTTCACAAGAACATATACCAGAATATGTACTCACTTGCTTAGTACTCGTTGGTTTCTCTGTTTGCCTCAAGTTGGGGAAAAAGGCAACCGTACGACGCTGTTTATATGTACTACCAGTGCGTGTCCAATAGGTCTGCACTAAAACTACCAGTTACATCATACGTTTTGTTCATCATCTTCACAGGACCAATTGTTCCTGAACAGAAAGTCATTGTCTGTCAAGAAACGCAAGCGTTTAGGGCACAGAAAAGGTCGTTGTGTTATGTGCTGAGTGAAGTTTTGCGGATGAAGGTACTTTTGCAAAAAGGGCAGCGCTTCAGCGTTTTGTGTTCAAAGCATTGGGAGTTTCTGTTTTTGTGTCAAATGTCAGTAACACTTTCAGTTGAGATTGCCTGCTCGCAGAAGATTGATGTATCGTTCCCAGAATCGTGACATCACACTATCGTTTTTCGTTAGTGCACTGCTGTTTAGGCTCTAATATTGCCTTATTTTCGTCTTTTCTATTTATGTCTGACTGGGTGAGCTAAAGTGTATTTTCTAGCACGCAGATGTAAATAGGAGACTTCATGTACTGCTCCTGACAATGACTTCGACTGCCGTAGGCAAGTGCAATGGCGGATCCCGTGACGCCGAATGAGCACATTCTCGCGAAGCCAAAGACCACGCAGTTTTCTCAAGGAAAACAAGTTTATTGGAGCGAACTTGTGCTCCCCTAGCAACTCAAAGCATACACACGCGGCGAAGCATCAGTCAACAAAGTGTCGTGTGCAGGTGAGCGTCGGTGAGTCGACTGCCGCAGCGTCCGCTCTGCGGGAATTTATCTTTGGGCGCGAGTGTTTCTCGAACTGTCGATATACATCCAGAACATTGTAGATCGAAGAAAATTATTCTAGGCTGGTAGAGTTACGGCGAAACAGTCTCTTTATCAGAATGAGGTAGCCCGTGCGGCATACAAAAATTACACCATCTACCCGTGGGAAACCATGAGGAGGATGCGAAGCATCATGGCGGTTCTGTGTAGGTTCTATTGGGCTGCCGTTATGTTGTTTCGTTTATCGGAGCATGAATGGGAACCTAATGTTAACCCCCATGTAGAGACAGAGACATGTAGAGAAATGTAAAGACAGCGAAGAGACCTCCACCCGCGTTATCTGATCGAACACCTCCTGGTTCTCGCCTTTCTTTATTGCGTGCTCACGCTCCTACCCTGCTGCCCGCCCTCTTCGTCCTCTTCTCTGGTTGAGTTGCAAGGCGCGTGGCGCGTCCCACCACAGCTTTCGCGCAGGAAATTCAACGTCCTCTTCTAAAGTGTTCAATTCGTCGTTTCCGGTGTCGTTCAGCTTCGCGTGCATTCGTTGTATCAGTAGCTTGTTGACGTAGTCTGAATGAGTGAAGGACATAAGGCGCGTTCGTAGCTAGCACATGCTCCCGTTTCGGTTTGTAGCGCAGTGGGAAGAGCGCCACGTACCTCCCGTTGCGGCCAGAGAGTCGTGGGATCGAAACCGGGCGCCGCCTAACGTTTTCTTTTTATAGTGAACTGCGGTGACGTCAACCCAAACGCTGGCGGGGCTGAAGAGACGCGCATGCGCGGTAGAGTGCGGCCGGCGGACAACAACAAGGGAGGGAGGGGCGCAGCCCCTTGCATGAGATGCTTCGCATCTAAAATAAACAATGAAACACGCGCTTCGCTTGGGACAAAGATAACAGAGGTGGGCGTAGCTGGGCAGTAAAAACGAAATATAAATACTCATATCCATTCATGGTTCCCGTCAATATTATTAAAACTCTGGCGTCATAGAAGGGTATGAATGTGAAAAAAGCAATTTAGACAGGTGGAATAAACACCATGTTTGGAAAATCTTGAGCATCCCGTTGTCAACAAATTTATTTTGTTAGACAACCCGTGTGGAAGTGAATTCATCCAATCCGTCTTATTTATTGCCTCCGACCGTCAAAAGGTGAGCGCTCGCCCCACACGAGTTGGGCGGGCCGGCGAAGAAGGAAGTGATTCTTGGGGGTTGAGATGGGAGGGATAGAGGCCTGTAACTGCGTGGCCTGATGCCGACACCTTAGCGGGCTGAAACGAGCCGGTGATTTCGCGTGCTTTAGAAAACAAAAATCTCTGATTTCAAGTACTGTGCTTCCGAATCCGCTTTTGGCATTACTTTAGCCTTGGGCTTCTAATTTCTGTCCACATATTCAACATTTTAATGGCCATCGACGTGCCAATACAAAACAACGGCTTTGTGTTGCCACGTCCATCTGTTGTTTTTTTATGTCTCGAGATGCAGCTGCGGACAGGCCGGTTGAAGTACCATTGAATTAAATTTTCGCGTTTATTTATTTACTCTTTTCAGCAGCATGCTTTGTTCATGACCAAGCTTGCGGTGCCACAAGCAACGACTTCAAGTTGCGGGCTTCCCAAAGAATCTTTGTATTCTGTGTACTTGGATTGCTCACGGAACTATAAAAACAGGGATCACTTGAATCCCAGGGAAGAGTATCCAGAATTTAAAAAGATAAGGCAACCGTCGTTCCTTACGTGCATGGAGTTTCTCACAAACTAAATAAAATCGCGCAAGATTCAGGAGTAACTGTAGTTTTTTCTTTCCCGGGCAAGTTTCCCTAACTTTGCAAAAAAATAACACTAAGGCTGGCCATTGGCAGAAATGCAAGCAGAAACACCGAAAAATGTGTATTCCATATGTAAAAGGAGTTGTTCATTAGTTGCCTCTTCACCAACACAACAATGGTCACGTCGGCCCGAGGGGCCTGTGCTTAAATGTTAGGCTACGTGAACGCAACAACGTTTCAAATCCCGCAAATGGCTATTGGGGCTCACTATGCCTCCCGTGAGGCTCCCGGCCGCTTCTTGGACAATGCACTCTTATAGGCCGACACAGATGTGAGACCACCCGAGAAATAATAGAAGCGTTAGAAATTCAAATATTATGTGACCAATCTACCACCGTACAATCTGCACCCCTCTCAACAAAGAACTGCACTATCTATCGGCTCAAGGACAATAGAAGTGTATGGCTTATTGTTTCATCTAAGAATAAATTTCTAGGGCGATCTTCAAGGGCTCCTTGATTTTTGTCTTCTTTTACAGTGGCCGATGCCAGTGTATATAAGCGGTGTTTTTTCCATATATGTCGAATCAAAGCACGGGACATCGGGCAGGCATCGGAGACCTTGCACATGGGTAACGGCTCGATGGTGTAGCAGAGGGTTTAAGAACGTTGTTGGGTAGCAACAAATATTCTAACAATAGAAAAGGTATAATAATGTTGGGAGAAGTCAGCGGCAACCGGCGGGAGAAGTCAGCGGAAAGGCAGCGGCAACCGCGACAACATGCGGATAATCCGGCACTTTTTTCTCATGCAGCTGCTACTTTCGGCGTCTGGCGATCACCAACACGGTGCATCCCCCGATGCGTCGACTCTGCCACAAAACCAAGATAGCATCCGAGCAGCCACTATCACTGAGGGACCCTGGGGGCGTCATCGGCACGTGCAAGATTGTCGTCTAGAGTAGCAACGCTATGTCCGCTCGGGAACAGCGACGTACTTCCGGGACGAACCCTTCAAAAAAGAGAGCTTGGGCCATCCAAGCTTCAGTGGGAAAGGCAGCGGCAACCACGACAACATGCGGATAATCCGGCACTTTTTTCTCATGCAGGTAAGGGGCTCTGTTCCCTGCTTTCGCAGTGACGATCGCTTTCTATTGCTGCTGCCTTTCCCAGAAAGCGCGCGTAACTTGTTTACATTGGCAAAATATTTTATTTTAAATTTGTTGATGCTAGCTGGGGACATCGAAGAAAACCCTGTCCAAATACAGCTGAGATTCCGCGTAAACTCCAAGAGGGTCAATCTGCTATCTTGGAAAAATTAGGTAACATTGAAAAAAACCAAACTTAGAAAGCACAATTAACAATTTCGGTACACGAATCCACCAATTAGAATTTAAACTGGAAGGACTAGAGAAAATAGAGGCAAGTGCAGCAGAGATTCAAAAGCAGACTAGAACGCAATTTGAGCATGTAGCAACTCTCACTAACAGGTTAGACGACGTGGAGAACAGGAGCCGAAGACTGAATCTTGTGTTTTACGGTTTAAAGGATGACGACCCACAGGAAAGTTGGGAAGCTTGCGAAAACGCAGTCAAATCGTTTTGCCAGCAAAAACTACAGGTGAATATCGGAGCCATAGAGAGAGTGCACCAAATGGGGAAAACATGACCCAAAACGAAACCGCCCTATCATTGCGAGCTTTGCATCATTCAAGGACACTGAAAGAATAATGAGCAGTTGCAATAAACTGAAGGGTACTGATTTTAGTGTTTTAAAAGACTACTCTCCCCGGCTCCGGGAAATTCGGCCAAAACTTTGGGAGGTTGGCAAAGCCCGAAAAGCAGACGGCCAGGACAAAGTTTTTCTTGTGCACGACAAGCTTATCATAAACAGCGAGGCCTTTGTATGGGACAGTGATACGCAAACCGTGATTACACTAAACAAGAAATGACGCCCACCAATCGTAAAAAATTCCCCCAGGACTGAATGTGTTGCCCTTTTGTTGAACTGCCAAAACATTAAAAACAAAATAGACTCGTTCAACGGGATCCTCCTGGCGATAAATCCTGATATTGTATTCGCAACAGAAACTTGGTTAGATAATTCAGTGAAAGAAAGTGAACTGTTTCCTGCGCACTACCACGTTTTTAGGAAAGATAGAAACTCACGAGCGGGAGGTGTGGTCGTAATGGTGAGAAAATCCTTACAATGCTCTGAAATTGAGATTGAGACCAGTGAAGTGGAAACCGTTTGGTGTGGAATGAGAACTGTTGACAGGGGAACACTGGCCATGGGATCATTTTATCGACCCCCTGGCGCTAGTATGGAAAATATCAGAGTATTAGATTCAGTCTTGGCTTCTCTCCCTGACGACCGCATCATCCTTACTGGTGATTTTAACATGCCGAACCTAAAATGGGACGAAAACGGAGCTGACGAAACTAGGTCCACATTTGGCGATATAACAAGCAGGTATGGTCTTCAGCAATATGTTTTTACTGCTACTCGAGGTGTCAATATACTAGATTTGCTGTTTTGCAATGACCCAGCTATTGTTTGCGAAGTAGGCACTTTACCCGGAATTAGCGATCATAAGATGGTTACGGCTAAGTTCTCACTGGCACAGTTAACCCCGCCTAGTATTGATGTAAAGAAAGTATACCGCTACAACCAGGCTAATTTTAGTGAAATAATAAACCAACTTGAGCTCAAGTACGACACTTTTGCCTTACAGTCAGAATATGCTGCTACTGACTCCCTTTGCGTAAGCTTCAAAAACTCCATCAGATCACTCGTTGAATTACATATTCCAATGAAGCATGTAGTAGATAAAATGAAACCTGATAAACCATGGATGTCACCCCATGTCAAGAAATTAATCAAACGAAGAGGCCGGCTGTATAAGAAATACAAAAAAAGCCATACTGAAAGTACTGAGGATCAGCTTCGCAACCTTGATTTGTTATACAAAGTGGCAGTAACCATAGCCAAAGAAAACTATTTTTCCAGGCTGGCCAAGGACATAACATCCAACCCAAAAGCTTTCTGGAGCTACCTCCGAAAGACACGAAAGGAAACAATCAGCATCCCGAAAATCGTACACGAGGGTACCGATATAACTGAGAACTCGGCCAAAGCAAACCACTTTAACAACTACTTCAAAACGATCTGTTTGAAACAACGCAGCCTCGAAGAGCTCCCCACATACCTGGTTGACATAGAAAGTGCAATGCCGCCTATTACAATATCCCTAAAAGGAATAAGAAAAAAGCTTAGTCTCTCTAAACGAATCGAAGGCTACTGGTCCAGATGAAATAACCCCGGAAATGTTAAAGGAGTACTGACAAGAAATTTCAAAGCTGAGATAACTATGTAAAACGCTTCCTTTTTATCAGGAGATATCTCCCCGCAAGTTTCAACCGCAACCGTTCAGCGAAACATATTTAAAATTCATTTTAATCTTCGCCCGCACGAGAAAGCCCAGAGCGGGCCGACGTGACATCATCTGCTACGTGCCCCAATACTGCCGACGTCGGGGCTCCCGTGACGAAGCCGAAGCGCTGGCTATGGTTGGCGCGCGATGTTCGGGCGTGTGTACACGTCATGGTTTTGGGACTGACGTCATGCTGCCCGGGCCTGTGGGGACGGCGAAGACCTCGGCCGGTCTGGGCGCGCGCTTCCAGAGAGGCAGCGATACGGCAAGAATGGTGACGCCATGTGATACATGCTGTCATGGCGGCCGCTCGTCGTTTTTTTGTCAAAACCGAAACTGGCACGAATAAAGGACGCCGTAAGTGAATGTTTACGCTGCGCTCGACCGTCTAATCTGTCATTCTATGATTAGTGGGCTGGTAGGCACGCATAGCAGCGAAAAAAAACGTAACATAAAAATTCCGTGTCAGTACTCCTTTAAAAGCCTGTTCCTCCATCGTATTACAATATCTTTCGCAAGAACATATTCCGCAAGTCTCTTGAATCCGGACGGCTACCGCAGGACTGGAAAATGACATATGTCGTGCCAATTCATAAAAACGGACCAAAATCAAATGTTGAGAATTACAGGCCGATTTCACTTTGGTGTATCTGTTGCAAGATATTTGAACATATTCTTTATAGCAACATCACAAAGCACCTTGAAAAAAATAGTTTTTTTTTATCCTAATCAACATGGATTTCGCCAGGGGCTGTCTTGTGGAACCCAACTAATTGAACTATTACATGACCTTGTTACTTCTGCTGAGGATAGGCTTCAGACGGACGCTATCTTCATTCATTTCCGTAAGGCATTCGACCGCGTTTCACACAGCCTTCTGATGCACAAATTCAGAGCTTTAAGAATTGATAATAACGTTTTAATTTGGATTGAGGAGTACCTTTCCGATAGAAAACAATGTGTTGTTATAGGGGGCAAAAAATCGGGAACTGAAGCTGTGACGTCCGGCGTACCTCAGGGATCGGTTCTGGGGCCACTATTATTTTTGGTTTATATTAATGACATTGTAACTACGACTTCATGTTGCATCAGGTTGTTCGCAGATGATTGCGTCATCTACCGCACAGTGAGTGACTTCAATAATGTGTCAACTCTGCAAAAGGATTTGTACAACATTAACTCGTGGTGTCACACGTGGGAATTCGGGCTAAATACAGCTAAGTGTTGCTATGTTTCTTTCAGTAAAATTTAAAAAATTGTCGATTCTTCCTACCATATTGGTACTGAAGCCCTAAAAAAGTTTCTGAAGTTAAATATCTTGGCGTCACACTCAGTGCGGATCTGACTTTCAATCATCACATTGATAACACCGTAAAGAAAGCAGTTAGTATACTGAACTTACTCCATCGGAACCTTCGCAATGCTCCTTCATCTGTAAAAAAGCCGCTTATTTGTCGCTGGTCAGACCCATCCTAGAATATGCGAGTGTCGCATGGGACCCTCACCAAGAGTACTTAATACAAAAACTTGAAGCAATACAGAATCGCGGAGCCAGGTTTATTCTCAATAATTACACTTGGGGGGCAAGCGTCACAGAAATGAAATCATCAATAGGCCTAGAACCTGTCAAAGAGCGACGTAGAAAGCATAGAATAAAACTCCTCTATTGTATATATAACAATTTAACAGGAATAATGAAGGAGAAATGTTTGCAAACCCCCCACTATGTATCCCAAGGACATGACCACATTAACAAAATACGAGAGATAAAATGCAGGACCAAATATAAAAAGTTTTCTTTTTTCCCTTTGACTATATCTCAGTGGAATGAATTGGCAGCCGACATTGTTTCGAATATTGTTGTGACGTTCACTCGCGTGCTTAGTGAATTGTGATTCTTTAGTTGTATATATGTCATACTGTTGTGTGCTCTCTTTTAGGTATTATACTGTTTACTCGCCTACTTAGTGAAGTGCGATGCTGTCGTTGTATAAATATTATTTTGTTGTGTGCGCCCTTTTAGTCATTATATATTGACAAAACAGTGACTGTGCTAGTGACTTTATTGCCATTTGTACTATGAGACCCACTCCCCTGCTGTAATGCCTCGGCGCTGCAGGGTAATGTGTAAATAAATAAATAAAATAAAGAAGTTATGTTGCGAGAAGTTTTGTTGGAATACTGAAAATATCTTCCGCGCAGTCCACAGGCCAACCCTAAGTCCCACTGGCACACGTCATCAGTTTTTCTTGTCGTCTTCGTTTTTTTCCCCTTGTCCCCGTCCTTTCTTGGCGCTTTCAACCACCATTCTTTTAAAGCTGCTCCTAAAGATACACCACCATCGCAGATCTTTGATTATCGTCCGTCCTCTTCTCTGAATTCCTGACTAAGAGTAAATGCGAAAGCTTAGGGTCTTGCCACCTTGTTTTTGCGCGTGTATACAACCTGTTTTACTAACAATTTACTGAAATGGCCAATACAGGCTGTATTATGTTATTTATTTTTTCGGATTATCGACTGAAACAAGGTAAATATAACTGTGCTTTTGGAGCAATTCTTGTCCATGTAGGATAGATAATAATCTGCAGAGTTGTAGAGTGATCCTTCAAAATTTCCACTAGGTTTTCTTGTGCTGCTCGAGGATCCACCTTTACGCGTGCGTAACAATGAGCAGCCCTGAGCGTGCACACCACTATTCCCTCAGCAAAACCATATTGCATTTTACGTATTGCGCAGTTTGCTCTTCGACATTACACTCCAAAGTGTATCATCTGTACCTACTTCCTCAGCGGTGCGCGCGCCTTGCGATTTTTAAAGCCCCAAAAAGCACGTAGTCAATCGAGTTCCAAACACTATCACGTGTGCTGTTCTCAGAAACTCTCATTTATTTTGAACTCAATTCCAGGTCACGCTATGATTGGTGGCATCGAGGTGGCGGTTGAGAGGGCCGCTGCTGCTGCACTTAGGAACATCGTCGACATAGCAACACTGTAATGAATGGGCCCAGGGTTGGCGTGAAAGTCACGAGGAAGTGACCAGTGCATGCGCGTGTAATGATTGCTTTATTCATGATTCGCAAAAAGAAAACGCTGCAAGCAAGGACCCAAAACTAAAGATAAAAGCGTTAAAGGAGGCAACAGGCTGACCTTAAAATTTTCGTCCACATCATCATCAGCCTATCTACGCCCACTGCAATGCAAAGGCGTCTCCCATAAATCTCCAATTATGCCGGTCCCGTACTAACTTTGACCAATTTATCCCCGCAAACTTCATCCTTTCATCTCCCCATTTAACCTTCTGCCGCACCCTGTCATGCTTACCTTCTCTAGGCTTTTCATGTAAATGTTTGTGATAGCGAAAAAGTAAGCATTCTGCGGAGGTTCGACCGCAGCCTCTAAGGGCTTGGACGCGGCGACGCTTGCGGGGTTGTCGGAGAGAGAGAGAGAGAGAGAGAGAGAGAGACAGAGAGTAAACGTGGTTAGTGCGAAAAGCAATGGGGAAGAGTCCTCAGTCCAAGACCCCTTGAGCTTTCCCTTGAGCTTAGATTAGCTTCAGCTTAGCTTAGCTTTCCCTTGAGCTTAGCCAAAACGGACTAAACGGGGCATCGGCGTTAGTCCTTTTGGGGACTAACTGTGTTACTCCTAGCATTGTTCCTTTTTGGGACTAACGGCAAGGGTACCAACTGTTAGTCCCTCTACACGTAGTCCCTTGATGGTTCAACTGTTGGTACGCCATACAGACTAACTGCTGGTCCCTTGCAGATCAACTGTTAGACTCCACCCAGCAAACCACGTTACGCCGTGCAGATATCCCTGAGACGTCAGCAATCGACATTGCAGATGTCCAGGAGACGTACCGTTGGGGTCAGAGTTACATATATTCAACGTTCCTAAAACTGCAAAAAACCCGTCTAAATCACACGAAGGATCACGTCCAATAGACGTCTCATAGTACTTTTATACGCTGTTTACGGGACGTTACCTTAGTGGTACGTCTTATGGATATTGTCGTGGTACGCATGCAAGACGTATATAGATGTCTGTTCTACATTGGTTTTCTGTCTTTGGCACAAGCATTAGTTTTTTTATATTCATGACTTGTGTACGTTAGTATGATATTGTTGGGGTGAACCTGTATGCCTGAAATTTACATTCTTTATACATTTGGAAGTTTGGCCAGCCCCCTTTCTGAGGTTGTCTACGTGTGTTGGGCATTTATAATTCAAATACATGTCTTACTAGCTATTAAGCACTGTTTGCTGTTACTTGTCACCTGGTTTCTAGATTAATGTGTTTCCACTTTTGAAGTGCTGCATACTGCAAGAAGTCTCATATGTGAAGTGCCAAGCTGACCACACTCTCACAGAAGCACACGAAGCACAGCTCTAAACAAGAAATGTCGCATCGAAAACAAGAGGCAGTAAGTAACAGCAAACCAGTCCTGATAAGCACAAGCGACCTGGACACTAAGGCAACCACAGTAGCGTCATCGAATTGTACCATACAGCACGGCTGTACAGGCCTTCTGCAAATAAACTATCACAGAAACAAGGCAAAAATTAAAAAAATTAAAATGACATTCTCCCATCCTATATATAAGTACCTGCAGCTGGGTAGTAAGAACGCTTTCAAAGTACACATAAAACACACAAGAGTTCAGGTAAAACAGTTTATATTGACTTCCAAATTATGTAATATGCTTTCGCAACACAACCACTTTAATTTTCATTCATATCTGCCCTGGCCCACAGGGTACACATTGTACAAATACAAGAACAGTACAGATATTAATAACTATAAATAAGTCACACAGCAGAAAGGTTGACAAAAAATAGGAAGAAAAGCAAACATGTAAACCCAGGGTACAAGCACAAGATAGTTATCCAAATTAAAATATCGCACATTACAATAATTGGGTGAAAAACAACGCGAGTGTGAAAACAAAATAATTGAATGGTGGTTATAAAAACAGCAAAATTTACGGAACTAAACAGTTCAAATGTAGTGAAAAGTTTGTGGAACAATAAAACAAAAGCACCTAGGAAACACAGAAGTGGTGTTGAGTGGTGGTTGTGAGTGCCATACAAATTTAAGCTACTTTAA
The DNA here is from genome assembly GCF_048455015.1 of Haemaphysalis longicornis. NCBI lineage: Eukaryota > Metazoa > Arthropoda > Arachnida > Ixodida > Ixodidae > Haemaphysalis > Haemaphysalis longicornis. The sequence continues at coordinate 76,550 of NW_027526282.1, read as the reverse complement.
ACAAACCAACATCTAGGGAAATGGTTATGATCTATAGAAAAGGTGTGTATGAAGAAATGACTATGGCGGTTACAAGAGCAGTAGAAATTTACGTGATGAAATGATTCACACTTAGTGAATTGGCAGGACAACAATAAAACAACAAAAAACTTTAGAAACAACTTATTGAATTCTGGTTAGGACAACAAAAGGTTACACTATTTCAATATTTCACACAAAGTGATATGATTTGGGAACAAACAAAAAAACGGGGAACACGGAAATGATTGAATATTAGTTTCAAGAAGACAGATTTACTTGACTACGTGATTCACACCAAGTGATACGCTCAAAGAACAATCGCACAAAATAAAAACGCATGGAAGCACGGAAATAGTTCAATAATGGTTCAATGGTGCATGCCTCCATCATCAGTTATGGTAGGGATTCTTGAACAGTTTGCGTTCTTTGTTGTGGTGCCAGAAACTGCCACAATGGTTGCAGACCGGATTGGTTGGAAAGTGAGCAAAAAATTTTATTGTGCAAAGGCTGAAAGAAATTTAATACCGCTTCTAGCAATAAAAACTAAGAAGCCGCAGGTTGTCGACAAAGCTGATATTTGCGCAGGATGTGACTGACAATAAACCTCTGGGCCCTATACATTGTCTGGTGAAAGAATTTGATGTCTGTAACAACTCGAAGATATCTTGTTACATACAATGCAGGATGCCACTCGCAGGTGAAAAAAAACGTGTTCCCTGTTTCCCGAACCAGGATAAGTCCTGCGTTAAGTTGAGCGTCAACAGTAGCTTGAGCAGGCGCCTTGTGCAGGCTGTTGCAGTAGCACCTCCCTTGCAAGCCAGTTCATCAATCTAGGCATGGGTACAGGAAAATCTGTGTTGTTAATACAGATTTTTAAGACTGGTATAATACAGAATGGCCGCATACATTGTCCCTGAAAAAGACGGTGCATGACAGCTGCATCCTACCGGTACTCACCTACGAGGCAGAAACTTCCAGGCTAACTAAAAGGGTCTAACTTAAATTAAGGAAGACTTAGCAGACAATAGAAGGATAGAAGATGGGTGTAACATTAAGGGACAGGAAGAGAGCGGAGTGGATATACTTTAATGTCAGCATTGGCACTACTAAGGCAACCTTAACACTAACTATGACAGCTAATGTGAGGTACCACTAAATATAAGAACTATATTATCGTGAATGGGGACTCTGAGGACATTTTAGCCAGCTAAAAGTCCCATGTGAACTTGCAAAATATTTTTCTGTGTCTATCCGAACCGCTTGGTGGATTGAAGTGACAATATATACACGGATGCAGCCATGTCCACAAAATGTGGCAAAAGGAAACATGCACAAACCAGGACAGCGTCACTGCCATGGACGTATACTTCGTGCAGCTGAATGGCGAGGTGGGCTAGCTGGTATATATGCATAACTTAACCTTCAAAAAGCACATCACTGAAACACTCGTCATGTTGTCCTGTTCGCTTGTCCTGCTAGGCCTACATTTTTAGTTGAAGTATACGTTGTACAGCGGGAAGCATCAAAGTAAAGCAAGACATTTTTACAGCATAATCACATTCACACATAGTCTAAGTTTCACCAGTCAGCAGCCTGCAACATGTCATTTATTAGCAAACGACAGGCCACACACCAGAATCATACTCTGCCTTAAACCTGCGAAATCCCAAATGCTGTGTTACTCTGATCGCCAAGGTGTGTTCCACACTAAATTCATTAAGCTGAAAATTCCATAAGTGACAGAAATTTAACAGCCATTTTTTAATATTTTTACTCGGTTCTGAAAGGTTAATTTACGTTTGCGATGCTGCAGTAAGAGTACGAAGCACAACCAGCGCTGCTCATACTACTGTACCAGTTACGACATGCGTGTAGTTGTGACTTTACAAATAAATTCGGATTGCATACACGTTGTTCATTCCAACATTTCACGACCAAACTGAACGTTCGAAAAGATTGAACACTCAATCGAAACGCGAAAAAAGCATCCAATGGCATTTTAATCTAATGCTGTACTGTCGGAATTCACCCGATTTATTATTTTATTTCAATGCTACACGCACGGCAATCATTCAATTTATTGGGCCTGTTTTTTAACCGACAACTATTATGACGAAAAAAAAACCGCATCGACAGAAACGAAACAAAAACCAATATAACGCTAAACGTACACGGTGTGCGTGTAACCTACACGCGCTTATATTCGCACACGTACATATATTCGCACTGTCCAGCTTCCCTTGTTTCATTTCGTATCAAAACATTCGCCTAGCAAAACAGGACAGAACACAAACACTTCACCAAACACAGGGCTAGAAATGGCGCGAGAATTGATTCTGTTTACAAACGCAGCAGCCAGGTACAAAGGTCTACCGACAAATCTCCGCAACGCACAAAGCTAATCCCTCAAATCGTTAGGGCTAACCGCTTACGCGTACCGAACCGCTTACGCGTTCGAGAGCAACTCTGCTACGTTAAATACATATGACAAGAAAACAAGGATCACTAGTACTCACTTACCTCCACTACTTGGCAGTATTTCTTCGTCCGGTAGATAAATCCATGGTAGTCAAATAACCGAAATAACGAAAGTTGAAGGCGTGCACACCCGTGCCGTCACCGGCCTGTAGCACGCGTATCGATACGGAGTGCAGTTAATACACTGTCGGAAGATCGGACTCGCCGCGCAGCGACTTCCTGTCTCGTGTTCGTCCGAGGAAAAACTAGTTCCTGAAAGACACCCACCTTGATAAAAACGCGTTGCGAAATATATGCCCAAGTTATTGGTAAATACAGATATTAGTTTCCAATTATATACAGGAAAAGCTTGAGCGTGGGTATCTCTTAAAGAAAAAAGTAATTGTACCGGCAATCTAGATTACGGCATTTAAGGCAATTTCAGGTTCTGCGGTGGAAATACAGCTGCCGTGGGGTTGTGGGCGCCGTAATTTTACGGTTTGTTCTGAGGCCGCACTTGCAGCGTATTTTCCGCGCTTTCGTGCGTCGACATCGCCCGCATTGACGGCGTCGGCAAAATGCACTGCGACGTGAACTGACGCGGGAGGAGGACGGGGAGGAGAAAACTTTATTGAACAGGTAGATCGAGCTTGGAAGTGAAGTGGGCGGGGTCCTCAGTCCAGGACTCCGTTGGTGGGGCCTGCCGTCTTCGCCCTTTCAGCGAGCCAGGCAAAGCCGCTTACTTAGGTCCGGGCTGGCAAGTTCACTCTCACACTGCTCCTATGTAGCTACGACGATGTCTATGCTGTTCGATAGATATCAGTGTCGACACAGGGCCAGAAAGCATCCGAAAGCACGCGACATCGCCCGGATTCCATGTCCATCTCCTGCAGTTTTGGGTCATTACGTTCGCAGAAAACAATCCCTTTTTTTAACCTGCGGTAATTTGGTGCCTTGAGGCAAATTACAAGCTGTTTCTGTTCGAAAGTGCGCATTTCTCCGTGGCTAGTTGGGCTTTCATCGGGGAGATCGGGGGTCTGGGAAAGCTTTTTGCGAGTTAAATACGGGAGCAAAATGGAGAGACGAGCTAGTTGGTTCGCAATTTCCATGAGTGAAACTTAAGCGCAAAATTTTTCACAGGGACGAGAAAGGTGTCGCGCCTGTGTCGTTCCCTTTCTCGTCCCTGTGAAAAATTTTGCGCTTAAGTTTCACTCATGTAAATACGGGAGGTCTGGCTACATCGCTTGTAGTGTTAGCATGATGGGCTTGTCTGCAAGATCGGTGTGTCACGAACAAAGTTTATCAACGCCAGAAATCTAGCGGTGCATTCAATTTCATTCGCGGCTACCGTAGCTTGCATAGGGGGAACGATGAAGCGCGATAGCTTTTCTTGGCTTAAATAAGGGAGCTTTAGTTACATCACTTGCAGTATTAGCATAATTGACCTCGCCTCCAAGATCGGTGCAGAAGAAACAAGCGTTAGCACCGCCGAAATTTGTCAAATACGACCAAAACGAATCACCCAACAATATTCGCTGGCAGCCTCTGTTAGGGTACCAAATTCTTGGGTCCACGCATTGTTTTCCGTCGTGTTCCAGTGGATTGGAGCTTAGGTGCTGGTGTTGTGTTTTGAAAGTCTATGGTTCGAGTCTTGGCAAAACCTCACGGATTTTTGAGTTTTTTTTTTTTGCAATCAGGGTGTCATCGAAATTTTTTTCAAGGCAAAAAAAGGCAGAGTACCTTGCCGTTTAACCTACAAGTGACGTTTGACGGTAACCTCAGTATCAAGGCAGCCCCGAAATTTGATTTGCTCACACTTTGAATTCATGAAGCTGCAGTCGGTACGTAACATCAAGGTTAAATCACGTAGCAAGTAAAGTTAGCAAGTAATTGCGTCTTCGTTCATCATCCTATCTTATTTTGTTCAGATTTGACAGAAATCACCCCCGCCCCCCCCCCCGCCTCCCCCCCACCCCCAATAAAAAAAAACCCTTAGAAGGCTCGTTGGCAACGTCGCTTGTAAACGAATTCGGCACTAAGTCCCTGCCTCTTTCCGTGAGGTTCGGTATTGGGCTAGGCTACTGTTTTGAACGTCAAAGGTTCAAAGCAATAGTGGTGGATTACAATACTTGCACAAAACCCCTCGGTACAAAACCCTTACAAAAAACATAAAAAACCCCTCGGTAACTTTAATACAGTATGCCTGCGGAGAGTTTGAAAATAAAGTATAGCAGATATAGTTAAAATAAATGTAGCTGCGATAGACATGTTCGAAGTAAAAAACGGACATACCAGCAACATCTGAACAACGTCAGCAAAATATGTCTAAATACCGTCCCCAAATGAAGCACCAGAAACATCGAGAGTACGTCTTTAGCAAAGTTGAAAGAACGTCCGACATTAAGGTACCAGCAACGTTATCTCAACATCCAAAAATTTTCATTAAAATATTGCACGTTGTACGGATGTCTAGAGATACTGCTGGACATAGACGTTCGGATCTTTTTGGGACGTCGCAGGGATGTTAGTGGTTTGCTGGGCACTGTTAGTCCACTGGAGACCAACCGTTGGTCTTCTCAGTATCAATCGTTAATCTTTCCCATTACTCCCCCTAGACCAATTGATGTTTTCAAGACTAAATGTTCATCCCTGCAAATGCTACCCTCTGGATTAACCGTGCATACTAAAAGACGATGTGCTGGCTCGTGCAAATACTCCATGAGTGACTGTCGTTCCATTGAAACGGCAATTCTGAAGGCAGGAGTAAACACAAGAAACCAGAAACAGTATTTCTTGGGCGCTTGAAATATTCACGACAACGAAAATGTCACTTTTAAGCTTTTATTGCAACATTGTGTAAGCAGCATAAACAGCACAAGTAAACCGTACTCTACTTCTAATGTTGGAGTCTCTATTTCGAAGGCCTGTTTGGCACACCTTGTCAAGGCGATGCGCCCAGTATTTGGCTATTCCGAGTATACATGGCTGCTGTCCTTGGCGCAAGCGCGCTGCACTTGAACGAGGTACTTGTCCGTTGAGAGGAGACAACCATCCTCCGTGCCGCTGTCGGCAATGGGCGCATATAGTCACGCTCCTGCAGGAAAGAAATGGGGCAACAAAACAAGTGACATTCGTAGTACGACGCAAAACTGACAACAACGCACTTGCCAGCAGCCGTAACAAACATCCCTAAAAAATACCCCAAAAAGCAAAAAGATAAAAGAAAAATTCAAGCTTTGTGTAGTGCAGCCAAACGCGGCCTGTGAAGTGCACTGAGTACAAGACTACGCATTAATTAAACCATCGCCACGGTCGTTAACCTGCGAAACTCAGACATTGTTCTTTTTCCGACTCCAGCAGAAAAGACACCACTCAAACCAGCAATAGAACCTGGGGAATGATGCCCCCTAACTCAACGCATTGAACCACTGAGTCAGGGCAAGAGAAAATATAAAGACTGCTCATTATTCGCATGCAGGTTTGCTATCATGCTCAGAGGCTTGCGTAGCACGAAACAAGGACCTCTTCCCTCTCTTTCACGAGACATGTAGCGAAAGAGACGCTTCCTGTAAGCACCAGTTCTAAATGAAAATGGTTTGACAGCAATCAAAAATAAAAAAACAAGAAATATTTAATTATTGAAAGAAAACCTGCTTTCCTGCGCTTATGGTGCGGGTTTGTAGAACAAGGTGAATATTGATTTCTGGCTGTTGTGTCGGTGTCACAGAATGCGTTTTTATTTCAAAAATGTTATGAGAACCAAATTTTCCCAATGTTTAAGAAATTTAACAATGTTTAACAAATAGCCTCGTGCGAGACAAAAAAAAACGCGTCCTCTCAGCTTGCTGCATGGGGAGTGGTTATGGCTGCACGTTTTTATTCCCTCTTTGCGGATTGTTCACAGTGAGTTCGTACGTGCCCACAACAAAGGCTTTCAAAGGAAAGGGGCAAAAATGTTTGAGGCTGACCACGCTGCGAGCGATTGGCTACCAGTGAGGGAGCAACGAAAATGAAAAGTGAAGGAAGCTTTCGGCCACTGTAGATTAGTCACGCGAGCGTGCGCAGCTGCTACTGTGAGATTCACGTGAAAGGCACGGGTGACGGGCGGGTGCGGGAACGACTGCAGGAAGAGAATGTTTCGTGCACCAGTTCCCCGAAAGCCAAACAATTTTGGGGGGGCGCCTTACTGCCAGATTAGCTTCGCCGTGGAGGCTGGTACTGGACCGGTACTGGAAAAGGGGCCATTAGATAACACTGTATGCTGAAAAAAAAAACACGCCGTGAGGTACAAAAAGATACTACGGTTGTGTTAGAGGGCTTTTATTACGGCGGTGAGGCCGCGCCTTCGAGGAAAACTTTATTTTGCCGTTCTGCTGTGCTCCGGCAGATTAAAAGTTTGGGTTCCGCAAAATAAGGAGAAAATGCCGTATACAGCCAATTTACATCCGATTTTAACCAGTATTGCCCAGTTTCATTCTGGACGTAGGTGCAGTTAAGACGGTGCAACTATTTTTGCCCTACTCAGCCTCAAGGTGTACGCGTCCCTTGCAGATCTTGCATTTTGCCAGACTTTTTGTAATTTTTCTGCTTAAAATATTACGTTTTCATTTAAACTTTAATATGTCTGCGAGTAATTCTTGTACCCTAACAGCACATTTTCGTGTTCATATGTTTGTCTAAAAAGTTAAAGCTTTTCAAGAGTCTCGGCCACGTGTTAAACACGCTTTATGGCACTTCTGGCTATACATTTACGAAAAATCCAATTTCCAAAAACAAAGTTAGCGGTAAGGTTCCTTTTTGTACGCTGCTTCTGCTGGGGACATTATTTATGCGGTTGGGCCACTCGTTTGAAGAAAAATTGCGTTTTTACTATTTTAGGGTTAAATAAAAAATTAAGCAAATATTGACCGAAACAAATAAAAATTAGGCCGTCGTCGTCAGTGACGCACAGCGAATCGACTTGGGTTGGTTTAAAAAAAAAAACTGACACTCTGACGCTAAGGTACAAGCTCAGAAACTTCAAAAAAAAGGGCGAATGGGGAAAAGCCGCCACCACCGCAGCTCACCTTTCGCACGTCCGTCCGCGCTGGCCGCCGAACAAGTAGAAACAAGTCGAAGGGCCCCCGCCAGGGGGAGCAACAGCAACGTTGCGTGAGCAAAGGGTGCTGTTAGTCCTTCCGTTGGTCCCATTCGCGTCGACGGTCCAACGTTTGGTCCTTTCATTTTGCACACGGCCCTAATCTTGGCGCATTTGGTGTTTAGGTGACTAAATGTTCTTCGCGAGGCGTAATGCTGCAGTTCGTCTTATTTTATTCCATTTCGGCTAAGAGTGTAGAGTAAACAGCCAACCAGTCCCCTATATTCATCCGTGTGTTCGAGATTTCGGCTCGCTTTTAAAGATCACCCGGAGCCATCCACTACGGTGCGCCTTATGGCCTGTGTGACGTTGGGGCCCTAAACCTCATAATCAATCAACTGCACCAACCGGCATGGAGCAAAAAAGATGGAAGAGTAGTTTGATCCGGCCGTCTGCGTCACTTGCGCAAACGCTGGCTGGTCAAAACCACTGTCAGCCCTTCCCAATTTACAGCTCTGGCATTGATGACGTCCCCTGCTTCTGAAATAAACTAGTTCTGCTTCATCGCGCGGGATGTCACAGTTCCGTATGTGACAGCACCAAATCGCAGATGGCGCTGTCGTTTCTCGTAGGCCAGCCGTGAACAGAGGCGGAAGGTAAATTGTAGTTCAGGGACCCTGTTCTCGACTTCATAAATTCACAGTAACTGTGCATTCAAAAGGGCTCTTACCTGATTGTCTTTCCGTTTGGTCACGTGATTTCGGTTGACAAAGCGGCTGTGCCTGCTTTCGTCATTTTGACATTTCGAGACGTCTACTAGCCGCAGTTTTTTCTTATCTCTACTCGGAACACATATTTCTTGGCAAGCTATGACAAACGGGACGAACCGCATCAGGCGTACAAACCTACCCCTGTCTTTCTACACAACACCAAGATGACTTGAAGTCATGCCCTCTCGATGCTTGGCTAAAGAGTCCTGCCGTAATATAAACAGCTGGCGAGAACGTATACGTCACCCATTGAAACTTTCAACCTGCGCTAGAGTGATCTTATTTTTCATAACAGCTTGCAAATCGCGACTGCCGTCCCCGTCAAATAGGACAAAAAATTTCACCGACCTTTGGCGCCGTCAACTCCTCATGAATTTGTAACAGGCGCAGTTTCGCACGACCCGTGTTTTAAAGCTGTTTTCTAGTGAAAGAAACTGGTTTAGGCAGCTTCCACGTCAGCAACAACGGAGCTTAAAAAAGGCACACATTGTTTTGTTTTTACTATCGGTAATAAATTAGAACCTAGTGGTTTCGTGTAACACCCACATAAGAGGATACTACAAGCCTCTCCATCGCGAAGAACTCAACGCAAGGCATTTGTCCACACTTCCCCTAGTAAGCCGCTTGACTTGAAGATCGAGTTGAAGAGCAAAGTAATAAAAAAATGACGGTTTTTTTTTTCATTTCTGCGATCACGGTGTTCAAACTTGATCAATGAGGGAATCGGAGGACGGCTTCACTGCGCTCTATTTTTAAGCGTAGCGGTTCGCTCTCCCTAATGTGTCGTACAACCGATGGTCACGGCCGTATTTTTCCGAGGCCGCCGCATATATTTGAGGTGTTTTTTTTTTTTTTGGAAATGAGCCAGATCCAAGAACCGAAACTGAGTCAGATAAAGCTGCAGTGACGAGAAAAACTCGGCCACTTTCCCCTAACAAAGGGGGGGGGGGTTGAAATAGTTGGTATAACGCCCAGAAAACACAAACGCAGATCGTAGTTCGTGTCGAGAATCACACAGATCCCGCTGTTTCAAGGATCGAACTGAGCCAAATGCATTTGCCTAATGGGAGTTTGCGTTCGGCTTCAGTGTTCAGACTGTTTCTTGGGTGTCTTCAGAAGTTTTTTTTTTTGCCTTTCGGGGCTTGAATATTATGAATTCAGACGCCAATTAGGAGATCGGCCAAATATCCGTCCCCACGTGTAAACTAAGGGGTACGAAAGAACCGAACGAAATCAAACAAAAATGTGAAACAATGATTTCTTTCCGTCTCCACTGTTCCTACGAGATAACTCTTGTTATATTTACTTTTTTACTGCCCGATTTACCATTTCAGTACTTAACCAAATAGCTGCCGCTTAGAAGCCTTAGCAAATCCTCCCATCCGCCCCTCCTCCCTCCACCCCCCCCCCCCCCCCCCACTCGGAAAGTACGAACCACTTCATCGAGGTAAAGAACAAGATATGTGCACCCTTCTTGTGAAGCCTTTTGGAATTCATGGACAAGCAATGAAGGGCTCGCTTACTTCGTTAGTGCCTTGAGGCATGCCCAAGATAATTATCATAGGATAGTATTCGAAAAGAGAAGCTAATGGTGCCAAGAGGACTCACCTACTCTTTATGTATAGTTCTACTGTTCTTGAGGCCCGGTTGCATTTTAATGCCTTTTCCACCAAAACTCAATCCCACAATCCCCCCCAAAAAAACAATTCAAATATAGTTACACGAAATTCAGCATCAACTTGAGTGTTTCAATTCGATATGAGCCAAATCCAAACTTATCACCACAGTATTTCCCAAACTCCCTGCATAATTTTGAATTACCTGTGGCCATAAACTTCCCCTAGCTTACATGTAAAATATATATATAGAATAGTTTCGACAGCGCTGCATATACTTCTGGTAAGAAACTTCCTCTTGTTACTCAAATTCGCGTTAGGTGGATATGGCTCATTTTGAAAACAACGCCTCGTTTGCAACATAGCAGCAGCAGTCGTCGGCGACTGCGGCTACTGTCGGTTTCGGATATGGCGATCCTAGCGGCAGGGCTTTGGGACGTGGCGTTTATTTCACTTTCGCTCAGCGTTTCTCTCTTTTTTCCCTCCCGTAGAGCAGAGTTTGAGGATTTTAAAACCGAGTTTATAAGTGTTTTTCCAAGGATTGATGGAGAGTACGACGAAGATTTGAGTAAACCTTTTGCCGTTGCAGAACTTGAATGTCCGATCGATATTTTAAACAAGGGAAAGTCACTGGGTCCAGATGGGTTAAGTGCGATCTTTTACAAGGTCTGCAAAAACAATTTATCGCCACTCTTTGCAGCACTATTTATTGAGGCCTTCAAACTAAAGGCATTGCCATCCTCTTGCGGAGAAGCACAGACAATACTCATTCCTAAACTAGGGAACACGGACAACCTGAACATGTTACAGCATCGTCCTATACACTTGACAAATGTCGATTACAAAATTTGTATGAAGGTGCTTGCGCAAAAAAATTCTACCAGTGCTCAAACAGCTGGTAGGGCCACTTTATACGTGTGGCATACAAGTGTACACTGTTTTTCAAACACACACAAGGCAAGGTGTGTGCTGAAGTGTTCCAAGAGAGAGAGAATAAACTTTATTGTTAGAAAAAGGGTTGCGATGGAGCTATTTCAGCTCAGTCGGAGTGGTTCCTTATTCACAGGTTCCCATATGCTTCCCGAGCCTCCAAGCTGGTCTTCCAGGGCGGGGCTGGTCAGTAAAATCTCCCATCGCTCATCCTCTATGCTGACGAAGTCAACAAGAATTGGGGGGGACTTGAGTTTTGTGCATTCTCCGATGGTGTGTTTCAGGGTGCCTGGTTTTGAGCATAGGGGACATTCTTTTGCGTGTCTAATTGGTAACATGCGGTTCAGGAGTAGAGGATGTGGGAAAGAGGCTGCTTGTATCTGTCGGCATATTGATTGTTCTTCCCTGGATAGTTTAGGGTGAGGGCGCGGAAGGCTTCTTCTGTTCTCCCTGTAATGTTTGAGGATTTCTGCATAGTTCGTTATTGAGTACATCCCTTCTTCCGTTTCCTTTGTGGCCCGGAGGTTTAGGTCTCGGGCCTGTCGATGGGCGAATTCGTTGCCCTCGATCGAGGAATGCGCAGGGACCCAAATGAGTTCAATTCTTGTTTCCGGGGGTTCCCGCTTGTCAGGATTTTGGCGGCAGTTTCTGAGATCCGTCCTGTTCTGTATCTGTTGTAGGCTTTCATTGAGTCCGTGAGAATTGTCGCTGTACCAGGTTGCGTTAGCGCCAGTGCTATGGCGGCCTCTTCCGCTTCCTTTGGCTCCGTGGTGTACAATGATGCACACTTCACTATTTTGTTTCTTGTGGTCACTACTATAGTTGCTTTGTTGGAGAATTTGGGCAGGGCAGCATCAGTGTAGAGTATTCCCTCATGTCTCTTTTCTTCCAACAGTTTGTTAATTGCTTTTACTCTCGCCTCCCTTCTTCCTTTGTTTCTGTTGGGGTTCATGTGCTTTGGGGTTGGTTTGGTCTCGATTTGTGAAGTCCATTGGTCTGGGACTTGTCGCTCCGTGACGTGTGGCGCTTCTTGCCATCCTATCTTCTTAAGTACAGCCCTTCCGGCATCCGTTTTGCTGAGGCGAACTCGTTGATTTGAAATGTGGGCTTCTACTAGCTCGTCAACCGGGTTGTGGACTGCCATGCGCAGACGTCGCGCTGTTGACGAGTTTTGCGGTATCCCCAGGGCTTGTTTGGTGGCTTTTCTGATTAAAGTGTCTAGGTATACGGTGTCTGCCTTTCTGAGATTCAGGTATGGAGCAGCGTATGTTATTCTGCCTGCACCAGACGTAATTTGTCGTCCTCTTTCATACCTCTTCTTCGGTTGGAGAGTATACGTATCATGTTGAGAATCTGGTCCGTTGTGGTCTTGAGCTTTTTCACCGTTTGCGACGCCTTGCCGTCTGCTTTTATTATCAGGCCAAGGATCTTGGTAAGCGTGCTAGGGGTAATCCTTGCCCCGTCTATTTCGACTTCTACTTTGCATGCTATCTCGGGGTTTCTCGGTCCTATGATGACTAGCTCAGGCGTTTGAGGGGCGCAGCTAAGTCCACATTTTTGCGCGTATTCGTTGACGCTGTCGGTTGCCCTTTGGACCGTCGCTTCCATCCATCCATGGAATCCTGTTGTTTCGAACCATATCGTTATATCGTCTGCGTACAACGCATGTCCCAGGTGTTCTATTTTGCCTAGAAGTTTCGGCAGTGGGAGTAGGGCCAGGTTGAAAAGCAGGGGAGAGAGGACCGATCCTTGCGGGGTTCCTCTGTCCCCCAGGGAGATAGGTTCGGACATCTCCTCTCCTATTTTGATTTTGGCTGTTCTGTGGCTGAGGAAGTCTTTTACATAGTTGTACGTGCGCACTCCATCCTGTTGTTTTTAGGTTGTTGAGGATGCTTCTGTGCGTCACGTTGTCGAATGCTCCCTTTAAACCTAGTGCGAGTATCGCTCTCGGGGCTTGCTGTGTTGCTGGTTTGACTACCAGTTCTTTGAGTTGTACGAGCACGTCTTGAGTTCCGAGGTGCTTGCGGAAGCCATACAATGTTTGGGACATGATGTCGTGTTCGTCCAGATGTCTTTAGAGTCGTTTGAGTACCATTCGCTCCATCACTTTTCCGGCGCACGAGGTGAGATAAATCGGTCTCATGTTGTCGATGTGCGGGGGTTTTCCTGGTTTCGGTATAAAGCGTGCTTCGGCTTCTTTCCATTCCGGTGGGAGGGTTCCCGTCTCCCATGTCTTGTTCATGTGATTGAGGAGTTCCGTCCGGCTTCTGTCGCTGAGGTTATGTAGCAGCCTGTACGTGATCGCATCGGGCCCTGGGGCGCTGTTCTTGTTGCTTTCGTCTATGGCTGCGAGCAGTTCTGTTCCAGTGAAAAGTTTGTCGAGCAATTTGTTTTGCGGACCGGAGTAGTCTTCGATTTCTCCGTCTTCTCTTTCCGTTTTGAGATACTTCTTTTTGATGTCTTTGATTAAGTCGCTCGCATTTCCCTTGTAATTGTTGAGGGTGGCTGTGAGGGTGCGGTTTGTTGCGCTCTTGCTTCCAAGTGGGTCTGAGCAGGCTCCACGTCTTCCTGGTTGACTGTGTGCTTTGCAGGCCGTCGCAGAACTGTAGCCAGTTTTCTGTGCAGAGTTGCTTCGCATATTCTGTCGCCAGTTTGTTCAGTTCATGGATGCGCTTCCGAAGTTTTTTATTATGTCTTTGTTTTTTCCACCTCCTCGTTAAGCTGTGTCGTGCCTCCCATATGTGAAGGAGTTTGGCGTCTACGAAGGGAGTCTGCGTTGTGGTCGCTATGGTTGGTGTGTGTCTTTTGGCCATTTGGGATTAGTGTTTAGCCCATCCTTCATAGGTGTCTGTTTCTGTCTTGTCTTCTGCTTCTTTCCTGAGTTTGTCCAAGTCTGTAAGCCGCGCTGTGCCTGTTTGCGCCTTGAATCTCGGCCCTCTGATCTGGATCGAAATGATATCGTGGTCTGAGCCTAGACTCGCCCCTGTGTTTTGCCACGTGGCGTCGAGGATCCCTTACACCATAGTGAGGTCCGGGGTAGTGTCTCTCGACGTACTTGTTCCCATACGCGTTGGGGTGCCTGGTTCGTTGAGGAGGGCGATGCCTTGTTGCTCTATAATGCTAACTAATGTTTTGCCTCTTCTGGAGTTAAACTTGTATCCCCACATCGAGTGGGGGGCGTTGAAGTCCCTAAGAATGACAATCGGCTTGCCTTGGGTGGTGTCGAGGCTATCCTGGATGATTTCTTCTAGTTTTAGTTCTTTCTTCGCTGGCCTGCAGTATGCGTTGAGGATAAATATGTTCTCTTTGTTGCCTATATTCTTGCTGTGTATTTCCAACAGTACGGTTTCTCCTCCCTCTGTGGAGTGAGGTGTTGTGTGGCTGCAATGTTATTTCTGACTATTGTTGCCGTTCCTTTACCACTGGGATCCGTCTATGACGCGTAGCCCGGGAGTTTGGGTTTTGTGTTCGTTTCCTGTAGTGCAATGATGTCTGGCTTGTTTTCTGCGCTATCTATGTATGCTTGCAGTTCCCAAATCTTGTCTTTTATGCCTCTGCAGTTCCATTGATAGATTATCATGTTCTTGTATTTTCCACTATTCTTCTTCCCCATCGTTAAACGTTTGGAAGTTGGTCGTGTTCGTATTTCTCTTGTACAGTCTTTCGCGCGTTGGGCCGCCTCTGCGAGCGGTCACCGCGTTAACATTTAGCCTCAGTTACTTGACATTGTTGTCCATCTTGTTTGCGATTGTTCCTATCTTGGAGGATAGTTGCTCGCCCTGGCTCGCGATGGTGTTGATCTGGCTGGTGAGTTTTCCCATCATTTCTGTGAGGCAAGGAATGGTTTTGCCCAGTCCGGTTCGCTCGCTTGGTGTGGTTGTGCAGTGGTTGCAGCCTCTGTTTCCATTTCTACTGTTGTGTGTGGGAGTGGTTGGATCTTCTTCCTGGCCGTCTTGCGCTTAGTATTATCGTTCTCCGCTGTTTTGGATTTTTCCAGGGATTCTATTGTAGCTAGGAGTTAGCTAATCTGTCGATTTTGCTGGGCGATTAATGCTTTGAGCTGTGCAAATTCGTCGCAATCTTTCTTCTCTGTGTTCTTTGCGGGAGGGGGTGGTGGTGGGGGTGGGAGGGGCGGGAAGTCGTGGTTGCTACTGAGAGCGATGGGAGACCCCGCTCCCCAGCCTACCTGTTTGGCGGCAGTGGTCCTCGGTGGCTCCCTGGTTGCGGACCTGGGTCTTCTCGACTCGGACCGGGAGCTTCTGCGTGCTCCGGCTGTTCCCTCCGGTGTCGTCACTCAAGAGCTCGGGCGTCGCGATGAGCAGCTGCGCTCCCTCCTACCCTCTCGGGAGTTGGAGCGGCGTCGCGAGTTCGGCGCCCTCTCGCGGCTCGATGGCCTTCGCGAACTTTCCGTCTGGGCATCTTAAGCTCGTTGGCGCTCCCACTGCCCTTTCCTCACCACGTACGGCGTTTTGAAGCGAGCGCGGCACTTCTTGTCGCCTGTTGGATGTTCACCTCCGCACAGGTTGCATTTGGGGTTACACTCGTTCTCGTGTCCGTCGGGTGGGTTGGGTGTTCCGCACCATCTGCAGATGCGATCCGCTGGATTTGGGCACACGTCCCTTCGGTGTCCCAGCCTTCCGCACTGATAGCACAGGTCGACTTGATTTCTGTAGAGCGAGCACTTGGTTAGGAGCCCGCCGTACCTCACGAAGTTGGGGACCTTGTCACCGGCGAACGCGATCACCACCGTCTTCGTGTTGCTTATGCGGTTTGCTTCCACTGCCGTGGGGTTACATTCCTTGACCACATTTGCGTTTATGTCGCGGATGGTGTCTTCGAGAGGTATGCCATGTATTACCCCTTTCACCATTTCATGGGGGGCCGACTCGTATGCACTGAGCTCGTAAGCCTTCTCTCTGATGACGATCTTCTCGATGTTGACATACTTATCGGCGTTGTCTCTCTTCGGCGTGCTGACGACGATGATATTTTGCTGATAGTTCAGGCAGATGACATCCCGTGCTCCTTCGTCTCTCGTGATCCCTGCTGCCTTATATACGGCGCGGCCGACTTCGATATGTCCTGTCTTGGAGATATCAAGTCCCCCGCGGGGTCTCAGCACGGTCTTGGTGTTTTCGCGTGGTAGCGCTGGCATACGGGCGTTCTCAATTACCTTGTCTTTAGCTCGCCCTTTGAGGGTGGCTCCGTTGGACTTCGGTTGTTGGGCGATGACGCGTGAGTCTTGCTTACATGGCTGGGCCTTGTGCTCGCCGGCGATGCGCCATCCGAGCGACTTGGTGACTTGGTTGGGTCGGTATCTTCCCCCTCCACTTCTACTTGCATCTTGGTTGACGTGGCGTTGTCCCGGCTCAAAGAGGGAACCGTTTTTAGTGCCGGCGGCTTCGACCGTCAGGCCTAGTGGCCGGCAGAGCCGTTAGGCTTAGCTCCCGTGCGGCCCGCGCTGGTAGAAGATCGTTTCCAGAGTCCCGCTGAATGGTTTCCTACCTCAGAAGTAGGTATCCACGGGGTCCTGGGACCTCCCCGGAGCACTCGAGGAAAACATTTTTGTGGCAGAAGGTGAATTTTCGTCGCAATTACCGAAAATCTGCTGAGCCGATTTGGAACACGTCCTTACCGCTCGGCAACTCGCACGTGCCTCAAATGTTCCGACGCTGCTCGAGCTCGCGTGGCTAATCTCCAGCTTGATTTGTAGGAAGATTTAAGTGCAGAGCATTTCAGTATCTCACGATGTCACCCGCGTTGGCGTCCGTAGTCCGCATCGCTCTTCCTACACCATATAAAAAAATAGTACTTACCGGCGACAGGTTTCGAACCCACGACTCTGCGGGTGGAACGCAAGGTACATGGTGCTCTACCCACTGCGCCACATAGCCGACACAGAATGGAACCTTACGAACGCGCCTTATATCCTTGACTCATTCATCCGTCGGCCACAGGTGCGCCCTCTCCCCCGCGTCCTCCTCGCCTTCTCTCCGCTCGCAACACCCTCTCTCGCCACGTTCGGTTCGGGCGCACAACAGGTGGGGACGTGCGCAACACCCTCTCTGGCCGCGTTGGGTTCGCGCTGAGCAACAGTCGGTTCGCGCGCAAGAACAGGTGGGGGCGCTCGCATCGCGCTCTCTCGCCGCGGTCCGTTCGCGCTTAAACCACATATGTCGTTTGCGCGCGCTCCGGTCGCTAACATCTGTGGCGTGATCTCGACGTCAACATCACGGGTTCGTGTGGTGGCGCGATTTCGGCGCTATAACATTCTCTCGCGAGGGGCATTGGATTGGATTCGATTGGATTGGCTTGGATTGGCTTGGCTTGGCTTGGCTTCGATTGAATTGGATTGGTTTGGGTTTGGATTGGATTGGATTAAAGTGGATTGTGTTGGATTGTGTTGCGTCATAGCCGCGCCACGTTGCGTCATAGCCGCTCCACGTTGCGTCATAGCCGCGGCAGGAGGTTCACGGCACGTTTCACGTTTTACCATCGACTTCATCGACAATGTCTACGCTGGAAGACCACAATTACAACAACAATCAATACGTAATCCATACGACTTGCAGGCGCGCCCCCCGCGGAAATGCTCTGCATTTGATCGTGCCCCTCGCGAGGGGGATGTTTCTTTTTTATTGATTGTGTATCCCATAATTATTGTTGCCTTTTTTAGATTATGTGAACGTACGAACAGTCATGAGCGTAGGGTGGCTCTGGGGTGCCGGAAGTGCATTCCGAGATTAATTGTAAACAAGACGCTGAGGGCCCCATTGGGACGGACCGGTCGGTGCGCCAAAGCTGCCCTCGGAGCCCACCCCTTTTGTGCCTGTATATTGAGACGCTCTGCTAGCGTATAACTGAAAGTAAACGCATTCGCGAGTTTCAGCTCTGCCAGGCAAAGGTAAAACTTCTGGCCTGCGAAGACGACATGACTGTTTTCTGCACAACCAAGAAAATTGTTTCAAATGCGGTGGACATTGTTAAAGGTTTTGGGTCAATCATAGACACTGGGGTAAACTGGGAAAAGGTTTTTTCTGGTATGGCGACTGGACTTCGACACCGTAATCTTTTGCCAACATGAGCTGGGAAAGCTGCCCCGTTACGCATGTAGGAACGCCACTAGAGGGCTACCAGGAGAGCGAACCGTACTGGCTTGCCAGAACGCCAGGACATACGTGACAGGGCAGAAAAGTGGAAAGGTGTTTTCCTTTCCATGTTTGCTGAACCGACCGTTTGTAATTTATTTCTTATTGCCAAAGTTTTGTACGTTATGCAAGTGTTGCATTGCCCGCGTTTGAATTTACAGAAAGTGTATCGAGCATTTGCTGTGTTTATCGTAAAGGTGCTGAAACTCGTAAAGGTGCTGAAACTCAAAACTGCACCACACAAAACTGCAACAATTCAGGTATGAAATCTCAAGTCTTCAAGGGCTACCCCACAGCGTACTCTCGCAGGTGGGGAGAAGTTAAGCTTGAAAAAACAACATTTCCTATGAAAGTAGACGAAAATATCTCTTCTCGACAATGCCAGAGAACATTTGCTCTTTGGTGTTCACTGCAAGCTCACAAGCAAGCAAAAGTGCAAGCTCGCTTCGAGTATAGCTGTGTCCCATCCCAGTGGCGAACCCGTAGTGCAATGCTGGCTTGGTTCCATCCTTTCGGTTGTACATGACAACAAGGTAAACTACTACATTGGTGAGCCTCAAAAACCATAGACATTCTAGTAATTTCATTACACTACCGCTACTACTGCCCCGGGTGACATTCTCCCTCTCACTGTAAAAATCAACAAAATTTTCGTCTCCTATACAACGCAACAAACATGGTTTGCTTAGAATTTCCCACAATTGTTTTTTGTGTAACCAAGCACTCATTCACCAAATCTGTTCACAACATATTTATTTCCTTCACGTTGGCGTCAATGTTCAACATTGTTACTTTAAGGCTGACAATTACGAATTCTTTCCAGTTCTTCAGCGTAGTCCTTCAACCAGCAATCTCGATCGCAATATTCAAGATTGTTCTGGTCGTTCGTCACTACGAAAGAATTTCCTGGGTATATTTTCCGGTTATATTGTAGGCCAGCGTGCGGTTGCCCCTGCGTAATAGTCCAAGAGTTGCATTTTGCAAAACTGAAATCGGCAAAGCCTTCCATTTGGGTTCGCCTCCTCTTCCTCGAGATAGATGAAATCCAAACCAGCCTTGGAAATGTGCCGTGGCGGTGAAACTGCATGACTGAAATAAAAGAACAAAATCAGCAGCAAACAACTCTTTGTGGGATCATATGAGAGCATATTTTTTCACTGGTAACCAGATCAAACACTGACCATGGAAGGTATTTTAAAAGACTATATAACTTAGCACACTAATCACTGCCAAAGAACCGAAAAAAAAACCGTGCTCTCTTATATATCCATCATTATGCACCGCTGGCACCAAGAAATGTTCTGAGGTGGTTGACGCATGCGCTGTTGCTGGTCGACTTTTTTGCATCTCCTGTGACGATCCGCCGTAGTTGGGGCTGCGCACCAATGTCTCCTCAGGCTGAATTTGTACGGATACATTTGGCGTTTTTTTTGTGAAGTTCATCGTGGAGCTCCAAGGCCTGTGATATATCGAAGGTCACAGAAGAGAACGCCACGAGCCACCCTCCTCTCCGGGAGAGAGCACGCAGCTTGCCCGTTGTCCGCGGGCAAAGTTGAGAGGGAACGATTGTGCGTGATTTCTTCTTTCTTGTAGCTAAGGTGGTAGTGAACAAATTTTTATCATTCTTGCGGGATGAGATTGCGGGGGCTATAGACTTTACCCCCAAAATATATTACGAGTATTAGATGGGAAGTGTTGCAGAGTACCTCAATTACGTGCAAAAAAGACGGAAAGTTTCTTGTTTAAAGGATCATCCCTATACAAAAGCGACTACTCGAAACATCATCGTTATGTGTAGAACAAGAACACCATTGATTTCTTCTACAATATGCTCTAAAGTGCACTCGGGGATGTCTTTTGTGGTATAGCTATCCCGCTTACATGCTCTGCCCAGAACGTACTTGAATGTTGTAGAGAGCTTGCGAGCTCGAGCAACGAATCTGCCTGGGCCTTCCAATATGTACCTCCATGATAGAAACCATATGAGGCAATTTGTTTTTCTGCAACCCCTCCGCGTTCACAAGACTTGCTGCGTATTAGCCTCCGCCGCGTTTTTCGATGCCCTACTCATCCACTGGCTGCCGTTTCTTAATCTCACATGGAGCACATCCTGTCATTTAAATACCTCCCACCCAAGCTGCCTGCTACTAAGCCATGGTGGTACACAGCATAGGCTGTGTGCACAACGGCGCCTGAAATAGGCAAAACGTCGCTTATGTATACAGCGGCCTTCCAATATTTTGTCCTAGAGCATATCCACAACCGCCATCCAGACTACATCTATGTGTACATTGATGGATCTGCTTAATCGGCCTCTTCGGCCATCGTCATAAGGATTCTATCAATGGAATGGTCCGTCAAACACACGCTAAGCCACAAAATATCTTCCACCGCCACTGAGCTAGCAGCTGTCAGTGTAGCAGTCCTTTTCATAAAACGAAATCCTGTCCGTCAGTGGACAACTCTTTTAGATTCCCGTGCAGCCTTGCACTCTGTTAATAAGCAGCCTAATTGCCACAACCAAGGCGCCTGTGATTTCAACTAGATCTACACAAGTGATGTACGCCAAGGACCTAAAATTTCCCTTCACCGGCTACCGGATCATTCTGGTGTAACCGGAAACGTCGTTTCGCATGCGCCTGCCACAGAAGTCCACCACCTACACTACACCGTTGAAATTATGTTCTTCAATCAGGATAGCAAATGAGCTGCATTTGATCTAGGATGGAAACTGTGCCTGTCAGCTTGTAAGCATCCTTTGAGATGGTACGCGCCTCTCCGTATGATAGACCTCAAATGCGATTTCAGCCATCCGCGGGGTCTGTCGAAGCGCACTGAAGGCGTGCTACACGGGCTGCGGCTGAACGGGGCCTACCCACGAATCTTGTTTAAGCTGGGCTGGGTAGAGTCGCCATTGTCTCCAGGGTGATGTATGAATGAGGACACTTAGCACTTCTTATGCAACTGCCCGTTATATGCTACTGAACAGGCAACAGCTCTAAAGGTATTTGTGCGACTCCGACGTGAAAGCACACTAGGACTTTCCAGTTACCCTGACCGTGGCGAAATAATGGCGAGGCTGTTCTGGGGAAAAAACCTCTGTTTACTTTCCTTGCGGAAACAAATCTGGGGGAGACCCTGTGAACCCTGTGTATGGCATATCCCCTTTTATTACATTTCCTCTTTCTCAATGTGATCTCTTTTTCTCTCTCTCTTTATCTTGTTCTCACTGTGTTCACCCTCATCTGGAGTAGCGAGCCCTACAGCAATGCGACTGACGTCTTCAGCTTTCATGAAAGGGTTTTCTCTCTCTCACTCTTTTTTTAATTGGGTATCGGTAATAGCAAATTTATTATAGAACTGTTGGACAGGAACTGGTGCCTAGTCAAGAAATCCGTACATGAGCTTGCACCCTTCATTCTGGTGGCTAGGAGTAGATGGCCAACCAGATGGCTGCTTGTCACAAAGTACACGCACAATTCGGCGCATAAATAAAAACTGAGAGAGGTAGAAGGGCGGGATATTGCTCCAAACGTGGCGCACTCAGTAAGGAAACACAGTACTTTGTGTTGTGCAAAGTAATGATTCCTCTCCTTTGAGAGTTAAGCGTCAATGGAGGGAAGTGCTTTGTGTATATTACGTAATACGTACTAATATCTAGGACGGTGTACAGAGGGGAAAAAAGAGCCGCGCAGACAGAGATGGAGTATGTGGTATTGCCAAAAGCCTAGAGAGAAATCGCGCAGAGTGGCCAGCAAAGTTGTTGTCCATCAATAAACAATGGGCAGGACTGTAGGTTATGTTGACTTTCCAGAAAGGTTGGTGTTCCAAGAGTACATTCACTGTACAGGCGGCCACAAAAGTAGCTTAGAATCTTTAGTGGGCGCCTTGGAGGTCTTATATTCAAGGGATTCTCGTAGTGGATGAGGGCTAAAGCGATAGCTCACTCTTTGAAGTCCATGTTGATTCAAGCGATCATGGTGTTTTTTATGACTCTGGGCGTTTCTGCCAACAGTTAATTTAGTGCCAGAGTCCCTACAGAGTATGTCTGTACTGTTTCAATTATTGTTTTTGTATGCCTGGCATCACGCTTTTCGGTGGCCCGGAAGATCTCCAGGGTGCGCATATATGGTGGGAAGCTTCCGTACCATTCGTTTTTCTGTGTACGAAAAAACAAGTATTTTTTACATAAAAAAATGGTCTATGCCTTTCAAAGGTTCCAGTTCACTAAAGAGAAAAAGAATTCACGCTTTTGTTTCTGCACTGATATCGCAGCCTGCAAGTTTTCACGGTGGGCGTCGATGTTCGTCTAGTCATAAATGTAGTGTAGAAGGTTGATTTTGACCCTTACATTTGTATTCGTGATGTGCACCGCCAAGGCGCATTGTGTCTTCATTTCGCTGCACCTCCCACGAGCAACTATTTCCGACTCGCCACTGTTGTGCGCGGAGAGGAATTTTGGTCAAGAAACAAACTTCCTGGCGTTCTCTGTCACAATGCAATAGAATTACACCAGAAAAGCGGCGGAAAGCCAAAGGAAGGCTGTTTTTAAAGTTCTCACAAAATGCTTTCAACCCTCCTTTTGGTGCGTCACATACACCTTCGGGAGCCCCGCTATTTACTTATGTCCATTCTCTGTAGCTGATAATTTTGTCGGCGGGTTTTGGGTGCATCGTGCAAAACATGCCTTCAACTGTCGGGAAACACAACTTTACAAAAAAAACTAGTATAACATCAACGTCTACAAACGAAAATAAACGCACAATCTGCTTTATTTTTTCTTGGGTACTTTTTGTTGGAAAAAAATCCTGGGAGTCATTTCAGGTACAAAGTTTGCGCAGAAACTGCGGCATTAGAGCCATTGATTACAATGACAACATGCCACCGTGCTTCAACCACACAGCATGCCTAATTCAAGCAAGATGCAGCCTGATGACAGACTCTAAAATCTTTCCATTCCAAACCGCGTCGCGTGGAGCGCCACTTACCCCGTTCCGTCACATGGAGCTCGAACAACGTTCATGGCCGCACCTAGCTAGCAAAAGTATTATTGTTACAGTGTTAGGTACAGACCGATCACTAGGATGTCTCTTACACTGGTCGGCAGTCAATCGCCTGTGTAGGGTGTCGCGGATCGCGACGTAAGGAAGGGGCCCGACAGCCGGTCGCCCGGTCGATGGGCTCGTCACGCAGGACCGCTCGAGCACAGGCGCGAGCTGGGCCCGTGCCCCCGTTCCCGTGCATCGGCCTCTTTATTGCTATCATCATTGCCATTCTTCAACACCCTCCCCCGCCGCCGATTCTGGTGGCCTTGGCGGGTTATCCTCAAGAATATAAAGGCGCTGAACTGTACGTCTGATTCCTTGACCGGATGAGACGCGCAGACGACACGACCGTACGACCCCGTCGCGGCCTGGAAAAGTTTCCAACACGCGGCCTAGCTTCCACCGCATTGGGGACGAGGCGTCGTCTTGGATGACCACAACGTCGCCAATCTGCACCTCGGGTCCCGGTGGCGATGCAGCTTCGTGTGCAGAGCGCAAAAGAAGCAGGTATTCTCAGCGCCAACGGCGCCACAGGTGCGCCATGATTGCCCGTCGATGTCGTGCTCGACGTTGTATCTCTCCGCTGGCGGACGTCGGCTCGTGCAGTCGCAGCCTCTGTGCAAACAGGTAGTGCGCCTGCCAGTTAGGAAGTGAGGCGGGGTCAGGGGGGAGCTCTTCAGCATCTGCTGCTAACGGCGTCAACGGACGGCTGTTGACGGCCGCCTCTACTTCGCAGAGAACCGTCTCGATCTCTTCCGGGGACAGTAGATTACGTCCAAGAGCCCTCCGGAGCGTTTCTTTTGTGATCCTTATGAGCCGTTCCCACCATCCGCCCCACCACGGTGCCCTTTCTACGCTAAACTTCCACTGAATTCGGTGGCCGCTGCAGACGTCGAGGACTGCGGCCTCAGACATGGTGTGGAGAGACCTGGCGCAGTGGTGGAATGTAAGGGCGTTGTCGGAGTATATCGTTGTTGGAACTCCACGCCGGGATACAAAGCGTCTCAGAGCCAGCAGAAACCTTGATGCTGTCATACCATATGAGAGCTCCAGGTGGATGGCCCGTGACACGGCGCAAGAGAACACGACGATGTAAGCCTTCTCATATTCCAGATTCGACGACTGGCAGTATAAGGGTCCGCAGAAGTCAATGCCAACCACGGAAAAGGGGTCAGCTTCGGTAATCCGATCTCGGGGCAGAGGGGCGACAGGCGCTGTTTCGGCCTTTAGCCTACGTCAGCGGCATGGCAGGCAAGCATGTAGAACACTTTTCACAACCTGACGGCCCTTCAATATCCAAAAGTTCTCCCGAAGCTCAGCGAGTGTTAGATCTACACCGGAGTGGATCAACCGCTCATGCGTGGCTGCTATTACGAGACGCGTGAAGTCCCCTCTGTTCGGCAAAACAACTGGATGACGGACGTTCATCGGGGACTGCTGTTCTTGCAGGCGGCCCCCTACGCGGATAAGCCCATCTTCGTCGATGAATGGGCGAAGCAGCGATAGGCGGGTTCTCGCCCTACTGGGTTGATTACTTACCAACGCCTCCAGCTCCTCAGAAAAAGCTTCTCTCTGAACATGGCGAATCCAATATTTCTCTGCTTGGGACAATTGTTCAGTCGTCAGCGGCCCGGCTGTCGACTGTCTGGCTGTGGTCGCATTGTTGATGCAGCGGCGAACCCAGGCAGTTACCCGGAGCAATCGGGAGTATTTACTGTACCGGTTAATTTGAAGCAAAGGCTCCGGATGCACGATGCCGATTGCACAAGAAGCGTTTGGAACGGCTTGCCCCTCATTGCTATCGCCTAAGATTTCGAAATGTTCCACTGGCCATAACTCTTCCGGCAAAGCAAGCCAAGGCGGCCCGCACCACCAGAGTTTAGAATTTCTGAGAGCGGATGCTGGTAAACCACGTGTGAGAAGGTCAGCAGGGTTGTTCACGCTTCGGCAGTGTTGCCAAGGGTGACCCTCCGTCAGCCGCTGTACCTCTTCGACGCGGTTTCCGATGAAAGGCGGCCATCGACTAGGTGCCGCGGAAATCCGCGAGAGAGCAATCTGGCCGTCCGTCCAGAAGTACAGTTTCGCGGTGGCCCAACACGGAACCTGCCGCAGATAGTTACACAGCCTCGCTGCGATGAGACATGCCACCAACTCAAGTCGTGGAAGGGTCATAATCTTGATGGGTGCTATGCGGCTTTTGCTCATGAGGAGGTTAGTTTCATACAAATTCCCATGATCTGAGGGGTAGCGAACGCACACAGCTGTTCCATATGCTCTGGCACTAGCATCGGCGAAAACATGCAACTCCATGGCATCCCTGCGATCGCCGTTCCTGATGCACACCTGTCGTGGCTGTCGGATTCTCTCTATGTTAAAAATATTACAGGAAGAAGAGGTAGCTTGGCAGCTGCCTCCTACTATCACCGTCATTGTAATGATCCATTCGCCATTAAAGATTCGCTCACGTCCCGTGGTCCTCGCCTCGGTTCTTCATCAAAGTGGTGCCGTGACCAGGATCAAAGGATAACACCGTTGAAAACCTGAGTGCGGACCACCCCACAACGATGACGTGAATGACCGCAACGATGGGACTACACTGCTGTTCCTGACCATTGACCGAAAGCGTCCGCAGAGAAAACACAAGGACTTGAGGACGCGCCACACCTGCAGCGGACCCCACGCTCTCAACGACTTACCGATTCTCCGCGGATGCCTCGCGGACACTGAAAGTCAACGACAACGGCTTCGACCTTCCACCGTCCGTGATCCTTCCTGACGACCACGTAGACATAAACGACGTCGAGAATGGACCTGGAAGCCCTTTGCCAAGGGCGGAGCCTCCTCCGAAAGAAGGTAACCACACTGATCAAAACTGAGATGAGCGCCGAGTCACCATCAATCTCTAAGCTCATTTTCTTAAAGAAACGCCTACTCGAAACACATGATATTCTAAAGAAGTTTGACAGCAGTATTGAAGAACTTGTTGATTTGGATCATTTAACCGAAGAATATGAAATCGCATTAGAATTCGAAGATTCCAACCTGTTAACCAAATTTAGAATGAACAGATTGTTTCCCGAGTTGGAAAACCATTTCAACAATAACAATGCAACAATATCACTTAAAACACAGGATTTTATCTCCAACAGCAATGACTCGGCAGTACAGAGCACTGACTCTCTCAACAGGAAGATTGATTTGTTGACACCATTCAAAGAAGCTCATCAGGGGACACCAGTAACGCAACGGAGTGCTTCATTCAAACAAGGAATTAAGGCATCACCTGACAAGACATCTGCTTCTGATTCTGGTTCAGACAGTTTCAGTCCTGAAAACGAACTTTTTCCAATTGGTCACCGGAGCAACAACAACGCAGTGGGTGCACCAGAAAAGGCTTCCTCTTCGTGTAGTCTTCATGAGGCGAAAAGAAGCACAATGCGCAACGGACAACCTCACGAAGACCTGCAAGCAGAAAGCGTTGACCGCAAACCCCCTATTATGAGCCGACACATCCACGTAGCCCCAGACTCATCCACCAAGCGTTCAAATTTATGTCGACATCGCGGTAGCACTAGTACAGAATTGATTCTCTTTGCCGAGGCCAAAGTTGAGGATTTGATAGCCCCGACCCCAAAACGAAGACGGCTAAAACAGCGAAGCCGGAAGGACCTACGACAAGCATGTACGGGTCTCCTAAATGAAGATCCACCGAAATGCATGATAACCTGCCGATTGATCCGAAAGTCAAGAAAGAAAGGACAAGCCTTACATAGAAAAATCGGTAAACACATCAAAAGACCCAGCCTACACCTGAATTCTTCTAAGACACGACAGGCAACCCCCCGCTCATGTCACACGAAGTTTGGACGGACACTACAATGTCGTTATCCAGGACGGAAGACGGTCCAGACGAGCAACCTATTCTGGTCGGATTCATCAATGCGCTGGTTCCACAGACGCTCCAAGCATCGTTGGAAGCATTAGTATAGAATACTCTGATGCGGCTAATACGGGCACGACATCGATCGGGATCACAATGGACCACTCACATGAACTTAGACTAAAAGGCTTTGCTATTGTCTATTCCCAAGGCAGAAGCAATGGATGTCTGCTGACAAGTGAACTTTAGGCGTTATGTCAAACTTCTTCCTACATTTATTCCGCGGCCGGGAGGATGTTAAAATAATTGGAGGAAGAAGAGGTAGCTTGGCAGCTGCCTCCTACTATCACCGTCATTGTAATGATCCATCCGCCATTAAAGATTCGCTCACGTCCCGCGGTCCTCGCCTCGGTTATTCATCACTCTATATCAGGGATCTCGCTGCACCAGGAGTTCCAGGCAGTGAGTTGCGCCGGCGGCAAAAGTCCATCCCAAGGGTGGTTAAGCTTTCACAAATCTTGGAAGATAAGCTTGGCACGCACTGAATATGGGGTTACAAAGCCGAGGGGATCGTAAAGTCTGGCAAGTGACTGCAACATTGTTCTCTTCGTTGCCGGCTTCGTCGAAATGAAGGCCGCAATCTTGTTAGTGCTCACCACTATTTTGTCGTCCGATCTGTCCCATGGGAGCCCAAGAACTTTCATTCTATTCGGATCCCCCCCTTCGGTCTCGAAGGCAACTCCATCGGCAACAAACTGGTCTCGCAAAGATGATGCGTTGGATGCCCACTTGCGTAATTCCATGCCTGCATTGGTCATGAGGTTTTTGCTTCCGTGTAGATTTTGTGCGCTGCTGCCTCGTTGTCAGCACCGACGATCAAATCATCCACATAGAAAGAACGGAGAAGGCTTGCCACCGTGTCTGGGAACCGCTCTTTGAGTGCCAGCAGATGATGACGCAGGGTGGCTGCCAACAGGAACGGGCTGGAGGAGGCGCCGAATGGCACCCTGGTCTTTTGCCACCTTGCAATAGGCGGAAATGGTTCATCCTCAGTTGGAAGGCGCTCAATCCACAGGAACCTCAGGGCGCGTCTGTCTTCTTCCCGTATCACCATTTGCAAGTATGCCTTCTTTATGTTGGCTACTAGCGCCACGCGCTGACCTCGAAAAGCAAGAAAAAGTCGTAGGAGGTCCGCATCCAACTTGGGTCCCTTTAGGAGCATGTTGTTTAGTGAAGGATGGCCCGGTGCATGCGACGAGGCGTCGAAGACGACTCGAAGTTTAGTCGTGACTGCATCGTGTCGAACCACTCCATGATGCGGCATGTAATATGTATTCGGCGTCCCGCGCGTTCCTTGAGTGGGTACTCGCTCCGCATGGCCCTCGTTAAAATAATCACGTATTGTCTTGTCATACTGTGACAACAAGTCCGGTCGGCTGCGGAAATGCCTGAGCTGCATGCGCAACCGCTGCTCCGCAAGTGCATAGTTGTCTTGGTGGGCCTCCAGTCCTGGCTCTTGAATCAGGAGTGGGACTTCGTAGCGCTCGTCCTGCTTGCGGATTTCCCGTTCAAACTGCTTCGCGGCCTCGGCGTCTAGCCCAGGACCTTCTGGCGTTTCGATGATGCCAATGGCTTCTAAGCGCCACAGATCTGACGGGTCCATCTCCTCGTCGGAGCTGCTTCCCGATGGGTCCGCGTGAGGGATGAACATTGCGCAGAATGGTTCGGATGCGCCATGGCTGCCGTTGTCAAGGTCGGCTCCCTGGACAGTCCACCCGAAGATTGTTTCGGCTGCCGTGAGGTGAAGGGTAAGGCGTGATGTTCTTCCCAACGACACCTTCCACTACGAATCGGAGCCAATGAGGATGCTGACTCGATCCTCCATGTGGGTGTCCGTCAGCCGAACGTCTGCAGCAGTCAGGTTGTGCCCTGCTATCTTACTCAGGACTTCTGCGTTTAGAGGTGGGCTTGTCACCGCGCAAATTTCGGGGACCTCCAAAGCCTCGATGGTGATGCGTCTCCCGCCGTGCTGACTCTTCAGGGTGATTGCGACGCGATTGCATCGCACGGATGACCTCGGACGGGAGTCTCCAAAGGTAACGAGCGACAAGTCCTCAACACCCCGAACTGGGCCACGCACTGTACGTGACAGCTCACGCCGAATAAACGTGCGCTGACTGCCGGAATCCAACAGTATGCGGGCTATCAGCTTGTGGCTGGCTCCAATCGCCCACGCCCTCCCGGTTTGCAGGTAGATCCGCGCCGCGCTGCAGTCCCCGGACGATGCGGACGTGACCCTAGGAGTTGCCTGTCCGTCGTTCGGCACGGTGACCTGACCCCCTCCGGCCATTCAAACTCGTCCCTTCGCAGCTGCCTGCGGCGGGTGTGCTATGTCGCATAGAACTGTGAGATGCCCTTTGGAGCAACGGACGCAAACCAACGACCTCGACAGTCTGCAGCACCGGGCAAAGTGACCGTTCGTGCCGCAACGGAAGCAGCGTCCCCCGGTTCGTAACTTGCGGCGGTTTGCTTGAGGCGACATCGGTACCGTGCACTCTGCTATACGGTGGTCTGCCGCACATAGAGGGCACTGCCGCTTTGATGTTTGTGACCGTGGTTCCGCCCTCGTCGGAGGCAGCGAAGCACCCGCTGGTAAGGCCGCAGCCGATGGAAGGCCCGAATCGGAAGTTGGGGCCTCGCGCTTTTCGTGAGGGCGCTGCTCTGGAACCCTGGTATGGTCGAAGTGGCCTTCCTCGCGGACTTCTACCTGGAGGCGCAGGAAGTCCAGTATTTCGTCCACTTGCTTCGCCCTTTCCGACGAGCTGGCTCACTCGCTCACTTGCCTCGCGCTTCCGGACGAGCTGGCTGCTCCGTCCGACGAGGATGCCTCCTTAGCCCTCTGCCGGTACAGGATTCCGAGGTCGGGTGGCAGGGCCTTCGTCAGTACACGATGGAGGACCACCGCGTACTCCGTCGCCACCACTCCCACACTCTTCAGAGCGTTTGCACGGAAGGATATCTGGTCGTAGAGGTCTAGGAGTTCTCCGACCTCTGAAGAGCTCCGCACATGGGCCAAGGCGAGCAAGCTGTCGATATGGTCCTCAACGAGCAGTTCGGTCCGGCCAATGCGGGCGGTGAGGGTACCTATCGCCACATCGTAGTTGGCCTCCGCGAGTCGGATCCCTTCGATTGCCGCCTTCGCCTTGCCTGTCAAGTGCGATGTTAAATACTTGAATTTCTCGATGCGAGCCAAGGCGGGATGGCTGTGAATGGTGGCATCGAAATGGTCCTAAAACACTTGCCAGCTCCGTCGGTCGCCCGAAAATGTCGAGCAGCTTGGGCAGCGCAGCGAAGCGCGTGCTGGTGATAACGGGAGAGACCGCGGGCTGACGCAGGGTGGTGCTCGAGGCGTCGTCCGGGCGATCTCCCGTTCCCGAACCCCCAGCGACGGCGTGTGGGGTATCAGCGGGCCTTGTGGCAAACTCGACACGCGCCCGAATGTCCACCACCTTAGCGTCGTAATCCCACGAGGCAACCAGATCCGCCTCGAAGTCCTCCTCGCTGAGGCCCTCCAGAATCTTCTGCTCGAGAGCCTTCATCTCATACCTCATGTTGACGAGGTTCAGAGGTTCTTGAAAAGCAACGGCAGGCGTGGCCAGATCCAGAAGCAGGAATTCAATGGTGGCAATCCCCTTGGTTATTGCGGCCCGAACCGCCCCACGGTGGCGGCGGACCTTGTCCATAGCAGGAGACTCGCCAAAACCAGGCGACCCGGTGTCCTCGGCATGAGCAACGGCGGCGGACAGCATACAATGACGACTCCGGCGGAATGGCGCAGCCTCCCGGGAATCCCAGGCCTTGCGTCCTCGCTGTCTGCGCCACGTCAAGTCAGGTCTGCTCGTGGGTCGGCTCCCAGGTTTCGCGGCACCAGAATGTCGCGGATCGCGACGTAAGAAAGGAGCTCGACAGCCGGTCGCCCGTTCGATGGGCTCGTCACGCCGAACCGCTCGAGCACAGGCGCGAGCTGGGCCCGTGCCCCCGTTCCCGTGCAGCGGCCTCTTTATTGCTATCATCATTGCCATTCTTCAACATAGGGTATGTCCCAGTGGAACCGGACCGAAAGGGTATGCTGGCACGTAGAAGAGGAGGGCGAAGAAGAGTTTTTTCCAGCTCGCTGCTCACCGGCCTTCGCTGTTCCGCGTCTTGCCTGTGGTTTACAGGGCTTGTAAATAAAGCCTTCATCCATCTGCTACGTCCGTTGCATCTGGTGAAGGTGCGGGGTATTCGTCATCCTGGGCGAGGCGGAACCACCCCATTTTCGACGCAGCAGGCGTGTTGCCAGTCTACCTCCGGAACGAGCGACAATGCCAACGGGTCCCAAGGATGCCACCTCTTCTGGAAGGGTCAGTGTGTAGTGTGTGGCCTCATCAGACAGAATCACACATGTGTAAAGGAACGGCCGAGGAAGACGCAGAGGACTGGCTCAAGCACTACCAGCTAGTCAGCAAGTACAACAGGTGGGACGCTCGTGAACAGTTCGCGAACGTGGTCTTCTCCTCGGACCTTACCGCATTAGTGTGGTTTGAGAACCATGAGGACAGATTCGATACGTGGCACAGTTTCGTAAACGAATTTCGGGCGAGCTTTGGCGACACGACTTCCCGAAAGAAAAAGGCAGAGCAGACTCTCGCGCAGAGAGCTCAAGTCCCCGGGGAAATTTGCGCCACATACATTGAAGAAGTCCTCAAACTGTGCGGCCTCGTTAATCCTTCGATGCCAGATGAGGACAATGTGGGCCACCTGCTTAAACGTATTGCTGAGGACGTCTATAACTACCTCTGGAAAACCTGGCGTGAGCTCTGGACGTAATCCGCCATTGCCGAGCATTCGAAACCCTGCAAATTCGACGTATCACCCCCAAGTTTGGACGCCTGGCTAACGTGACTACTGCTGCCAGCGTGCACGTCGGCTCGACCCCTTCCTAGGACATCGCTTCGGTGGTGCGTCGCATCATTCGAGAAGAACTCGCTCAGCAAGATTTGTGCCGTGACCAAAGCTTTCATAGTGCGCTTTTCCTGATCGAATATTTCAGCAGTGCACAGTGCAAGCCGTCCAGAATCCCTGTCAGACGCCTTGGATTTGAGCTGGGAATAGGAATGAGCGTACTGCACACAATGAAAACCATACCAGGCGTACAGATTTCAGTTGTCCACCTCGGGAGTATAAAAATTACTTCGAGGAGCCGACCCGTTACGCACCTGTCGGCTACTCCCGACCACGCCGTTCCTGAGTTCAACCGGTCGCATTTTGTGAACAGCGCACTTGCTACAACTGCGATATCCGCGGTCACATTTCCCGTATTTGCCACCGTCCTCCCCAGCACTACAAACCACCACCTCGACGGCCATACATAGATACCCACAGCAACCTAGCCTTCCAGCGGTCCGGCCAACTACAATGCGCAACAACTCCCCGGCTTCCGACAAGAGCTTCACTCCCACTATGACCACTCAACGACCGCGATCTCCAACGCCACGCCGCCGAGTGAGCCCACCAACCGAGGGAAACTAGGTGCTGCGGCCGACGGGGGTGAGGTAGCGGGCCGGTTATTTTCGCCGATTCCCCTGCCCGTCGTTATGTCAAAGAACAAAGTGACTCTTTCTGAAGGTGGTGGGAACACGGACGCTTTGGTAGACACAGGAGCTGCGGTTTCAGGAATGAGTTTTGCTTTCAAAACCCATCTTGGACCAAAAGTTATGTTTTCCTGTGACCGAAAGATTCAGTATCGTGGAGTCGGAGGCGAGCGTTTGTTTCCAGTTGGGATCTGTTCAGTGATGATTTTGCTTGGCGAAGACAGTTTTCGAAAGGAGATCATTGTTTTAGCCCAGGCCACCCATGAAGTTATATTGGGGATCGAATTTTTACGTGATTTCTGTCCGATGTTGTACTGCGGAACTGGCTAAATTTTGTTCCGAAGCGAAACTCTACGTACTTAAGTTAAAGAAGGGTACAATGACATTAGAGGCCTGGTTTCTGTCACCGATGACGTCCGGCTACCTCCCATGACGGCTACGTTTGTCTCTGTAAAATCCGAAACATTTCGCCGAGGAAGCTACGAAGTTCTGGTGGAGGCGAATACCACAAACGCCATTAAGAAAATCGTGCTGATACCCCGTGCTCTGGTTGACGTCTTTGATGGGTGCAGCCGCGTTTGGACAGTGAACGCTTCCAGTGAACCCCTACGTTTGCCCCGTGGACATAAACGCGCTCGTTCCGACGAAGACGTTGCCGTAACCAATAATGTGGTGAATAGGACGCCAGACGCGGCTACCGACGACACAGACTACACCACCCAGCTCAAGCGCATGATAAATACCTCGCTTCCTTCTCATAAGCAGCCGGTATTACTTGAGGTGCTTACCCGACATGCGGCGGTATTTGATTTTGCTCGGGATCACTACGAAACCTCACTTTTGGCGTCAAGCATGCAACATCAAATTATCAATGAAAATACGGCACCCATTTGTCAAAAGCCATACTTTGTGTCACCTTCTGAGCGCAAGGTAATAACTGAACAGACGCAGGAGATGCTAAACAAGCGGTTATCCGGGAGTCCTCAAGTCCGTGGGCACCTCCTGTGATTCTTCTAAAGAAGGCTAACTCTTGGTGCTTTTGTGTGGATTATCGTCTACTCAATGCTGTCACTAAAAAAAATTGGCCACGTATCTGCTCCTTTCGTTGCAAATGTCGTCAAAAGACGATAGGCTTTGTAGACATTTGCCAAGGAAATGCCCCCCTTTGCTTTCCCGCTCACCTCTCATGGTGTTCCTGTACCGTCGCCCTCATCCCAAGGTAAACACACTAAAGGTTTGCGCAAAGCTATTTGAATTTACCGTGTTCTACTGCAACAGGCCGGGTTCCTCGATGCCAGCGCTGCAATACGGCGGAGACGCGAGTGAATGGAGGCGGCTGACTACAAGGTTTATAGAACCGCGTGGCCGTGCTCCACGTGTGTTCCAAGCAGAACGTGGAACCTAGATAGTGGAACCTTTCGTTGCTGCTGCCGCGTGATTTTTTATATGCCGCCATGAGGCGGCGGTTTTCTGCAGTAGATGTAGAATATCATTTGCTATAAAAAAAACCAAGCATTTATGACTTTTTTAATAAAGGAACGCTGTAAATATCCATTCTGTACTAATTTCCTGTCTTATTTTTGCGTAATGGCATGTTCTTGTTCAACAAAGTTGACAAGTATGAAAATATAAACCGGGCTTAGACGTTTACATTTGGCTGTGCGTATATAAGAATATTGCGCAATACCAATTTTACTTTGGCCGGTTGGTTGAATCGAGTCACAGACAGACAAACAGACAGACCGACCAAAATTTCTGGGTTTAAGCAGCCCAAGAAAACTATAGTCTCTAAAAAAAGATGTTTATCCGCTTCCCCGCATTGATGACGCCGTCGACTGCTTCCATTCAGCGTCGTACTTTTCTGCGGTCGATCTCCGGTCGGGCTACTGGAAAATCCCAGTGCACCCATCCGACAAAGAGAAGACGGCCTTCCTGACGCCTGATGGGCTCTTCGAGTTCAATGTTATGCCTTTTGGATTATGTTATGCGCCCGCTACATTTGAGCGCTTTATGGACACCATTCTGCGTGGCTTAAAATGGGGCATCTGCATGTGCTATCTCAACGATGTCATTATTTTCGGAAGGTCATTTGAAGAGCACAATAGCAGGCTTGCCATTGTCCTGAATCGCCTCGAGGAAGCGGGATTGGTGCTGAACTCAACAAAATGTAATTTCGGGGATCGCCAAACCCTCGTACTAGGATTCCTCGTAGATAAGGAAGGCATCAGGCCGGATACCGAGAAGATCTCCGCCGGGCGCGATTTCCAAGCCCCACGATCTCTGAAAGAGCTTAGGAATTTCCTGGGTCTGTGCTCCTATTTCCGACGATTCATTCAAGGCTTCGCGCAAATAGCCCATCCCTGACGTCCCTACTCTGTAAAGACAGCCCTTTTTCTTGGACGTCCGACTGTGAGTCCTCTTTTTAGCAGCTTAAATTTTTGTGAACTTCTGGCCCAATTTTGCGCCACTTTGACCCCACGGCACCCACCGAGCTCCACTCTGATGCGAGTGGCGTGGGCGGTAGAGCTGTTCTCGTCCAGTTACACGAAGGGGCACAACACGTCGTCGCTTATGACAGCCGCACCCTGTCCAGAGCTGAGCGCAACTACACCATCAGGGAACTAGAATGCCTTGCCGTTGTGTTCGCTGTACAAAAGTTTCGCTGCTATCTGTATGGACGCCACTTCAGTTTGGTCACGGACCACAACTCTTTATGCTGGCTTGTCGGACTGCGCGATCCTTCCCGTCGCCTAGCTCGTAGGGCTTTACGCTTAGAAGAATACGACTTCACAGTCTCTTACAAGCGTGGGCGCCGCCGTACCGATCCGGACTGTTTGTCCCGCTTACCTCTACCGGGCACATCGAGCGACGATGACACCTTCGAGGACTGTCTAGCTTCCGTGTCACCAGAATTCCCAGACGCCCTACTTTTTCAGGCAGAACAACGGAAAAATCCAAAGATGGGCAAGCTTTTTGCAACCGCGGAGGACACAATGTCGACACCCTGTGTCGTCCGCGACGTCGTTCTGTTCAAGAAGAATTACTCTGCAGATGGCGCGTTTACTTCTTCTCGTCCCCACTATGCTCCGACATCTGATTCTCCGCGCAATGCACAACGACATTACATCAGGTCACTTTGGCCTTTCCCGCACCCTACATCGGCTTCTGAAATGCTTTTACTGGCCTTGTATACAGAAAGCAGCGCAGCAATTTGTCGCCGGCTTCCCTCAATGTCAGCGTACAAGCGTCCCATGCATCTGTTCCGGCCCCTTTGCAAATAGTGAAATCTCCCATGTCGCCCTTTGACAAAGTTTGTATTGATCTGGTTGGGCCCCTACCGAAGTCCAAGGCAGGTCGCCGCTCGATCATTGTCAGGGTGGATTTTTTGACACGCTACGTTGAGACTGCTCCTCTTTGCACTGCAACGGCTGCGGATGTTGCATCATTCCTCTTGCATCGTGTTATTCTACGCCATCGAACTCCTCGAGTTGTAATCAGTGACCGTGGCCGCCAGTTTACGGCGGACGTCGTGGAAGCCCTTATTCGGCTTTGTGGATCCGAATATCGACATTCCACACCATACCAACCGCAGACGAATGGACTCGCTGAACGCACAAATGGCATGCTAACTTGCTGTCTATGTACATTGATTCAGAACAAAACAATTGGGACACAGTTCTTCCCTTTAGAACCTACGCATACAATACCGCCAAGCACGAGGTCACATGCTATTCCCCGCTCTTCCTTCTGTACGTCCGCCTTCCTCAAAGCTTCCTAGACACCATACTTCCATTCTCCTCGCGTAAACATATGTCGCTGGCTGAGACTTTGTGTCTCGCTCAAGAAGCCCGGCCGCTGGCTCAACTGCGCACCCTCAGCTCCCAGGGGCAAACCAAAGCACGCTACGATCAGCGCCACCCACCAGTCTCCTACTACCCGGGCAAACTGGCATGGTTGTGGACTCTCCAGTTCGCCAACGAGGCCGCTACAAAAGGTTTTTGCCTACGTACTCTGGCCCTTTGTAGTGCTGTCTCAGCTGAGTGCTGTGAACTATGTTATCGCAAAAGTTACTGCTCGGGACCGTCGCTCCCGCAAGACCCAGGTCGTGCATGTAGCTCGGCTGAAGCGTTGTCATAGCCGCACTCCTTAACTCGGTCGGTGCGCTTCGTCTCCACGGGGGGAAATTGTTACAGTGTTAGATACAGGAGGATCACAAGGTTGTCTCTTACGTTGGTCGGCAGTCAATCGCCTGGGTAGGGTATGCACCAGTGGAACCAGACCGAAATGGTATGCTGGCACGTAGAAGAGGAGAGCGAAGAAGAGTTTTCTCCAGCTCGCTGGTCGCAGCTTCTCCCCAATGCGACGCACGCATCTGTAGTCAACCTTTAGACGCCTTAACCTTCCGCTATCTAGTTCCGAGGTCCTGTCACTAGGTGCTTCTGCCCTAGGAGTCTGCTCTCCATTCTTTTCCATCTAGCCAGCTAAACAATCACACTTAGCTCATTTTTCTTCCTGAATCTCCTTTCATATTATACATAATTTAAAAACACTGTTGGGTATTTCTTTTTCTAAATTTTGGAACCTAAAATAATATTGGTCACATCTTCATTAGGCACAAAACTTCTTGGCCAATCCCCCGCGTGGGTACGTGCCATGGTGGGAGGCAACCAACCAACCAACCACTGGCCTCCGCTGTGCCGCGTCTTGCCTGTGGTCCACACGGCTTGTAAATAAAGCCTTCATCCATCTGTTACGTTCGTAGCAATATGTTAAAGCTGCGCTAAATTGGGTAACTTAGCCGATACTATTCTGGCATTCCTACGGCAATATTTGGTTCAGTTTTCTGGGTTTTGTTGTTTCCCATCACTGGAATGTTCATTTAAAAGTTCATTGATTGCTAAGGAAAACACTTGGTTTCATTAGGATTGCTTTTAGAGAGTACAGGTAGACTCTTGATGATGTCCTAACCACTGTAGTGTAATAATATCCTCAAGATTCATCTATTGTATCATGATAATAGAAATAGCTTATGATATGTAATCCAAATATTTCATGCAGTCGCCTTACTTTCTAACTATCCCGAAATTTGTTGTCTAAACCTTACTATGGCTTCTGTATTCCTAAAATGCTCGGAAATGCATTGAAGAAAAAGAATCATATACGAACAAGTCTCTGCTCCACCCATAGTGGGCTGTCACAACCAGAGAAAACCAGGGTTAAGCTCCACGGCACGGCTCATACACGTATTGGCACACTCACAAAGAACGTAATGGCACATATTTTGATAAAAGCTACATTTTATAGAGCAAGGAGTTTGAGAAACTCTCAAATTTTCGCTTTCAAGTTAACGAAATTCCACTCGAAGGTGCACAGGTGGGTCTTAAGGAATAAATATTAAAATCACCTATTCTATGTCCAACATTTTTTCCCTAAGCAGCCTCAAACACGGCGCTTCTCCCATGCCCCTGGCACACCGCGTCCGCCCTGGTCCCGTTTTCTCAGTTTATCGAACCCAGTGACCGTTCACCGCGGCTCTTGTTGCTCAGCAGGATCGACATTTCGTCGCCTTAATTCCCATTCCACCCTGTCTGGTCGCTCACATACCGCATCACCTCGTCGCATTGCATTTTTCAAAGCACCCAAGAGGGTGCAGGACGGCCCGAGAAGCTACATTATCATCGCGCCGGAAATAGATATGTAAATTTTTAAGTGCGAATGTACTTCTTAAGCGAGCCTGAATCGTCCGCCGCCGTCGTCCGCATAGCAACAGCTGCGGGTGCGCGCGCTCCTCGTCTTCCTCCTCGTCTTCCCTAGCAACGGGGGTAGATGGGCGCGCGCTACTCTCCTCCTCCTCTCTCCGCTCAGTGACTGCGGGTGTTGGGCGCCTCCTCTCCACTTCGGGCGGGAGAGCTCTCGCTCGCGTAGCGGGCGCTCCGCATTCCGACGCGTGAGGGCGCTCGTGTAGCCCTCGCCGTAACGGCGGGCGCTACTCTCCTCCTCCTCTCTCCGCTCAGTTACTGCGGGTGTTGGGCGCCTCCTCTCCACTCCAAGATCACGATATCCACCGTAATCGCGCAATCAACAACCGTGCATTCGCACTTACACACTCTCCCCCTCGGGGAAGTGTGAGGGAATTTTATGAAATCTTGTGTGACGGGAAAATATAGTTTTTTCGTGTTCTTTTCGCACAAAAATGAAAAATTAAATAAGACGATTACATACAGATCTATAAAACTTCGACCCACTTCTTAAGGCGGGAGCATTAATGTCTCATCGAACCCAAAAAATGACTAGCTGCTGGCGACCACACGAATGAAACTAAATTACGGAAGCTGCAAAAATAACGTGATATGAAATATACTTAGAAACTCATTTTAGTTTAAATGGGATGTCACCCGGGTCGCCAAGAGCCCCAGCAACTACAGCACTAACCATGGACCGTGCCAGGTTGGAACGACAATTATACGGATGCGTGGCGCGTGACCGGTGAACGTGAAGACATCGCGAGCATGATGCAGCATTCAAGAAGTATTATATATTCTCGGTCTGTTGCATTCAAATCATCTAAAAGATTTAAGTGAGCGATGAATTTTTCTGTCAACACTGAAAAGAAAATGATTGTTACATACTCTATCCCGAAAGTCTCAGACGAGCTACGGCTCCCAAAATCTTCGCACAATTTCAAGTCAAATTATACATTTCAGAAAGCATTTCTCATACGGTTGGTGGCGTAACAACAAATTTCTCCGAGAAGCTCTGTTATTTTTTTTCAATGTTAGCATGGTTGAAAAAAACGAGAACACTGTTTTTTCTTCTAATGCATTTTTTATTTTCAAACAGCTAACATATCTAGACGGGAAGAGGTTAATTGTACGAGCTCAGCGTCGCTGAAGTCAATGCCGCCACCTCGGGGCTCATGATCACATCGCCTCTACCAACACGTGCTCAGTCGTTCATTCTACTTCTACCACTACGTTTGCGCAGGTGGAAACCCCAACGTTTTTGTTAGCTACCCTATCTATTTGTAGCGCTATTATACGGTACACTAAAACTACAAAGCAACCAACAATGAACAAACCAAATGTAAATATCACAACAGAAACCCCACACTGACCTGCTTACGAATCCACACACCATGTTTATTTCCGTCACCCCTCGGATTGCTTCTTTTTTTGGGCTTGAGGGGCCCACTGTCGGTGTATATTATTTCGGTTTTTTGGTTGAGGTCCAGTTCCACAAGGTGCCCTTTTGAGCTTCCAATCATGGGAACCCTAACTTCGACTGAAAGACCGAATGGGGTCCACATGGGGTGCCTGATCTTCCAGGTAAATTTTTCAGCCCACTTTGGTCTTTGATGCCTTTGTTCCTCTGTTGCACCTTGGACTTGATCACATGTCAATGCCGTAACCGTCGCTTTTATGGGATATCTGAAATGAAATTTAAGTGGCATAGCCCTTTCGAAACATTTGTAACACAGCAAT
The DNA here is from genome assembly GCF_048455015.1 of Haemaphysalis longicornis. Taxonomy (NCBI): domain Eukaryota; kingdom Metazoa; phylum Arthropoda; class Arachnida; order Ixodida; family Ixodidae; genus Haemaphysalis; species Haemaphysalis longicornis. The sequence continues at coordinate 36,492 of NW_027526282.1, read as the reverse complement.
GCCTGTTACTTGCCTGCATGCTAATATAAGACAACCGTACAAAGAGTGGTTACCTACATCTATTGATATATATATATATATATATATATATATATATATATATATATATATATATATATATATATATATATATATATATATATATTATATAAGGTTAGTAGAGACAGAGACAAACGAGAAAGACCAAGACCTCTGTCTCTACTAACCTTATTTATTTCGCGCTCTGTGGGAGTTTTTATCTTTTCAGTCTATATATATATATATATATATATATATGCGAATCAGAAATGGGAAATGAGGGGCTCGGTGAAATAAGACAGAATAAAGGTTGGAAGTCAAGAAAACCTCAGAAAGCAAAGGGGGGAATGCGGTAGGTCATAGCATAAGGATTGGCAGTCAAGAAAACCTCGGAAAGCCAAGGGGGAATGCGGTAGGTCATAGAAATAGTTGAAGAATTTTTGAGTCAGAAAGCAAGTGGTGAAAATTTGCCCGCCGGGTGGGATCCCAACCCACGACCTCCAGATTACCGGTCCGGTGCGATGACCACTAATTCAACACACACCTCCTTTCTCATACTGATTTACTGCATGCATATCGAGGGCCTCTGTTCCGGAAGTCTTTGTTGCATAGCGTAGCTTAAGAGGGTTCAACGCTGGTCGACCACTCTCGATATGTCGTAAGCACTCGAGTCACGAGCCGGGGGTGGAAAAGAAGGTATCCTCACCCCGAGTAGTACAATTGGCGCTGGATGCCGACCCCAAGCGCAAATAACATATACCGGGCTCTCTATTCTACTCAAGAGGCGTGTTTTTGACAAGACAGCAGCAGTTACGCCGAAGCAAGTCATCTCTAGCCAACCGATGATTGACGCACTCGTTCTGCTGACTGCACCTTTATTGTAGTTCTGGGTGCTACAGCAGAGCGACACCTGCTCCTTTGCACCCCCGTTCTAGTCTGTTGCTACCCATCCAACACCAGCCCGTTTTTACTGGCGGCTGTTCTAAATGCCTTCGGAGGGATTCGGATACCGCGCACAGGGAGAACTGCTCTTCATCCACTAATATGCACAGCACTCCCAAATAAAGTAGGCCTGATACAGTTGTCACGTAAACCGATGGTCAGGTTGTCTTTACCAGCTCAGAGAAAGGGACGCAGGAACGCCGTTGACGAGTTTGACATAACACACATTTAATGCACCCTTAAAAAATCCTACCGGAAAGCACACAATGATTGAACTGCACACAAATGATAGACACTCAAACCTCTAACAATCCCAAAATACAACTCGAATATAAACCACTATCTTAACAGCTCAATATACCATTGAAATCAAAACTCACAAGTCTCTACAATAACGTCCTACACTAAGTACACTCAATAGACACTCCTTAATAATGTTCTCGTTAATTTCTCCTGCACCACAACTCCTCAGTTGTGTCCTACAACTATGTCCCTATAATGGACTGGCCTACCCCGCTCCCGTCGGCTCTGACGTGTCGCACCCGCTCCGTGGCCGCGACTCGGTGGTAGCGGTCCTCGTCTCGTTGCGGTGCCGGCGTTCGATGCGCACGGTCACTCCTTGGACGGCGTGGACTCGGCGCGTCCTGAATTCTTTCCTTTGTGGCTACCCCCTGGTAGCCGCTCTCGCTGGAGGTCCTTGATGCTGGCATTCGACGCGCGTGGTCGTCCCTTCGGCGGCGTGCTTCCTCGATGGCTACCCCCTAGTAGCTGCTGCCGCTGGAGGTCCCAGGTAGGCTCGGCACGAACGTAGCCTTTCGGGGCCGTAGAGACGAACGTCGACGGAGCGTGGGCGTTGGCCGCTGGTGCCCGACCGATGCCGCTGGGGCCATGAAGACACAGGTTCGTGCTGCACTTAGGATGACGGCGCCGATGCGACGGCGGCCCGCTCCCGCCCAGGCTTGGATGTCATGGTCGATGGCCTGGCCGCGTCCCCCTGGCTCGTTTTTTGAAGCTCACGTGCTCCTGCCGCCTCCTGGTTGTCTGCCTCCCGGTGTCTTACCTCTCTCTTCGCTTTGTGCGCCCCGCTTTTATTCCCTCTGGGCTCTCCCCTGGCGCACTCTCATTGGGTTTTTGCCTCTTCTATGTCCTGATATGGTCGCCACGCCAATGGTATCCTGCGGGGCGTTCTCTAATTGGCCGACCAGTGCGCTGCCACCTTTGCCCATGATTCCTCGGGTTTTAGGCGCTGGCGTTCTCTGATTGGCGTGTTCGTGGCGCGCACTTGAAATTTCCGTTTCTTTGTTCTTTTCGCCCCTTTTTTGGGTGATTTTGATGCATCCCCTCTTAGGGGGTGCCCTGACACATGACAACAGTAAAACTATTCTTATATGTTCCTCGCTGCTACATGTTGCTCGCTATTGGCCCTGGTTGTGCGGTCCCCCTAAAATGTCCATAGCCCGCCATGTATTACAATCCTACCTAATACCTCGTAACACCATATTCCTACTTGCTTCCTAGCGATTATAGGGCGTAAAAAATAAAAATATAGCGAGAATATTCGGAAAAAATCTAAAATAGCGGAAAAAATCTAAAAGCATCGAGATGCGTCGTCCCCTATCGAGTAGTGTTGGCCCATCATGAAATTCCGGAAACGAGAACGCAAGAACCACACCTCCAAGCATCATCATCATTTTTATCGTCGCAGTGGTCGCTACGCTTTTTTCACGGAAATGCGAACTCGTTACCTTACACGTACACATTGTTGCAGGTGTATTCCGCCAAGGAGTTCACTATGATTCGTATTTGGCCTGCCTTCGCCACGGCCATCGATGGGGTCAAGAAAAGAGAAAGTTCCCTCGCATAAAAAAAACTTGACGTTCTGCGGGCAGCCAACAAGGAACCCAACCTGCAAAAAAAACGTATTGCGAAAGCGCTTGGACTTGCAATCTCGGCAGTGAACTCAACTGCAGAACTCAACTTAACTAGACGTTGTACGACGATGCATGAGCTGTTTCAGCGTGACGAGAGCCAGAAGGCAATCTAACAATTGGAGAAACGCAATGCCATATTACTGTCCCGGAAGAAGCATTATATTTGTATCAGAGACGTTTTAAGACTTGTAAATGCCACGGAAATTTATTTAGTGTTTTAGCCGTGCCTTATGTGTCGTTATAATGCTCAACTCCATGGTTTCGCGGTACTAACGGCATGTTCACGTTATACGTTTCCCGGCCACCACGTTGTTTTTTTCGAATCCTGTGAAAAACGTAGACGTGGGGTTATACTGTATGTACATAACCCATGGAGAATCTGCTAACCGGCTTTCTTCATTGCGAGTGAAGCATATGTGCATGAGACTACCCAACACCCTCCCCAGACACTGGAGGTTTTGGAGGTTCATCCCTGCTACGTCGCTGTTGCATGGACCAGGTCGTTGGATCTTTCGAAAACTATGTCGTCGATCCCTTCGGCGTATGCCGCCCTGCAGGGCGCATTATTGGCAATATTCGTTTAAATGCTCCTGTATCACTTCTTTAATACCTATCCAGGCCCATCGAGTGTTTTTGGAGCCACATTTTGGCCCAGGTCTTAAAATTGCGACTGCGGTGTGCCTCGCATGTGTGACACACGTCAAAGTGGTAGCGATCAGAACGTCGGTTCCCCATCAGCGTAGCATGGGAACCATTCTCTGACGTTATCAGGTCGCGCGTTGCACACCCATGCTCTGATCTCCCCACCGACTCTCGGGCGTCGCAACCCAGCGGCACAATCTCAACTACTGAAAAACGTATGATTGCGGCCCCTGCGTCCATAACCCCCCTTCGGATGCCCTTCCTACCATAATTGACTCCGTCGGTGATGAAGTGTTCTTCTAAGCTGTTTGCTGCCACCTACGGAAGCCGAAGTCATCGACTCCCACAGAGCTTCCTGGGCTGTGAATTCGCCATCGCTAATCTAGCTCTGCTCTTGCCTCTCCACTGCGTCCCTTCCGGGATCAAACAGATCATCACTCTTCAGCCTCTCCCGTAAGGCCATCACGCACTGCGGCTCCCCGCTTCGCCTTTCGGCGCCAGCAAGTAGGCAAGTACGACATGTAAAACTCATATTTCGTGCGCTGGTCTGGCTGCTCGCGCATACTTCAAAATACGTTTGGGCTAAGCATGCACTTGCACGTTTGCTGTAGTGCGCTCACACGTGCGGGGATTCCAGCGAACACCAGATTTTTAGCGAGGAAAGCCACATTGTGCGTCTCCCACTACTAGTATTTCTTTGGGAACGCAGGGCATTTTCGGCTGCTTCGGCTGCACATCATTTTGTCTACTTAATGTATTCCTCTGGCGCAACCAATCGTCGCCTGCCCCTGCTCGCTTTCGCGGGCCTTAGCAGGTTCTTTGCTTCAGGTAGCTCCCAGTGCTCTGCTGCTTCCTCCACTTAAGGATCGCACTTATAAATGGAGGTGGCTTCCTTCAGCCACAGCAATCACCTGCTGACTGCGCAATGACGTACTTTGGTGCTTCTCCATCCCCTAGTCCCTATCGCTGCCGCCATGCACGGAGTCCTTCGAGGACTATGAGGTTATGCTTCCTTTGGTTCTTCGGGGTCGCATCATCCGCTAGCATATCTCCCGTCGTTCTTGAACCGTGACCGGAGTAGACTAAGTTTTCTCTCGCCGCCCGTGGTCGAAGCTCTTTATTATTCGTTTCAATGTCAACGAGACTGCCATTGAGCTGCTCGCAAGCCCCACATCTTGTCATCTGTGCCACCGTTCCCATACACTCCGCCACTTGCGCTTTCAACGCCGCCACTCTATGGCATCCTCGCACTGCCACGCAGCGTTTTTTGGTTCCGGCTTCCTCCATGTCCGCGAAAGGAGTTTCTTAAAAGTGGGCCCAGTGCCCGCACGCGCCGCAGTTAAAAGTTGGCTTCTCGTTATTTGCTCAGTTTGCCGAGTTATTTGCCCATCTTCGGCTCTTCTTCCTAAAGAAGAAATGGAGAGGAGGGAAGGAAAAATATGTTTACGGGAGAAACAGGATGTCTAGAAGAGGCGTCTCCTTTCAGTCCCTCTTTCTTTCAGCGGAGTACTCTTGGCCAGGCCGTAGTGACATATCCCAAAGCCTTAGCATCCGCGACCGCTTGCTTTGCCCTGTCACCAGACATTGTCGTCTCCGGAAGCTGTTGTCTCCTACCACCGGACCCACTTTGGCTTAGCACTGCTTAGAGCGGGGAGCTCATCTCCTAAGGTGGCGTGTATCTGTCGCCTCACAAGAACGCGAACACATACACGTAGCTTACCAACGCACGTAGCTCACGAACACAACACGGGTGACCTCGCACGCTAACGCTTACTCCGACCCGATCAAATTGCTTTCCTGGCCAGAACACGGGGATATTTCATAGTTGGGAGACAAATTCCCATTTCTAGGAATTATTCTCTACGTGGAAGGCATTTTTCACGCAGGTTAACCAAGAATTCCCAGCCCATTTCTGTGCATTATCTTTTTGCAAAAGGTACACCTTTACGTGGTTTCCTGTTCGTTTTCTGGCGTTATCTAGCGCCAGCTATACCTTACTTACGTAGCCTTCCGGGCTCAGACGCCCTTCAGAGAAACAGTTTCAACATGCAATAAATTCCGCGACATCTACCGCTCAGAAGCATTTCACTATGCATTTCCCGTTTAATACTACACAGCATACTTGCTTCGCATGTAAAAGCTCTAAGTTAAAACTGCCCATATGAAAAAGCACGAGACATTGTTGAGTAATTGAGGTACTTTTAGGTCAGCTCCTGGACTGCTGGCAGCATATCTTGTTGACAGCACGCATACTAAGGGGCTGCCAAACTACCTTTTAGTCTATTGCGCAGGCGTACAGTCATGGACAATTGAAATGCGAACCGCGGAGCACGTGGCCGAAGATACCGGTGCCGTCACCTGGCAGCGGCCGTGAAAAACTCAAGGACATGCGCAGTTAAGATGAAGGGACCGAGGCTGCGCGTCGCACTCCGATATGTTGCCCGCTGCTCGCTCGCATGCTTGCTTTGTCACCGCTCCGCCAGAGCGCTGAAATCTGAGCTGTTAGCGAGGCGGCGCAAGATAGTAGGCAACTGCGGTTACTCAGCGCTCGGCGCCCACGATCGGCCGCTCCCCGCATTTGCCAGCGTCACATAGCTGCGCGTGCGTGGCGCAGTGACTCGAACCAACGACGACAATTGGGACTGGCCCAAAGCCATGTTTAGTGCAGTCAGGAGTTGATCCTGAGGCGTCTCATGCATGCCAAAAGACCAAAAGAAAATAAATTAGCCCATTGGCAACGACGTCGTAACTAGGTTTATTTCGGCGAGGAAGCTCCCGCCACTGCCTTTGTTGTCCAGGGGCTGCTGCCTATCCCGGCGACTGTTTGCCATGACACTTGCATTTTTAACATTTTTTTTTAATAATGCCACAGCTAATTGGCAGTTTTGGGGTTGTCGCTCACCGTCATCTCATTTGTTTATGTTGTTGTTGGCACAAACCACATGCTGCGATCTGTATGCCTCGGAACTGTGCAGCTGCTACCTGGCCGAAATAAACCGAGTTACGACGTCGTTGCCAATGGGCTAATTTATTTTCTTTTGGTCTTGTGGCATGCATGCAATGCCTCAGGATCAACTCCTGACTGCACTAAACATGGCTTTGGGCCAGTCCCAATGGTCGTCGTTGGTTCGAGTCACTGCGCCACGCACGCGCAGCTGTGTGACGCTGGCAAAGGCGGGGAGCGGCCGATCGTGGGCGCCGAGCGCTGAGTAACCGCAGTTGCCTACTATTTTGCGCCGCCTCGCTAACAGCTCAGATTTCAGCGCTCTTGCGGCGCGGTGACAAAGCAAGCATGCGAGCGAGCACAGGGCAACATGTCGGAGTGGGACACGCAGCCTCACTCCCTTCATCTCAACTGCGCATGTCCGTGAGTTTTTCACGGCCGCTGCCAGGTGACGGCACCGGTATCTTCGGCCACGCGCTCCGCGGTTCGCATTTGAATTGTCCATGACTGTACATGCGAACAGGCGTCAGCCTTTCAGCCGCCGCCGCTTCACGCTTTACTAGCTCTTTTTCATTAAATATTCTTCCTCCATGCTCCCTCCAATTTATTAACTTGATTAAAAATACTTTTGGATGTTTGTTGCTTGCGCGAACACGAGTGTAGATATTTTGCATCAATACGACGAAGTTTTGCGGAAACTGTTTAAAAGAAAACAAAGTAATAAATGGTCCGAGGTCCGGCATGCTGACATTAACTTTTTTGTTTACTACATGACTCCTGTAATGCCCTAAATCCATTCAAAATTCCTTCTTTTCGATTTTGGCCAAAATTACAGCCGAAAATTTCCCGAGAAAGAAAAAATTCGCCACACGGAATATCACTGCCAGAACGGATGTCACGCGTTCAAATAGCGCGCGCCATCTATTGTGACTGTCTGTAACCACACGGCTACACTAGGAGGCCATTTATTATTAAATTGCGACTGATGGTTATCCATAACACCATCCGAAATTGAACTTAAAATCAGTAAGCAGTCGTTTGAGCATTCCATCTTTCTTAAATGTATTTCGGGACAGGTCCAGTAAGGGTTCAGTTCCAGCCGTTTCCCATAATCATACGCATGCAGCAGGAGACAGGAGTTCCTAATCCTGCGTAGCTGAACGGGGAACCAGTTATAGGCAAGTAAAAAATACCTAAGCAAGTGTTGCAACCCTCAGTGTTTTTAGTACACAGGCCCATCAAGGGATCGCAGGGTACTACAAGTAGTTTGTACTCAACCAAATACAAGACAACAACCATTAATCACGAGCACTGTAATGCCAACAGGCCTGAAATAAGCTTACTCAGATTGCTTGTAGTGTTTTTCAGTCCAGTAGGCATAATCAGCTGTCAAGCTGATTATCAAGCTGATTATCACACGGAATATCACTGCCAGAACGGATGTCACGCGTTCAAATAGCGCGCGCCATCTATTGTGACTGTCTGTAACCACACGGCTACACTGGAGGCCATTTATTATTAAATTGCGACTGATGGTTATCCATAACACCATCCGAAATTGAACTTAAAATCAGTAAGCAGTCGTTTGAGCATTCCATCTTTCTTAAATGTATTTCGGGACAGGTCCAGTAACGGTTCAGTTCCAGCCGTTTCCCATAATCATACGCATGCAGCAGGAGACAGGAGTTCCTAATCCTGCGTAGCTGAACGGGGAACCAGTTATAGGCAAGTAAAAAATACCTAAGCAAGTGTTGCAACCCTCAGTGTTTTTAGTACACAGGCCCATCAAGGGATCGCAGGGTACTACGAGTAGTTTGTACTCAACCAAATACAAGACAACAACCATTAATCACGAGCACTGTAATGCCAACAGGCCTGAAATAAGCTTACTCAGATTGCTTGTAGTGTTTTTCAGTCCAGTAGGCATAATCAGCTGTCAAGCTCCAGCTGTCAACCCTTCCTCCGAACCTGTGAACAAGGTGTTCTTCCGCTTGCTTGGTTAAATTCATCCACGTTCAGCATCCTGCCAAATTAAATGAATTATGAATTCGGGTAGTAACCACACTATCCCGGCAACAAACAAAACATCGGCGTTGTAACTACAATCCAGTGGTCAAACTATGGGTAAGAATACAATTGCTTTTGCAAACACCAGATCACGCTTTTATTCGCCATTATTTTTCAACCGCTCATTGGGAGAATAGACGTTGAATTTTGCGAGTCGTCGATCACCCTTAAATTCATTTCTAATACAAGCAGTATTCAGTAACCATTCTTTCATATTCGATGACTTTACAGAGTGTTGATTATTTCATTTATTTATTTCAGATACTGTTAGCCCTTACGGGCTGTTACAGGAGTGGGCAAGTACATCATAAACAACACTCACACGCACAAAAACTGCTCAAGTCACACTGCAGACGAAGGACAAGAAAAGAACTCAGTATTATTTTCGAAATATTTCCAAGTGTTTCACAAAGCTATCAGTGGTATTTGGTTCCACAAACACTCGCTGGTCAAGGTTGTTCCAGTCTACAATTGGTTTAACAAGAAAGAAATGCTTAAAAATATCAACCTTTGGAGAATAAGGCAAACAGCATACGGATGATTGATGCGAGGAGAGACTCGTGTGGGAATTTGCAGATATAACTTAGGACGTAACTTTAATTTGCCGTTGTGCAGTTCGTGAAAGAATTTAGGTCTTGCCATTTTTCTGCGCGGGGCCAGTAACGGAAGTTCTGCCTTCGCAAGTGAGGCCGTCACCGACTGATTTCTGTGATATTCTGTATAAATAAACCTGGCAGCTATTTGTTGAACTCGCTCAAGCTTATTTATTTGATACTGCTGATACGGGTCCCAAATTATACTTCCATATTCGAGAGTTGGCCGCACGAACGTTTTGTATGCCATCAGCTTAACCTCCGCAGTTGCATCGCTGAGCCTTCGTCTCAGAAAACCTAGCTTTTTTGGGCAGTACCACATATATTATCAATATGTTCATTCCAATTCAAATTTGCAGAAATTGTGAGACCAAGGTACTTTAGCTTATTCGTTCGCTTAATATCTGTATCATTCATGGCATAGTTAAAATTCAAAGGAGACTTCTTCTGTGTAACTGTTATACAAGCACATTTTCCATAATTTATCTGCATACTCCACTGCACACACCAATCATGCACAACTTTCAAAGAATCATTCAACAGTTCCTAATCCCGAACGCTCTTTACGCGACAAAACAGCAAATAGTCGTCAGCGAATAATCTCACTTCAATAGATGGATGCACAGAGTCCGCAATGTCATTGACATACAAAAGAAATAAAATAGGCCCCAAAACAGACCCTTGAGGTACTCCGGATGTTACGGGTAAACTGGATGACCGTTCGCCAACAATTTCAACAAACTGTTGCCTGTTATGTAAGTAGGCCTGAATCCAACGAATAATCCCCGGATTAATACCGAAACCATACAACTTATTAATAAGTTTCACATGGCAAACTCTGTCAAAAGCTTTCGAAAGGTCAATTCAAACTGCGTCAATCTGCTCTTTCGAGTTGATGGCTTCGGCGAAGCAATGCGAAATTTCAAATAATTGTGTTACAACTTACAGTTGAGAGCCGCCTGCGAAACCCATGTTGTTTCGAATAAAAAAAGTTGTTGTTTACAATGTATTCGACTAAATATTTACTGATTATGTGCTCTAACATTTTGCATACTGCACACGTAATCGAAATTGGGCGGTAATTTTCCACATGCAGTCGGTCTCCTGTTTTAAATATCGGCACGATTCTCTCCAGAAGCCATTCACCCGGAACAACGGCCTTCTGCAACGACACGTTGAAAATTCTAACAAGAAAAAGGACACCCATTCAAATTATCGCTTCAGAAATGCATTTGGTATCATATCAGGCCCGCATGATTTCTTTACATCCAAGTTTACCAGCAACGCAAGCACACCTTCTTGCGACATAACAACACTATCCCTTAAATCCCCGGTTTGCTCTTCCGCGAAATTCATAGTCGTCTTCGCAGTGGAAACGGACCCGAAAAAATTGGTGAAAGCCTGCGTAATGTCTGTCAGCTGACTTCAAATGTTCCCATTCACTAAAACTGCGTTTATTGAGGGTTTATTACCAGATAGGTACCGCCACGTTTTCTGAGGCGAATCTTTCATATATTTGGTCAATGTATTACGGAAGAATTGAGTTTTAGCTTCCTTCAACTCTTTTCGCACTACGACACTAAGCTGTGCTATCAACGTGCGATTTTTCGTAGGTTTTTTTCGCGCGCGCTTTAGCCTTCTTTTTATATGAATGAGATTTCGCGTTATGCAAGCGTTGGCTCGTTTAACACGCTTACGTTTTAGGGGCACAAATCGGGAAATGCAGTGGCCAACGACAGATGTCGACTTCATACCTGAAGTACGCCCAGAGTGAAATCGCATCGTCTTCCTGCGGCATTCTGTCAAGAGCCAATTCAAGGTAATCAAGAATTGATACGTCGTCGGCATTTTCGAAATCATAAACGTTCACAGTTGGAGTTTTGACTTTGTTTATTTTATGTTTAATTCTGAGACTAGCTACTACAACTTCATGATCAGAAATTCCGTCTTTGATGTCGACTTCATACCTGAACGTTTCATCTGATCAGAATAATAAGTCAAGGGTATTCTGGCATTGTCCCTGTATTCGGGTCGACCCGTTTACAACTTGAATTAGGCTATGTTTGGTCATTATCTCTTGCATAGTGTCAGCGTGCGTCCGCTCTGTGGGCCCCGCAATCCTAGCATCCCAGTTTACATCAGATATATTAAAGTCCCCGGTAAGCATACGTCTGCTTCTGTCATTAGTTAGCTCTGATAAGTGGTCATCTAGCTGAATAAGAAAGTCTATGGGACTTCCGGGGGGCCAATACACTACTGCAATTACTAAGATTACATCGCCCACAAAAAGCTTGCACCACACACTTTCATGCGTGTTGATTAACGGCAAGGGCTCGTATCTGAGTTATCTTTTATTAGCAATGCCACACCCCCACCCCTTGCCGCTCGGTCTGTACGAAGAACGTTAAACGATTTAGGGAAAACTTCATCACTGCTTATATCTTTATTTAGCCAGGTTTCTGTCACCGCAATCAAGTGTGGGTCATGTAGCAAAGATAAGCACTCCAGCGGTTCGGTTTTATTAACAACGCTTCGGGCATTTACGTTGATTATCCTTAGTTCGGATGGTTCTGAGTGTCAATCGTGACGGCCAGATTCACTAGGGGCAGTGCCTTGGTGAGGTGGAAGTTGTACACGAAGATTACACTGAATGTCCCACGTGTAGGCATGATCGTTGATGAACAGCTTATCGTTAACGAGTCTAACTTTCGCGCCGTTTTGCTTGTAAGTTTGAGCGGAGAGCCAAAGGAGCTTTCTTTTCTTGTGTGTTTCTTGCGAGTCATCATCCGATATACTTATATTCGTTCTCTTCAGCTTCTTACAATTCTTAAAGACTTCCACCGTTTCGTTGAAATTAAAAAATCATTAAAAAAATTAAAAAAAAAATTAAAAAGATCACAGGTAGCTCTCGATCTGAGAGCATTTTGCCCAGCCTATGTATGTATACGTTCCACTGACGAACCCTGGACGCCAAGGCGATCAGTAAACACAGCTTTAAGTACCTTCTGTTCAATGGCCTCTCTAGTTTCATCTGCACTCTCTGGAATGCCAAAAACTAGTAGATTGTTTTTTTTAGCTCTATCCTCCATTTTATTCAACCTGTCTTGCTGACGCTGAATTACATTCTCAAGGTTTCGCACAGTGCCCTCTAAGGAAACCAACTTGGCGGAGTGGTCAGAGATCAAATCCAATTTTTCTTCGATATCGCCAAGTCTCTTTTCTATGGTGGTTTGTTTTGCTAGAATTGATTCAAGTAATTCTTCTACCGTGGGACCAGGATTGGTCTCGATGTCCCCAGAAAGCAAAATTGCAAAACCAGCCCACAGTATACTCCAAAGTTCTGAACAGCCTTTTGGGAGCACCATAAGACTAGGGCAGTTCGAACGAAACTGCGAAGTAGGCGAGTAAAAACCGACCTGCAAAGCGATCCAGGCATGGCTAGGCGACATTGTTGCGTCCGTGCAGCCACTCCCACTGAAGGCGCTTCCGTCCAGGAAGGGCTTTATATGCCGTGAGTCTGCTGGTGACGTGCATCCCCTTGAAGGAGTCCATTGGTCGGTTCCGATAGCGTCACCAATTTCAACCCACGATGGCGACGGCAGGAATCCAGGTCCGCTGGTTGATAGCGCGTAGCTTGCAAAAAGTTGCAAATCCTGCAAAGCGATCCAGGCATGGTTAGGCGACATTGTTGCGTCCGTGCCGCCACTCCCACTGAAGGCGCTTCCGTCCAGGAAGGGCTTTATATGCCGTGAGTCTGCTGGTGACGTGCATCCCCTTGAAGGAAGGAGTTCATTGGCCGGTTCCGATAGCGTCACCAATTTCAACCCATGATGACGACGGCAGGAATCCAGGGGCGCTGGTTGATAGCGCGTAGCTTGCAAAAAGTGGCAAAACCTGCAAAGCGATCCAGGCATGGTTACGCGACATTGTTGCGTCCGTGCCGCCACTCCCACTGGATAAATTGTTTGATTGATTCAGAAGTTCTACAGGCTAACGCCACACAGGCTATGAGGCGCGCCATAGTGGAGTGCTCCGGATATTTTTGCCACCTATGGATGTTCGACACGCGCCGAAATCTCGAACACACGGGCGTTTTCGCCTGTCGCCTCTACCATGAAAGCGGCCGCCGTGGCCGGGAGTCGAACCCGCTACCTTTCGGCTGAGCAGCACTGCGCCTTAGCCACTGTGCCACCGCGGCGGGTCTGTTTAAAAGCATAATCCCGCTAAAAGGTAACAAGCAATAGCTGTATTAAGTCACAAGGCGAAAAGATATTTTCATTTTATTGGGACTGAAACAAGATTACTACGTGTGAATAATTGTATCACAATTATCCGCTTTTACCCGATCCCATTTTTCGTGGGATAATAAAAGCAAAAGTGTTTTCTAATCAATTCCTACCGAAAATCACCAAAACATGACTTCACATTCACCCATCCATTCAATATGCAGGTCTTTTTACATAGCCGAGGCATTCTTCCGCCTAGCCGGAGTTTTTGTACGGGTCGTTCAATCTTACCACAACTACAACGGTGGGATCAATCCGTATTTTAAAACATTTACCCTACAACACACGAGCGCAGATGGTAACACGACAAAAGAAAGGTACGTCGGGCTATACTTGAAGGGAACGAAGTGCATCCGCTCATGGTCGAGCTAGACCGGTGCCAGCTTTGTTCGGGAGCGTGCGCGAAGCCGGCTGCGTGTGCCACATTTCTGCGTATGTTCTTGGCCACGACTCAAGAAGTAAGAAACTGGTTTTTATGTATGTGAAAGTTGTAAATTTCATCTTTATATTAACAGGACGCTAAAGTGCTTAACTGTTGATTTTTGACATGCAACCAATAACCGGAAAGCATATTTCAAGACAGGCCACTTTGTGCTCTTGCTCCGTTCACATGCTGCGTCGAACATCGCACTGTGCCCCAGCCCGCCAAGGAGATCTTTGCTGCGCTCCTGACGCTTTACACAACAATGAAGCAGGCGAAGCACGTTAGGCAGGCTATACACTTTCACTTCAGATTAGTGGCCGAACATCCTTAAAGGAGCCATGAAGAGAAAATGCAAGTTGGTTTTATTCGAAAGATTTCGTGTTTTATGCAGCGCTTGTCCGGATACAAACGGTGCTTTATTCACTGAGAAATTAAACAATTTAGGTTAAAAGTTTGATTTTCGCGCTCAATCGTGCGTTTTCGTGGTCCCAAATTACATCACAGGAACCAACCGCTCTGCAGCATAGAGTACCTTCATTCACGCATCCGCCGTACAGGGTAAAGACACGTATACGCTGGCGCCGCCATTTTCGGTTGCTCGCTCGCCGCCGAAGCAAGTCATTGTGTCAAAACCGCGCTAAAATTATCGCCGCAACGCGGTTTACTGAAGAAGTGGGAATCATATTGTCTGTTTCGCGTTGCTAGGTCTCGTGGAAAACGAAAAGAATAACGCGTTGAGCCCGTTGGCCCAATTGCGGCGGCACGGGACCGTTCAAAGATTGTCTCCACCCTGTACAGCGGTGTTGGTTTGTTCCCGCCTTTCTTTACGTTCCGTAACCTAAATGGCACCACCATACCGTGGCAAGCGTTTTTGCCCGCATTTAAACCTGGCTTGTTTTTGTTCTGGGAGAAAATATTCGTTCCCTGAAACAGTGCTCGCTCGACAAATGGGGTCACGTAAGACACCGTTGCTTGCGTCAATCGGGCAGTGTCGTCTGAGACAACCCCAAGCCCCGTAGTGCTGTACAGCTAAACCAAGCATGCTGTGCGCAGTACGAACAGCAGAACGCATCAGTACTTCTATGTTTACATGTGCTTTCGTAACTTCCACTGTTTGTCCTATCATTCTTATTGCTTTGTAAAGAATGTGCCCTAAATTTAGGCGCAAATCGCTCGTTCGTCTAGTTTGTAAGCTCTACCTTATTTGCGTCTGCTACTGCCAGCCTCCGCCAATCGCAGAGCTTAGCTCATGTGACATCATAGGTTCTGTTGCGGGAAATGAGCTGGTGGGTCGCATGACCATTCCCGTTTTTCCTAATTATGTAGCCTATTTGAGCGAAGTTTACGTTAAAAGTGGTGTCAGTATGATTCTAACGAGACAATCTTTTGAATGAACCAAACTTGTGTTTTCTCTTCACGGCTCCTTTAAGACCTAGAGCTTTCCCCTCTTACTCATCGCTTTGCACGACGATGAACGAGGTGAAGCACCTTTGGGAGGTTTCACACTTTCATGTCAGGTTAATTGCAGAACAACCACAAGTCCTAGACCCTTACTCTCCTACTCGCCTTTGTATCCACCAGATGCATCTCGTAATGTTTTATTCTGCTTTTTTTGCCAAGGTGCATCAACTTTCACGATACCTGTGTAAATGGCTTAAACCAAGCATCAGCTCATAGCATGTCTAACAATGTCAAAAACGCTATGCATAACTGCAGGTATATTGCGTAATACCCAAGGCAAAATGATGTATCTTTATTTTAAACTGATACATTGCTCAGCAAAAGTACCCTTCACTCATTGCAAATAAACACAAAAAGGTTTTGTTCATCGTCAGCAGGGCGAACCTCAACGTGCTGAGGTGCTGTCCTCTCACCGGCGACCAGACAAAGCATTACAACGAAGACAAGTGGCATAAGGATGATGATAATAGGTACACCATATTATAAATTGCATTAGATTTTTCGCCATTGGTCAAGCGACTCAGGATCGGGAAATCGGCTCCAAAATATTACAGAGTTGAAGTGAGTTACGTCCTTACCATTTTTTGTCATTCCCTGAAATTTAAAACAAGCCGTGAGTACATGTAATTAGGAATTTCTTTATGTCCAGCCATCAAATACAGGACGTCCGCTGCATATATATTAGTTTGAGTGATTCTCTGGTGCTCGAGACGCGTCATACCATAGACTCCGAAACAAAATATTTTAAACTTTGTGGTGCTGCAAGCCATTGAACTGTAAATATGTGTTTTCACAGCACCAAAATAACAACTGAATTCAAAACCTTATTGTTAACAAATAAAAATAACCACATTAGTATTTCTTTTATTAATACTCTATAATTCGAAAGAGTAAATAGGTAATGTAACCCGAATGAATCTGCAGCAACTTTCTTGAAACAGTAATTCGGCATACACTATTTAGAAATAGTTTATTCATGTTTTCCGTACTCGAGATGGTATAGCGATGCTTTCAGTTTATCGTTAATCACTTCAGTCACCTTCTTAGAGCAGTGACCAATTGATTCCCAGGTAAGGTATTTACTATCATAGAGTGGTGGATGCAATTACAATATAAAGTACACCGTACACAAACAATCAAACACTGCATAAGTCATTGTGGTCTTGCACTTTTCTTTTACACTGTCGTGCTCATTCAAACGGGCTGTGGACGCTTTTTCGAAAGGCAGTACTGCATCCTTCGCGCCCGTGTCCTCACCTACTTGTACGACACATGAATCTGAAAAGGAGGACCGTTGCCAGCTGCTACACAGCTGTCATGGGTCGCGCATGTACACATCTTTCAGCTAAAATAGAACCCTATGCATAAGGGGTGTGATATATCAGTTACTGAAAGCACCAGCGTTGTGTGAGTGTCTTAAAGCGAGTTATATTAGCCGTTCCGATAGCAAATAAAAGCTGCAGGGAAAAGTTGCATAAAAGAGAATAAATGGAAATCCAAGAAACCGGATTGAGATGCTTCACGCGAAACAAAAACATAAAATAGGAAACGAAGTGCGCTGCTGAAACGGATGTAACGCGAACATTGCAAAAGTGGGAAAATAAAGTGAAATGAAATTAAATCGATTACAAAAGTATGACTGTAGTCGCAGTAGTGAAAACAGATGGTGGGATGCGAGGTTCTAAAAAAAAAGATCAAAGCGAAGGAGGAGCATGATACTGAGTGGGCAAACTCAGATTGGCGCAATGCTTTAGGATTATGTACACAAAAAAGTCCGCGTATTAACGCCCTGTTAATGCCTGTTAACGACCTTTAACGCCCTGCTTACTACGTAAGTATTACTTGCTTACTGCAGTTCATTTTGCGACTCGAATAAAGCTTGCATTGTTTTTACAATTCCCAGTCCGCTTTATAGAACACGATTTTCTCTAAATATTTAGGCGTTCCCATTTCCGTGCAAGGAATTATTTGAGTGTTTGTTGCAGTACTCTGAAGTCTTCACGCCAAATCGCATGTCAAAATGCATCACAAGTTCGCGTTTCTGGTTCGCGGCGTAAAGATCGTTACTCCTTCCACAATATAGTTCTACCCTACTGGACTAACTTCCGCTTTAGAACATTTTTAGAAAAGCCTGCATGTACGCCTGTAAATAGTTTTTGCTGCTCTTCGTTTATTCACCTAGAACGACCTCCACTTTCCTATTCTGATTTGTTCGTGCCGGTATTTGTACTGATGTTTCGCATGGCGTTTTTTGCTTCAAACGTTTTTACAAAACGTGATAACTCTAACGTATATAAACCTATCTAAAAACACTTCTGTACATCTCATATATACCAGTAGAAATGTTCAAGTCAGAAGAGGCACTGAATGCTACATCGACTTTTTCTTTTCCTGCGTGTGAAACCTTGTGTCTCCGGCTGACCTCTTTTGTCTCAATAAGTCTGTTTTGGTCTCTGCACCCCTGTTTCCCAATTGCAGTTGCCAACACAAATCTCCGGCAAGGGGACTTCAACTGTCTAAACTTGTATTGGCTTACAATCAGGACGCACTTCCCGGTCGAAAAATGTATAGAATTTGCTCTCACCCCCCTGGCTTTCCTTTTTGCATCACCCGGGAACTGCCACTAGGCACGAAACAAATCTGAAAGCGAACGCTGTGCATCATTTTGTCTGAAAAAGCAGTCGTCTTCTGTCCAGTGCACATCGACAGAACCCTTAGCAAGTAATCACTTCGTCATAGAAATTTACGTTGTCCTAGAAAAACTGGGCACACACGCTCCGAAAAATCCTAAAAATACCAATGTTAACTTAACGTGTGAAGAGGCCACGTTGAATCCCCCCTCATAGACAACCTATGTTCATAAATGTGCTGCAAATTTATTTTATCTCATAATCCAGCCACACCTCTCGCTTCAAAAGCCTTGTTAAATGCTCCGAAGATTTTGCCTTGAAATCAACCTGTCATCTCGGCAACAGCGCTCAGGCAGCCAAACAATAGTTATCAAAAACGTTTGCCCCTTTAGGCTCAGCGGGGCAGCTGGTACGTACAAGATAAAACAAATACAAGCGCCATACACCCTGTTGGTCATATGTGCATCGTTTCTTACAGACGTTGGAGAAACTGGGAGTCGGAGACGTTTTATTGCTATACAAGGGTAATTTGGTGGTGTCTCGAGGGTGTTGGCTTTTAAGTAGGAAAAGGCTACGTGCACTTCGGAGAGTTCAAATAGATAATTATTACCAGTTCACGTGTAATGTGCAAGAGGCAGAGGGAATTATTTTGTTGCTTTCTGCCAAATAGGGACGCAGGATGGCTTCACCCAGTGCCTAACTGGCCAGGTGAGCCAGACACAGCACCTAGCGATGGCTGGCATTGTGCCAGAAAAAAAAACAAAGCACGCCAACCGTTGCTACAAGCACTTATCCTCTGTCGTCGTATGGTTGGCAAATACCCACATGATGTGGCAGCAGCAAAGACCTCGAAGCGTTGTAATAGTGTTTGCAGCCATATGGGCTGATGGGACCACAGTGACAATATACGGCTGAGATTATCACCCTCCTGAGGTGCTCGGACTCGTTGGTGGACGTCGTAGGTGATAGCAATGAGATATGGTAATAGAGTATGCAGTTCAAAGCAACGACGCATCAGCATTTCTGCTAGTCCAAACCCATACCTTTTCACTGTAGAATCAGGTTATAGTCTTCCTAGTCCTTGTGGCCTTCAGTTGGTTGCACATGTGACAATATGCTCGCTAAAGCTACGCTGCACAACAGATAGCGGATTCTCTTCTTGGCGCTTATTACAACATCGGCAGGAACGTCGAGAATGAGCTGGAGCTTGACAAGCGCAGTGTGGCTTTTTAAATGTCCAAATAGGGAAAAAATGGCGATCTCGCCACTCGTATACATCCGGTCTTTAGGTCTTCGTATACAGAGATTCACCTGATAGAGGAAGACCTATTGTATAAGCCTGCCATTCCTTGAGGAGTTGCTGAATGCTTTTTAGGAGGTAGGATAGGATGTCTATATTATCCTACTGCCGAAGTACCGAAATCTGATCAAGCCCATTAGCATCTTCCCTAATCCCTGATTTCCTACATAGACAACTTATAAGAATGGCCCTTGCAATTCTTATTGCCACAGCTGTGACTTCCTCGTCGTCACCCCTTCTAGCAGACGACGCAGATCATCATCATTTTCATCATGCTCCTCATGAGCTGCCACGTTCTCTCGTGGCTGCACCGGCTCGCGCCCGCTTTTTCTAAGATTCCATTAGAGCCTCATCCTCTTCAGACGTGTCGCTTCCTTTCCTGAGCATCGCGCCGCAGCTGCAGGACCCAGAGGTCCAACACATGGTGCTGAGAGCCCGCGACTTCTAGGCGACACCAAGCCCATTGACGCACAGACCCGCGAAAGCCGAGGAAAAGACGCCGCGCCTGCGATCTTGGTGAGTTCTCAGCTCCGTGCAACCGAATGGAACGCAAGCTTCGACGACAACGCAGCCTACGGGCGAACTGGATGGCCTTCTAGCGGAAGCGAAAGGCCACATAAGGAGATATAGAAAGGCGATGGCAGGAGCGGTGAGTGTACTGCTCGAGCGAATCCGCGCACTTTGCCGCCAGATAGAGAAGTTAGACGAGGCGATCTTTGATGAGACACTGGATTACCGAGTGGAAAGCGAGATGACAGGCGCGGGACAATACCGCGACAAGGTTGCCAGCACTACGACGAATCGTCGTCTTAAGCTGCAAGAATGCTGGTCTTTACGCCACGCCCGACGACCATTCACCCATCACCAACTAGCAAATACCAACTTCCCAAGCTAGAGCTCCTCAAATTTGACGGGAACCGCAGATTGTGGCAGTGATTCTGGACGCAGTTTTTGGCAGCCGTTAACAAGAACGACGAGCTCAACACGGCTGACAAGTCCAACTACTTGAACAGCCTCGTCACTGGAGCAGCTGCATCAGCCATATCCGGAATGCATGCTACCGATGACAGCTACAAGGACGCCATCGAAATATTCAAGAAGCGCTTCGGAGATGACCACATCATTGTGCAAGAACACCTGCGAGGTCTACTGGACTGGAAGCCACTGTCGTCGTCATCCGGAGTCCCCCAACTGAGGCACCTTTACGATCGGGTTCAGGTTCATATCCGAAGCCTCAAAGCGCTTGGCACATGCTCCACGACCCACTTCACCTTGCTTCGGAAAATTCTGCTAATGGTCTTACCGACAGACATGGTCCGGCGATTCCAGGAGGGGCCAAAGACGTCACGTTCCACAGCTGCCACTTCATCGAACCCGCACGGCGACTTATCTAGTCAAACGGTCTCTCCCGACCAGAAGCTTCATGTGCTTCTGGAATTCATCGACCACCAGACCACCAGTTTATGTGTCCAGAAGCTGCTACTGAACACGCGCAAAAGAAAATTCATC
Source organism: Haemaphysalis longicornis (assembly GCF_048455015.1). Lineage (NCBI taxonomy): Eukaryota > Metazoa > Arthropoda > Arachnida > Ixodida > Ixodidae > Haemaphysalis > Haemaphysalis longicornis. Next base: position 15,745 of record NW_027526282.1, on the reverse strand, counting down.
ACACCCCAGGGAAAGAAGCACGAAAACTTAACCACCCAAGTAATGTTCCCATGGCAGCTGCTCCAAAAAGCTCAGTGAACCAGCCGCACCAATCTTCTTTTGCCACTCTTGAGCACACTCTTCCGATGCCTCTGATTCCGAAGAACTCAACCTTTCTGCAAAAGAAAGTTTGACATCCACCTGAATGCAGCCGTACGGCTACAAAAGAAAGCTATACAGCTTCCTCAGAAACTTCGCAGTTGAAGAAAAATTCGACCAGGACGAATTTTTCTTACTTCATCTTGGGAATTTCCCTAAATCTGGTCGATTAACTCAACCTTTCGCGCAAAAAAGAGATGCTCCCCAAAACTGGACGATGCTTCTGTTGCCTCAAACAGGGCCACTTGGCGAAAGATTGCAGAAGTCAGCTAAAATGTGGCAGGTGCACGAGAAGACATGCGACATCCGTATGTCTCACAGACAGCACTAGGAACGGCATGAAGAACCGTGACGTCTGCACCAGTCAACCTGGTCGCGAAGCAGGCAGGGTCCGCCGTGTTTGTGCAAACTCTCTCAGCCGCAATAGCAGGTGCAACATCAGGGCGCTACCGAGGTCCCTACGGTGGAGGAAGCCAGCGGAGCTTCATTACAGCCAGTGCTTCTGAAATACTCGGTTGCGAACCGCTGCTTGAGGAAACGTTGACCGTAGCCGTGTTCGGGGGTAAACATATGCGGAAAACAAGCAGAAAGGTGCGAGTATTCTTCCTCGCTGCCAACAACGAGCGTCCGATCAATATCGAATCCCTGGAAGTGGACACAATATGCGCGGAAATATTCCCGTACCCGGAGAGAGAGTTTTAGCGGCAATGAACAAGATGGACCTGGATACCCAGCCTCTCTCTGTACAAGGAGTGAAGAGCAGATTGCGGTCCTCATTGGCTCGGAAGCTGGTAACTGGTACCGTAACCCTTGTTCACGTAAAGCTGGAAGCCGTGGAAACAAGATAAAGATTGACTGTACAAGAACCATTGCGTGTAGCAGCCGATGTCATTCAGTGTGCCATTGCTGTTGTGCTGCGATCGTCCGTCGAAGATGGAGTGATCTCGAAACTTTTCCCTCATTTGTGGGACATTGAAGGCATAAGAGGCAAGACCCAAGACGCACGAGTGTCGGACATTGATTCGGTGCGGCCGAAGTGAGAGCGCAACGCCCCGATTAAAGTCGACTGGACATCGGCAGAAGCAGACCAACCACTATCGAAAATTAATCAGATACCTTCTCTGGCTACGTCGAGTCACGTCCTTATGACAGCGACTTTGAATCACCGCTTTCAAACCGGGGAAAACCGCTACCCATGGGCAGACCGACTATCGCCAGATCTGATGTGTTGAACGATCCGCTCATAGGAGGCGACACTAATAAAGAAACAATTTAGAAGAAAAAAGAAACAAACATCATCGAACAAGCTTCCACGAGCTTTTGTGAACCGGCCAGTAGTGACCATGTGGCAGACGCCCTTATAGAACAAGGAATGTCTCCACCGGAAAAACTCCTTTGCTCATATCCCGGAACCCTAAAAGGACTGAGGCCTTGGTGCATCAAGCAGCTGGACACCTCTTCGTTCAAGAAACGGGGCGTCGGTAACGTCATCGTGGAGCACCAATGCACCATCGAGCCGTCAAAGCCTACTGTAAATATGTGTGAACGAGTTTCTCCAACCCTATCCGAGTGAAGAAGAGGCGCAGAAAAAAATGTGAAAGCTCCAGACGGAAGACTTCATACCGAGCCGAAAGTGAAACGTCAAGTACAAATTTACGGGTGGCAGACAATGAACACAGGAAAAGCAACCAAAATGCGGAGAAGTTTAGTGCGGAAAACAACAGAATGCAAACACTTCCCCTCACCGATGGGTGGCCACCGGCAAACAGTTTTCCCTGTTCAGCAGCTTCCCATGCCTCAGACACCGTTATCACTCCTACCTTCACCGAGCGAGTGACTTCAAGGATCGAGTGGTTAGGCAGTGGAAACACCAATTGCGAAGAAAGCGTTGTTTGGACGTTACGGAACTGATGCCAACTGCTGCACATCCGACCAAACCTAGGGAACATGACAACACAGTGCTGTTCGCGGGAACACAGCACCCAATATAGCTGTGTCGTTTAGCAAAAACTCATCGGCGGACGCAGTTGGCATCGTTATGGTGTACTGAACGTTTGGCCAGTGACACCACCGTGAAGAAACCCGTGCAGTTACTCCGCCCTTTGTAGGCCACCTAGCGTCATCTGTCGGCGGATGAGACTGTTGTGGCTTGCTCGTCTTCACGTCTTCTAACAGACGACGCTGATCATCATCATTTTCATCATTCTTCTCACGAGCTGTCGCATTCTCTCGTGGCTGTGCCGGTTCGCGCGCGCTTTTTCTAAGATTCCATTAAAGCCTCGTCCTCTTCAGGCCTGTCACTTCCCTTCCTGAGCATCGCGCCCCAGCTGGAAGACCCAGAGGTTCAACAGCCTCCATAAAAATGCCACAATGTGGCTAGCATTCTTAACAATTTCCGAAGACCTGTCAACAAGAGAATGTTGCAAAATGCACAGACGAATCTCTTTTAAGTGCGAATGCACTTCTTAAGCGAGGCTGAATCGTCCGCCGCCGTCGTTCGCATAGCAACAGCTGCGGGTGCGCGCGCTCCTCGTCTTCCCTAGCAACGGGGGGAGATGGGCGCGCGCTACTCTCTTCCTGCTCTCTCCGCTCAGTGACTACGGGTGTTGGGCGCCTCCTCTCCACTTCGGGCGGGAGAGCTCTCGCTCGCGTAGCGGGCGCTCCGCATTCCGACGCGTGAGGGCGCTCGTGTAGCCCTCGCCGTAACGGCGGGCGCTACCCTCCTCCTCCTCTCTCCGCTCAGTGACTGCGGGTGTTGGGCGCCTCCTCTCCACTTCGGGCGGGAGAGCTCTCACTCGCGTAGCGGGCGCGGCGCATTCCGACGCGTGAGGGCGCTCGTGTAGCGGCCGCGTGGCGCGGGAGGGTATTAGTCGAGCACGCGTCGTCGTCGAGAGCGGTCGCTGGTCCTGCATCTCGATAACGATGATGGCGGACCGGGCAACGGTACCAGCAATAACGAGTGAAATATCTTTCTTTGTAGTTGTGTGCGTGTGTGTAATCTCTCGACTACTCATTAAGATCACGATATCCACCGTAATCGCGCAATCAACAACCGTGCATTCGCACTTACACACTCTCTCCCTCGGGGAAGTGCGAGGGAATTTTTTTGCGTATGGACTAAACAGCATCAGAATTTATTGAACGTATGCATCCGAAGTATGCATTTGATTATGTAAATGTACCGTGTCTCCGGGCCTCAAGAAGGCTATGTTCTTGCCAGATATCTTAATAAACCACGAATATATGATCAGCATCTTTGGTTGCTTTGGGCGAAAACGCGAAAAAAAGCCCCTGAAGATAAAACACAACCAATCGGTCCTTTCAGAATGGTCTTCAGCTCAACCAAGGATGTTCATCATATTACCTACTCTTGTTTCTCGGAAGTGGCTCTCCTCTTTGACGACAAAAATGTCCAACTCCAGACGAATAGACGGTGCCAGCTTTTTTGTACCCGACCTAGCCATGGGCAACCCCAGAATTCTCCTGCCAAGCTCTAGCTACGTCTCAATGTTTCTGCTGATGCCCTAGTATATCGCAGTAACAGGACTCTTTACCCATCATCCAGCACACTCCACTGAGCATATACATTGTCCTTCTTCCTCAGAGAGACCTTTCATTTGATGTAACTTCCAGCATTCGAACTTTAAAAAAAACACGCCGCTCTTAACTAACATAATGGCGCACAGCATCTCAACTACACCTATAGTATGCAAGTTTATCGAACTTGTGGGACACAACAGCCGCGTCTGCGTAACCACGTGCATTCAACAAGTTTTGAAAGGGCCGATCTTATCCTTTTCCCCAGGCAAGGAAATATGGATTTCCTGTATAACATCGTTCCTGACCTTACATACGGCTTGCGTAAGCGGGCATTCACGTGTAAACATGATTTTAAATAACCATGCGCATACGCGCGCAAGTGACAAAACCTAAAGCAAATTATCCCTAAGGCTTAGTCTGCAAAATGTTATAGGCATTCTTTTATGCAAAAGCTTAATAATCTGTGTTTGCTGTCTACGGGTACTTGTTAACACATGAGCACTCATTTCGGATTCATGACTACGTTTTAAAAACTTGTAAGTGATAATTTTGCTTTTTAAACACGGACAAGCTAATGCAGTGTCCACGACGTGCATGAAAAAAGTACTTACCAGCAATAAAAACAGTCCCAGTAGTGTATGGGAACGCATGGTGATAAGATGTCAACCTGGAAAACACGTAATTGTTATGTCTATACATTTAGGATGCCTCCTATATGCTTCAACACTCTTTTCAAATATTCAAAGGGGATTTATTCGTGAGATATATTGCAAAGTTAAAATAAACAGAGCTAAATCTTCTATACATATGCTTCCAAACATTTTAAGAGTAACTGATAATATTTTTTGTTGCCGCATAATTATCATGTAAAATGAGCAATGTGATAGCTAATTAACTACTAAAGATGACATCAATTTAAAGATGCTGAAAAACTATTTTATGCAGCCAAACCAACTCATGCGGGGTCCAATCGAATCGTTCATTTCCGCCTATGGTTTTGTCCACAACGTTCTCTTACTTTTTTCTGCGGGCTTTTCGTCTCGCGCGTTGGTATACATTCTGGCACTTCTGCCATTTCACGTGACTACTTCATCATTGCATGTACTGCTGAACTCAACTTGTGGCCATAACTTAGTCTTGAGCGTATATTTGTGCTAAACGAACATTAGTAAAACTCTTGTGCGTGAGTTTTCTGATAAACCCGCCGTGGTGGCTCAGTGGCTAAGGCATTGCGCTGCTGAGCACAAGGCCGTGGGTTCGATTCCCGGCTGCGGCGGCCGCTTTTCTGATGGAGGCGAAAAGCAAAAACGCCCGTGTGTACGAGATTTCGGCGCACGTTAAAGATCCCAGGTGGTCAAAATTAATCCGGAGCCCCCCACTACGGCGCGCCTCATCGCCTGCTTTGCGTCGGCGTGTTAAACCCTACAATCAATCAATCAATCGAGTTTTCTGATAATGGTTAGACAGTCTATATTAGCTCCAACTTTGAGGAAACCTTTGAAAATACGTGAACAATGTAGTTTTGACTTTTGCAGCCTAATCATTTTTAGCGGATATTTCTGTTACACAAACCATTTTGTTTCCTTTCTCCTTGCTTTTATTCTTGTGCCGTAATCCTCGTTCTCATTATTGTGTTCAGCGGAGTGGTTTCCCGTATGCGATGCGTGCGTCGCGCAAATTCGATGGCCATTTTCCCCAACCGCTATCTGCGCGTGAGACCGCAAGCGCCGCAATTCCTTTTGGTGGCTCGCTATTATCGCAGGTACCGCTGCTGACAAATTCCACATTAACGCCGGGTCCAACTGCAAAGTAGATATTGGTTGGCATTCAAAGGCGGCTGCAGAAGTGCTAAAACATGAAACGACTAATCACCGGCATAGAGAAACGTACGAAACTTGGATAAGAGCGCACTCAAGAGAGAGTTTTCCCCATGAAGTTGGAAAACTTCAGCGCCGGGTGTCACCGAAGCAATGTTCTTAGCTATCATCATGGGGGTCCTCCGCGATGGGTAATATTAAAAACTAGCGTAACCGGCGACTGGGGCTGAAAGAGCCACGAATTGAACTTTTTTTTAGTCGCCAATACACGCGCTTCCATTGGACTGAAAAAGATTCATTGTTGGTTCGATCTACAGGTAATAAAATCCTGCAAACACTGTTTCCTTATATATGCTGAGAAATATTTCAACAATGTAGGCATCTTGAAGGAGCTCATTATGTGCGTTTCGGAAGGGCGTTATTCATGAATCTCCTTGAGACTGTACTTGTAACAAATCTTCAAATGAGCTTTGAGAGAGGCATGCAACCCATCTCCGGCTGAAATATTTCTGAGCTATCTTCATGTCTCTAAAGCACATTGTTGAAGCTGCGACGGTTCTCCCATGCCTTTATGAGGAATTACTTTTCTCAAAATCCCAATCCAAGCGTTTGGTGTAAGTGTTGATCGTAGAATCAGGTACGGCACCTCTAGGCTACACATATATCGCCGGGGCTACAACAGGATGTTTGTGTGTGGTGAAATGCATACACACCATTTTATTTCAAATAAAAAATACCAAGTTCGCGTTTGGGTTCTCGTATAGATAATTGTGATACATCAAACCAACCGTGATCGTACTGATCTTTGCGTTATAACGGCATTTGTAGAAACAGCTATACCAAGTGTTATTTATACAGACACATAAACGCCGGTACATTGCCGTCAATCGTACTATACATGCAGGTCGCGTGATGAGTTATATCACTGGGACAAAAGGTAAGGGAGGTTCGCACACAATGAAATGCCTCACGAACGCGCGATCAGTTTTTTCCGCCTGGTTTCTTCATTTACTGGATACAAATTTAGATATACGATAGTGTTATTGTGCACATAACAGCGCGAATGCAGTGCTTAAAAGCGCCATAGAATGTTTTATAGCCCCTGTGATACCTTTACCTTAACACATTCAATTAATATAGTCCATATAACTGAATTTTTCTTTCACAAGCCCGTGTCCTGCAGTTTAACCCTAGCGTACATGCATAAACCAACGAGGTTCACAGCTGGAATACAAAATGTATAGCTATAAAGAAAACTGCCCGACTGAATCACTGACTGACTGACTGACTGACTGACTGACTGACTGACTGACTGACTGACTGACTGACTGACTGACTGACTGACTGACTGACTGACTGACTGACTGACTGACTGACTGACTGACTGACTGACTGACTGACTGACTGACTGACTGACTGACTGACTGACTGACTGACTGACTGACTGACTGACTGACTGACTGACTGACTGACTGACTGACTGACTGACTGACTGACTGACTGACTGACTGACTGACTGACTGACTGACTGACTGACTGACTGACTGACTGACTGACTGACTGACTGACTGACTGACTGACTGACTGACTGACTGACTGACTGACTGACTGACTGACTGACTGACTGACTGACTGACTGACTGACTGACTGACTGACTGACTGACTGACTGACTGACTGACTGACTGACTGACTGACTGACTGACTGACTGACTGACTGACTGACTGACTGACTGACTGACTGACTGACTGACTGACTGACTGACTGACTGACTGACTGACTGACTGACTGACTGACTGACTGACTGACTGACTGGCTGACTCATCACTGCCCAGCCAAGACTGATAGGTCTACAGACTTAAAATTTTGAAAGTACATTTGCGTGATAGCGTAGACGCTCGCTAGCCGAGATTCTCGCGTAGAAGCTCGTAGAGGCTCGCTATAGAGGATTTTCTGAAATTGCTCTCGTAACCGAGGAAAAAGGGTTACGTTGTGTTTTCGTAAATTTGTGATTGATGGTGTAGGTTGGATGCTTATGGCGCAAGTCCAACTGGGGCAAAGGGCGCCGAAACAATAGTCATATATGAGAGGTGAAACGATAAACACTAAAATAAGTTAGCAAAAACAAAAGTAAAATAACAAAACGACAATGAGCATGGCTGGTGTATAGGGCCAGGGAGTGATCACGCGTAGTATGAAATAAGGTCTACAAATTTACCTTCTAAATATTTAAATACGCACTTGATCGAAAACATGGGATCGTCAGACAGGAAAAACGGTGGGTGTAGTGGGACGTGCAGTCTGTATAGCTGTGCGAAGTGTTTGCGTCGAGTTGTGTGAAGTGCTTTGCATTGAATGAGTATGTGAACTGCGGATAGGGCCTCTCCACATTTGCCACACTAAGGTCTTGAAGACCCCGTGACGAGATACGAGTGTGTGCCACGTGTGTGCCCTATTCGTAACCTAGCAAGGGCAACTTCTGTGTATCTGTTGCGTGTGTCAGTGGTGCATGGTCCCAAGCGTAGTTTTATAACGTGTAACTTGTCATCTGTTTGTTCACTCCAGTGTGTTTGCCATATGTTGCGAAGTTGGTGTCTGATGAGTGGATTCATGTCTGTGTATGGCACTGTTGCTATTTCCATTGTATTCAAGAGTGTAGCTGCAGTGGCCATTCGATCTGCGATTTCGTTCCCGGCAATTCCAGAGTGCCCTGGAACCCAACAGAAAGTTATTTGAAGGTTTGATGCATATGCAGACATGATAGCCTTAAAAACATCGTTGATGACAAAGTTTTCATAATGCTTTCTCGATGCAAGTGCTTGTACAACGCTAAGAGAGTCCGTGTACACGATGTATTTTCAGATTTGACGTTGGGTTTGTGATTTATTACCATTAAAATGCCGTATGCTTCCGCTTGAATATACTGCTACAAAGGTTCAATGTTTCACTCACGTGAAAGTTTGGCCCATGCGCACCACAAGCCACAGCAGTTGCAGTCTTGGACGCGTCACTGTAAAACTCTTCACAGCGGTACTTATGCTGCACAAACAGGAAATGCTGCAGAATCGCAATCCTTGGTGACCTGTTCTTGTGAACTTGCATGAAAGACAGGTCACATGACACCAGGTGGAGATGCTATGGTGGAATGGAGTCAATGATGGGTGTCTTGTGCATGCCTGAAAACGAGACTTATAGCTCAGAAGCTTCTTCTAGCACTTTTAAAGGAAACGGCATGGAGATTTATGGACGATTTAAAAGGGGTGCTGTGAGGATTCATAATTAATGATCGGAGTAAAAAGATTGTTTGTCATACACATGAAATCTGACTCATATGAAACGTCCATGTACACTCTCTGGTGATCTAGGAGCCATTTATTGCATTCTACATACAGAATTCGGATAGCGCTAGTGCGAAAAGCACCACATGCGAGGCGTATCCCTAAATGCAGCACCGGGACCAGAATTTTTAGCGCCGTTTTTGTTGCGCACCCATATACGACACTGCCGTAGTCCAAGCAGGATCCGACTAGGGCGCTATAAACCCGCAGAAGGAGTTGCCACTCTGCACCATACGACTCGTGGAAGAGAACTTTGAGAATATTTATTGTTTTCAGGCATTTGTGCTTACGCGGTTTCAAGTGTGGCACAAATGTTAGCTGGTTATCGTATACTATGCCTAAAAACTTTGCTCCTTTTCAATAGGAATTGAAACGCCATTACGAGTAATATCTGGGTCCTGATGGACTCAGCGCTTTCTAGAGAACACAACACAAGGACTTTTTTCGGGATTGCCTTTAAAACAATTCTGGTCGGCCAGGTTGGCAAGTTTGTTAACACCAAGCTGGACCTGACGTTCACAGATTGACATATTACAAGATTTAAAATATATCTGTACGTCGTCTGCATACACAGAGAAAGTTAATGGTAGGTGGCAATGCCTTACCAAGAGAGTTCATTTTAATCGTAAAAATAGCACAGCTTACAACTCCACCTTGCGGCACGCCGTATTCTTGCACATGAATACTTGACAGTTTATTACCAAATCTAACGCGAAACGTTCTTTCGGACAAATAACTAGCAAGAGTGTTGAGCATATGGCTCGAAACACCGAAAGACTTCAGGTCACTGAGGATCCCGTAATGCCAAGCGGTGTCATAGCCTTCTCAAAGTCCAGAAACACTGTTGCGCAAAAAGTGTTTGTGAATAAAGCGTCCTTGATTTATGATTCAAGGGCGACAAGTTGATCATGTGTAGATCGCCCCACCCTGAAGCCTGCCTGGCAGCCCTCGAGAAGACCGTTGTCCTCAAGAAGGTACACGAGTCTCGTGTTTATCATCTACTCGAGGAGCTTACAAGGGCATCTTGTCAGGGCGATGGGACAATAACTGGAGGGATAGGAAGGGTTCTTCCCTTCCTTCAGGAACGCCACTACTATGGCCTCCCTCCAAGAGTTTGGAATGTGCCCCGAAAGCCGTATGTTGTTGCATGGATGTACGAGTGTTTCAGGAGTTTCTGGGTGTAGGTGTTGTATCATGGTGTTTGTGATTTTGTCTGCACCTGGACCTAAGGCTTACATGTGGTCAGAGCAGCCTTCAGCTCATGAATTGAAAAGGGAGAATTGTACGAAGTGTGCGACTTGTTATCACACAGGGACTTCTTTTCTGCAGATGTTTTGTGTTTCATGAAAGTGTTTGAGTAGTGTGCTGAACTGGACACGTGTTCGAAGTGCTGTGCAAGTGTGTTAGCCTGGTCCTCCAGTGTGTCCCCTGTTGTACTAACCAGGGGCAGAATGTGTGTCTGTTGTCCTTTAGGTTTGCGTATTTCTGTAATGACTTTGTGACTGTCGGTGTATGAGTTGACAGAAGTGGGGAAGGAGCGCCAACTCTCCCTTTTCGCCTCACGACGCACACGCTTCCCAAAAGCTTTGGGGCGCCTAAAGAGAATGAGATTATCTAACGTGGGGTAGCGGGGAAGGACACACCGCGCCTTGTTCTGGGCCTCTCGCGCCCGCCTACAGTCCTCGTTCCGCCAGGGCCTCTTTGGGTTGCAGGACGCACTGGAAGCCTGGGGAATGGACTTTTGGCAAGCGTCGCGTATGTGCGCCGTGATGAGTTGAGCGGCTTCCTTCACGTGTAGGTGTTTGATTTATGTGTGGTGTAGTTTAGATGTTAACGTGAATGTACTCCAGTTTGCTTTTGATTCATTAAACCTGTTGTCGGAAGATGGACTGCTTGAACCTCCACCTATACACGTTAGTGAAGTGAGGAAGTGGTCATTATCATATAGGTCCCTGCCCACACCCCACTCAAGACATGGAAAGAGAATTGCAGAACCAATAGCCAAATCAAGATATGAGTATGTGTTGTGTCCTATGTTATGGTATGTAGGCTGTTTTTTGTTGAAAAGGCATGCCCCCTAAGATCTTAGGAATTTCTCTACCAGGCGACCTCGGGCATCCGTTCTGGAGGAGCCCCAAACAGAGTTGTGCGCATTAAAGGCCAACTGCACTCAAGTTTTCGACAACGTAAAAATAATGTCACCTAACAGTTCATATAAAAAGGGTGCGAAATGAAAAATACTACGCTTCAAACATCAACGCGCGCGACGCAAACGGCTCGCGACACTCGCGTTTTCGGAACCGAAACTGAATAGGAAAGGCGGCCATAGCGGCGGCCGGACGTGACGTACGTGAGGGAACGGAAGCGACCGCGCCAGAGCCGGCGGCCGCTCAGAGCCGCCTTCAAATGCGCGTGGTAGCGCCGCGTTTCCCTTTTTTATTTCCACAGAAGAATTTCCACTAACGTTTGCTCATGATAATGGAGTTGGGCGCAATTCCGGCATCCCGTTGCTATCAATCGAGATGAAGTAGACCGCCCGACAGTAATTTTTTCCATCATAATAACTGCCGGAATAGCAATTTTCGGCATTGCAAGTAAACAACGGACCCTGATTTACAAAGCCATTTGCTCGTATACGATATCGAAAAACAGCTTTTATTATAGCCGACCCCTCGGCTATCACGTCGCCCTCTCTGAAGGGAACAAATCACACGCGGGCGGAGATAAATCACTATTTCTACTATACATTACATGCAAACAGCTTCGTGAATATCGGCCCAGTATTTTTTCCCCTGTGTGCACATCGAGAATCGAATTATAAAAGGGATCTGAAACTATAAGCCCGCCTCCAGAGATAAATGACGCACTAAAACACGAAAACACTTTCTATCTACTGCTGTTTTCTACTTTAACCAGAGACAAGTACTGTTGAAAACGTTTTACCTTTAAATAAACTAAATCTAATGCTCAAAGTAAATACTTCACTTGGGAATCGAACAAAAATATAATCTATTGTTTAGGAGAGGAGCAGTTTAGTTTTCGCACTTCCCAAATACGACGGCCAATATTTGTGCGGGTGTATTTGTTACTACGAGAAAGGCTGATTTTGGTTCACTCAGCTAGCGAGACAAAAGTCGCACAAATGTTTATAGCCGCGTGTACAGGAACTCTATTTGAGTCGTAAAACTTTTGGAAATGTCTAAAGGATAGAGGTGGCGTTGGGCCAGCCCAAATGAGGCCAAGATTGGACGCGGAAGTGCAAGTGGTCAATATTTTATAATATATCTTTTTTTTCTGTGGTAAATGTAATAGGAATGACAAATGTAAGGCAAGTGCTCCTTTCGCGCTATTTTTGGTTTTTTTGCTTGCGAACGTGTACACGTTCGCAATCGCCTGAATAGGTTCAGGCTTCCAATCATTTTTTTTTTGCATTGAGAAAAATGGGGATATTACTGCCTATGCGGTTAGTTTAAACACTTGATGGCGACGCTGGTACAGCGCGCTGGTGTAGCAGAGAAACCCCGGGCGAACGCATCCCTGCGCCCGGCGGAGCGCCCTTCATGTCGCCAGAGAAGCGCGAGCTTCACGGGACAGGTTCCCCAACCTCCGTCACAGGCCGCTCGGAACCTGTTTCGGCGACTCTCCGCCAGGTGCAAACGTCGTCTGCTCGGAGGTACTTTGAACGGCTGTACCTAGCGCTCTCTGTGATTACGAAGCTAAGGATTTCGCCATGGTGATTTTAAGAGCATAGACTACTTATTTGGACAAAAAAAAATTTCAGTGCAGTTGGCCTTTAAGGTCGCCTGTGAGGATGTATGGCTCTGGCAGCGGGTCAACCAGACCTCGAAGTCAGAGTTCGAAAGTCCAAGATCAGGAGGAATGTAAATGGTGAACACTGTTAGCAACCTATTAAATATTATTGCGCGGATGGCTACAGCCTCAAGGACAGTGTTCATAGTGACAGGATGACATGTTAAGGATTTCCGGGCGACAATGGCCACACCACCCGAAGAATGTGTGCAGCCAACCCTGTGCTTTCTGAATACCATGTACCTATTTATGAAATTTGTGTGTAATTGAGGTGTGTTTCGTAGAGACACATGCCCCTTGGCTGATTGGCTTGCAGCATTTCATACACATAAGCAGGAGTTTTAAGGAGGCCGCTGCAATATCATTGTACGATGTTTTCTGTTCCCATTATTTACATTTGAGAATGAATGGAGTGTGTGTGTGTGTGTTCATTTGTCGTCTTTCGGCGCTGTTACTCTGGTATTCGGCTTTTTAGTCCTCTCTGTAGGCTTGGAAGTTGGAGGCCACTCCTTGCGCTGCATTGCTGGCAGGAACGGCCCGACGTCCATTTCCTCGTCAGATGTCAGAGGGGTGCCCGACGCACCGGGCCTCCTGTACTTGGCCTCCCTTCGGGGGCCCATCGTTTGAGCCGCCACCGCCGCGGGCGTCAGGGGGTGCCAGAAGTGGCACGGGCGTTGCGGTGGCGGTAGGAGCCAATGCGGGGCCCCCGTTGTCCATCCCCTCGGCACCCTCCAACGCACTGGAGGACGGAGAGGCAGGGCCGCGAGCGGAACCGGTCCCTACGGAAGAGGTTGGCACCACAACCGCTCCTGCCTCAGCAAGTGGTGTGGCGACGGATTGGGTTGCCTGAGTCAACCCGGGGGGGGGGGGGGGGGGGGGGGGCGGCGGGACCAAGTCCGATTCGCGGTACTGGGTCCCTGCCAAAACCAGACGCCTCTCCGTCCCCCGGCGAGCTGCGTCGGCGTGCCTCCCCAGGGGGAAAGAGGCGAACCTCTTTCGCGCCTCTGGGAAGGAGATGTTCTCTGTAACTTTTATGTTGATAACTCTCTTTTCGAGTTGAAATTTCTCGCACTTCTTAGGGTAAGCCGCGTGTGGGCCTCCGCAGTTAGCACAAGTTAAGGTAGCAGAGTTGCAATTGTCAGTGGGGTGGCCCTGTGCGGCGCATTTCGCACAGGTTGTTTGGCCGCGACAGGAGTTTGTACCATGCCCGAACCTCTGGCAGTCAAAGCAACGCCGCGGGTTCGGGATGTAGGTACAGATGGAGCACCGGATAAATCCTGCATTGATATGTTGTGGAAGTGCCGAGCGGTCAAAGGTCAGGATGATGTGCTGTGTGGGGAATTCCTTATCGTATATACGGATATTGATGCGCCACACGGCCATGACGCCCTGATCCTTCAATCCCTCAAGGAGGTCTGTGCGCGCGGACAACAGCGGTGCGTCGAGGCGAGGACACTGGAATTTCCGCGCGGGGACTGCCCTAGTCGTTCGGTGAGTGCTATGAGTGCATGATTGTGAGTGTTGGGTGACGTGACCGCGGATGGGGACATATGAGGTATAATTGGTCCATGTGGCCAATCAATGGCTTATATTAATTATTTTGAAAGGGGTCTTCGCTCCTTTTTTTGTTGTTACAGTTCTTTTAGGTACATATGTATATATATTTGCTGTGTTGCTGCCATTTCTTTAGGAAGCTGCCTCACTTCTACGCCTGCACCATCGACCATCACCTGCTGTGGAATTTCTGTACTTGCTCCCTCCTTATGTAATACCCCGCAAGGGGCCCTAAAGAGTATAATAAATGACGATGATGATGATCTGTTTTATTCAGCAGATCTGGCTCAGAGATCACATCCTGGGAGCTGTTGAGGCTCCGGGGGGGGGGGGTGTGACCCTGATGTCCAGATCACCCATTCGTGTCTCAGCTAGAAGCTTTATGGCAAGCTGCTTGTTGTTTACCTCGACAAGGACCTCACCAGTCCTTTGTTTTTTAGCCTTGTAAGATTTTCCAATTATGCCTTCAAGATATTTAGCAATCAAGAAAACTGATGTCATTGCAAGAGAATGGGCTGTATTACGATAGTCCATAACAAGAAATCGAGAGTAGTTTTCCGGTTCAGGAAATGTTAAGAATGGTAGTGGGGGAAAAAATTCTTCGGTGAGGCCCCTTTACAGAGTTCGATCACGTTTGTGGAGGAGGGGGGTTGCAAATAGCATACGGCCTAGTACATAAGCAGAGAGACGGGCGTACTTTCTTTGTTAGGCTTACACTGATAGCTGAAGAGGACCCGGAGCTCCCTGCCTGGTAAACAGACAGGGAGCCCATCCGCCGGAGCTTGACCTGTGCTCCGACGGCCACCGTCTGAGGTTTCTACCCTTCACCTTAAAAGATATAGTCACGGTTGATCACAACTTATGTATGGGGTTCGGGATCCGCGGTGTCACCAATGCCGTCACCAAGATTTCTCAAGGTGCCCTGTGCGGAGGTAAATTTGTGATTATTTCGGTCAACCGCTCAGATATCTAAGTGGTTTTAAATGATATATTTATCCTTTAAGAATATCTAAAAAGTATTTTTATTATTTAGCCCTAACCAGCACTGTCGAGGTCATTCCACATTTTGGAATAATATTTGTGTTCCTAAAGATTGTTCAATAAATCTTTCGCTGATACATTTATCAAACTGGTTAATCTAATATAGGTCACTCACACAAATTCATACATCCAATTTTAATACCTTCGCGCTGCGACGCCAGTACAAGGGCCATTTTGTGTTACAAATGATAAGCCAGGCGAACCAAAAAAGCCTAACAGGTGATGTCCACGCCTATCCCAACTGCTGGTTCAAACCGCGTCGAATTTCATTAACACTTTGTGATTGCGATGTTGCAGCTCAATATTTCTGAATATTTTGAAAATTACACACGCAGACAGCGAAAAACGGAGAAATTGTTTTTCAGGTAATTTTCCTATCACTAGCCTTTTGAGATATTGAAGTGGTGTTTGTTGATATAGGCAACCTACTCGGGTATCTAAATACTGTTCTACAACATTTTTCGGCTACACCCACCTAATAGAGGCAATCAGTATTTCGAGAAAACG